>NC_083230.1:30685751-31375751 GCF_032191835.1 Heteronotia binoei | reverse complement strand
GCACTTCTAAAGTCGCAGGCAGATTCTTTCTAAGGCAATGTGTTATTCCTTTCCTACCGCTCAGGGAAATTATCTGTACACCATCCCGGTGTGAGCACCCCTGTTGCCATCACTAAATCACTTCTATTCTCCTTATTCCATGGCTCTTTTATAGGTGCGACAAGCTAATAATAAGTGGCAATTTACTGGCTGAGCCACCTCCAAGTTTAAAAATCAAGAGCCAAGGTGCTTCCTCCTTCCTGGTAGACTGAGCACTGCATGCACAATCTCGTAACGACCAACTGTGTATTTAAGTCCCTTTTTGCACCCAAGTTTCACCTTTAGAAAGTAGAACATAGGACAACTTCTTACTCATCTGTTTCATATCCAGGAAAACATAAAGGGGGTGGGGTATGTGATCTGCCCTAGCAATCATTGATATATAACAATCACAGTAAATAAATAAAGGATGCTTTGGGGCACAGTAAGGAGGATAGGGCAAGAATGACACCAACATTCATGCCTTTAAATCAGCCAGCCAGTAATGCTTCCACATCTCTCAGCCTGGGATTATTGGAACAACTTGTCCTGTGGCCAAAATACTCATGAAAGCCCAAATAAATCTGATTCCTAGTTCCAAGGGTTTGATCCCGAAAGATTCTACAAACCCTAATGATGCTACCAGCCGTGAAAACCTGAATTCTTTGATCCATGGGTTTGGTTTAGGGTTTCTTTGGTTCATGGGCAATCTGCCTCTTCTTCTTTGCTTTGTGTTGTGTATGTGGACTAAGGTTGTATATAATTAAAAGTGTTCCTGCCTAGCTCATTGGAGCCTGCATGACCGAGCTTGGGGACTCAGGAACAATGGGCAGTAGGATCCAAATCCCTGCTGCCCTGCTCCAGTCACGGGTTCCCTGCTGGTTTGAATGATCCAAGGGCATCCTAGCTTCAGAACCTTGAAGTGTGTATAGTTGGCCACACTGGCTAAGTTCCTCAGTCTCAGAGTTCAGCCTTTACCATGCTGTACTTAATAAAAGAGCTATGATCACAGCAATAGCGTTTCTTCCTTGCATGGAACCCACTATATTATAATGGAGACAAAGGTGGGACCCTGGTGAGTGAGTCCAGCAACCAGTACCCCACTGTGCATTGCTGCCTCCGCATCCAGCTCTGTGCATCACACCGCCATTGCTGTTGACATGGCCACCACACCAGGAACACTGCCTGAGTTCGACGACGCCCATCCCGAACTATGGGAGACCTGGTTGGAATGTCTGGAATACTATATTGAGTACCACAAGGTCAAAGGGGCCAAGAAGAAGTCACTGCTGCTCAGCTCCTGTGGAATCGCCACCCTAGAGCTGGCCCAGGGCCTCATGGCACCCACCATGCTCAAGAACACATCTTTCAACCAGATCATCACGCCACTCACTGCCCACTTTGCACCGCAACCCACGATCCTGGCCCACCACTTCAATTTTTTTGAGTGCAACCACCAGCCCAATGAGCCTGCAGGAGATTATGTCACTGCTCTGCGTAAGCTCTGAGGCTGCTTTCCCCAGCTGGAAGAGGCTCTGCGGGACTGTTTCGTCTTCGACCTGAGGAACAAAAAGCTGCGATGGAAGCTCATGGACAAAGATGATACCTATCTACAGAAGGTGATCAAGAAGGCTATGGCTTACAAGAAGTCTCAGAGGGAGCGGCTCACGGCCACCATACATCAGGCCATCACATCATCCACTTCTGAAGACTCAGAGGGCGATGACACTATCAAGCTTCACCACGCAGCCCAGAGACGACCACCACCATGTGCGACGGAGACTGCGCCAGCCTGAGAGTGTTCCAGCTGCGGGGAGCCACATGAGCGTCGCACCTGCAAATTCCGGGATGCCATCTGCCACCAGTGTGGGAAGATGGATCATCTGGCATGAGTTTGCAGATCTAAGTCTACCCACCATTCCTTGGGAGGAGCCACACAGTGTCCCCTCCGCCCTCAAGCCTAAGATCAAGGAGGAACTCAACTGCCTTGTGGAACAAGGGGTCTTGGAGCCGGTCACCAATGCACGATGGGAGATCCCCATTTGCAGCCTAGTGAAGCCCAATGAGAGTGTCCGCACCTGCACCGACCACAAATACACTATCAATAGGGCGCTACAGGACCATGCCTACCCAGTCCCTGTGGTCAGCCATGTTCTGGCTTCACTGGCATGGGCTAAAATTTTTGGCCCTGGCCCAAGCTTACCAGCAGCTTCCAGTGGATGCTGCCACAGCTGAGGCCCAAATTATAGTGATACACCGGGGTGCTTTCTGAGTCAAGCACCTCCAGTTCGGGGTCAGCATGGCCCCAGGGATCTTTCAGAACTTAATGGACTCTCTTTTAAAAGGCATTTCCGGATTTCCAGCCGTTCTTCGATGATGTGCTGATTGCCACCGCCACTGAGGAAGAGTTCGCCTTCCACCTCTGCGCTGTGCTCCAGCATTTTGAACTGGCCGGCCTAAAAGTCAAGCAGGAAAAGTGCCTCCTGGAGGTCCCAAAAATTGACTTTCTGGGCTACACGGTTACGCTAGTGGGATCCACCCAGCACAGGACAAGATCAAGGCCATCAGTGATGCACCAGCACCCACCAATAAGCCAGAGCTACAGGTATTTCTCAGCCTCTTGAACTTTTACCACACCTTCCTTCCCCACAAGGTGGCAGTGGCTGAACCTCTCCATAGGCTTCTGGACAAGAGAGCTCCTTGGGTTTGGGGCCACCGGCAAGCCGCCGCCTTCCAGGTGGTAAAGGACCTCTTAACCTCGAATAGCTTGCTGGCACATTTCGACGAGTGGTTGCCTATCATTTTGGCCTGCCTGCCCTATGGGGTGAGTGCCATCTTAGCCCACCTGCTGCTGGATGACTGTGAGGTCCCGGTGGCCTACTATTCAAGGACATCGCAAAAACTGGAGTGCAACTACGTGCAAATTGACAAAGAGGGTCTGGCCATAGTGGTGGGGTTTAAAAAGTTTCATGATTACCTCTATGGCTGGCCCTTCACCATACTAATGGACCATAAACCCTTGCTTAGCCTATTTGCCCCTGACCACCAGACACCCCAGATGCTCTTGCCCTGGTTTTTGTGGTGGTCCATTTTCCTGGCTGGGTACCAATATGGCCTCCAGTACTGGCTGGGGAAGGCAATGGGCCACACAGACATCCTGAGCCACCTGCTGTTGCCATCAGAGTACCCAGATCCTGCCCCAGCTCACCAAATCATCCCCTTCAAGTTTCTTCCGGACTGGCCGGTGCATGCTCAGAACATTGCTTGCTTGTCAAAAAGATGTCGGATAGATGTTGGAAATGTAAGAAACATGAAGGTTCTTTTTACCATATGTGGTGGACTTGTGGAAAAGCGAAAAAGTTTTGGCAGATGATACAACAAGAAATATCTCAAATTTTGGGATATGATTTTTAGAAAGTAGCAGAGACTTTTCTGTTGGGATTACAAATGGAAAAATTTCCAAAAGAAGATAGAACTTTAATTTGGTATTTGCTCTCAGCTGTTAGGACATTATATGCGCAGTTATGGAAATAAGAAAAAATACCAGAAAAATGGGATTGGATTGTGAAAGTTTTATCATGGAGTGAGATGGATAAATTAACAAGAACTTTAAGAGACTATGATTTGGAAGTGTTTAAAAGGGAATGGAAGAAATTTAGAGGATATATAGAAAAAGAGTGGAATTTGAAAGGACATTGGGCAATTTTTTAACAATGAATTTAAGAAAAGGGAGAAATTGAACCTTGATGGGTTAAGGGTACCTTTATAAGTGAACTTAAGTATATAACATCGGCGGAAGTCTAGTAAAGGAGGGAGGGGGGATTAGAAAAAATATCATATGGGTTAGGGATAGTAATGATATAATTAGATATTGTTACCATATGTTATTAATAAGTTGTTTTAAAATGAGAACATTGCTTGCTTGTCATCCAAGGACCGGATCCTGGGTGTGGAGGGGATGGCCCACCAGTTTGGTTGGTCTGGATTTTACAGCTTACGCATCCCGGTGGGACAAACTTTCTGTACATAAGGCGTGCCTTCTGTGGGGGAGTAGGGTGGTGGTGCCCCCAGCCCTGCATCAGTGAGTCCTATCTGTGCTGCATGAGACCCATCTGGGGATTGTGCAGATGAAGGTGCTCACCCGCAGTTATGTATGGTGGCCTGGGATCGATGATGCTATTGAGTCTTGAGTTGCCCATTGCCAGCCCTGCCAGGAGACCTGATTAGCACCACCTCGTGCCCCAGCTCAACAGTGGGAGTCCACCCACAACCTGTGGTCCTGCCTGCACCTGGACTTTGTGGGGGCTTCCAGGGACAGACTTTTTTCCTAATAGTGAACTTGCACTCCAAATGGCTGCAAGTGGTCTCTGCAATGTCAACTTCCTCCTAAGCCACCATCAGAGCACTCCACCAGATTTTCGCCACGCATGGCTTGCTGGACACCATCGTTTTGGACAATGGTACGGCATTCACATCTGGTGAGTTCCTAGACTTTTGTGCCCAGAACATGATAAGACACATTAGGTTTGCCGCCTTCCACCCAGCCATGAACGGCCAAGCAGAGAGGAATCGCTCCGCCGCATCAAGGGGACTGGGAAGCCCACCTTGCTGAGTTTCTAGGCCTAGCATGCTATCCCCTGCACCATCACCAGCCACAGCCCGGCGGAACTCTTGATGAGTCAGCGGTTGTCCACCCTTTTAGACCGGTTGCACCTGGATCAAGTCCTAGACCTACAGGAGATGCCGGAGGTGCTCCTGGTGCCCCGCGGATTTGATACAGGGGACTTGATCTTTGCAAAGAACTGGCCCGACCTGGATCCCGGCCAGGGTTGTCCGGGTTTTGAAGTTGGCCATGTATGAGGTGACCACAGAAGGTAGGTCCACCCTTAATCCATGAGAAATTAAGAGGCTGGATAGAATTGGGGAGTGGATTCAAGGGAACAATATTATTACTAAGGAACAAGCAGAAGAGAAATTAGGAGCCAATATCAATTGGTATCAATACAGAATATGGTATATTCTCTTCAGAGGAAAGAAACCATTAGATATGAATTGATGCCATTGGAGGTCTTGCTTAAAGAGGAGGGCATTGGTAAGAAAGGTTTGCTTTCTAAAATATATAATTATTTAATTGACTCTCTTCATTCATATCCACCCTCTTATATTAAATGCTGGAATTTAATGCTACCTCAAAGGCTAGAGGAAAATGATTGGGAAAGGATCTGGAACTCCCCTTCCATTAAGGCTAAAAGCATTGGTATTCATTTTCAATTTTGTAAAATATATTCACTTTGGTATTTAAACCCTGTCATGGTGAGTAAAATCTCTAGGATCTCAAGTCCAGATAGTTGGGAAAAGTGTAAAAGTAAAGGCTCCCCATATCATATGTGGTGGGAATGTCCAATGGTGTCAAACTTTTGGAATAAAGTGGTAGAGCAAATAAAACTTATATTCGATTTAACCATTCCAGTAGATTTTAAACTTCTTTTATTTGATATCTGGCCTGGTAAACTGGTGAGTAAAGATCAGAAATCTTTAATCTCAACAAGGTTGGCGATAGCTTGTATGACGATTGCTAAAAATTGGGAACCCCCACATACTCCCACGATTGAAATGTGGTATGATAAGGTATGGGATCAGTATGTAATGGGTAAGACAATGGATAACCCTTTCTTCAAAAATGATAATGATTTGGCTATAGATTATGATTTGCTTTGGGCTCCGGTTTTGGAATTCTTTGGAAATATTTCCTTTTTGCCTAACAGAATGAATTGTAGGCTTTTTCTTAATTCTTAATACCAAGCATACTATGTATTGCTTTTGTAAATGGTTTGTTATGTGCATCCAATGATCTAAATTGGATTCTTGTATGTTAGATTTATATTTCTGTTATTTATTTTCCCTATGTTCCCCTTGTATTGGATGAGATTCAATAAAATGAAATCTATTAATTAAAAAAGGGGATGATTTACACACACACAAAATACTTTGCATGAAAAAAGTTGCTCACTTGGCAATGCCAGGGAAGGGCTGTTGTATGTAACTGTGCATGTAGAGATGCCAAGGGACCAACAACAACCCATCTCCCACTCTGCACCAGCTACTGGTAACCAACACATACATTTTTAAAAACCACATGAGCAACTGGCCAGGTTCTAATATATAAAGTGGGGCAATACAGAAAGCTACTTAGTAGATGGATGGTGACAGGGTTTGTCTGACCTGGAACTATACTCTTGGGCAAATTATTAACATGAAAAGCATCTTCTCTGGAGATAAAATACTTTTGGGTCACTATTTTCTCCTGTTATTTGGCTGCTTTGAATATGAAAAGGTAAGGCAGGATATATTTTAAATAAATAAGTGTAAATAAAGAAGCATATAAAATTTTTAGCCACTGTGTATATAAAATTATTGGCCACTGTGTGACACAGAGTGTTGGACTTGATGGGCCGTTGGCCTGATCCAACATGGCTTCTCTTATGTTCTTAGTAAGCATGGGTCAAAACTGGGTTGGAAGTGACCAGGAGTAGAGAAAGTTCTATCCCATCTTTCCTCCCAGGAGATCACAACAGGCATACAGCCAGGGATGAAAGTAACTTACTGCTACTGCCTCCCAGGGGTGGCACGCAAAGTGGAAGATGGGAGTACTACTTTGGCTACTTCTTACCACCCCACACCAGGTTACATTCATCCCCACAAAAACAAAAACTGTCCCTCAATTTTATCTTCACAACTCTGTGAGATGAGGCAGGCTGAGAGAGGGAAAGCACCATCCCACACAGAGTCACACTTTGTCTGAGCCCACTGACTCGAATGGACTTAGGAGGGCATAACTCTGCTTAGGGTCACACTGAAAATGTCTGGCCCAAAATATACTTGAGATGGGACTTGAGATGGAAGTCAGGCCTCTCCTTCATAGTCTGACACTGTTACTGCTGAAGCACTCAGGCTTTTTTGGTGACTCGCTTAGAAGAAAGGTGTGCATGAGACATAAAAACATTGGTTAGGAAGGAGGGATCATTGAGGAAATGCTAAACAAAACAAAAAAGTCTTCACTTGCTGGTGGGAGACAGCAACATAAGTGGACAGATAAGTCTCCCGGGAAAGAGTTCCAAAACTTAGGTGTTGTGACTGAGAAGTCTTCTCCTGGGATGCCACCCACCTAATTGCAGAAGCTTTTGTGGGTTTTCAGCCTTACAAATGGCTTGAATCGCTACTTGCAGCATTGCTCTTCACTGGCAGAAGATTACTAGGCTATGACACATAATTTTAGGACTGGTTTTCCAGTTGCCATGAAAGAATGCTGTTCATAGAAAAAACAGAAACTTCAGACCAGCAGGTGTAAATGGGTAGGGGGAGAGGCGAAGGCCACCAGCACACCAGTCTCCTTGCCCAAGGCAGACAATTCAATTGCAGGATGAGTCATCTCATGATGGGACAAAAAACTCATGCGAATCAAACTCTTAATCTCCTCATACACTCCCTTTTATGCCAACAGCATGTCACTTATTGGTTACTGTTATTTGTATTCCATTCTCATTCTCAGTGGAAGACATGTCATCCTTACTTGCTAAGTCAGCTGTCACTCATGTGCAGAGCTTCAGCTTTTTATATATTATACAGGATGTCACTTCTGCTGTCCCTCTTGCACTGAATGTCATTTAAATCCAGCACACCATATATTATCACATTTCTGTTTGTTAGACCTGTCCCTTTCCCCTCCCATTTGACTTCTCAATCTAGCAAAAATGGTTCATACAACAAGATTATGTGTTCAGTCCTTTTTCTTTCTTTTCAGAGCAACTCTCTAAATATACCACTTCCCCCCTCAGCAGTATCCCAAGATGCCCTTGGGGTACATTATATACCAAACAAGGCATGTAAAAGGTTGTGAACTTGGAAACTATAATATAGTGGGTTCAGCGCTTTATTTCAGTACAGCGGAGTATAGGGCTGCACTCTAAGACTGGAGAACTGGGCCAACTATATGCAACTCAGGGTTCCCACGCAAGCACGTTATTGGATCATTCAAACCAGCAGGGGGGCCATGATTGGAGCAGGGCAGCAAGGATCCTACTGCCCATTGTTTCCGAGTTCCCAAGCTCAGTTCAATGAGCCAGGCAGGAACACCATTGATATCCATATTTTAGTTCACATGCACAACAGAAACTGATGGCTTACTAGAAGAAGAAGAAGAAGAAGAAGAAGAAGAAGAAGAAGAAGAAGAAGATGATATTGGATTTCTATCCCGCTCTCCACTCCTAAGAGTCTCAGAGCGGCTCACAATCTCCTTTACCTTCCTCCCCCACAACAGACACCCTGTGAGGTGGGTGGGGCGGGAGAGGGCTCTCACAGCAGCTGCCCTTTCAAGGACAACCTCTGCCAGAGCTATGGCGGACCCAAGGCCATGCTAGCAGGTGCAAGTGGAGGAGTGGGGAATCAAACCCGGTTCTCCCAGATAAGAGTCCGCACACTTAACCACTACACCAAACTGGCTCTCTTACTAGTTGTCATTTGGATCTGCTGTTCAGTTAAGCAGTGGGGATCCTGGCCTTTCCACCAGGATTACAACAAACCGAGGACCAGATGTCCTGCTGCCCATATCAAACCTTCCTTTGGTGATGTCTCTCTTTCCACCTGTTTGTCTGTCCTATATTTCCCAACGGGGCCAGCTCCAATTTTTTGGATGCATTTAGCAAGTTGTTCTGCAGTCACTTCCCACTTCAACCACTTCTGTGTCTGCTTCTTCCTCCCTGTCCATTACACAGAGCAAGAGGCAGGCTAGATCTCCTCCTTGCCACTACATTTCATTTCATGCAAACAGCCTGAAAATTTCATCCGAATTGGATAAAAAAATGGAAATTCTGTTTTTTAGGAAATGTGTTTCAATTTCAGTTGCCTACACAATTGGGACTCTTGCTCCAAATAGTCTGAAATTTGGCAAAGATGAAACCTGGTATAAGGGACATAATCCAAACTGGATGAAAAACAATGACCTCATATCTGGAAACATTGAAACCATTAGAAATAAAATTGAGTGGGATTAGTTTGTTCCTTTCAATTTCCATTTGTTTTCTTTTAAAAAGAAAAAAATGCATTTATATTTTCCTTATCTCATTGATTGAGTTATATCTTACTCATAGTTGTTCATAGCACCATCATCATATCACAGAAGATTATGACAACTTTTCAGAAGAACAAGGAGTTCAAAAAGAAATATTGGCAAGGTGCTTGGGGGTGCTTTAGATACTTTAGTATAGGAACACACATATAATTCATGAGTTCTTGATCCTCATTTCCAGATTTCTTGATTCCCTACTTCCAGATCTTTTGTTTGGATGCAGCCATCTTTTTCACACACTCTCATCAAATTTTATTTCTGCAGCCCCACCCCACATGGTGTTTGTCCATGCAAGTTCCCTGGTCTTCCAAGCAATCCTTTAAGTGGCCCCCCTTTTACCGTTTTTGGCTAGTAGAAAAACTGGCTGGATTAAGTCTCTTGTGTGCAGAAGTGTGAGAGGCAGTGACCAACCAAACACCCTCCTATATGGTCAGCATCCATTTCCCTCCCTCTGTGGGCATTAGTGTCAAATGTCTTGTTGCCAATACTAACTTTTACTCTGAACATTATTGTACGATATATCTTGCATGCATTCCTAGTGCAATTACTCCCTTTGTATTCCAGCTCCACTTATCTATGAAACTTGATATTCACGATGTTTCCACCAGCCTGAGCTGAGGCCCAAGGTCAGACGCTGAAGTAGAATGTTATTAATCTGCACCTGGGTTTCCAGGATTATGGGGTGGGGGACCTGTCAAAACCCTTCCCGCCTTGCCTTCCTGTTTTGCTTGAATGTATAACGGTTGGATTGAGCTATATAAGGGATCCCCTGACATAAGACGTTAGCCTTAGCAAAACCATGTTTTGCCTCCATGCTGCTTAAGGAATAAAACCTGCCTAAAGAATGGACTGTGTGATTTCTTGAACTTCTGGGAACTTGACAAATTGCTAAGACTCTTATTATCCTTAGCATACTCCCCTTCTCCGAAAAATGTCGGGAGAAGAGAAAGTTAAATCTAAGGACATTCAAACCGACCCAATCAAGGAGGCACCTAAGCCTCCAGTGGTGTCAAATTCGTGACGGTCCGGAGGAAAGAATGGGGGACTGGGAGTTCAAGGGGAAGTGATGCTGGAGAACCCAGTGGACCCCCTTACCAATCCCACCCATCGGGACTGCAGGGGTCTTTTCGCTCATGGGGATTGGACGATGAAGCCGAAGATGCTGCCCGCTCAATGCAGCACAGAGGGAGCGAAGGGCCAACCGGATGGATCCAGAAGGCGATGCTGATGCAGGGTCAGCAGTTGAAGGAAGAAATGCTAACCATGAACAATTTCTTCATGCAGGAGGTGAGAGGCCTCTCCTGTTAGCTACAGGACATAGCTGCTCAGGTCACTGGGGTGCCTCCTGTCCAACAGTTCCCCGCTGCTCCCCCAGCAGTGCCAGAATTCAGAGGGGTGCCTGGGGGGGAGCACTGGGCAGAGGAGACATACCTCTCCAACCAGCACCTCCCAATCCCCCGCCAGCACCGGGGGGGCCCCAAAGTGCATGAGGTGTGATTTGACAGAGATCCCGCGAAGTTGGGATACCAAATCTGAGGTCACCTGCGAGTATGGCCATGCAACTTCCCAATGGAAGACTCGAAAGTGATTTACATCGGTTGATGCCTAGACAGAGTGGCTACTGGCTGGTTTGTCACCCTGTTTGAAGCCAGATCACAGGCCCTAGACTCTGCAAGAGAGATACTGTGCACCCTTAGGGCGCAGTTCAAGGACCCCCTGCAGGAGACTAATGCCATCTCAGCCCTCCAAGAACTCCACCAGGGCTTGAAGTTGGTGAGAGAGTGCACCGCGGTGTTCCGACTCCTCAACCCCAAGTTATACTGGTGGGATTACGGGGCCTGTGTTGAGCAATTCCAATGGGGCCTCAACTCCTCCATCTTTGCCAAGGCCCTCAGTGTGGGACCTCCTCAGTCACTGGTGGAATGGATACACTTAGCCTGTGAACTGCCAGAGGACTGCCAGAAAATCATAGCCCTCCACCGCAAGCAACAAGCGGGACAGGGAACAAAGGAACAGAAGGAGAAGAGTGCCCCTCCCAGATGTGCCCCGATGCCTCAGCTCACCATGCAAGAGAGAGAGAGGAGAGCCAGGAGTTGACTTTGCTTCAAATGTGTGTGGGGGAGAATCACCTAGCCAATGAGTGCCCCAGTGAGCCGCGTGAACCCCTGTGCCCCCAATCCTGAAGGGAGGTCTTTTCCCTCATCAAATTAAAAGTTTTATTGAATTTCAGTTATAGGAAAGGGGAAAGGGAAGATTCTACAAGCAGTTATGGGCAATCAGGGTTGGAGGAAGAGAACAAATGCCTCCCTTAATTACATTTCTTTCTCATTACAGATACATCTGGTTCAATCACCACTCAATCTATGTATCATGATGTGAAGGGAGCCATTTAGGCAGTACCCAGAAACTTCTTTCCCCTTCTCAGCCTTGTTCCTTCTGCTCAGAAGAAATGGACCCAGATCTCCTCACTGACCTTCTTCTCCCGTCTTTTAAACATGGGCCAGCAATCTACACAGGTGCCATCCTTTCAACCAGAATGCCTCCAGGATCCTGTGACAGACTCTCCAAAGGTGTATGGCTTCATAGGCATAAACTACTGGAGGGGGGGGGCAGGGGCTTGAGACCCCTCCAGATTTTTCCAGGAGGAGCTGAGTCCCCTCTGGGCAACCAATACAGTATTTGGGGCTCAGAGGCTCATGCCTCCACTGGGCAACCAGTGCCAGGTAAAGTGACAAACTCCTTTGAATGTATAAAAATGGTCTCCAATGCATTTTAATTTTTTAAGAAGGAGATATAACGATCCTCAAAGGCATAAGTGGGATAGTGGATCCTGTGAAGAAATGCATTTTTCTCCTGGGACATTGTGAGGCTGGAAAGCTTCCCCCTGTATGTGTTTTTTCCTCTGGGCTGAAAAAAAGGGAGTAAGTGGTGTAATGATCTTCTAAGAACAAACAAATGGCTTGTAACTTTTAGTTAGCAGAGCAGACAATAGATAAATAGATGGATGGATAGATAGATGGATAAATAAATGGACAGATGGATAGATAAACACCCCCTTTCTCTCCCCTCTCTTTTCCAACATATATGCGGAGGTATTAAATGGTAAGACTATCTCCGGAGAGAGGAAAAGCTGTTTTGACCTGAGCAGACCTGGGGCAAAGGGGTGGGGAAAGAGCTTTGATAATGTTTCTGGCAATAGGAAGAGAAACTTTCTTGCTGCTGGATCCATTAGGGAGCCAGATCTCTCATCTGAAATCTAGGAAAGGTGGCTATTTTGTCCATCCATCTGGCTGGCCTAGAGGGCTGAAGGATGCTTGATATTGTAAAAGGTAATTGTGATCTGAAAAGTTTTTGGTTGTATATTTGGACTATCTAGATTAATTATTAAGGTTTTGATATCCTGAACACATTAATACTTAAATATGTTTGGTGTCTGTTGGAAAAGAAAGTATAGTCCTTAACCTTGGCCTTACTTGGGTTCAACATACTTGCTTGGCTTCAATTTACATCTGCGGGAAAGTGAGATTGAGTAGAGGGGACATGAAAACCAGAGGCCTTTTAATATTTCCTTTTGTCCTGTGTGCAGTCCAGCGACAACATTGGCAAGGAATGTGCACTCTGTACATGTTCATGCTTTTTATTTTGCTGTTACCTAAAATGGCGTGGTACAGGTTCAAGGGGGCAACCGACCAGCTAATAGATTCAGATGGAGTAACTGTGTTGGTCTGAAGCAGCAAAACAAAGTTGGAGTCCAGTGGCACCTTTAAGACCAACCAAGTTTAATTCTAGGTATAAACTTTTGTGTGTATGCACACTTTTATTTAGATTCAGGTGGGTAGCCATGTTGGTCTGAAGTAATAAAATTTGAGTCCAGTGGCACCTTTAAGATCAACGAAATTTTATTCTGGGTATAAGCTTTTGTGTGCAAGCACGCTTCATCAAATACAGGTGAAACAGAACTTAGAGTCAAGATGCATAAGTACTTGGTGATTATAAGCTGAGTTTGGATGTGAGAGTACTCTGTGAATGGCAGTAAATTAGCAAGCAAATACAAGAGTTAACAAGCAGGTGTGGGAACAAGGTGATACCTATGAGTCAAGTAAAGTTATATTATGGGTATAAGCAAGAACTGAGAGGCTTAGTATGTCCACTCCGTAATTGCAACAGATTTCTTCAAATATTACATATAGGTAAGGGGGAGGGGGTTTAAATTGCCAGGAAGAGCTAACTAGACTAAAAATGTCTAACTGACTGAGCAATACATACAGCTAAGCTTGGAATAACACATTAGGCAAGGCATGAAAATTGTAGTAAATTGGTATACAAATAACAAAGCAATTAACAATGAATATAAGAACTAAGTTTGAGTCCAGTGGCACCATTTAGAACAACATAGTTTGATTTCTGGGTATAAGTGAGAACTGAGTGACTTAGTATGTGTAGTGAGAGAAGAAGCCAATATTTCTGTTAAGTCCTGGGGATTCCATTGTTCTCAGTGTTGTAATAACTTGCAATTCAGCAATCTCCTATTCCCATCTATTTCTGAAATTCCTTTCGCAAATGTAAACCGGCAAAAACCAGTTTACATTTGCGACGCAAAAGCCGTGGGACTTTGCGGCTCTTCCGGGTTCTGCGGAGCAGTTGGTGCGAAATCCGCGCAGATGCTGCGCGGTGAAGAGGGACGTCGCTCCGGAGTAAGGTCAGTGGGAAAACGACCTATGTTTTCTTGAGGAGAATTAATAGGAGAATAAGTATATAGTTAGAAGATAGGATAAAGATATGATAAATGGGAATGGAAAATGGGAAATGAATTGTTAAAGCCAATGGAGTATCAAGGTGGTGGTGGGTGTGCCCCCCCGCCCCCTAGACCCCTGACCGTAGAGATTTTCCTGCAGCACCCACTTCTGGAAGTAATCCTGTCCAACTTTCTTTTGTAGGCATGAGAGAAGATAGTTAAATTTTTAAAAATTAAGTGTGAAAAGATGGAAGTCTGTGAAGAAGTAAAGAAGTTTTGGAAACAAAAGAAATAATATAATTATGATTAGAATAAGAATTAGGAAAAGTGGTATGGGAATTAGGTGAAATTGGGTAAAGAAAGGAAATAAGATAAAGAGGAAGGGGTTTATTTATTTGTTGTTAGTATTCAGTTCGATTTGTAGAAGGTAATAAGCAAAAAACGAAATATATTTATTTGAAATATATACATAAGTTGATATATGCACACTTAATAAAATATTAATAATTTGTGAAGGCCAAAAAAAAAAAAAGAAAAGAAAGAAAAATGACCATATTTTCTAAATAAGTTTAAGATCAGTCCAGGGATAAGCCAGGACTGTAGTTAGTACAAACCCACTTAGACCAAGCCAATAGAGAGCAATAGAGAGCTTGTAGTATGTCAACCCAAGTGACAGGCTTTGGTGCTGGTGGAGAACAAATCGATTTATTTGATTTGTATTCTGCTTCTTTTCCTGCCAAGCAGGGAAGATAAAATAGAAACAGAGCTAGAAGGTGCCTCAAGGGTCACCTAGTCCAACCCCCCAAGGCAGGAAATTCACATCTACCTCCCCCCCAGCTTCTCCAGTGACCCCCTACTCTATGCCCAGAGGAAGGCAAAAAACCCCAAAACCCTCCAGGATCCCTGGGCCAATCTGACCTGGAGGAAAATTCTTTTCTAACCCCAAAGTGGCAATTGGTGTTACCTGGGCATATAAGGGCCACATCAGACTGCAGTCAGCCACTAGGTTTTCAAATTGCCTAGAATGATGATCTTCAGAAAGACGTTCTTCTTTCCTCTTGGATGAAGATATGGCAATCTCCAGTCAATTCTACTTCTGTTTGTAACATTCAAATACAATTTTTAAAAACTGTCTCACATTGGTACCTCTCCCCCAGATGGCTTCATCAAATGAATCATCAGATCAGTCCAGTATGCTGGAAAAACTGTGGCTCTATGGGTACTTATCTGAACTGCCGGTGGGATTGTCCAATTATATCCCAATTTTGTCATGAGGTTACACAACAAATTTCCATAATTTCTTCACAGTCACTTCTGATGGCACTGGAATTAATACTCTTGACCCTCTGGGATGATGGTCTCCAATTTTTCTTACATAAAGACTTGATTTTCATTCTTGTAGCTGCAGCCCATCTCACAGTCATTTTAGCTTGGAAATCCCCATCCCCATCCCCTCCCTCCGTATCAGTCTGGTAATACAAGATCTGGGATCAATTCATAATGCACAAAATTTCAATGGTAGTGAATCATAATTACACTGATTCAGGAAGAATGTATAATAAATTTATTTCTATCTGGGCTCCTCTATTCAATTTTGTATTTTAGTATATGTGCTACCGAAGCGAGCACTCTTCCAATCACTCCTATCACTCTTGGTTATTTTTAAAATTTACATATGACCTGAAAAACCCACTTATGAGGGACTCATCTCAATAACTCACCTTTTTTACTTACCTCATATTTTACACAATAGTAGTTACAATATATATAATGAGAATCTTAATCTCTGTAATGATATTTATTTGCTTAACTTTTTATTGTATTTATTAATACTTCATAATAAAGTATGTATTGTTAAAAAAAGAATAAGAAGGGCCACAAGAGCCAAGCACTGGCTCACCCCTTCCTAGGGTTCCCAGGTCTGATTCAAGAAATATCTGGGGACTTTGGGGGTAGAGCCAGGAACAAGGATGTGACAAGCACAATAGATCTCCAAAGGAGGTTCTGGTCATCACATTTAAAGAGACCGCACGTCTTTTAAATGCCTTCCCCCCTTTTGGAAATAATGAAGGATAGGGGCAGTGTAATGGACTCAGGCAACTTAGCCTGGAAGCTTGGACAGTCTTGCAATGATTGGCTGGGCCACAGCTATAGAAATGAGAACTTAAGCAAATTGAAGGAGCTGGCAGAAGGAAAAAAGCCTGAGTTCCATCTGGAGTTGGAGCTTGAGTACTGAACAGTTAGGAGTGAAGACTGTGTACTTAGGCTGATCAGTTATTACTGAAGCAACTGGAAGGAGCTGAGAACAGCCAGTGGGCTGAGTCCCTTGAGGAGACAGAACTGAAATAAGCTTCTGTCTGTGAGAGAGTTTGTAGGCAGAAGGGGGTCAAAACCAGGCACCATCTGTGAGGAGGAACTCTCTCAGAGGATCTGTCAGCACAACAGAGCAGACTCTTAGTTAACTGAGAACACTCAAACATTCAGAAAGGAGTTCTGGATTCTAGTCACTAGAAGGGAATACCAATATTCAGAATAGGAATCTAGCTGGGTGGATTACACAGGAGTGAGGGGCTGGAAATAACACTCAGAAGGTATGGATCCTTTATGCTATTGTGTATGTCTGTGAGGGAGAATTGATCTGGCACAAGTCAGGAATCCTCAATGTGAGTGGCAAAGAGTGAATGACAGTTTATTATTTTTATTATTTGAGAAGGCTATACCATAGTGAATGTTCCCAGTGCCAAGTAGGCACTCCCTGCCTGTCCAAAGCTCCTGTCAATTCAAAAAGCCTGCCTGTTTATGTTTATATTTGTTCAGTCTATCAATATCTGTGTTTAGAGATTGTTTTGCCAACCCTTGTGAGTGAGAGACCCCTAATTTCAGTTATATACAGACATCGTAATCACCTGTTTGGTTGCCAGGGTGCCTGGAGATTCAACTCACACACATCTGCTGTGAAACGTGGGTTTTATCTACCAGTTTATAAGAGATTTATGTGAGTACTAACAGCCTCAGCATTACAACAGCACTTTATATCTCCGGAAAAATGCTAGCCAGAAGTACAGATGGGTTTCCAGCCACTCCGTGCGTGCACCATCTCGGGCGTTGCAGTGGAAGAAGTTGTGCCGCCAGGAACTGTTCAGGCAAGCGGTTTCCACTCTTGATTACGAAAGCCATGTTGGTAGGCTAACACCATCAGCAAGCATCTTCCTGCAGTGCCAGACTCCATGACAGCGAAGCGAGAGGCTCACGTACTCAACAGCTGTTACTTTTGCATAAGGCAATCAAGCTTATCTTAAGCATGGATCCTGCCAGACTGCCTAAGCTTTTGTCCAACAGAACCTAAGACAAAGGATGATGTTTACATGTAATATTATAAATTGGTTTTGTTTGTAATTTTATTTCCTAATTTTACTTTGTATATCCAATCCAATCACACCTTTATTGGCATAACGAAAAGAGATATACAGAGACTTGTCAACCAAACAACAATCAGATATATCTGTTCAAAGCATAAAAGGCTGAACTAAGATTAAGATCACAATAAAGCCTGCTTAGAATAATTTTTAACAATTTCAACCAAGAATCTGGCAACAGCTTTTGTGATATCAATTATGTTGTCATTTAATAGGAAATGGCAATCAATCCTATTTTCTTGAATGTAGGACAGTAAGGAAAGACTATCTAACAGAACCTTCCAGAGATTAGTATACAGTTGGCAGTTCAATAAAATATGCTGGATGGAATCCATCGAACTTGACCCACATAGACAATGTATCTTGCTAAAGGGGACTTGAAGAAATCTCCCATAGAGAACATTAGAGGGAAATGCATTCATCCTAGCCAGCATAAAAACTCTCCGATGTTGCGGATTATCTAGTTCAGATAAATATTTGGCCATTTTTCTGGCCGTCTGATCAAGTCCAAGTGAGGCAGGAGAGCAAGTATAAAATTGGTCAGGACACAGTTGATGAGATTCTAGATCTAAGATTCTCTGTTTGATAAATCTAAAATTATAAGATTCATCAGTTAAAAATAGATCATCAGTTGCAATTCCCATGTGTTTGAGCTTCAACATGATTCCATCTTGCCAAGAAGCATTATAAGCGTCTCTTTTTAGGTAGTTGAGCAAGCTAGCTGGTTCAGCCCTATAAAATATCCATAACCAATATTTAAAAGTTAGAGTCCAGGCTTTTGTTTCAATCAGAGATTGGCCTGTTTCTGAACAGATTACAAAATAAGGAACACAGTTGGGGATTCCTAAAAGTTGTCACAGAAATGCAGCCTAGATATTTTATATTTTTTGGTTCAGAGAATTAATCCACAGAGGGATACCATACAAAATTTGTGATAGTGTTTTAGCATTAAACGATCTGATTGCAGCAGGCAAACATTGGTTACTTTTTTTATAATAAAACTGTTTAATTTGAGATGAAGAACAGCTAGCTATATTTATTATTCTGTCATGGTGAATTGCCCATTTGAGATTGTAATTAAAGGTTATACCCAAATATTTATATATTAAGTTCCTGATTCAAGAATACATGGCCAGTGGAAGTGGCAAATGAAACAAGAATTAAACCTGGGATTTGTGTAGCCGCACGAGGTTATATTACTTGCAGTTTGTAATCCATATTGGTGTGGGATGTTGGCATACAAAGATTCCACATCCATGGTGGCTAAGATAGTATTCTCTGGAAGATTGTTAAAAGATTGTATTTTCCTCAGAAAATCTGTACTATCACGAACATAACTGGGAGCACTGGTGGCACATGGCCTTAGAATAGAGTCCATATATCCTGATACCCCTCAGTGATGGTGCCTATCCCTGACACAATGGGACGTCCCGGGTTGCAAAAGTCTGATTGAATTATATCAATCAGACTTAATAGCCAATCAGTATAACTGTCATTTAGGTATATGCCCCAGCTACAGGTGCTGATAAGGAAGGTATTGAAAACTTTTATACAAGTGCTCAGGAAGAAATTGATCATACACATAAACAAGACATGCTGATAATCATAGGTCTGGTATGCAAAAGCAAGAAACAAATCAAATATTGCTGGAAAATTTGGACTCGGAGCACGAAATGAAGCAGGAGAACCACTCTTAGAATTCTATGAAGACAACAATCTGTTCATTGCAAACATATGCTTCAGGCAACCAAACAGATGGCTGTACATGTGGATATCACCGGTCAGCCAATATAGAAATCAAATAAATTACATAATTGGAAATAGAAGATGAAGAAGCTCTAGTCTCTCTGCTAAAACATGAGCTGATTATAGTACAAACCATGAATTGTTAATATCAAACATTAGAATAAAGAAGATATTGGATTTAAAGCTGAAGAAAAACAACAAAATAGTCATAATGCCAAAATAGAATTTAAACAAGATTCCCAAAGAATTTAAAAACCATGTAAACAACAGGTATGCATTACTAAGTTCAAGTGAACATGAACCAGAAGAAGTATGGGTTGAAACTAGAGATATTATCAAGGAAGAATGAACAAAGACTATTCCTGTGGTCAAAAGAAAAGACGAGCTTCAGTGGATGACTGATTAAACTCTTAAAATTGCTAAAGATAGATGAGAAACAAAAGTAAAAGGTGACAGAAAACAGAATCAAAAGTCTAAATGGAGTGTTCCAGTGATTCACATGTACAGACAAAGAGAACTATTATAATGATCAGTGTAAAGAAATAGAACAAAAAAAGGAAGAACAAGAGATCTGTTCCACAACATCCAATAAATCAAAGAGAATTTTAAATCATGGTTAAGCATGCTGAAAGATCAACATGGAAACACATTAATTGAACAGGACAAAATAATGAAAAATGGGAACAGTACACTGAAGAACTGTAGAAAAAAGATGAAAGAGTGACAGATTTCTTCCAAGAAGCATCTTTTAAAGAAGAACCTACAGTTCTAGAAAGTGAAGTGAGTGCTGCAATGAAAGCAATTGGGAGAAATAACTCACCAGGATTAGGTCAGTATCAAAAGAGCTATTCCAGAACACAGAAACTGAGTCCATCAAAATTTTAAGATTATGCCAACAGTGTCACCTTTAAGACCATCAATTTTTTGTTTTCAAAGTATGAGCTTTTGTGTGCATGCATACTTCTTCAGATACAATGAAGAGCTCATGCAAACCAAGGCTCAATACCTTGAATAAAACTTTGTTGGTCTTAAAAATGCCACTAGGCTCAAACTTTGTTCTACTGCTTCAGACCAACAGCTGCCCACCTGGATCTATCTGGATCATGAAAAGCTATGGCTAGCTTTAAAGGAAATGGGTATGTCACAGCATTTGATTGTTTTGATGCACAATCTATACTCCAGACAAAAGGCCACTGTTAGGACACAATATAGAGAAACAGAGTGGTCTCCAGTTGGCAGAGATGTCACACAAAGATGCATTTTATCTCCCTCTCTTCAATCTATATGCAGAATACATCATAAGGAAAGATTAATTGGATTTAGATGAAGGTGGAGTAAAAATTGTTGGAAAGAATACTAACAATCTGAGATATGCAGATGCCACCACATTATTGGAAGAAAACAGTGAAGACCAGGGCCAGCTCTATGGCGCATAGCACCCCAGGCAGCCGTGCTGCCTGATGCCCCCCCCCCAAGTGCCGCCCACCGCATCCATCACCCCTGCCCCCCTCTGCAGTGCCGCCTCCTCCTCCCTCCCTCTGGATTTTAATGCTGGGAACTGGTGATAAAGCGCCACATTTCCAGGGCTCTTGAAAGGCCTCCCCGCTGTCAATCAGCTGATCGCAGGTCAGGCATAGGGGGCTGGCAGCTCCTATGCTGCCCCACCCATGTTCAGAGTGGGGGCAGTAGCGGCGGGAAGGACAAGTGAGTGACTTGCTCATCCTTCCCACCATTACTGCCCCCACGCTCATCTTGAGTGCACTGGCGGGGCAGCATAGAAGCCGCCAGCCCCCTGAGTGGTTTTACCCGCCAATCAGCTGATCAGCGGGGGGAAGATCTTTCAAGAGCCCTGGGAACATGGCGCTTTATAACCAGTTCCCAGCATTAAAATCCAGAGGAAGGGAGGGGGGAGGAGTCTAGGGAGGCAAATAGGCATTTGCCTAGGGGGTGAGGTGGAGGGGGATACCAAATTTGGTGCTTCTGCCCTGCCGACACCCTACGCAATTGTCTAGTTTGCCTAGTGGGCGAGCCAGCCCCGGTGAAGACTTGAAATGACTACTGATGAAGGTTAAAGCAGAAAGTGGCAAAGCAGGATTACAGCTGAACATGAAGACAAAAGTAATGACTACTGGGGAATTATACATCTTTAAGGTGGATAATTAAGAAATGGAAATTGTTCAGGATTTTCTATTCCTTCGTTCCAGAATTAGCCAAAAGCGAGTCTGCACCCAAGAAATCAGAAAGAGATTGAAATTGGGGAGGGCAGTCATGCAGGAGCTTAAAAGGACCCTTAAGTGTAGGGATGTGTCACTAGAGTGGTGGCAATCAAGATCAAGTCAATTCATGCCATAGTAGTCCTCATTACTATTTATGGGCGTGAAAGTTGGACAATGAAGAAAGCCGACAGGACGAAAGTAGATTCCTTTGAAATGTGTTGGAGTAGAGTTTTATAGATACCATGATCTGCCAAAAAGACAAATAAGTGGTCAAGAGTCAGCGGAAAATACAATAATGCTAGGAAAAGTTGAAGGCAGCAGGAAAAGACTTAACGTGAGATGGATTGGCTCAATAAAAGAAGCCACACCCCTCTGTTTTCAGGCCCTGAGAATAGGACATTAGAACATTGCAAGACCTAACAATAGGATGTTTTGGAGAATGTTAATTAACAAAGTCACCATAAGTTGGAAGTGACTTGACAGCACTTAACACAAATGCAGACAAACAGCATGGAACTGGAAATCACTAAACGGCAAGAATACCACATGCAAAGTGAACATGCCTTCAGTTAATATGATACTAATCAATGTAATGGTTTCTCAGTTTATTAGACATTGACCCATGCAAGATATTAAACAGTATTTTTAAGTCTAGAAAATGTTTAGGGGTGCTTTAATGATATAGTAATGGTTGAAATAATCTGAAGTTTGAATTTGTACTGTTTTTGAAGGCATAATAAGTTACAGGAAGATTTTACCTCAGTTTTATATTTTACATGTTAATGGATAACATTGGAATGAGTCCTACTAAAAATGCTTACTGAGAATAAATTCACCTATAGCAAGAGAAGCATGATTGAAGCAGATCTTGTTAAAAGCAAATACACATGGTTCCAATTTGTGCCTGTGTATGATTTGCTAAATATATTTAAAGACATCATCTTATGACCTGCTGTGTGAATACAATTGTATCCATGTGTGGAATAAAGCAATGAAATGAAGACATACGATTGTCTTTATGTAGCCTTTCCTCAGCTATTCAGCATCTAATTAGGGGTGCAAAACTAATTACACCCTGTTGGCCTTTCCTCCACCAAAGTTCTTTTTTAACAGTTTGCTTATAATGCTTTGAAATTATTCCCACTTCAGGGGGGATAGGCTTTTATGTGGCAACAGCTTTGTGTCCGACAGAAATGCACTGGATTCCTTGACCACCCAACAGTAGTGGTTTCTTGATACATATTTATTGACTAGTCAAACACATTCAATCTGGAAAAATGTAAAATTTACCAATTTTTAAGAAACTATGATATTCATTGCTAATTATATGGAATGTAAAGGATTATTTTCATAATTTATCTTTCAGATTTTGTATCACAGAACATCTTTGTATGTTACCACTACAGTTTTACCACCATGGGGTGTGTGGGGGAGGAAATGCATCCCTGTGTTGAGATTCTTGGTGTTAAGGGATTCAGTATATGGATTGGCATTAGAATGAGGTAGTAGAATAGTAATGGACCTCTCTACACTCTCAATGTTCACTATGGTCTCCTCTAAGCCAGCGTTTCCCATTTACAGGGTTGTGACCTGGTACCGGGCCACAGAAGCCTCAATACTGGGTCACAAGAAAAGTCAAAGCTTGCCCCACCCCTAGCAAAGAAAAGCTCTCTGTTGTGCATAAAAAAAGCTAGGCTTGAAGGCTGACACAGACTGCAAAGCCTAAGCTCTGTTTTCTTTCCTTTCTTTCCCTGTCTCTGTGCTATGCAGATAAAAGCTAGGCTTGAAGACTGACACAGGCTGCAAAGCCTGAGCTCCATTTTCCTTCCTTCCTTCCCCCGTCTCTGTGTTATGAAGATAAAAGCTAGGCTTGAAGACTGACAAAGCCTGAGCTCTGTTTTGCTTCCTTCTATCCCCCAACATCTCTGTGCTGTGCAGAGAGGAGCTGGGCTGCCTCTCCTTCCTTCTCCCCCCCTCCCAGTGTTTGAGAGAAAAGCCGGAGTCCACTGGCACTTTAGACCCATGAAGTGTTCTTCAGGGTATGAGCTTTCATGTGCCTTGCAGTATGTTCTTTTGAGGAGATTTCACTGGGAGGCCTGGGCAGAAAAAAGGGGGGGGGGAGTTTTTTTCAGCCGGAAGGGGTGGGGAGTGGGCATTCCAGTAGCTATTTTTTTTTTAACCAAACAACTCCTGGGCAGAATTGTTGCTGCCTGGGGTCACCTGATGGTGAGTAAGGCTTCGTTTCTTTCTTCCTTCCTCTCTTTCCCTGCAAGTGATGCTCTGTTTGTATTCTTGGTGCTGGGGTGGGGGGAAAGCAACAGTGGGAAGGCTTCTAGTGCCCTGGCCCCACTGGTGGACATTCTGGTGCTTTTTGGACACTGTGAGATAATTTTGGATTGGATGGTCCACTGGCCTGATCCAACATGGCTTCTCTTATGTTCTTTCTTTCCATGTCTTTCTTTTCCTTTCCTTCCATTTCATTCTTTCCCTTTCTTTCTTTCCCATTTTCTTTCTTTCTTTCCTTCCATTTTTACTGGATGAAACTTTTCTGTTCATCATACTGTTGTTGCAGACATAGGAGCTCTGCCAATGAAAAGTTGGCACCCCCAGTTGTAGCCAGCTGGCCTTTCTATGAAATTTCTGTGTGAGTGAGAGGTGTGGGGCAGAAAGAGATTATTGAAGATTACTGCTGTATATCTCAACAGCACTGGAAGTGATGGTGCTATGAACTTGGCACCATTTACTGGTCCTGCTTTTAACAGCTGTCTGACACCAAAATTAAACTCCCCCTGCAGATATTAAAAAGGATGGAAGAAGTTTGCTGGCTAAATATCTGCAGAACAGGTTGCTTTTAAAGGCATGGGAAACACAGCCAGTGAAAAGCTGCAAGCCCCTCATAAATATCCTTTTTGGGATAACTTCAGAAAAGCTTGTATAAACTTCATATAACTTGAAATTATTTCATTAATTGCAGTACAATTCTCTGCCACCTTTCACAGCAATTTCCCAGTGTTTCAGCCAAGGAAAAGTATGAAAAATAGCTGTCAAAAGATTTTCTTGAAACCAAGCAAGCTTGGTTGTAGCTTGAAGCAGGGTTCCAGTAGTAGCAGCTGAAGGAAGGGCCTACTAAATGTTTCAGCATATTTTGAGGTATTTTGATATTTGGAAGTATACGGAACTCCATGGAAAAAGTAGGAAAGGAGCTTCTGCAGCCTCAGGGGAGCTTCTTGCCTCCTTTCCCACCTTTGGAAGCCTTTCCCCACCTCTCCCATAGCCTCCCTGGGATCAGGGAGGGAGGGGGAGAGGGAGAGGAGCCCCAGCAGCCAATCCAAAGCGTGCATTTGCAAAATGCATTGCAAATGCATGCTTTGCAGGGTTGTTGTGTAGCTGATGACTGGGCTAATCCCCCAGCCATCAGCAACATTGTTGTCCTTTTGTTTACTTGGGTATCCAAGTAAACAGTGTTCTCTGGCTAATCACAGAGCAGTGGGTTTTTTTTAAACTGCTCTGTGTAGGGCCAGAGAACATTTTTAAGGAGTTTGCCTGGCTGGACTCCATTCCATTGCTGCTGTGCTGGTGTGTTGGTGTGTGAGAGAGATTGTGCTGCGCTAACCCTTGGCCTCAGCTGCTGCTGCTCTCTCTCAGCCTTGCCTGACCTGCCTGGAGAAGAAAAGAGATCTAAGGTAAGATAGTCTTGGGGTTCTTGTTTTTATTTTAGTTAGTAAAAGGACTTTTTAATACTCAGAGTCCCTTTTCTTATCCAGATTTGGGTGGGTGAATACTGGGTAGCTTATTTGGGGTTACGGTTAGGGGGTTCTGCTGTGGGTGGGGGCCTGGAGTGGGGTTTTTTTTGCCAATTTGCCCACATCTTACTTTAGTGAGAGGACTTTTAAAAGTGCAGTGTACTTTTACTTTTCCTGATTTGGGTGGCTTGGATTTCTTGGGGTTAGGGTAAAGGTTTTTTGGGGGGGAGGGGTTGGTAAAGTTCCTGTATTGTTAAAAGTAAAGTTTTTTACTGTTTTAAAAGGATTTTGTGTTTGATTTGTTGCTGCTGTGTTGTGCTGCTGTTGTTCCTTTTCTCTTCTGGTTCTGGTTCTTGGGGGGGGGGGGCTATTTGGCCTAATTTTCATTGTTAAAAAGGTCACCTTTTTAACAGTCGAGTTTGTTGGTCTTTTCTCAGTGATCTGTTTAGATCTATTGCTGTTGGTTTTGCATCGTGTCCTGTTGTCTCTTTTCCTGGTTCTGGTTTTTTTTTTTTTGCGGGGAGGTGTTGTTGACTGATTTGGCCTGAGGTTTTTTATTGTTGAAAAGGTCACTTTTTAACAGTTGAGTTTCTTGGCCTTTTCTCAGTGATCTGTTTGGATCTATTCTCTGTTGTTGCTGGTTTTGCATCCTGTCCTGTTGTCCCTTTTCCTGGTTCTGGTTTGGGGTGGTGGTGGTTAAAAGTTAAGTTTCTTTATGTCACATTTTGGTTTTTTTTAAATTACCTCTGGTTGGTATGGGGGTTGGTGTGTGGGCTGTGTCACTTTCATGTTTTTATAGAGTTATTTTTGGAGTCTGAGGGTGCTTGCGGTTTGGCTAGGGCCACTAAATAGGCTGCCCCACTAATAAGGGTGTTTTTAGGGACTGTGTTTTTTTGAAATTTAAAAAAAAATTAATCCAGTTTAGGGCTTTATCTTCTTTCAAAATTCAACTAGGCCAGGTAGGGGTGATTTAAAAAGATTTTAGGTTTCTCAAAAAAGGCAGCGTGACTACTAGGCCACATCAGGCTCCCTTTTAAAGAGACTAGGGTTGCAGTGCATCTTGCTTTCAGCCACTGAAAGCTGGTGCATCCTTTGATTTCCATAGGGTAAACCACAGCTTCTCTCTAGTTATAGGGGACACCTGATTTCTAGTTTGCAAGGAAATCTGGTTTGTCCCAGGATCTAGTTAGGAAAAGTTTAACTAGGAGGATATAACAAGGATTACCTTCATCTCAATGTAGCATTAAAACTGTAGCCAGGTAGAGGCAGGATCACCTAGTCTCCTAAACTTTACCAGATCACTACTACCCCAACCCAAAAGACAGGTTAGGGACCAAAGAAACAAACAAACAAGTTTGGGTGGGAGGGTTTTTAAAAAGAAGTCAGGGCACCTGTTGGTTCAGGCTACAGTGCAGTGAGTTAGGTCTGTAAAAAAACCCACTCTAATTTCAGGTTGTGTGAGACTGGCCAAGAGAGACATGAGTGACAGGCAGCAGAAGAGGAGCCCTGGGGGCAAGACCAAGGAGAAGACTAAAGGGGTGGAGGGGAGGGGGAGGACCAAGTTCTCCTCCCCACCTGTGCGTAGGGCCACTCCACAGCCGCCTTCCAGCACTCTGACCTCTGGCCGGAGTGTGATAAAGAAGTCCTGCCTTGGGCCCTTCATCGAGGCTGCTTCTGGGGTGCCCCCAGCAGAGGTGCCATTAGGTGCTGGCACTAAGCAGGGGTCTGCTGCTTGGAAAGTCTCTCCTTCAGCTGATGTCGCTCGGCCTCAGCAGCCAGAGGAGGGGCAGCAAGAGCAGCCCTTCTTGGAGATGAGCTTTGGGGACAGTTTTCTGTCCAAAATGATCACCCCAAAGAGGGTGCAGTGTCGTGCAGGAGCTGGAGGAGAGGCTGGTTGAGGAGGAGCAGCCCCCTTCTTCGGTTCTTTGGGGCACCAGCAGTCCTTCAGGGGGTGGCCAGGAGGGGAGGCCACATGGGGTGGAGGGGGAAGAAATGGAAACACATGAGGTGCCTCCATCTCTGCCCACTTCTCCCTGGCTGCCAGGCCCTCCTGTCACCCCGAGACACGATGTGTCTCCCCTGAGCACCTCACAGGAGGTGGCTCCGGACACCCAAGCTGCCAGTCAGCTTGGGCATCCATACACCTTCGAAGTCTGGAAGCATTTCTGACTTATGGAGGATCCACGCTATGCACAGTGCCAGCTGTTCAGGGCCTGGATCAGTCGTGGGTGGGACGATCCTGCCCACCTGACTCTGGGGGGGATCTGGAACCACTTGTGGAAGCACCACCAGGCGGTGCTTCTTAAGGGGGAGAAGCAGGCTGGTGCTGGGGTGCCCAAGCGGCCAACACCACCCAGCCAGGAGGTCCGTCCCATTGCAACTACCTGCAGAGCTCTCCAGGAAAGTTCTGTGGCAGTGCAGGGATGCCAGGCATCTCTGCCTGAGATGTTTGGTGGGGGTGGCACTTGTATGCCAAGAGGGGGAATCAGGTACGGCAGGAGGGTGATCGCCTGGAACCTTGCCAGGTCGGTTGCCCATGGGCTTCCATTTTCAGTGGTTGAGAATCCTGGTGTGCTAGGGTTGCTTAAGTACCTGGCACCCTGGCACAAAGTTCCTGCTAGAACCACCATTAGCAGGACCATTGTGCCATCTGTTTTCAGGGCAACCTGATCTGTGGTGAAGGCGCATTTGTCCCGTGCTGCCAGGCAGACTGTTTATTTCACCTCAGATATCTGGAGCTCCCAACATGCGTTTGAGGGGTATCTCTCCCTGACTGCACATTGGTGGCAGTAGCAGCAGGCAGGGTCAGGGCTTCCAGGCTGGCTATCACTGGGCCTTGCTGCACGCCGAAGCAGTCGACACGCCGCACACGGAGGAGGAAGAAAGAGGGAGGTGCCAGTGATGATGACATACCAATGCTGAGGTCCCTCTAATGGGAGAGTGATAGCTGGTGTGTTGCTGCTGAGCTGAGAGAGAAGGAATGGTTCCCTTCCTCTCACACAATCTGAGGCCCTCCCAGGATCTTCCTCATTTGGAGTGCAACTCTGGCTCGCCTCCTCGTGGTGCACCCTGAGTAATGCAAAAGAGCCTGGACCAGCCAACCATCCATCACTCAAGGTAAGTCTAAATGCTTCTTGCTTTGTGTCAGATACAGAATGATGTGGAGCTAGGTGTGGTCCACCGCTTCTTTTGTTTGAGAGTTGTGTTGTTTGGGTAAGGGCTGGAGAGTTGGTATCTGTAGATTGCATGTTCTGCGACAGGGAAGCTGGCATCTGGGTGAGAGACCCAGAACCAGCATGCTTGTTGTGCTTGGCCAGCTCTCCCTGCGTTGTTTGGGGCAGGGCTGGAGAGCTGGCATCTGTAGATTGTGTGTTCTGTGGCAGGGAAGCTGGCACCTGGGTGAGAGACCCAGAACCAGCATGCTTGTTGTGCTTGGCCAGCTCTCCCTGCGTTGTTTGGGGCAGGGCTGGAGAGCTGGCATCTGTAGATTGTGTGTTCTGTGGCAGGGAAGCTGGCACCTGGGTGAGAGACCCAGAACCAGCATGCTTGTTGTGCTTGGCCAGCTCTCCCTGCGTTGTTTGGGGCAGGGCTGGAGAGCTGGCATCTATAGATTGTGTTTTCTGTGGCAGGGAAGCTGGCACCTGGGTGAGAGACCCAGAACCAGCCTGCTTGTTGTGCTTGGCCAGCTCTCCCCGTGTTGTTTGGGGCAGGGCTGGAGAGCTGGCATCTGGGTTTGCTGCCGCCAGGTCTGCAGAGCAGACCTTGAGCAGATTGTGTTTTGTGTGGCAGTGATGTTGGCAACTGGGTTTATATTGGTTTCAGGCCAGCAGGGTTAATAGAGTTGATAGATGGATGTTCTCCACCAGCCTGCACCCCAGGAAGATTATAACCCTCCCTGTATCACTGTGGGTGAATCAGTTCTGAAGACAGTCCAGCAGTTCAGCTACCTGGGGTGCATCATCTCCTCAGATGCCAAGATCGACAAGGAGATTGACAACAGGCTGGCAAAGGCAAACCGTGCATTTGGCCGACTGCACAAAAGAGTGTGGAGCAACAAGCATCTGAAAAAAGGCACAAAGATCAATGTTTACAAAGCGGTTGTGATGACAACCCTCATCTATGGCTCCGAATCGTGGGTTTTATACCGTCATCACCTGCGACTCCTTGAGCGCTTTCATCAGCGCTGCCTTCGCACCATCCTCAACATCCACTGGAGTGACTTTGTGACCAACACTGAAGTCCTCAAGCGGGCAGAGGTTACCAGCATCGAGGCACTGCTGTTGAAGACGCAGCTGCGCTGGGCAGGGCATATTTCTAGGATGGAAAACCACCGCCTTCCCAAGATTGCCCTGTATGGCGAACTCTCCACCGGCCATCGAAATAGAGGGGCACCAAAGAAGAGGTACAAGGACTCCTTGAAGAAATCCCTTAGCACCTGTCACATCAACCATCACCAGTGGTCTGACCTAGCCTCAGATCGCAAAGCATGGAGGCACACCATCCACCAGGCTGTCTCTTCCTTTGAGAACGCACGCATAGCTGGTCTTGAGGACAAAAGGAGATTGAGGAAGAATCGCACTGCTACAGGACCAACCCTAAATCAGACTTTTCCCTGCAGCCGCTGTGGCCGGACCTGCCTGTCCCACATTGGTCTTGTCAGCCACCAGCGAGCCTGCAGTAAACGTGGACTATTGCACCCTTCTTAGATCTTCGTTCGCGAAGCCAAGCCGAGAGAGAGAGATGGATGTAGTGCATTTGGGTCCTATAGAGATTCTCTGGTGTGAAGTTAGGTTTGGCTTAGGGTGCCCCAGGAATTGGACCCCCTGGTCCAATTTTTTTTTGGCCTTGTGGGTTTTGTGTGGGACAGCAGTTTGGGGGGGCTCTCCTCAGAACCCCCTGCTCCCCAGAGCCACTTTCCCCACGACAATTACAGTGGGGGAAGTGGCTCTAATTGTTTTTTTCTCACCATTGGGAACAGCGTTCCTTTTGGGGTGCTCACAGATAGGTGCAGTCTTTTTGGGCCAGGGGGATTGCATGCGGGGGAGTCCCCTGAAGCTTCCCTGCAGTTTTGGGGCCTCTCCCTCAAACCGCCCTCTGGCCAGAGCCACTTTCTCCACAGCAATTATAGTGGAGGAAGTGGCTAATTGGGCTTTCCCCAGCATTGGTGGCAGTGGGCCTTTTGGGGAGCCCAAAGACAGGGACCTCCTGGCCCAATCTTTTTGGGACTTGGGGGGTTTGTAGGAGAAAGTCCCTTGCAGGTCCCCTGCAAATTTGGGGGCTCTCCCTCAAACCCCCTCCCCTCCAGGCAGCTTCCAATATACCCTATTTTGCCATTGATTTCAATGGCCATAGGGTATAATGGAGCCATATATTCGGAAATAGCTGCGCATCTACCCTATATATGAATGAATGAATAAATGAATCTATATACAACTATTCCGAGTACCGGTATTTGGAAATATGAGGTATTCCAAATTTTTTGACCCCGTATATTTCCGAATCTGATTAATTCCGAATTTTTTTTTGCACACCCCTAGTATGAACCTGTGTGCAATGCTGGCCCTAGGATGCATGGCACCCCAGACAGGCTCCCTGCCTGGCACCCCTCCGCTGCCTTTCTGCCCTCCCTCTGCTGCACTGTGCTCCATCGTGCATGTGTCCCCCCAAAGTTCACTGTGATGAGGCTGGGCCCTACTGGCTTTGAGGCAGCTGCACATTTTTTTGAAGCCAGCGTAGGAGGAGGCTTCTCCCCCCTCCTTTCCGTTTTTTTGAAGCGCTGGCTTCAAAAAACTCATGGCTGCCTCACAGCCTGTAGGGTCCAGCCTTGTTGCAGAGAGCTTTTTTTTTGCGGGGGGGGGGGAGCACGGCAGAAGGGAGGGGGTTGGCGGTGGCGGCAGCAGCAGTGGTGGGGGCGGCACGGGGGAGAGGCAAACTAGGCGGTTGTCTTAGGCACTGGGGGGAGCCCAATTCAGTGCCACCTCCCAGTGCCCTAGGCAACTGCCTAGTTTGCCTACTGGGCAAGCTGGGCCTGCTTGTGTGTCACCTTGTTAGAATATAGCAGGGGTTGCCAACGGTAGCTCTCCAGATTTTTTTTGCCTACAACTCCCATAAGCCCCATCCAGCATGGCCAATGGTTGGGGCTGATAGGAGTTGTAGGCAAAAAACATCTGGAGAGCTACCATTGGCCACCCCTGGAATATAGTAATATCTTTGCATGCAAAGACAAAGAGGAAAGAAGATCCTGCAGGGGGCAGCAAGCTCTAGCTAGACAGGACTACGGGGGAGTACCTTTTTTTCAAAGGGGCTTTTCTTTGTCTGCAGAATCCTATTCTTTGGCTTTTCTTCTGGAACAGTCTAGAACTCTCTGTCTTTCAGCTAGTAAAGTGGCTCTTCTCTTTCTTTACAGTTTTTCGTTCCATAAATAAAGCTTTTGTTCGTCCTAATCAGTTCCGTGTGTTGACTGCTGCACAGGCATTCTGCCAATGGACCTCAGGTCAACCCAGCCTACTTAGCTGGATGAATGTGCCCCTCCTGAGAGAGGCATATATCAGTCATGAGGTCTCATTCCTGTATGTAGCCACACCAGTTTTCTGTAATGTGCTTTCTGAGCTGTCTGGAAGGTTCCTAGTCTAACCTAAGTATGCAAAACTTTTGTTAAAAAACAACAACAAAAGATTTCTTCATTCTGAGGCTTTAGATTGCTTTCTGGCTTGTCTGCTGTGGACCAACAAACTATGATCTGTTGTACAAGTCTGCTTTTTTTTAAGTGTTCCATTTTGAAACATTGGAATGTCTGGAAGGGTGGGGTATAAATGTTTCCATCAATAAATCTGAAAGAATTAAATGTCTGTGCAAGGATACTAAGGTTGCTGCACTACTCTAAAGGACTCCATGAAGAGAAAGTGCAGACGTGAAGGTATCATAGGCAGCATTATCCAAAGAGAGCGAGATGGGGTCTTTCAGTGTATATATAGCTCCTTCACTTTCAGAATTCTCACTAATGGAGCAGACCACCCAGAGGGTGGAAAGGAGGAGGAGCCTGAGGGACCAGGGGGTGCACAAGCTGTTCAGCACGATCCCTTAGTACACAACAAATGGCAGAAGGGCCCCGTGGAGTTACAAAGAAGAATGCAGTACTAACTTCTCCCATGGGCCCCTGCTGCTCTTTGCAAGCGTGCAAACCCTGTTGAGTGACAGCAAATCATGTCTAATAGCTTTCCCATCCTTTCCCAGATGTGCATCTGGCAAATTAATGGGACTGGGCTGAAAGTGAGTTCAACAGAACAGATAGGAGTCTGGGAGGATAAGATATATGCGAAGAGATTGAGGAATCTACATTTATATAGTCTAGACTAGGAAAGATTCATTGAGGACATGGTAAAAGCCTATAAATACTTTCAAAGAAACAGCATAAATGTAGGGAAAGTTATTCACCTCATAAGGAGATGGGAAGACATGGTGCAGTGAACTGAAGATAAGAAAGATAATGTTTAGGCTAGATATTTGGGGATGCTCATAAGGACATCAGCAGAAGAAATTGTTATCAGAGGTATGGCAGGATTGTGATCATAACTACCAATATATTATGAAAAGAGGATGATGTCTGGTAAATGATTCTGCAAAAAAAAAAAATGGTGAGAAAAAGGGCAAGCCTACTAACATTGAAGCAGCAAGCAGCTTATTCTCAATCTTTGACTACTAAGCGAAAGCATTTGATAGTTGTCTAGGGTATTCTGAGTTCAAGAATTACAGTTCTTCCAGCAACTTCTCAGGCATTCCATTTTTGTCTGTGTGAGGCAAAGGTCTCATGCATGGGAGACATAATGAAACCCAGGAGATGAGTGGTGGGGACAGCAGTAACAGGGCCATGGCTCAGTGCTGAAGTGTCTGCTTTGCATGCAAAAGGTCCCTGCTTTGCTCTGCAGCATCTCCAGTTAAGCGGATCAGGTAGTATGTGGTAACAAAAGACCACTGCTTGAGACCAGTGTTCCCTCTAGGCTGAGTTAGTGTGAGCCAACTCACAGTTTTTTAGCCTCTGGCTCACATATTTTTTATCTTAGCTCAGGAAGGATGGCCCTGAGCAAACTAATTTATGCAGTAGCCAAATCACTTACTCACAACTTTAATGCCAACAGCTCACAAAGTGGAAGTTTTGGCTCACAGGACTCCACAGCTTAGAGGGAGCATTGCTTGAGATCCTGGAGAGCTGCTCCAGCTACAGTAGACAGTTCAGGCCTCAACAGACCAGTAGTCTGATTAAGTATGGCAGCTTCACGTATTCAGATGTGGTGGCATGTTCCAGGATTGTTTTGAATTTCTTGTCCCTGCCGTTTTGACTCCAGAAACCCCCGTTTCAATTTTTCCTTCTCCATTATAAAGAAATGAAACCATGATTTCTTCTATTTGTTATTATATTACTAGTTTCCTCATACCACGTTTTCTCCATAAAATGCATGCATTTCTCAACTTGTTTTTGTGCATCAATAAATCAGCACAATGGTATATTGTACTACATGTCGTCGTCGTCGTCATCATCATCATCATAATCACATTTTATTTATATCCCGCCCTCCCCGCCGAAGCAGGCTCAGGGCAGCTAACAACAGAGATTCAATACATACATTGTGCAATATTTAACAATATTAAACTACAGTTGATTAAAATCTATTAAAATGCTAAAAACAATAAAATTAATATTAATATGTTGGTGCTATTGTACAGATGGTGAGTTTACTTAGCAGTTTTAGTCGGTGAAGGCCATTCGAAAAAGGATGGTCTTGCAGGCCCTGCGGAACTGTTCAAAGTCCCACAGGGCCCGCATTTCTTCTGTGGAGCCATAACAGAGAAAGCCCGGGTGCAGGTACTCTGGAGTTTTACCTCTTTTGGCCCGGGAATAGTCAGCAGGTTCTTCCCTGCTGACCTCAGTGCTCTCTGGGGTTCGTACGGGGAGAGACGGTCCCTAAGGTAGGCAGGTCCTCGGCCATATAGGGCTTTAAAGGTAATAACCAGCACTTTGTAACGAATCCGGTATGTAACTGGTAGCCAGTGCAGTTCACGCAGCCCCGGCTGTATGTGCTTTCACTTTGGGAGCCCCAACAACAGTCTGGCAGCCGCGTGTCATATGTGTATTTATAAATGCTGTATAAATACTATATATGAACCACACAACATGCAAGCCCAGTACTAACAAATCCACATAACCAATGGCCAAAAGGGGAAAGCAAAAACCACTGACAAAAACAAACAAACAAACAAAAATTATATGAATCAATATAAAATGAAGGGAAAATGTTTGCTCTTATTTTGTGTGGATTCTCTCATCAAGGCATGCAGGGCAATCCTAGGCTTGTCTACTCAAAAAAGAAGCTTAATTTAATTCAATGAATTTTTAAAGTGTCCAGAACTGTTAAGATGAATGGAAATCAAGAAATGGAAGAAAGGGGAAACCATGTCGTGGATCCATGAAGGTGGTTTTTGCCAGTTCATTCCTTCTGCTGCAGACCACCTCTCATGCCGTTTCTGGTGATCTAATTTCCCTTGGGAAAGTATTGGGACTCATTTTGTGCTGCAGCAGGACAGGAGAGGCAAAAAATGGGGTCTGAGGACAGAAATCTTCTCCGCCCAAGGAAATTACCCATGAATCCAAGCTGATGTGATTCTTAAAACTGTATTTGTGTTTGTGTGAAAATAACATTACATAGGACTACAGTGTCTAGCAACTCCTAGAGATGACTTGAGAGAAAATCTATCAACAGTTTTGGAATATAAATAATAGGACCAGTGACAGAGAAACATTTCATTATGCCTAACACAATTTTACCAGATTGTTTCTTTTAATCAGAAGAGAATTTCAGCTTCTGCACATTGATTTAGCATAGGGCTGCCAAATCCAATTCAAGAAATATCTGGTAGCTTTGTGGGTGGAGCCAGGAGACTTTGGGGGATGGAGCCAGGAGACATTGGGGGTGAAGCCAGGAGCAAGGGTGCGATAAGCATAATTGAACTTCAAAGGGAGTTCTGGCCATCACATGTAAAAAACCACACACCTTTTAAACGCCTTCCCTCCATTGGAAATAATGTAGATAGGGGCACCTTCTTTTGGGGCTCATATAATTGGACCCCCTGGTTAAATCCTTTTGAAACTTGGAGGGTATTTTGGGGTGAGGCACTGGATGCTATGCTGAAAATTTGGTGTCCCCCCCAGAGCCCCAGATACCTGCGGATCAATTTTCCATTACACCCTATGAGAATCTGTCTCCATAGGGAATAATAGAGCGCCCAGCAAACATTTCCCTCTCCCCCCTGCCTTCTGATGACCCTGAAGTGGAAGGAGGGCTGCCAAACCGGGGGATCCCCTGCCACCACCTGGGGATTAGCAACACTAGTTTAGCATGTATAATATAATGAAGCTTATTTAATTTTCAAAAATAAGTTCAGCACAATAAAGTTAATTAAAAGTTAATTATAGTGTAATGAATCAGTCATACACAGACTGGTAGTGTTATTCTGATGATTGTTGATATAGTTCTTTCTCATACTTTTACCATGGTGGGGTTGCGTCTTACCCGAGACCAGGATGTTCTTCAGGATTTAAGGGGGCGGGGGAGGAGACCATTATGGTTAGTGTCCATTTCAGAATAATGCCTTCTCCCTCAAAAGGCTTTAATGTTTCTCCCTTTCTAGTACTTTCCTCAGGCATCATTGCCTTTTAAAATTTGGCAGAATATACCTACAAAATTTGTTAACAATTGTTTCATTGCCCAGCCACAACATGTATAGTTAACCTTGGAAGAATGACTGGGTGTTGGCTGTTTTGAAACCAACCTTTATAGGCCTTACAAAGGTCACTGAATGCCTTGTGGTGAACATGCACCCTTAAACACAAGGCTCTGTACATATTGGAATTAGAGTGCTTTTACTGCTCATTAATTTATCATTAAAAAGATGTTAACTAATCACTCTCTATAAGGCTTGGGTTTAATGCTCTCTCTGGCATGAAGCACCCTGAACTTGGCACCCAGCCACTCGAAACTTGTTAGGAGAAGCACAATTCATGGTTCAACAGGACACACACACAGAACTTTCCTGCTTTCATAAAAAACAAGCTATCCATGTTTAAATTTACCTTAATTCTGCGCTATCATGGAAGGAGTTGTGAAATCCCATAACTTTTCTTCAAAAATGTGCTTTTCTAGGAAGAAAAAAGTATTTGCTGTGATCTGCCTACAGGCAAAGCAAGTAGAGCACTAGGTATCCATGTGCACATCCCTAACTGTATGAGGAGCTGTGTGTATAAATGCATGATACACTCATGGTCCCCAAATCCAGAAAACTGTAACTGCAGAGAGGGTATCCTTTATTAAAAAATGTAAAATCCTGCTGATCAGCTGTTTGGGAGGATAGTTTGATTTAATGCTGCTCTCGTCCCCCTACCAAACAGTCAATCAATCAGATTTTAGCTATTGAAAGAAAGAGCTGTGTTCTATCTGGAAAACTATATAAGAACTAGGAATAAGGCCAATTGTGAAGAAAAATACAGTGGGTTCTAGAAAGAGGCTCTGGGATAGTGCTCCCCCACTTGCTATCTTCCCACCCACCCAAATGAAGACATTCACTCCCCCCCACCCTTGGTGTCTTTCCCCCCAGCTCCCCCCCCCAAACTAAACCCACCTCCACCCACCTCTTCCTCTCAACTACCCCCACACCCTTGCCACTCCGCTACTCCTCCCACCTGTAACATTCACTCACCCCCCTACTGTTTTCCCACCCACCTCCAAGATTCACTCACCCCCACCCTAGTCTTCCCACCCACTCTGAAACAGAGGCTCCCCCCCCCCCCACATGTGTGTCTCCATGTCTGTGGTGGCTCAAAGCCCTGAAAGAGGCCCAGATCTTGGCACAAGGCACCCAGCTGACCTCCCACCAGCCAGTCCGTCTTCATAACATCCCCCTTGCAAAACAAGGGGCACAAGGCCGCAGGGAGGACTGATAGTGGTGCAGCCATGATCCAAAGGGCCTTGATCCTCCACAGATCTTGGCCCAAGGTGCCCAGCTAACCTCCCTCCCACTGGCCAGCCAGTTCTTGCACCCCCCTCATGCAAAACAAGGGCCCTTTGGGTCATGGCTGCACCACTGCCCATCCTCCCTGCAGCCACAGATCTTGGCCCAAAGCACCCAGCTGACCTCCCTCCCACCAGACAGCCAGTCCTTGCACCCTGCATGCAAAACAAGCAGCACGAGGCCATAGGGAGGACAAGCAACAGTGCAGCTATGATCCAAAGGGCCTCAATCCTCCATGGATCTTGGCCCAAGGCACCCAGTCAACCTCCCTTCCACCGACCAGCCAGTCTTCACACCTTCCCCAATGCAAAGCAAGCATGAGGAGCAGCCTGGCCCGACCCTGCACTTGCCATGACCCCACCGGTCTCCCACCCTTCTTTCTCTGGCCGCATGCAAAATGCAACCCCCCTCAGCCTCTCCCAGCCCTGCCCTATACTTACCTAACTCTGAGAAGCTGGAGAACTCTGTTGTGAGCAGCAACCTAGCCCACTGAAATATCAGGCTGGCCTCAGGAGAAGAGAATGCACCACAGCACTCCAACTGCACATGCTTACAGAGTGCAGAGGAACCAGCTACCAGTGGCGCTGCTCTGACCTCACTGCACTAGGCACCTCACAACAAGCCCTGTCTTCCAAGAAACTCCTGGGCCTCACAAGCAACCCTGCCTCTGTAAGTAGGAATTATTTTTTGTGGGATGAGCTATTGGTCTGGGAGGCCATGGCTGCCTTCAGTTCCAGTAGGAATGCTGGGCAACCCAGCTGGAATGCTTGGGAACCCAGCTGGAATGCCATTCCAGTGCATTCCAGCTCAAAAAAAGGCCTGATTGTTACACATTAGCTCCTGCACTGCAATAGTACTACAATAATCACTCAATATAGGACCAAGGTGGGATTATTTTCTAATCAATATCCATGACTCAAGGCAGAAATGTAATTAAGAGGCCTCATTAGAAATCACCTTCTGCCAAGTCAGGTCCCCCTATTTTGAGTGGTAATTCAATTGTGTACTTTCCTATTCTGGTCCAAAGAAAACTAATTTTAAGTGCAATATGGAACCAATGTAATGTAGTAGTACACACTCAAAATATGTGCACCTGACTAGGGCGGAAGATTATTTCTAATGATGTCACTAGAAATGCTGGGGGCGGGGGGTGTCTCCTCTTTTTATGGGTGGGAGGATTAGCAGAAGCAGATCCTGGTCGAACTGCTATGGAGCAGGATTCCCACAAGGTGTATACTGGTATTAGTTCAGAGAGATATGTTTTGAAATGACCAAACCAAGTGAATAAAGAAAGGATTTTATTAAAAATAAAAATAATATGATAAAAACACACACACACACACTGAACTAAACTAACACTAAACTAACATGAAAACCAGAAAAATAGGTTTTAGCAGGGTGAATAGAAGGTAAGATTTGGTGTGGGGTGTGTGTGTGAAAGATTCATAGTTATCTTTTCGAAGAGTAGATGTTCATGGAGGAGAGGGACAAGATGGCCTTAAATGTGTGGCTGGATCCAGGAACACACAACACACTAAGCATGGGCAAAGCTGGGTATCTTTGTAACCTAAAATGTATCCTGGAGGTATGGCTGGGTGTGTTACGTGGTTTATGCAATAGTTTGATGGGATTCCCATTGTGTAGTAAGGGTGAGTTGAATGCTTCCCAGGTGCTAAACACAAAAGTGTGATGTTCTATGTTTGCTCAGAGAATGGAGTCAGGAGATGGCTATTCAGTAAAAATAGGCAATTTAATTATTTTCTTGATCATCTGGAGCTGAAGAGAGAAAATGCAGGTGAAGACTATTAAGTAGAAGAATAGCTTTCAGGAAAGATGTGATTTGCTGGTCTATTTTTGAGACAACTGGATGATTTTAATCTGAATTAAGGCTATATTTGGGCCTGTCATTGTTTTAAATCATTTTGTAATAAATACACGTAGTTTTTGCATATTTCATAAATATCTACTTCTTATATTCAGTTACATAAATACTAGGACCTTTAATTTGGATTCATTTAATTAATTCATTTCTTTGGGTTAAGTTTTCTCTCCTCCCCCTTTTTCTGTCTTTTTGAAATTCTGCAGAACATTCTTTCCTATGCCTCCTCTCTTTAAATTTATATTTTGATCAAAATAAATTTGATTTGAAATAGACTTCAAATTTCAAAAAAGAAAAATAAACAAATTGTTGTATTTCAGGGAGAAACTGAGTGAAAAGGAAGTAAGAAAATTTCTCTTAATGACACTATTCTTATTTGATATATCAGCATCTGCCTTTAAGAGAGCAAAGTTCATCACTCACCTGCTCCCCTTCTTCTGCCCAACCAGCCTGTCGAGATGAGAACTTTCTTTTATGCTGCGTTTAGCCCAACCCCTTGCCCAGGTTCCCTTTCATATACAACCTTGCTGCTTCTGACTAGGCATGGCTGCTGCTGCTACTTTTGGAGTCCATTTAACTATCAGCCAAAGTCCTTCTTCCTTCATCCCCTTAGCGGCTTGCCTCTTCCAGGTTCAGCATGGGGGAAACAGAGGGGAAGAGTTTCTTACTAGCCAGGCAACAGGTTAGTAATTTGTTATCTCTGGTGGGGGTGGATTGGCTCAGGCCCATGTATCTCACAGAGGTTATTTAAGCATATGCAAAGATTACTCCCAAGAACTACAAATAATCAGTTGTCATCAGTGCTGATATGGAGAGGGACATCAAATTATTTCTTTTCCTGCAAAAATAAAACTTTGGGCTCTATGGATTTTTTTAAAAAAAGATTAGGAAGGATTGGTATCTTGAAAGCAGCTGTTACATACAAACAACATTATGCAATATGGGAGCCTTGCATCTTGAAAGGAAAATTTTCAAAGTGAGTCTCTGTAGGGAAATGTACATACATCAGACATTATAAAGCAGGCAATGCAGCATTTGGTTTTTTTGAACGATGAGATTCTGAGTAACATACCACTTCAGGATCCAAAGTCTTCACAGAAACAAAGAACTGCTGACTATATTATCAGAAACCAACATTTGTGCTACCCACATCCTAACAGAACACAAACTGTGCTGCCCTGTTCAGTAATTTTGGTCATGAATGATGGCTCTGTTGAAGATCAGCAGGATACACACAGGTAGGAGAACACCATGCTTCTGAAAGTTAAGTAGGGAATTGTTGACTCAGTCTCCGCTGATGATCTCCTCATTGCTCCAGGCTCATAGTCTTTCCATTTCCTTTCTTTCCTACAACAGAGTTCATTTCATTCGTAACATATCCAGAGGGCAGATTTGTCCTCAAGGTTGATAGCACACAGATGATAAGATAATAAGATAAGATAAGTTTATTTTTATATCCCGCCCTCCCCCGCCGATGGCGGGCTCAGGGCGGCTCACAGACACGGAACACCGTGATATAAATAAAATACAATATAAAACAAACAATTTTAAAATACAATTCAGTTACATAGTTAATTAGATTGATAAAACGGTGCTATAAAGTGCTGTAGATCACAATCATGGACAAGATGGCTGGATGGCTACAGATCCGTTTAACCAGGTTCTGTCCCAAAGGCAAGCTGAAACAGAGAGGTTTTGCAAGCCCTGCGGAACTGGTTCAGGTCCCGCAGGGCTCGCACCATCTCTGGAAGTTGATTCCACCATCGAGGGGCCATTGCTGAAAAGGCTTGCTCCCTGGTTGTCTTCAGTCTAGCCTCTCTTGGCCCAGGGATTTTTAAGAGGTTTTGGGAGCTAGATCTCAGTGCTCTCTGGGGAACATATGGGGAGAGGCGGTCCCTAAGGTAGGTAGGTATGATAAATAATACGGTTTAATTTGTTTTTTTTTTTTAAAGATCCATTTAATGTGGCTAATAACTTCATCAAGGATTATAACAGGGGATGTGTTAAAAGGGAAGCTCACAGTCAATTGTTCTTAATAATGCACTACCACAAATAACAATATAGCTTTTGCTAAGCGAGTGCCTGAATTTTGCAAGTAAATAAAATGCAGTGAGCTGCAAATGGAATTCATTCATGAAAATACATGAAAATGTATTTTCCTGTATGATGATCAGAGTTGCCTATCTGTCTAGGCTGGACCTGGATGCGCCCTGATCTGGGTAGCTCAGCCTAGCCTGATCTTGTCAGATCTTGGAAACTAATCAGAGTTGACACTGGTTAGTATTTGGATGGGAGACCATCAAGGAAGTCCAGGGTCATGATGCTGAAACAGGAAACAACAAACGACCTCTGAACATCTCTTCCTTTGTAAGCCATATGGGGTCACCATAAGGCACTTGTGACTTGATGGTACTTTCCACCACACCATGAGCTGGACCGAGCCAGCTATTTCTGCTTATCTCAACCAGTTCCCATCCTTATTACAGCCCCTGTTCCACATAGCTTTAGTCTTTGAAGGTACCATGATTCCCAGTGTGGCTCTTCTGGTAGTCACAGAGGACCCCATCCTCCCTTTTTTACCAGCCAACCCCCCCCCCCCATAAACAATTGGATCTAACCCATACGCAGAGGCAACAGGAGCCTGAATACATGAAACAAGATTGGAGAGATCTGCTTTTGCCTGAAGACACAGATAGCTCAAAAGCTCCCCTAGTTCTAAAACCAGGTGCAGCACGCATGCTTCCTTCCACCAACTGGAAATAACTCTGGAAATACAAAACAGTGTGCAGAATGGATCTGAGACAGGCAAGTGCAGTTACAGATGATTTTCAATTTCTTATCCCTGCTGTTTTGATTCAAAAATCCCCATTTATATTTCCCTTCTTCCTTGTGTAAACTGAACTTGCAAATGCAATTCAAAATTCATCTACACATTACAAAATCCTTGTGTTTGTTAAGGAACAACATGAAGACTTGGTATCATACATGCAATGGGACTTTTTTGTCTCCCCAAACAAACACTGTCTGACTCTTTCCAGTGTGCAACCAGGACATGCAGGGAGAAGCACCTTTAGACTCCCTCCCCCACCCAGTTTTTGTGTTTGCATATCACCCTATGGAGCTGCTAGTGGTTTCACTGTGAACTTTATATGTGGCCACATAAGTAACATGATTTACAGTAGAGCAAATAGTGGCATCATGGAATCTTATGTGTACCTCATGTTTTCATATGTAGTTGAAAAGGAAAGAAGATGAATTTAATGTTTTAAAATTTGGTAATAATGCAGGTAAGAACAATAATGAAGATTAGGATGCATTCATTTATTACCTAATAAAAACTGAAATGAAAAAATTCCATTGATTATTATAAGGAAAATAAATAGGTAAACTATCTGGGTTAAATAGTTCAAACAGATTTCCGGTTCAGAGGTAGGGAAACAAAATGATTTTTAAAAGCCGCAAGGGCCTGATCCTGATTGGGACCATGGTGTAGCAGGCAGAGGGGCTTTTGTTTCCCCCTTATCAAGTGTCAAAACAGGCACAACTCTCTCCCTCAGTGACTATTTTGTTACTTGAAAATATGTGTGTTTGCAGGGCTTTTTGGGTAGGAAAAAGCCCAGCAGGAACTCATTTGCATATTAGGCCACACCCCTGATGTCAGCATTATTTCACACGGGGCTTTTTTGTAGAAAAAAAGCCCAGCAGGAGGTCATTTGCATATTAGGCCACATCCCCTGATGCCAAGCTAGCTGGAACTGCGTTCCTGTGCGTTCCTGCTCAAAAAAAGCCCTGTGTGTGTTTTTTTTTGGGGGGGGGAATAAGAGTTATGATGCATTTTAGAATGGGGATGGTGTCCCCCTGGTGGCCATGGGAACACTGTCATATCTAGTTTTGCCCTGAGTTGTCTGTTGGTGCAGAAAGGGGAGATGCCATTGTAAGAACATAAGTAGAGACTGCTAGATCAGACCACTAGTCCATCTAATCCACACAGTGGTCAACCAAATGGGGCATAAAGGCTGAACCTCCTCCTCTACTGCTGCCTCCCAGCAAGGGTATTCAGAGGTGTGTTGCCTCTGGATATGGAGGCTCTCTTAGCCATCATGATTAGTAGACATTGATAGACCTCTCCATCATGAATCTGTCTATCCCCCTTTTAAAATGATCTATGCTTGTGGCCATCACTACCTTCCAGCGAATTCCATGGTTTAATTAATTGTTGAATAAAGAAGTACTTCCTTTTGTCTGTCCTGAAGATATTTGCCAACAATGTCATTGGGTACCTGTCTAGGGACAACACTGGGTGCCTGCCTAGCCCTGCGTTAACCATGATCGATGGTGTAGCCTATAAACTTTGCTGTGAGGGCTGATGTGGCTCTTGGCTGCCTGGACCACTAGTGAAAAATGAATGGTGCAAGCTGTGGAAGGAAGCAGCAAGCCAGTGGAAGCAGTCAGGAGACACAGCAGAGATAGCACAGCAAGAAATCAGCCCCCCACTCATAGGTCCCTCACCCTGAGCTAGCAACAGACCCCAGGAGCCTGGTGGTGGCCACAGGAGACTGTAGAGAAACGATAGGATCTTAGCGTATAGCTATTTAAATGTAAAGAACCCTGGAAATCTAACAGACATGTTCTGAACCTTGTTGGGTCTCCTGTGAATGTATTGTTAAGATTGGGTTCCAGCAAGAAATAAGCCTCCAAACTGAAGAAAGACGGATGAAATGTCTTGATATCTAGAACAGACGTCTTTGGAAGGGCTTCTTTTAGTTCCACAAACTAAATACTGGAATGTTGTTACTCCTTGGAAAGACTGTTTTTGAATTGTCTTATGTGAATGTCTTTTTGCTACATGCTTTTGTCTATTTGAAGTTCTATGTGCACGCTTTGTCAGAACACCACTGACCTCTACATCACACAGTTTTTTTGTTTAAAATTTATGGTGTCTCTTAGCAGGGTTTTTTTTATTTACACAGGAGACTGTAGAGGCAGGCAAGGAGCAATCAGGTGCAGAAGTTTGGGCTTGGGTGCCATCAGTATGCTGATGACACCCAGCTGTATCGGTTAATGGATGGCCACCTGGATACCAGCCCACAAAATCTGGCCATAGGTTTAGAAGCCATGATTGGATAGTTGAAGCAGAGTAGATTGAAACTGAATCCAGCCAAGATGGAAGTTCAGTATTGGGGCATAGCTTGCCCACTCTTGATGTGGGCCTCTGACAACAGTACAGTCCATTAAGAGTCTAGGAGTTATCTTGGATCCCTCCTTGAATATGGCAACTGAAGTCATGCACATTGCCAGGCTGGCATTTTTTCACCTGCTCCAGGCCTGGCAGTTGGCCCCTTTCCTGTTGCACCCTGACCTAGTCAGGGTAATCCACACAACAGTCACCTCCAGACTAGACTATTGTAACTCACTCTATGCTGATCTACACTTGAGACTGACCTGGAAGCACCAACTGGTCCAGAATGTGGCAGCGCAGGTCCTAATGAGAATGCAATGGATAGAACATACACAACCTGTGCTGTGCTAGCTGCACTGACTTCTGGTGGAGCACCAAGTCAAGTTCAAGATTTTGATATTGACCTACAAGGCCTTGAGCAGTCAAGGTCCAACATACTTCTGGTTGAGTTTTCTGCATTGTGCAGGGGGTTGGACTAGATGACCCTGGAGGTCCCCTCCAACTCTATGATTCTATAAGACTATCTCCTCTGTTATGTCCCAGGGAGAGCATTACGCTCCTTATATAGCAACCTGCTGGTGGTCCCTGGCCATGAAGACATCCAACTATTCTTGACCAGGGCCAGAGCCTTCTTGGTTCTGGCCCCAATCTGGTGGAACTCTCTGCCAAACTCCATCAGGGCTCTATAGGACCTTATGCAATTCCGCAGGGCCTGTAAGGCAGAGATGTTCCACCAGGCTTTTGGTTAAGGACAGTGACAGTTACCATCTTAGCTAGCACCATTCTCCACTCTCTTTATGCATTTTGCCTCCTCCCCCTGCCTGCAAGTAGCCAGCAGTCTGAATTAATTAAGTAATTATTGCCATCAGATTTTAAAAATGTTTTAAAGTCATTGATTTCTTTATTTCTGTATGTTTTTTTATGGATTCAGTAAATTGCCCAGAGCCCTGCAGTCGGGACTGGGCAATTCATAAATACAGATGATGATGATGAGGATATTCTAAAAGAAGGAAGATCATATGTTGACAGTAAGAAGCAGAATAGTATGCGAATATGTACATGGAGTAAACAAAAAGAAACTTGAATCACATTGTGGCCATTTTAATGTAATGACATGGCAATCGTACTACATTATTTTTATATTTCAGTGCCGGATGACATAATTTTACAAAGTTTAAAGCAGCAAATGTTGCATTCAGGACGTACATGCAGTTGTCCCTATTTTATTAACTCAACAACCTTAAGTGCAGAATATAGTGATCTAACACCAGTGCTGGCAAATCAGATTTAGACCTGATGATTCAAATTGCAAAACAGAAGGTAAACAAAACCAGGGGTAAGACTCATAGCTGCTTAGTTCCATTCAACCACATCATTCAATTTTGGTCCCTCCCCCCCCCCCCCAAGAAATAAACCCTTGAGTCTGGGGGCAGGGGGAGGGTTCAGACTTTGTCTTTCTATGCATTGCATTTTTCCCCTATAAAATATTGTTCAATGTTTTAGTTGAATCAGTTGAGTGTAAATAATGAAAATGGTGTAAAATTGCATTCAGCTGGAATTACAAAGGTGTGAAGAAAACAAAAGAGAAAAATAAATCAATAGCAATTAAAACAATAAGAACTGAAACCAAGGACAAAGACAAGAAACAAAAAAAAAAAACAAGGAACACCAGTGACCATATCAGCTCATTTCTAGACAAAACCTCAAACTTTAATAGTAATATTCAACAAATCTATTTTTTATGCAACAAGAGGCTTCACGTTTTCCCCCTCTTCCCATAAACATATGAATGATACTTAGTTTTAATGACGGTCAAGAGGAAGGCCTGGAATCAGGGTTTATTAACGCGTTGTAGGGTTCGTTATTGTCATTGTGCAGGAAAGGATAATTTCCCTAAGAGAAATGGTGACATATACACAATAAAGTCCCTGTCCCTGTCATGACAGCTCAAGAGCATGCCATCGTTACCACCTATGTCACACAGCAGGTGTGCCTGCCATGCGGGTGACAGCCGCTGACTCCTCTGATCAACACATAATTATCTCTGAATAAAAATGCACGTGGAAGTTAGCTGGACATAATGGATTGAGGACCCAGGGCAAAAAAAAGTCTTTGGAGTGTCACACAGCACCACCTGGGGGAAGGAGAGGGTTAAGGAAAACAGCAGGAGCTGAAGCAACCTTGAGAAACCTCCTGAAACTGGGCATCTATGAGGTTATTGTGTTTATCCTCCCTGTCTTTTTTTGGATAGAAGAGGTCACTTGGTTAATAGTCAGATGCCCCTGATGGAAAAAGGTCCTACTGATCAGTGCTATTCTTCCCTGATCCATTCATATATTTCTCTTACAGTATCTGTATGGTTTCCATTTGCAGAGAAACCTCCCTTCCCCCAAGAAGATAATAAATATCATATCACAAGGATGGCAGTGCTCCTTCATGGAACACTGACTGTTTATTAGAGGCAAAAAAGTTTAAGAGAAATGCTAACAATGTTCATTAATGGCCTGCATCCAGGTTTAATGAGGCATGTCAATATGCGGACTGGGCAACATCAGTGGCATAATAGTGGTGGTAAATGGGAGTAATTGTATCCAATTGTACGGTGCAGCTTCCAGGAATGAGCCCGAACTGCCAACTGACAATGACAGAGCAATTATGGGAAGGCAAGCGAGCTGTGTCAAATTAGCACTTGGTGAGAACTCATTTTTCAGAGATGGGCTTGCTCTACAACACCTCAAGTGATAGCTACTTTATTGTGAGTGATAGGAAGACCAGCACTTAGACTGATGTTCTGATTTGTCAATAGCTTTATTTGAAAGCTTAGTGTCACAAATATATAGAGATATTCAAGTGGAGAGGCACACTGCTCATGATCCGAAGGATAAGGATGTTGTGGAGAAGGTCATCTGTCAGGGTGAGCTGTCAAAAAGAGATCACACTCTATGAAAAGGGAACATTCAGCCGACTTAAGTAATTACCTTTGACTGAGATTTGAAGATGTCTTCTTTTGTTGGCCTACATTGACTGCATAATTTATAATTTACCACAATCAGCAAAGGGCCAGCAATTGTAACTAAGAAAGTCCTCATTTTATTCCTCAACATGACATTTTTTTACTATGTTACTGTTTTAGAATCGGAAAGCACCAATATTGAAAATGCCATTTCTTTTAAAGAACAGGAGAAACAAAACATTCAGCTCAACAACCCAGGATATTTATTTTGCTTCTTTCATAGTTATAATGTAGACCCCATCATGCTATAAATCACTCTATATTATTCATATGGTTTCATAAAACTTGCTTTGTTAGATTGCTAGTTGAAGATAAAGGGATAATACAATTCTGCCTTTCCAATACAGAAGAGTATTTTCTTTAAGATAAGAATGATGTGGAGTACTGAACACTGAAACTGTAATCCTCAGCATATTTTGAGATTCAGATCAGTTTGATGTAAGTGTTAGAGCAAAGAGTGTGTGTGGAGAAAATGTGGCAAATATTGAAGTTTATGAATTAATTGAATTTTTATTGATTGATATCTTTTTACTGTGCAATCTCACTGGATCAATGTTCAAAAAGTAATGTCTTAGCCTTTAACAATCTTAAAAATAAAAGATAATGACCAATTATGATTTGGGATATAACCAATATTACATGTTTGTTTGTTTTTAATTAAAGGGGGAAATGATGTAGCTATGAGATTACATTTTATTAACTGAAGCTATAATAAAAATAATTATCATCGACATTTCAAAATTTTTATTCTATCTGAATCATATGGGCATGCTTATTTTACTCTCATTTGTTAGAATTCCTGTTGGAGGATCATACAGCGTCAGATCTTTGGTTTCAAATGGGATGGCTGCTTCATTGGGAGTGGCTGAATGATTAATGAACTGTAACAAACGAGAGCAGAGACCAACATGACTTCTGGCTTAAAATGGTGTTTAATTTCAGGTGTATTGATTAGTTGTAGTGTTAGTGATAAAATAATTAATTCAACTACTTTTAAGTCAATGTTACTTCAGCTGAATACCTACCTGTAGGCAAAAGGAAGCAGCAGTACAAAACTACTCAATTAATATGATGTCAGAGTATTGATGTAAAAAGGTCTGAATATATTTAAAACACTGTTGATATGGCTGCACGGTTGAGCAACCCCCCCATGTTACAAATTACAGGGAACGATCAGTGCAGTCCTGAGCAGCCTTCTAAACCCATTGCTTTACAGTGCATAGGAATGCATTACAGGGTTGCTGATTACTGAAGAGCTTAATCCAATTCATTCTAGAGATTCAGCCCAAATGTTCTCAGTTTAAAGCTGCGTGCTTTGCCAGTTCTTTTTCAAAGTTTCTGAATTCTTCAGGCCATTCAATGGCAAGCCTCTTCCCCCTTCCCCCTAGCCATGCTGTAACTGTATAACTATAAAAAGCTGTTTAATTCACGACACCCATGGCAGAGTAGGGGCCTGTTGTCTATTCTATAGTGAATTTGCCACTTAATAATGGAATAGAGCCTCAAAGTGCCACTTAGGTCTCAAATTGTATGTATAACTGTCAAAGTGGTAGGTTTTTTTAAAAGGCAAAGGGGAAAAACCCTTGATTTGTCTCTACTACTGGAATGTGGATTTGTCAGCCAGGTTTTGAAATCACAACAGCATTGCTTGCATCCCCAGTGAGATGTTGAAAACTTGACAGGTACATATTTTTTCAACTACAAGGACTTCTATAATGAAAACTAAATACACAAATCTTTTCCCCTCCCCCTCCTCTTGACACATAGTTGTTGCCAATGGGATTTAATGGTCAGGTTCAGGTTGTCAAAGGAAATAACCAATGAGCAATCTAGGCAGTAAGTTTACAGATATTCAGAACTGAAAATGCCTGGCTTCTTGTGATAGACTGGAAACATCTGAGTGTATAATTAACTAAGCGAGCAACTGAAGGTACTTAATCTTCCCCCTAATAGCAAGTTCAGCCCATCACAGTGTATCTCCGGGGGACAAATTCTGACTCAGTTTCTGTTTTCCAAGGCCTTTGGGTTGTCATTGCTCTTCCTTATTCATCATTTTTTGAAGTTCTGACATGATTTCATTCATCATTACTCAGTCGGTAAAAATTAATAAGGTAAAGTTAAGTTTATCCTGAAGGACTGTTTATCATCTGCTGTATTTTTAAAAGTCTCGAGGCGTTTCCTCACCAGGAGACTAGATGAGGTGCATCACTGTGTGTAATTTGCCTGTAAATGTGTGTGTATACCTTGGATGTGTATTGGATTACAAAGGTGCTTTTCTGCAAACAAAATCCCACCAACACAAGGAAGGATATGCAACCTTTGTAGATCTACCACTTGAGCTGTGGCCAAGTGCTTGGGTTTGACCCTTACTCTGGGGTATGAGAAAACAATTAAATTTACCCTTCATTCTTTGACTGCAGCTATCACTGTAAAAGGAAGCAGGAAGAGACTGCTGGCAGACCATGTCTCAGCATGGACCTTCTAATTTGTGCTTTTTTGTTCCTCGGTTACATTCCTTCCTGAGATTGTGTCTAAATGGAATCCTGACCTCTTTGACTGTTCCCTACTTAAGAACAACAACAAAAAAGCCCTGCTGGATCAGATCAGTAGTCCACCTTGTCCAGCATTCTGTTTCACAGTGGCCAACCAGTTACCCTAGAGTGTCAACAAACAGGCATAGAGGCCAAGGACTTCTCCTGAAGAAAGCTGGAGCTTCTATTCTCACAACCCTCTCCCACACTACAAAATTTTACATGTGATCATTCTTCATAACACAACAAACAATATTACAGAATAGATGTGATGTGAAAACACATTGCAATAATTTGTTTCAAGAGCTGGTTGTGTGTGTTTCTGGTTAGAAAGAGTTGGTTCTGTCTTGTACTATCAGTGGGCAGGTCTGCTGACAAACCTCGACCAGAAAGTTGGCAGACACTGTCACACCTTGAAAAACTTATGAGGTGGCCGTAAATCAAATGTGAATTGATGGCACTTTCCACCACAGCACAAGTACACACACACACACATATATATTGGCCACTGTGTGACATAGAGTGTTGGACTGGATGAGCCATTGGCCTGATCCAACATGGCTTCTCTTATGTTCTTACATAAGAACAAAAGATGAGCTCTACTGCTCTCCAATTAATGAGCTCTCCAATTAATGGCTAACAAACAGGGCATAGAAGCCAGGACCTAGGATTCAGAGGGTCACTTCCTTTAGATACCATGGCTTGTAGTCAATTTTACCATCTTTCATAAATCTGTATAATCCCTTTCTAAGCTATCTATAAGAACATATCAGTCTCCATTAAAGTCATGGAGCTTGCTCTCCAGGATCATCAGCCCTATCCAGGGGCCAGCATTCCACTCTAGAGGTTGTCATTCCAAGCCCAGAACTTCTCTAAAAATAAAGAAATTTCACCTGTGGTTTTTTTTGTATCAAATAAGTATCAGGTTCAAAATTTCACCCGTGGCCCCTTGGCTTCCTATCCCAGAACTGATTAAACCCTAGGGAAGGCCTATGAGTCCTTATCCAGCAGTGAACATATGAAAATCTCAGGTAAAAACATTTAAATGAACTTTATTATTTATTTCTTCACATTTTTTCCTGCCCTTCCCAGATGGGCTCGAAGTGGGTCACATCAGAATAAAACAAATTACATAATTTCCAAAACAACTAACCAAACATGAAACCAAACAAACCAACTTACTAATTAAAATTCAGAAAAAAATTCAGACAATTCCAATGACAACCATTTCAATAACTTAGTCCCTGGCTGAACAATAATAATGAAAGAAAGTAGCAATAATCAATCACTACTCCAAAGTGGGCCAGCATGTGACAGGGAGGCAATATCGGTGTTCAGTGATGTCCACCGCCTCAACTAAAGACCAGGAGGAACAGCTCTGTTTTACAAGCCCTGTGGAATTGCAGCAGCCTCCACAGGGCCTGGATATCTAGTGGGAGCTTGTTCCACTAGGCAGGGGCCAGGACAGAAAAAGCCCTGGCCCTAGTGGAGGCTAAATGGACATCCTTTAGGCCAGGGACAACCAGAAGGTGTTTCTCAGCAGAGCATAAAGTTCTCGGGGGGGGGTATATGGGGAGAGGCAGTCTCTTAGATATACTGGTCTCAGGTCATTAAGGGCTTTAAAGGTTAACACCATTACCTTGAAACTGATCCAGTACTCGACAGGCAGCCAGTGCAACTGGTGCAGGACATGTAAAGGCGTCCCAGTCAACAGACACACTGTCACATTTTGCACCATCTGGAGTTTCTGGACCAGATTCAAGGGCAAGACCACATAGAACAAATTGCAGTAATCTAGCCTGGAGGTGACTGTTGTATGGGTCAATGTGGTGAAATCCTGAGCAGAGAGGTAAGGAATCAGTTGCCTGACCTGCCAAAGATGGTAAAGGGCAGTTCTGGCAACCACTGTGACCTGGGCTTCCACAGAAAGCGAAGCATCCAGGATTATCCCAAGGCTTCTAACCCTCAGTGCTGACACTAGTGATGCCCTATTGAGGTTCAGGAGCCTGATTCCAGAACCAACTCCACCCTAGCTCAGACACAGGACCTTCATCTTAGATGGATTTAGTTTCAACCAATTCTGTACGAGCCACCCAGCCACACCCTCCAGTGCCCAATCAAGATCTAAGACTTTATTGAAAATACGTATTTATCCTAAGCAAATCTCAAGCATACTTCTCATTCACCAGAAATTCTCCAAACCTGTTAGTTGAATGATGCAAGGACTGCTTGGCAGCAAAGTCTTGTTGATGATGGGAAGTAGAACTCTGTCCCCTCCTTTAGGGGATAATGATGTCATGGTGTTGCTGGACTGACCTATCTTTGCTCTTTCTTTGCCTCTTTTGCTTTCCCCCATACTCTCCAAAATGCAGGTGTGCCCAGTTCTCTATTGGTCCTTGTTGGCATCTTTGTCAGTCTCTGCCAGGCTCTAACTATCAGGTTTTCAGGGTTGCTTTCTGTTATCTCACAACAGCAGTTGGGGAGGGGTGAAGTAACTTTCAGCAGGTCTGATTCCAGGTTTTTGTACGCCCTGCATGAGAGACTATAACCAGGCACCCTTTCTCACTTTGAGTAATGAAATTTTTAGAATGTATTCTTAAAGGTCAAATGGTTCTTAGTAATCACTTTTCAACTCCAACATAACACATGCTGTGGGTAAACCAGTACAGAAGCTGGAAATTACTGGACAGTGTTTTGTTACAGCATGGAAAAGAACATGATTGCATGGCTATCATTCCACTTTTGTGGCTGTCGTTCCATTTATAGAACACTTCTGCTTCTCCCAGAGTTTTCCCTCAATTTGGAGGCCCCCAACTCACTGGCACGGAGTTGGCCACGGGTGGGGGGGATAGCTGCCTCCAAAGAGCTCAGTTGGTGCCTGATGTGCCCAGCATGATGACATCACCCAGAAGTGACATCATCATGTTGGACAAGTTGCATGGAGGACAATCTAGTACTGGGGTAAAAAACTCTATGGTGCTATAGAGTTTTTTTAAAACTCAAATACTAGAGTATTCCCCATGCAACATGCCCAGCATGATGATGTCACTTCTGGGTGATGTCATTGTGCTGGGCATGTCAGGTGCCAACAGAGCTCTTCAGGGGTGAGGATAAAAGGTAAGACCATGCAACCCTATCCAGGGGCCATCATTCCACTCTAGAGGTTGTCATTCCAAGCCCAGAACATATCTATTACTCCCAGGGGCTGTTGTCCCTAGAGCTGGCCTTGCCACTGGGCAAACTAGGTGATTGCCTAGGGTACCGGACTTCTGGGGCTGCCAAACTGGGCAACCCCTAGGTGACTCAGTGACATTATCAGTGTGGGTGTGTGTGTGCCAGAAGTAGCCTTGTCTAGGGTGCCAGATAGCCTAGGGCTGGCCCTGGTTGTCCCAGTCCTAGAACATTCATGCTGCCCCCATCATTCTAGGCCCAGGACATATCTGCTCAGGGGTTATTTAGTAGAAAAAGCTTTCCAGGAACTCATTAGCATAACTTATTTGCATATGCCACACACCCTGACATCATCAGAAGTGTGTCAGAAGGCAACACCCACCACTCAAGCTCCACCACAAAATCTCCAGGTATTTCCCAACTCAGAGCTGGCAATCTGGAGAAAAATTGCCTGAGCTACAAAAAGCATCTCACTCTTCAAAGTCCTCAATATCTCCGCACCATGAAAGAGCAGCGTGCATCAGACAGAAAACAGCAAGAAAAGACTTCCATCAAAACTACATCCCACAGCTAAAATCCAACTTTCACTTACTTTCCTGAAGTTTTTGAACAGTGTCTGTCCCTAAGATCCTATTCTGACATAAAAGATCCGGAAGCACAGTCACTGGAGAAGCAAAAGTGGCTCACCTGTCACAAACAGCCTGGCTCCCATTGTATTCATTCAACAGCCACCACTACAAACTGTTTCACAGAGAGGTGCATTTGACAAGCAATAGCTCCCACATTTTAAGACAAATAGAAGAGGGGAGGGAGAAAGATGGATGGGAGGAAAGACAGGGAGAGGTGGGAACAGAGAGAGAGAATAGATGAAGGAAGGAAGGAGAGACTTGAGGCAGCTTGTAGGGAGGGAGGTCTTGGCCTTGGCCACCTACTGACTGGCTCTTTGCCTCCTGTGGAGGGGGGGGGGGAGGAATCTCCTTGAGAAGACAAAGGATGTATACCAGTCAGAGAGCATGCATGGCCTGTCAAGTTACTTTTGGGGGGAGAAAACATGGGGGACAAAAGGCAGGGGGAGATAGAAAAAGGAAGGAGAGGCAAGGGGGAGGGGGTGAGAGAGGCTTTTCACTCTGCACTCCACACTTTTGTGACCTACATCCCAGGGAGATTATCTGACTGTTAAGTTTGCAGCAGTTATTGAAAACAACCCTTTTCTGGAGAGTCTTTTATGAGTCCAGAAAGTCAAGGCTGGTTTCTCTGACTGGGACTTCCCTCTTTAGAGTAGTGGTTAAGTGTGCAGACTCTTATCTGGGAGAACTGGGTTTCATCCCCCACTCCTCCACTTGCAGCTGCTGGAATGGCCTTGGGTCAGCCATAGCTCTTGTAGGAGTTGTCCTTGAAAGGGCAGCTGCTGTAAGAGCTCTCTCAGCTCTACCTACCTCAAAGGTGTCTGTTGTGGGGGAAGAAGAGAAAGGAGATTGTAAGCTGCTCTGAGATTCTGATTCAGAGAGAAGGGCAGTCTTCTTCTTCTTTCTGGCTTACACCATTTTTCTTTCATGGTTAATTTTATTTTGCACTAATTTGATTGGTCCAGTAAAAGGCCTTACGTTGATTTTGTTCTTGTTTCTGTAATTTTATTTTGCCGGTATCAAGATTGGGCTTCCTTAGTCTGCCTTTTTTTCCTACTGGTTACCACAGGTCCCCCCCCACCGCCCTCCTTTTATTGTTTCTGTGTTACCATTTCACATTGCTTCAGCAGCTGTCTTGTAAACTCTGGGTACTTTATGATGGACAGAAGGACACTATATGCCCTTCCCATAATCTCTCTTGGAAAAACAGGGCAGCCCACTCTCTTTATTTCTTGAAGAGAGGGCAGCCCGCTTCCTCCAAAAAAGGGGGGGGAAGCCCCCCCCCGTCCTCTCCTTTGGTGGAAAAGGAGAGTGCACCTAGAGAGAGCAAGTAGCCTGGGGCTTGTCTTGCAATGTAAGCAGAAGGCACCCAACCCCTCCCTCTCCTCCACTCTGCCCCCACCAATGCCTGCTCTTTGGAAGTCAAGCCCCAAACTGATTGTTCTGCTCTGCCTTTGTGCACTTGCTTCTTATGGAGCATCCCACTTCTTCTCCTCCCAAGGTGAATGCACCAAGGCAGAGCAGAGCGAGCAGCCTGGGACTTATCTTCCAATGTCAGCAGAAGGCACCCACCCCCTCCCCCTCCTCCACACCACCCCCACCGATGCCTGCTCTTTTAATGGAGGATCCCTTCTCCTCCCAAGGCCAGTTCACTGAAGCAGAGCAGAGCAAGTGAGCCCGGGCCTTGCCTTGCAATGCAGGTGAAGTCCCCTCTCCCCCATCCAAAGATGTCCAGGAACCTTCCAGACACAGAGAACTTACTGATCAGTAGCCAGTCTAGCCAGGTGGCCAGGCAGGCAGAAACTCTAAGCATGGCCTCAATCTCTGCCCTTATAGGGCTGAGGGTGTGGGGCCAGATTTCAAATGAGATACTGTAGCCTGTGAAGCTCCAGCAGTCTGCAACAGCAGAGCTGGAGAAGCAGACTCAGAACTGCACCATGTGCATGGCCTTATAAGGTAAAAAAATAAATAAATAATTTGTATCTTCTATCCTGGAACATCATACCTATGTGTTCCCCCTGGAAATGAGCCCTATATCTGCTATTCCTGGAGGCTGTCATTTCACTCTGGTGGTTGTCATTCCATCCCAAAGCACTTTTATTACACACAGTGGCTGTCCTTCTACTTAGAAGGTTGTCATTCCAGTCCCAGAGCACTTCTGCTACTTTCAGGGACCTTCATTCTCCTTCTCAAGCCATCTTTTCAGTATCAGAGCAGTCTATCTGGGCCCAGGGACCTTCATTCAAAATCTATTTCACATTTAATTGAGACTTTTGTGTGTGTGCTGTAACATATTTCAATAGCACCCATACAAGTGAATTGGCATTCCTGTCTTCCATTATATCTAAAGAACCTTCAAGCCTCTCCCTGGTTTTCAATGGGCAATCTTGTTCTTCCTTTTAGTACATCATGCAGAAAATATACCAAATCCTCCCAACTGTACAGGAAAAAATACTGTGTGAAGATAGCATACTATGTATGAGGGGAAAGTTGAGGGAAGGGGAGGGAAAAGGGAAGTAGAGAGGGGTAGAGGGGAGCTGGGAAGGAGGCAACCCCTTCCTGGCTTTCAGCTGATTCCTCCAGATTCTCTCCTTCACTAGCAAGAAGCCACCACTGTGAGTGGGATGAATCCCCTCCACACAGCTCTAATTGGTGAGTGATTACCTGAGCCTCCTTGAAACAATGGCTGTGACTTTCAGGTAAAATCTGCTGAATACACAAAAGCTTCAGGAGTAGTTGCAAAGGTAAAGTAGCTGTTTCTTGGTTCTCCAGACTTAGAAGCAGAAATATAAGCATTTAATGAAGATTTTCAGAGTATAACCTATTATCAATCTGTATTAGATGTGGAATCTATATAAACACCCTCTGGATAAATGAAAAACTCACTTTTCCTCATTATTCCTTTGTCTATGTTATATCATTTGCACAATTTAATGAGTGTTCGATAATCAATGACATAATCAGAGACCAGAAGTGGGGGAGTTCACTGTCAAGAAGCATGTTGTAAAACACAAACAGTGAGGTTCAGATGCCAATGTCTGGGTGTTTCCCACTCGCATCCATTTTGGAATAGTTCCCAGATTTTCCTGCAATCCAAGTCAAACCAAAATGGATCTGGTATTTTGGTCATTAACAGAGTTTTCCTTGTCACCCCTCTTGATGTTATTTATGGGACTTGTGATGAAGGCTCAGTCACCTGCCTGAAGACTACTGTATGATTTCAGGTCCTAGATGTACCTGAACTTGAGCATGTGGTGCATCTAAAGCAGTTAGACTTCATGGAAGCTAAGCATCATGGAAGCACATTTAGAAACTGTTCTCTTTTGAAAAAAAACCCAACAAACCTGTTGTCAGTGAAGCCTCTGTTTTAGGTGGTTATGTCTAAGGCAAACGACCCCATGCTCGGGTTAGGGTTGCCAATTTGCCAAATCTAGGTTGGGAAATTCCTGGAGATTAGGGAGTGGAGTCTGGGGTGGTTGGAGTTTGGAGAGGGGAGGAACCTCAGCAGAGTGCAACGCCGTAATGCCCACCATCCAAAGCAGCTGTTGCCAGAAACTGAAGCATCAGCAAATATAAAATACTTCATTTTTTTTTTCAAATGATCCAATAACCCAATGGTCTTGGATGACATAAATCACGCTAATACTACCCTCTAATCTTCCAAAACAGGGTTTTTCCCCAGGAGAACTGTTCTCTGTAGTCTAGAGATCAGTCGTAATTCTGGGAGATCTCCAGGCCCCATCTAGAGGTTGACAACCCTATTCTGGATCGCTGTGCAGTTTTACCCTGGCTTGCTCCAAGGTTTCAGTTCCCCAATTCTATGCTGCCAGAAGTAGGCATGAGCATCTTCCTCAGTTTGCCTCCCAGCCCTTTGAGGGGCACTCCACCCATGACCACTTCTCATTCGAGAAAGAAGCAACAGCACCTGAAATGTCACTGTTGTTGTGGCAGCTACCACTTTCCCTGATCACAGAAGTTGCCAGTAGGGAGTGGGTAAGGCTCCATCCACAGACAACCACCTTCCCCTGACAAGTTGCTCAGAAACAGGACCCCCATGTAATATAAAAGGTAAAGGTAGTCCCCTGTGCAAGCACCAAGTCATTACCAACCCATGGGGTGACGTCGCATCACAACATTTTCTTGGCAGACTTTTTGTTAAGGGGTGGTATGCCATTGCCTTCTCTAGTCATCTACACTTTACCCCCAGGAAGCTGGGTACTCATTTTACCAATCTTGGAAGGATGAAAGGCTAAGTCAACCTTGAGCCAGCTACCTGAACCCAGCTTCCACCAAGATTGAGCTCAGGTCGTGAGCAGAGCTTGGACTATAGTAGTGTAGCCTTCTTTTTGCCCCTTCCTTACCTATCATGACAAGCAGTTTAAGAACATAAGAGAAGCCTTGTTGGATCAGGCCAATGGCCCATCCAGTCCATCACTCTGTGTCACACAGTGGCCAATATATGTGTGTGTGTATGATTAAAGGTTTGCCCACCATATAGTAACAGGACAGATTGTGTATCACACATTATTATGTAAAACTTTTGTCAGATGAGAAAAATCACTACTGGAGATGTTCAGGGCACCTGCTGCCCCACGTCTACTCTAGTTACACAGATATGCTTCATATAAAAGTGAAGTTTACCAAATGGATAATATAAATGCAACAAGTAAGGTGTTTTGTGTTGTCGTTGGGAAGTCTAGAAGATAGTTCAAGGTTATATGGCTGGTTAAACACTCAGTCTTCTAAGACAGACTCATAAAGCAAATAGGATGAAATATTGCTGAGGGGGTGGTCAAACTATGGCTCAAGAGTTCACGTCAGTTTCACTTGTTCCAGTGCAGTTCCCAGACAGTGTAAGGAAGAAACAGTTCATGACAGATTTTTGCCCTTGTGTCCTTCACCTTCCTTCTTTTGACTCTAGCTATACTCTATAATGCTGAGAATACTAGTGGGGGCGCCCCAGTACTAGTGGGGCCCAAGACACCAAATTGTATTATCCTGGAGTTGAAAAGAAGAAAAAGCTAACAAGTCAACCCCTGTAGAATATATAAACTCATACAGTCTCTACTATAATATGCCATGAGCAATATGTAAGGCATTTTATGTAAGAGTGGAAAGGGTAAATAGCTCAAGATGCAAATAACCAAGCCATACACCACAGGAGAAAGCAAAGCCAAAAAAAGGCACTGCAAGAGTCACATAAAAAGTCTAGAACTTTTGGTAGTGCATGAATAGGTAATGTATTGAATTATAATTTAGTAAAGTGTTTAGCTCCCTGACCTGGATGGCCCAGACTAGCCCAATCTCGTCAGATCTTGGAATCTGTGCCACTGGACTCAAAATCTATCAGATCTTGGAATCTTGTCACGAGCTGGGGCCAGGCCAGGCGAAGTCCAGGGGCAGTCCAAGGTCTGTAACCGGTGAGCAAGAGTGTCCAAGGTGCCAAAGCCAAATCGTTGTCCAGGTATCGTAGGTCAGAGGTTCAGAAGCCATAGTCAGGGGGTCCAGAAGTCAAGCCAAGGTCAGGAGGTCCAAAGTCAAAAGCCGAAGTGGATGCTAGGACGTCAGGTAGATGACTAGTTGCTTCCACAAAGCCTCCTCCCAAAGCCTACAGCTATATAGCCCTCTGCTGGCTGTTGCCCATTTGGGCTAATTGCTGGCTCAGAGAGGCAGCCAGGATCCTGTTGCAACTCAAGCATCCTTGCTCTTAGAAGGGCCAGAATCCTCTCAAAACTCAGGGCTCAGGGAGCGTCTTGCTTGTGAGCGTGCCGCCCTCCTCCGATCCCTGAGGTCCTGACGGAGGCGGTCACGCACACGCGCCACCCGAGAGGGCGAGGCAGGGGGGCTGGGATCTTCTCCAGCAGGAGGCAGGGGCACTGGTGCAGGTGGCAGGGGCACAGTTTCTGCTGCAGGCTCAACTTCCTCTACAGGGTCCCCAGCACCCATGACACTATCCCCCCCCCAGGGCCCCCCTCCGTCGAGGGGCCTGGGAGGTCGGGGTGGTCGTTGTGGAACCGTTGCACCAAGTCTGGGGCATGAAGATTGTCCACGGGCTCCCAAGACCGGTCTTCTGGGCCGTATCCCTCCCAGTCCACAAGGTACTGGAGGCCTCCACGATGGTACCGGGAGTCCAGGATCTGGCGCACCTCGTATTCTTCTTCATCATCCACCAACACTGGTGGTGGTGGCGGTGGAGAAGGAGGCCGAGCTGGGTCAGGGCGTGCAGCTGGAACAAGGAGGGAGCGATGGAACACGGGGTGAATGCGGAGGTGGGGTGGCAACTGGAGCCTGAAGGCGACGGGGTTTATTTGTTCTAAGACAGGGTAGGGTCCAATGAACCGCGCATCCAGCTTGTGAGACCGACCAGGCCGGCGCAGGTAGCGAGTTGAGAGCCACACCTGATCCCCCGGCTGGATTGGGGGGCCTTCCTGCCTCTTCCGGTCCGCAGCTAGTTTATAGGCTTCCTTGGCCCGCTGTAGCTGCTCTCGGAGCAAGTCTTGGCTGGCGCGGAGTTCTTGCAGGTAGGCCTCAACGGCAGGGACATTCGTGGGTGGCAGGATCGCCGGGAAGAACCGAGGGTGGTACCCGTAGGTTGCAGCAAACGGGGTCATTTGGGTGGAGGAATGGACGGCGTTGTTGTATGCAAATTCCGCTAGAGGCAACAGAGTGGTCCAGTCGTCCTGCTGGTAGCAGGTGTAACAGCGGAGATATTGCTCTAGCGTGGCATTGGTGCGCTCTGTCTGACCATCTGTCTGTGGGTGGTAAGCTAAGGACAGGTGCACTCGAGTCCCCAGGCTGGAATGGAGGGCTTGCCAGAACCGAGAGGAGAACTGGGGGCCCCGGTCTGAGATCAGGTGGGCTGGGAGTCCGTGCAGACGAAAGATGTGTTTCAGGTAGAGCTGGGCTGTCTCCTGAGCTGTGGGAAGTTTCGGGCACGGAATGAAGTGGGCCATCTTGGTAAATAGGTCGACGACCACCAAGATGCACGTCTGACCCTTGGATCGTGGAAGTTCCGTGATGAAGTCCATCGAGATGGTATCCCAGGGTCCTGAGGGTGTGGGCAAGGGCTGTAACAAGCCCGAGGGTTTGGCTGGGACGTCTTTGGCCCGTCGGCAGACGTCACAGGAGCTGACATAACGGGCAACATCGGAGCGAACTCATGGCCACCAGAATTCCCGTGTCAGCAAGTGGGTGGTCTTATGTTGTCCAAAGTGCCCAGCGGGTAACGCGTCGTGGGTCATGCGTAGTACTTCTGCCCGCAAGGGCCCGGGCGGCACATAGAGGCGTTCGTGGTGTAGCAAGAGGCCGCCTCGAGTCGTGAACTCGCCTGTTGAGCCATCTTGGAGTGCCTGGAGGTGTTGCTGGACCCAGGGATCATTGGCCTGGCTAGCACGAATGTCCTCCACGAGTGCTGGTGAAGTGGAGGTGGCTGCAAACACTGAGGGTGGCAGGATGGGAGCAGCAGGCACGGTCTCAGTCGAAGCAGGAGCGTATTCCGGTTTCCGCGAGAGCGCATCGGCTTTCCGGTTCTGGGTATGGGGGATGTAGGTGATCTTGAAGTCAAAGCGGGAGAAGAATAGGGACCACCGGATCTGGCGCTGGTTGAGACGGCGGGTGGTCTGGAGATGCTCCAAGTTCCGGTGGTCGGTGAGCACTTGGACAGGGTGGCGAGCCCCTTCAAGGTAATGTCTCCAAACCTCAAAAGCCACCTTGATCGTGAGCAACTCCCTCTCCCAGATGGTGTAGTTCCTCTCTGCCGCAGTGAGCTGGCGTGAGTAATAGGCGCAGGGCTGGAGTGGCTGGGACGGCTCCTCGCGCTGGGACAGCACTGCTCCCAGGGCCACGTTGGAGGCATCAGCTTCCACCGTAAAGGGAAGCTGGGGGTCGGGGTATCTCAGGAGTGGCCCGGTGGCGAAGCGGGTCTTCAGGGTGGAGAAAGCGTTATCGGCCTCTGGGGACCAGTGGAAAGGTTCTTTGGGGCGGAGTAGTTGAGTCAGGGGTGTTGTCAGAGATGCATAGGCTGGGATGAATTGCCGATAGTAGTTGGCAAAACCAAGGAACCGCTGCAGGTCTTTGCGATTCTGAGGGGCCTGCCAGGTCAGGACCGCTTCCACCTTTTTCGGGTCCATGAGGATTCCCTGTGGTGACAAAATGTGACCAAGGAACTCGACGGAGCGCAGGTCAAAGTCGCACTTCTCCAGCTTGGCGTAGAGGCCATGGGCTCGTAGGCGCTGTAGGACCTGGCGGACGTGCTCGGCATGCTGGGCAGGATTGCGGGAGTAAATTAGAATGTCATCCAGGTATATGATCGCGAAGCGGTCGAGCAGGTCCCGGAATACATCATTCATGAACCTCTGGAAGACAGCGGGGGCGTTGGTCAATCCGAAGGGCATCACCAGGTGCTCGTACTGCCCGTATCGGGTCCCAAACGCGGTCTTCCATTCGTCTCCGGGCCGTATGCGCACCAAATTGTACGCTCCGCGGAGGTCCAGCTTGGTGTAGATTTGGGCCCCCTTTAAACGATCCAAGAGTTCAGGGATCAGTGGTAGAGGGTACCGGTCGCGGATGGTGATCTTGTTCAGGGCCCGGTAGTCATTGCACAGCCGGAGCTCCCCGCTTTTCTTCTTCACGAAGAGGACTGGAGCAGACAGGGGAGAAGTTGAGGGTCGGATGAATCCGCGCTTCAGGTTCTTGTCCAGGTAGTCTCGCAAAGCTGCCAACTCAGGCTCCGACATTGGGTACAGACGCCCCACCGGGAGTGGTGCCCCAGGTACCAAATCAATGGCACAGTCATAGGGTCGGTGAGGGGGAAGCTGATCTGCTCCTGTCTCTTCAAAGACATCGGCGAAATCTGCATACTTCTGAGGGAGCTGAGGACCACCACTCGGGATGCCGGCTGCTAGAGTGGTGGGAGGAGTCAGATGGGGGCATGGGTCTCGGAAGCGTAGTTCTTGCTGAGCCCAGTCCACGATGGGGTTGTGCAGCTTCAGCCAGGAAAGGCCTAGAATCAGCGGGAAGCGAGGCATGCGGGCGACATCAAACTGCAGCTGTTCTTGGTGCTGCTGGACGTGGAAGGTGATGGGACAGGTCTCCTGGGTGACGGGGCCAGAACGGAGGAGGCGCCCGTCAATAGCCTCCACCAGCGTCGGAATCTCTTTTGGCTGCACTGGGATCTGGTGCTGCTTTACAAAGGCGGCATCTACGAAACAGTGGGCCGCTCCCGAGTCCAGCATGGCATACACGAACAGCCAGCGTCCATCGGGCAGATGGAGTTTGACTGGTAGCAGGAACGGGCCCGGGGTATCAGCCTGTTGTTCGGAGGACCCAGCTAGTCGCCCCAGGCTGGAGGGTCCACTTACGCCTGGGGCTGGCCTTTTGGCGGCAGTGGCAATGTAGGTCTGGGTATTCGATGTTTAGCAGGGCAGCCAGAGGCATAGTGGCCTGCCGTGCCGCAGTAGAGGCACAGGTTCTGCGTGCGGCGTCTGGCCTTTTCTTCTGGAGTCAGGCGGGGTCGAGCAGCTCCAAGCTGCATAGGCTCACCCTCGTCTCTGGTACTAGCTGGGGATGGGAGAGGAGCCAAGTGGCATGGCGCAGGGAGCTGGCGCCCTCGGGTCTTGGCTTGGCAGTGACTTTCCAGGCGGCCATCGATGCGGAGGCAGAGGGTGATAAGTTTCTGGAGCGTGGGGGGCCACTCCACCCTGGCCAGTTCGTCCAGGACTTCCTCTGCCAACCCCTCGGTAAACTGGTCCATCTGAGCAGCCTCATTCCACGCCAAGTCTTGGGCCAGGAGCTTGAATTCGGTGGCATACTGAGCCACCGAGGACTGGCCTTGTTTCAGGGCCCTGATTTTCCGGTTGGCTGTGGCTGCTTGGACTGGGTTGGAGAAGGCAGCAGACAGGTGGGCCTCAAACCCCTGGTAATCAGTCAGTAGGGGAGAGGACCCAACCAGTAGGGGTGTGGCCCACTTGGCCGCCTGCCCCTTTAACAGACTAATGATAAAACACACCTTCGTCTTGTCATTGGGGAAGTCCCGTGCTCTTAGTTCAAAGTACAGCTGACACTGTGCCAGGAACGCAGGAAATTCTTCCACAGCACCCCCAAATCTGTCAGGTGGGGGAACTGGGCACTTGGCTGGAGCACTGGCTGCAGGCTGTTGCTGCAAGTGCACTACTGCCTGTGTCAGCTGCTGTACCTGGGCTTGGAGGGCAGCCAGTAGTCCTGCGGTTCCACTTGCTTCAGCATCCATCCTGTGGAATGGGTGTTTGTGTGGGTGGAAGCAATCTGTCACGAGCTGGGGCCAGGCCAGGCGAAGTCCAGGGGCAGTCCAAGGTCTGTAACCGGTGAGCAAGAGTGTCCAAGGTGCCAAAGCCAAATCGTTGTCCAGGTATCGTAGGTCAGAGGTTCAGAAGCCGTAGTCAGGGGGTCCAGAAGTCAAGCCAAGGTCAGGAGGTCCAAAGTCAAAAGCCGAAGTGGATGCTAGGACGTCAGGTAAATGACTAGTTGCTTCCACAAAGCCTCCTCCCAAAGCCTACAGCTATATAGCCCTCTGCTGGCTGTTGCCCATTTGGGCTAATTGCTGGCTCAGAGAGGCAGCCAGGATCCTGTTGCAACTCAAGCATCCTTGCTATTAGAAGGGCCAGAATCCTCTCAAAACTCAGGGCTCAGGGAGCGTCTTGCTTGTGAGCGTGCCACCCTCCTCCGATCCCTGAGGTCCTGACGGAGGCGGTCACGCACACGCGCCACCCGAGAGGGCGAGGCAGGGGGGCTGGGATTTTCTCCAGCAGGAGGCAGGGGCACTGGTGCAGGTGGCAGGGGCACAGTTTCTGCTGCAGGCTCAACTTCCTCTACAGGGTCCCCAGCACCCATGACAAATCTAAGCAGGGTCAGCTCTGGTTAGTACTTGGATGGGAGGTGACAAAGGAAGTCTGAGGTTTATGCAAAGGCAAGAAATGGCAAACTACCTAGGATTGTTTCTTGCCTTGAAAACTTTATGGAGTTGCCATAAATTGTCTGACTTTTCACCAACTTCAGCAGGATAGGACAGGATAAAGCAGTTTGTTGATGAGCATGTCAAAATTAGTAAACTGTCACAGGATCACAGAAAATGCTCACAGTTGCAGAGCAACTTTCAGTCCTTTAATAATTCACCCTGTATAGCATGTTCTACAGAGTTTGCTCGCCTTACAGGTTCTCCTCCTGAGGTCCCAAAATCCAGTATCCTTGTAGGGTCTTCCTCCTGTTAGGATTGCCATGGCTCAAAACGGTGTGGCTGGTGCTTTCCTCAGCTGCCCTGCACACATGATGTCCCTGGACAGTCAGCCCATACTTGCCATTCCTGGTGCTTTAAATATCCTGCCATTTGTGTTTTGCCCCACCCGGTCTCCCAGGTGCAGTTGGTTTCTGTGGATTTGCCACACACCCCACCCCTTAAAGATATCCTTACCCATAGTGCATCTGGTGTCCAGAGTGATACGAAGTCTACACTAGCATGCAGTTTCCCCATTTGATGTTGGACCTCAAAGGAAAAAGGCTGCAGTGCCAATATCCATCACTGTACTCAGTCATTCTATCCACTTTTGTGCTTCATCCAGCAGAGAGCAGGGTGGTCTGTTACAAAGAGATTACACAACAAATAGTAACAAAATGAATTGATGGCCCACTTAAAGGCCAGGGCCCCTTTCTCCAGGTTTGAATATTTTTCATCTGGGCCAAGACTGTTCCAATGCCAAGTCCAGATGTGTTGGTATAGAACTGGAAAGGCTTCAAGAAATTGGGCCCCTTCAACATTGGGTTTTGATAGCAAGCAGATCAGCCAGTCCAAGAAGTCCTGACATTCAGGGATCCACAGAATTAGCTCCCTGGCTGATTTGTAAAAGAAGTCAGTGAGAGGTGCTATGAGGGAAGCATACTGCGGGATGAACTGACTGTAACAGCCAGTCAACCCCAGCACCTGGTGAATTTTTTGTGTGTGGTGTTGTCAGCACTGGTAAGCTCTGTAGGGCCTCTACTTGGGACCTGAGTGACCAAATCTAACTAACCTCCGCCATGTAGCCCAAAAACTACAGCTGCTGTTAAGTTAATGTGAACTTTTTGGCATGGAGATGCAAGCCACCTCCTCCACTAATAGCAAGACTGATTGGAGTTGCTGCAGATGCTCTACCCATGTACAGCTAAAGATTACCATGTTGTCTATGTAGGGAGTGACCAACCCCTGATGAGCTAACAGCTTGTTGACTAATTTCTTAAAAGTGGTCGCCACCCTGTGAAAACTAAAGGGCATGGTGACAAATGTTACAAGCCCCATGGAGTAGCAAAAGCCATCTTCTCCCTCTCCTGCTTCCTCAAAGACACCTGGCAGTATCCTTTAGTCTAGTGTGGAGAGGAATTTGGCCTTTCTTAGCTGCTCTAGTACATGGGGGAACCCTAGGCATCAGGGATGCATCAAATAGATACCCTGTTGATGCCCCTGAAGTCTAGTCATATGCAAATGGTCCCATCTGATTTGGGAACCATAACGATTGGGCTTCCTCATGGGCTACTGGTGGCCTCTATCACCCCCACCTGTGACATTGCTTCCACCTTTTTCCGAAGCAATTCCCAGGTCTTATGTGGTAGGGGTGCAGTGGCTCCTGTATTACCTTCCCCTCCAAAGAACGTGAGAACATAAGAGAAGCCATGTTGGATCAGGCCAATGGCCCATCCAGTCCAACACTCTGTGTCACACAGTGGCCAAAAAACTCAGGTGCCATCAGGAGGTGCATCAGTGGGGCCAGGACACTAGAAGTCCTCATACTGTTGCCCCTCCCAAGCACCAAGAATACAGAGCATCACTTGCCCCAAACAGAGAGTTTTAACAATACATTGTGGCTAATAGCCACTGATGGACCTCTGCTCCATATGTTTATCCAATCCCTCTTGAAGCTGGCCATGCTTGTAGCCGCCACCACCTCCTGTGGCAGTGAATTCCATGTGTTAATCACCCTTTGGGTGAAGAAGTACTTCCTTTTATCAGTTTTAACCTGACTGCTCAGCAATTTCATTGAGTGCCCATGAGTTCTTGTATTGTGAGAAAGGGAGAAAAGGACTTCTTTCTCTACCTCCTCTATCCCATGCATAATCTTGTAAACCTTTATCATGTCACCCCCAGTCGAAGTTTCTCTAAGCTAAAGAGCCCCAAGCGTTTTAACCTTTCTTCATAGGAAAAAGTGTGATCAACCCTTTAATCATTCTAGTTGCCCTTTTCTGGACTTTTTCTAATGTTATAATATATTTTTATAATATCTCCTGTGTTACAATAGCATGGTCTACCAAGGTTGTCCACCTGGATCAGGGGGAGGACACTGCTTGTTATTCTTCTAGGAGCAGGCACAGCTCCTCTTGTGTTCCCAATGGCCCATCCACCAGGATGTCCAGAAGGGCCCTATCTCCCTGCTCCCAATGGGGGATTGCCTGATCCTCAGGTAAATCCTCCACCACCATAAAGGCTACTGCTCTGCTGGTTCATTCTTTTAAATTATTGATGTGCAGCCAGTGGACTGGGGATCTTGGAGACCCCACCCTCACCTCATAAATAGATTGTCCTTTTTTGCATTATGACCAGGAATGGGCCTGCCCAAGCCTCCTTGGCTGTATTCCTCACTAGGTAAGCCCAGACTAACACCTCAGTCCTGACCTGCAGTTCCTAGGGTTTTGCCTTTTGATCATAAAGCCCTTTTTGGCATGTCTGTGCCTGAAGCAAGTGCTGCCTAGCCCAGTCTCTGGCTGTTTCAAGCCATACCTACAATTCCTCCATGTAGGCATCCATGGGAAGGGGTGGATCAGACTTTGTTCCTGCCCAGCCTTCAGCCAGGATCCTTAATGGGCCACAAGGGTTCCTCTCATACACCAACTGGAATGGGGTTTTCTCTGTTGACTCTTGGGGTACCTCCCTTATTGCAAACATTAAATGATCTAATATCTGATTGCAGGTGGATGCCTCATCCACTGCACAGTGACATAACATACCCTTTAAGGTTTGGTTGAATCTTTCAATCAAACCATCCATCTGAGGATGGTAGATGGTTGTGGTTAAATGTTTCATCCCCAGGATTTCCGGGAAGATGACGCAGTGATGAGGAGGGCTTGACTGAGGGCTCTTGGCAAGCACCCCTGATTACAAGCCTTAGAGGGGTCCTCCTTGGTGAGACACCCCTTAAAAGAGCGTCGGGAAGATGCTCTGTAGCAAAGGGAGCTGGCAGGAACTTTGGAGGGGAAGTGGAGGCTTCCCTACCAGCTCCTGCCTTTTCCGTGCTGAGGTTTGTAAATGCCTTGTGCATTAGAACTGGGTCGCCGGAATATGGAGTAATAAGGATACTTGATAACTCCATCTACTTATTGCCTATTGACTATCTGGGAAAACAAAGAATAATTTAATTTGGATTACTGGCTGTAAATCAGCAAAGAATAAAAGACTGACCTACCTAAAACTGATGAGATGGAGCGGAGAAGGGAAGCGGGTCCTGGACAAAGATGGAAAACAACAAAGTGATGGAGCGGAGCATGGACTTTAAAAGACTGAGGGTTTAAAAAGAATGTGAAGCGGCAAGACAGAGAGAGAGCAAGAAAGGGAGTTTAGAAAGCAAGGAAAGAAGCAAAACCAGGATGTGGTGTTTGGTGGAGACAGCGGAAGGTGGAAAATGAGAGAGAGAGAGAGAGTGAAGAGAGATCAAGAACTTGCGTCTGGTGTGAGGAGAGTGAGAGGATGGATAGAGATGTTAGAAGAGGCTCCATTTTAGAATGAAAGGAGGATGAGGTGGTTTTTAGCGGAGCTGCGGCTGCCTCTTCTTTGAAGAGTGGTTGACTGATTTGGAACATCGTGTCAAAAAAAGAAAAGAGTGATTTTGAGAACCCTATACTGTGTTTATGTGGAGTGTGTAATAGGGATATGGAAAACTAAAATGGCGTATGGAGAAAGTCTGGAATTGAGATACAGGGGCTTCTGGGAAGAAGAAGGAGGAAGAAGAAAGAAAGAAAGAATGAGATACAGTGTACTGAGACGTTCTAGCAATAGAGCTCGTTGTGGAGGAGGAAGTAAGACTGCTAATATCTAAATGAATGTGAATGCAGATTGGAACTTAATATATGTAATGTGCATGATGGAGATGATAGAAACAAAATAATGAATTTAATAATTTAAATTGAATTGGGATAAAATTGATAAGTTTAACATAATTGGTGATATCTTAAAGGGAAAAAATATAAGATTATAAGAACTAGTTAATTGTAATTATTTGTAAAAGTAATGATATGAATAACTATGATTAACTGAGCTAATGAATTTAATTTGATTTAATTTAATCTGAGTGAATGAATTTAATTAACAACAACAACAACAAAATTTTATTTGTATCCCGCCCTCCCCGCCGGAGCAGGCTCAGGGTGGCTAATTAGAGTGATTAAGAATATCTAGATAATTAATTAGAGTGATTAAGAATATCTAGAGTGTAATGAATTGTAAGGAAGGGGTGAATGTGTAAATATCAATATTATTAATTCTTATGAAGTGAACAAGAATCAAATTTTATAAGAGGGCATTAAGGACTATATAGAGGAATATATGTAGATAATAGAAGCAAGTGCCTTCAGGAGAGTGCTACAGTTTAAGTGTAATTTAAGTAAACTTTAATCACTGTGAAGGTAGTAAGGTGAAAAAGGGAAAGAAATATGGAAACTAAGGTAAAAAAAAAAACAAAAACGGGGCAGGGTACCTCACCAGGTGCGAACAAGCCAGTGGCAGCAGCATTAAACCAGGATGCTATTGAGAAACTGCAGAACATAATGATGACAGATTTTAAACAAAACCAAGAGGTGATAGAGGAGATTAAACATGAATTAAAAGGAGAAATAAGAAAGACTAATGATAAAGTTGATGAATTTCAGAGACAACTCCTACTCAATAATCAACAAACACACAAGTTATCAACTAAAGTTGATGCATTAGATGATAAAATGATAGCTATGTCTGCCACAATGCAAGAATACAAGACTAAATGCTCAGATATTGAGGATAGAATCGCAAAATTAGAAATGGACAAAGCTGCGTATATCCTGAGGTTTCAGAAGCAAGAAGAATTTTATAAGACTATTCATGATAGAATTATTGAGTTTAACTACCATGACCACTGTATTATAGGCGACTTCAATGCAGTCTTTGATGCTGATATAGACAAGAAATTTGGAAAGAAGATTAAAAAGAAATGTCATAGCCAACTGCCTAGAACCTTTCTTAAGATGGTGGATGAATTAAGTCTAATAGATGCCTGGAGGATGAAAAATCTTAAAACTAAAGATTTCACTTACTATTCCAAGGTACATGATTCGTGGTCCAGGATTGACATGTACTGGATCTCAACCTCCTTATCCCCTCTACTAGAATAAGCTGTCATACTGCCCAAGACATTTGCAGACCGCAATCCATTACAGATTACTTTCTCAAGTCTGGTAAAAAGCGCTCGATGGACTTTGAATATTCAGATTCTAAAGGAAGAAGCATTCTTGAAAGAAGCCAAAAAGGAAATTAAAATGTTCTTGGGAAAAGATACATTAATCCAAAATTTGGGAAAAGATACATTAATCCAAACAACGGGCACTTTTAAGGCCTTTTTTAGGGGAATTGCAATTCAATATTCCTCAAGGAGGAAGAGAGATAGAATGAAAACTTATAATCAACTTGTAGGAAAATTGCATATACAAGAGAAAATGCAAAAAGAGAAAAACACAGAGGAAATCAAAATAAAAATCCAAAGTATACAATATCAGATTAATTTATTGTTAAATGAAGAATTGGAGAAAAAATTGAAATGGACTAAACAATTTTTTTTCAAAAATGCCAATAAAGTTAGCAGATGGTTGGCTTATAGATTAAGGAAGGAAAGGGAGAAGAAAATGATAAGGATCTTGAAAAATGAAAATCTGGAGGAGGTCTCACAAAGAAAACAAATAGAAGAGATTATTAGAAACATTTATCAAAAGTTATATAAAAAAACCAGGAAAAAATTGGAAATACAACAAAAAGAATATATAAAGCAGGTCAAAATAAAGAAAATACTGAGAGAACAAAAAAAAAAATTTAGACAGCCCTATAAGTACAAGAGATTGTGGACATGATAAGAATTCAAAAAAAAAACAATAAAACTCCAGGCCCAGATGGATTGTCAGCGGAATTCTTTAAATGATTTGAAGAAGTGCTATTACTCCCATATAAGAGAGTTATAGAGGGAATAAAACAAACTTCAAAGGTACCAGACTCGTGGAATGAAGCACTGATTTCCTTGATACACAAAGAGGGATCCGACTCAATGAACATTAAGTATTACAGACCTATATCTCTTCTAAACTCAGATTACAAAATCTTTGCAGCCATTTTGGTGCAAAGAATTAAGAAAGTCATTCCAGACGTGATACATGAAAATCAATCTGGTTTTGGACTTCCAGAGTTGGATCATGGTGAATTGAGCTGCTTCTTTCAAGAGGAGTGGACCGGAGTCTCTGTTCTGGGTAGAGAAGGTGACTTCAACGCCTGCTGCCTGCTTTTCTCAGCTAGGGAAAAGGCCAAAACATGCTTAGGAAAATTCTGAGGGGATTTACTTTGGCTGACGAGGTGTCCCAGTGGGGTTCCCTTTAGGCTTTGAAGAGTCCCCAGCGAAGAATTGCATTCCAGCATCTACAGAGGGTCTCCTTGGTCATTAAATTGACTTAAATTCATCATGATTCAAGCTTTCTTTGGACTATTTTAATATCTTAATATCTATCTTTACAAAGGACAGTGTGAAGGATAAATCTGGTTTCAAGGTAAAGATTTTTATCTACTATTCTGGGACTAAAATAAGTTTCATGTGGGATAAAGATTAAGATTTGGATTCAAATATAATATTCTAGAGTTAAGAAGAAAGGAAAGGGGGTAATTTTGGGATTTTTGGAATTTAAGCAAAGTTAAAAGACTAAGAACAACTTTTGTTTGGAATACTTGCGGTTTCTGCAAACCCCCCCCCCCCATCAACACAGAGTTGCTGAACTGGAAGATGTCACAGGAAGTGGCGTCACAAAAGTATCACGGGATTTTTCGACCATCGAAAATGAGACTTTGTGGCAAGAAAGGAAGGAAGTAGCCATTGGAAGAAGGGAAAGTTGTAAGCCTCCTGACCTCCTTTAGGACTATAAACCATAGAAAAACTTTGGCGGCCATTAATGGAAGGTCAAAATTTTAAAACTTTTTTAAAAAAAGAATGGGAGTCTAAAAATCAGCAGAGCCAGCAGATATTATCATTGCAGGGTGAAACATACTGGAGTATATAATTGGAACAAATTTCGGAGGTCTCTAAGAGAAAAAAAGAAAATTTTGCAAAAAGGGGCAGAAAAACCATGAGCGCCATTTTGTGCAATATATAAACTTTAAACATTAATATTTTGAGCTAGGAGGCTCTGAGGATGGCAATTTTGGTCTCATTGAAAAGGGCATGCTTTAAGCTACAAGACTCTGGGGCTTATTTTTGATTTGGAGAGACCAACTTTTGAGCCTATTTTTGTAATGTGAGGACAGTAATGTCTGAACACAAGCTGGGACCGAAATTGACACATGCAAGGGCCAGTTTGCTTGAAGAGGGAAAAATGGCTAAAATACAAGAGCAACTGGATGCCATGGAGGCAAGATTTTTTAAAGTAATGAAAGAGCTGATAACTGAAAATAAGAAGCAATTAATTAAAGAGTTAAAAAAAGATATTGAATCAAGTGCAGAAGTGGTGAAGATGGAAATTAAAAAAGAAATTGAGGATCTCAGAAATGACTCACAAGCAACATTAAAGAAAGTACATGTAGTGGAAAATAAAGTGAAAGATCAAGATTCCATTATTAATAAATTGCAGGAGAAAGTAGTTCTATAAGACTGTAAGTTAATGGAAAACCAGTTACGTCTGAGAGGAGTGCCTGAAAATGAAGGGTCTGATTTGAGAACATATATAATAAGAATCATTGCTGAGTTTTTGGGTGTGGATCCTGATGAAACTAGCTATCTCTATGACTATATATACAGGGTCAATTCAATGTTTGCCAAAAAAAAAAAATAAGCTACCAAAAGATGTGGTAATAACATTTGTATCAAGAGATATGGTTGGAAAAATCTTAAGTAAACAATTTGAAAAACCATTGGAAGTATTTGAAAGCAGAGTGAGAATCATGAAAGAGTTGCCAAGAAAGGTCATAAATGACAGAAGAGAGGTATTTTAATTACATTGAACAATAAAGATAAAAGATCTAAAGAGAAACAAATGTTGGACATTCAAAAAGAGATTGGAAAAAAAGAAAAGGAACTCAAAAAGAGACCGGGAAAAAAAGAAAATTATAAGGGAAATTAGAATATTACAGAACCGATTGAGACATTTGTTAAATAAAGAGGTAGAATGGAACCTTAAAAGACTACAACAGAAATCATTTGAAGGAGCAAATAAGCCTGGAAAATACCTGGCTTGGCAAATGAAAAAATAAAAGGAAAATAAATTTATTAATAAAATTACATTGGGAGGTAAAGAAATTGTGGACCAAGCAGGAATTAAAAGGGAATTTTACAAATATTATGCTAAGTTATTTCAAGGTCAAAAGGTGGAAAAAAGTAAAATAGATACATATTTGCAGAAAATTCAAGTAAACTCCTTAACAGAAAATATGGAAAAGGTTTTAAATGAACCAATTGAAAAATAGAAATTGAAGCAGCAATAAGTTCAATGAAATTGGAAAAGGCACCTGGGCCAGATGGTTTTACAGCAAAATTTTATAAAATCCTCGCTGAGACGTTAGTTCCAAAACTCCAGAAATTGATGAATATTATAAGGACTGAGGGGAAAATACCAAATACATGGGAGGAAGCAATAATTTTGTTGATACCGAAGGAAGACAGAGACACCACAAATGTAAAAAGTTATAGACCAATTTCATTACTTAGTAATGACGATAAGATATATGCTAGGATACTAGCAGAATGACTCAAACAGCATCTGAATAACTTTATTAAAGATGAGCAAGCAGGATTTCTTCCCAGGAGACAAATCAGAGACAATGTCAGAACTGTTATAGATATTGTTGAATATTATGAAAAGCACCCTGAAAAAGAAGTGGCATTATTTTTTGTGGATACAGAAAAGGCTTTTGATAATTTGAATTGGAACTTTATGTTTGCAGTGATGGAGAAAATGGAATTGGGAGAAGATTTTATTAGAATGGTTAAGGCGATATATACTGAACAACAAGCAAGACTGTATAAATGCAGATTTGACAGAAAAAATGATAATTAGTAAAGGAACAAGACAAGGTTGCCCTCTGTCTCCATTGATATTTATAATGACTTTAGAAATTTTGCTTATGCAAATACAAGAAGATAAGGAAATAGAGCACCTGAAATTAAAAGGTTTTTCTTATAAATACAGAGCGTTTGCTGATGATGTAATGTTCATTAATTAAAATCCCATATATGTAACACCACTGTTGCTTCGTAAGATACAAGAATATGGAGAACTGGCAGGTTTCTATATAAATAAAGAAAAATCGAAAATTTTGTGCAAAAATATGACAAGGAGCCAACAGGAAGAATTACAAATTGTAACTGAGTGTGAAGTTGCTTCAAAAGTAAAATATTTGGGTGTGGAAATTATATAAAAAATATAGACGTATAAAAACAATTATGAGAAGCTTTGGCGCAAGATTGATGAAGATCTGATAAAATGGAATAAATTGAACTTGTCTATGCTGGGCAGAATTTCTGCAATTAAATTGAACTTTCTACCAAGAATTATGTTCCTATTTCAAACAATTCTAATTGTGAAGGATAATAAAATATTCAGTAAATGGCAAATACACGCCAAAGTGGTTATCACCAGTGGAAGCTTCAGTACACCCAAACCCATTTAAATGGGAAGAAACATATACCTATGGGTCCCTATTAGATGATAGGGGAAACCTGAAGATAGAGGAAAATATACAATTAAATTGGTGGACAAAAAAATGCAAGTTAAATCTAGATGTAAATGTGATAAAGAATTTGGATTTGCTAAAAAGATGAATGAATTTGATGCTATAATTTCTGGAACCAATGAGAAACTGATTTAAAAAATCTATAATTTTTTATTAGAGATTAGAATACAGGATGAAACTATTAAAGAAAGTATGATAAAATGGATGCGAGATATTGGGCACACTATAGAGCTTGTAGAATGGGAGAAGCTATGGAGAGAAAATATAAAACTTACAAGATCGTCCTCCTTTAAGGAAAACCTTTACAAAATGGTGTACAGATGGTACACTACACCAGAGAAATTGTCTAAGATGTTCCCGAATATTTCCAATAAATGCTGGAAGTGTAAAAGAGTAAAGGGTACATTCTACCACATTTGGTGGCAATGTGATAAGGCTAGGAAATATTGGGGACAAATTAACAGTTGGATCCAAAAAATATTGAAAACAAATATTCAATACTTACCTGAACTGTATTTGTTGAATATGTGTCCGAATTCCTTGTCCAAATTAACAAATAGATTTCTATTACATGCCGTAACCGCAGCAAAGTTGGTTTATGCTAGGTATTGAAAAACTCAGCAGATACCCAAATGAGAGGAATTTCTTCAAAAATTATTCGAGACAGCTGAAATGGATTTTTTAACAGTTAAGTTGAAAGAAGGAAATATGCAAGAATGTAAAGAAACTTGGAAGCCATTATATGACTGGCTGAAGGTTGTAAGTTAATTTATGAAATAGATATTGGGTAAATTAGCGTGGTTTGACAAATAGAAGGAGATGGAACATAAATAAAACTGGTTTATGAAATGTAAGTCCTTGAAACAGACAATGAATGGAATATGATGTATGTAAATTAGTTTGATCCTTATTCTCCAATGTATATTGTATGTCTTTTGTCTTATTTTGGTGTGTTTTATTGTTATAACAATAAATTGATAAAATGAGGAAAAAATAAATAAATGTTTCACCCCCAGAAAACAACAAAGTTGCTTGAAAAGGTTGAATATAAAATATTGCCCTTGATCGGTGAATATTTCTCTGGGCACTCCTATTCCTGCCATTAAAGTGGTTGGTGCTTGAGCAACTGCTGTTTAGCTTTGGTTAGGTGTCTAGCCCACATGCCATCATGCTCCTGCACTAGGACCTCTGCCCAAACTCTTGCCAGCAGAGCCAACTGCTGCCATACACTTGCATCCTCTGGGTCTAATGTGAGTCTCCATAGTATGCCTCCTACCTTCTCAAAGTGGGGGAAACATCGAGCTGTCCGAGCATCATGGACACTCCCCTCCTCCCTGGTGATATGCTCCCTGACATGAGCAAAGGAGCCATCATCTTTCACGCTACAGTGAAATTCTGAATTGGTCAACCATTGGTTGCTCAGAGTACTAGGTGATTCCATGGATGTCCCAGCACCTTTGTCAATGGGGATGTCTTGGCACTCACCTCAGTACCTGATCATATTTCCAGGGAGGCTTGTGCTGTGTTACTCACCTCTGGAAGTCCACATAGGCAGCACCTATGACAACCAGAATGTCTCAGCAGCACGGGTATTAGTAGGTCAGCTACCATTGGTAACCACATCTTGGCCCAGAAATGTTTGACTTGTAGGGTACTGTGGGCCAACTTTCCATCATCCCATGGACACAACAAGCTGACTTTGGCTCCCTTCTTGGCATCTCCTTTGGGATCAGATTAGACCATATGATCATTAGTCCTCTTTCTTGAACACGACGGCTTGGCAACTGTGATCCACGTTACGGTCACCTTGAGGCTGGATTGCTCTACTGTCTCAGCTGCCCAGAATTGTCCCGCAATAATGCTGATGTCTCTACAGTTGCTGGTTGCTATCACAAGACCCAGGCATGGCAGGTGTTGGACATTATCTGGATCATTTGCTTGAAGACCACCTTTTCAACCATGTGGTCTGCTGCCCCATTAAGTTTTAACTACTTTTTTGCCAGCTTCTTTAGAGTATAGACAGTTTCAAAGGGGTCCTTGCCTTTCTCTTGAGTGTAGGCTTGGAACCGCTACCGATAAGCCTCTGATGTAATGTGCAGTTTTTTGAAAATAGTCTTCTTCATTCTGATGTAGTCCATGGCATCCACTGGATTCAGGGACTGATACATAGTGAGGGCTGACCCGGTCAGGAAGGGATCTAGTAGTCCACTCTGCTTGGGGTCATGCGTTCCATTGCCATTCATTCAAATGCCCCGAATGCTTCTATATTATCTGTTGCCATTAGGAGAACTCTTGCAACCACCAGTCCTGAGCCACTGTTGATGGTCCATGATCCATTGGATTAGCTCACCTTGAGCAACTGCCAGCCATTCCCTGAACTGAGTTAAATTCAGTGCTCCAACATTGGTGCCCATAGTGGCTGGTTCTGTCATCTTCCGACCCCAAAACAGGTAGCTTGCTCAGCTGGAACAGATCCTGGATGAGCCTCCACATGGGAGTCCCAGGAAACCTATCTTTTCTTTGTAGGGGTGGGTGGAGGGAGAGGATGGGCCAATGGTGATCTGGATTCACCAGGTGTGGACATAACACCTTTACTCAGAACACGTGGTGTGGATGGCACAATTGTTAGATTTCCAGATCATGTTTGCAAATGCTAAAACCCAAGGCAAAGTCCTGAGTTGACTCTATCCTGATTCTACAGGGACTGTAGCCTTTCCTCTTCTAGAAGGAATTCTTGAAATTGCAAAAGCTATTTGGGAAAAACCACCCTCTGTCCTTGCCACATTATGAGAGGTCAAAAATATGCATAGGGTTCAGCAAAAGGACTGTCCTTTCCTTTTGACCATCCTGCTCTTTAATGCAAAAATAAAGTTGTGTCTCTTTGAATTGTCGTGATCTAACTTGTAGAGCTGAATTTCCAGTCAAGTCAAGTTTAATATGGTCAGAGACCTATCCAAAAAAAGAAAGAAAGAACTGAATTTAATGATGAGCATTTAGTATATTAATCTTACAACTGGGTCAGACTTTTATCAACCTGAGAAGCCTTCTAAATCTTTGGTTATTGTGAGAATTTGGATTGCTGCCATTACCTTAGATTGTTGTGAATAATTATATTGTGAAGGTGATTAATGTTACAGATTTTGTGATTTCTAATATTTTGCATACCTGATCCCTAGCCTTCTTATTAATTTATCACATCTGTCTAGTAGTTTCCTCATGATGTTTTATAGATACTTCACATTGATGTTTTCCCCATTGCTCCTACTGTATATCAAGCGTCATCTATATAGGAGGATAGGGAAGGAAGATAGGGAAATGGCTGAGAAGCTGAATGCATTTTTTGCCTCTGTCTTCACTGTGGAAGATGAAAAGTCTTTGCCCACTCCAGAACCTCTAGTTTTGGAAGGGGTGTTGAAGGACCTGAGTCAGATTGAGGTGATGAGAGAGGAGGTCCTACAACTGATAGACAAATTAAAAGCTAATAAGTCACCAGGCCCGGATGGCATACATCCAAGAGTTCTGAAAGAATCCAAAGGTGAACTTGTGGATCTCCTGACAAAAATATATAATTTTTCATTGAAATTTGCCTCTGTTCCTGAGGACTGGAAGGTAACAAATGTCACCACCATCTTTTAAAAGTGTTCCAGAGGAGATCTGGGAAATTACAGGCCAGTCAGACTGACTTCAATACTGGGAAAGTTGGTAGAAACCATTATCAAAGAGAATGAGTAGGCACAGGCCTCAGATTCAGTAGGAGCACACAGAAGTGCAGCTCCTGAACCTTTCTGAGAGTTCCGCCTCCTCCTTCTGAGAGTTCCACCTCCTTGTTCATTGAATAGTCTCGTTCATTGAATAGTATGTGCAGCTGCATAACAATCTCTGGATGAGCTCCAGCACCTATTTTTCTACAAAATGACTGCTGAGTAAGCATACTGATGAACACAAGTTATTACAGAAGACTCAGCATGGATTCTGTAAGGGAAGATCTTGTCTTACTAACCTGTTAGAGTTCTTTAAGAGGGTTGTCATGAGCCCTGACGAGGAGGAGCTGAAAGGTTTAACAGACTTGGAAGGGTCGCCAGCCAGTTCCTCAGCTGAACAAACAGCAGCTGGCCCATCAATCACTCTCCAGGCACCAGTGTCAGCTGTTGATGATCAATCTCCTCCAAGCTCTCCTCCTCCCATCTCAAGAGTTCGAAGCAGGTTCCGGAAAGAACTTTCAGAGCAAAGACACGAGGCACGCCGATGCTTCAGATCTCTCAGCCCTGAGTTCTAGCAGACTCAGTGCCACCCAGGGAGCAGGCTGATTGAGACTCCCATATAGCTCCCACCCAGGACCTGGTAACCTTGTGGAAGCAACAAGTCTATTCTCTGGCTTGCATCCATGCGCCTTCCTGATCCTGACCTGCTTGATTTCCTTGGCACCCTGACCTTTTGGCTTTGGGACATTGACTTCTGATTCCGGTTTGTGATTATGCATTGGTGACTTGGCTCCTGCTTGGCTTCCTGGACTTTGACCTTGGACTGGTTTTGGACTCCTGCACCCTGAGAGTGTGACAGGGGTGAACAAACATGTGGACAAAGGGGACCCAATAGATGTTGTTTACCTTGAGTTCCAGAAAGTTTGAGAAAGCTTTGATAAAGTCCCTCATCAAAGGCTCCTTTGTAAGCTCGAGAGTCATGGAAAAAAAGGACAAGTCCTCTTGTGGATGAAAAAACTGGCTAATTAATAGGAAACAAAGAGTGAATATAAATAGGCAATCTTCGCAGCAGTGGGGTACCACAGGGTTCAGTAGTGGGTCCAATGCTTTTTAATTTGTTCATTAATGATTTGGAGTTGGGAGTAAGCAGTGGAGTTGGGACTCTCTGGGGCAGTGATGCTCCGTATTCTTGTGCTTAGGGGGGGGGCACAGTGGAAGGGCTTCTAGCCCCAGTGGTGGACCTCTTGATGGCACTTTTTTTTTGGCCACTGTGTGACACAGAGAGTTGGACTGGATGGGCCATTGGCCTCATCCAACATGGCTTCTCTTGTGTTTTTATGTTCTTATACTGAAGAAGTTGCCATTCTCAAAATGAGTTGAAGTCACTCCAGGTACATTGTCTAGTTCTGGACCCGACCTTCTAACCAGATTTAAAGTTTATCTTGTGTTGAATGAGATTTTTGAACTGGGTCTTATTGAATACTTTCTTCTAATAATTTCATGAACTTACAATCTTTATTTGGTAGCAGACAAGTTTGTGATTTTTATTACTTTTGGGCATACATTTCATATGAAGTTGAATAGTTGTTATCTATATTTAACTTTGAAGCACAGATTATAATTCTAAATTATATCTTCTTTAAGTAATAACCACACTTTTGTACCCATTTATTTATATATTATTTATTACATATTTTTCACATTATTTCACAGTTCTTTTCCCATTATTTCTTCATTTTTGCTGACTGTGATTCTTTCAGACTACATCCATTTTCTTTAAGAGCAGATGAGATGCAGGCCAAGCACAGAGTTAGGTCTCTTTCCACTCCAACTGATAAAGAGGGTGGAAAAGTTTATGCCTTAGGTCACAAAGTTTATGAATCATCATCATCATCATTATTAAACCTTAGCTAATTACTAAGCTATTATGTCAGCATAGCAACTTTCCCTGTGGAAGACAATTGTCTCCTATTTAGATCAGTGGCCTGATAATAATAAGTTCTTAGCCAAAGTCATCCAAACAGAAGCACTGAGACTATCAAAGCAACAGCTGAATGCAGGCAAGCATGCAAGGAGATGCTTTGGTACACACAATGGCCTCAGCTATAATCCTGAGAAGACATGCTTGGCTGAGATCAAGTGCTTTCCCTCCTGAAATGCATACTAGGGTGGAAGACTTACTTTCAAGGACTCTTCACTCTTCTCTTTGAAGATTAATGACTTCCTGCAACAAATCAAGAAAAATAAATGAACAGTTTGATCCTTTGTAATAAACCCATCATAGGCTCCTCCATTCAGGCCTAAGTGTCAGTCAAAGTTCCAGTCATCCAGGGGTCATTTTGTAGAAAAAGAGGTGCCAGAGCTCATTATCATAACTCATTTACATATGCCACACCCCCTGACATCACTGGAAGTCATCAGAAGTGTGCCAGGCCATGTTTGTCATAAAACATAATGTGGAGATATAAACTTTATAAAGGGCACAAAGAAACACAAAGATTTTTTTTTACTTAAAATAAAACATGCTTAATATTTTGTTTAACAGTCTCTTATAACTGACACTATGTTCTGAACTATTGCATATAAATCTGGAGACAATTGTGCTGTGGCAATCCTGAGTATGCTGTTCAGGTAGGCGTCTGTAAGTTGCAAACCTACTTTTGCTTTATTTACATTTATTACAGAAATCTTATGCTCAGTGCCCTAGGACCCAGGGGAAAACATGAAAGGCATTGCAAGTTTTTGTACATAATTGCTTCATGTGCTGGTCAAGAACATGTGAAGAAACTATGACACTGAGGGCTGTGTGTTTGTCTATAGTCTTCCCTGAAGAAATAACTACAACTCCTATGAGGCCGTGCAAGAATAGAGAGACAACTATGTATAGTGGTCAGTATCAGCCTACTATCTGGGAAGTCTAAGTTCAAAATCTCCAATCAATCAAAGGAAATGTGAGATGTGAAAGACAAATAAAAGGAAATGTGCTGGGTGAACTTGGTCTGGACATACACTCCCAGCCTAATCCTTACTTGTTGTTATTCCTCTTCTGGATCATGAAGGCATGGATCATAAAGGCATACAGTGACAAGGGGGAGACAAATCCAGTTGCACCCAGAAGAGCCCTGGCATAACAAGCCAACAGAACACGCTTTTTTTCTTTCTCTGTAGCAAGGCAAAAAATCTCATACCTTGAATAAAATGTTGTTGGTCTTAAATGCTTTCTTTATATCTCTCCTGTATAATCAATCAAGGGAACTGGGCAAAGGAAACTTTCCCTTTTTCCCTCCCTCCCCAGGGGATGAGGAGGGGAAGGAGTTTCAGCCAATGGAGGAAGAGATTGCTGTGTGATTGAGACAACCTTGCATCCCAGGTTTTCTCAATCACATAATGGAGCTACAGAGACAAGCTCCTCCATTGACTGAGGCTCCTCCTCCCTTTGGGAAAAGAGAGGGGAAGAGTGAAAAAGCAAGAGGCTGCTTTGCTCAGCTGCCTCATTGCAGAGAAGAATACAAAAATGGCAATGGGACAAGCAGGAGAGAGGAAGGAAGCAGATGATGACCATTTGCTCAGAGGACTGATTAGAGCTTCTGGAGGGGAGCTCTTCCTCAACAGAGGTCTGCTCTGTTGTAAAAAAAAAAATCATTGCTGGCTTATAGAGGTGGCTCAGGAGAACTGATGGAGTGTGCAGAGCCCCTCCCTGGAGCACATGACCATTGGGAGGGGAAATGGCCTCCAATGTCTTCAATTGGGAGGGGCTCCTCCTGCTTTGTTACTAGGGTAGCTAGAAAATCTTCCAGTGGCTGGCCTGTGTGCCTGCACAGTTCTCGTGTGTGTCTGCACAGTGACAACTCAAAGAACAATGGTTATAATTATGTGCAACACCGTTATATATTGTCATAGCTGCTAATAATGAAATAATATTTATCATTTATATAACACTTTGATTATTTTGAATTGTTACTAAGGAAGTAATGGGCTTTGGCTAATAAACATATCTAACTTTGATTATTCAAAGTGATACATTTTTTTTGTAATTCTAACAAAACTCCTGTGAGGCAGGCTAGTGCTTTTTTCACTATATTGCTCATGGATACTGAGGTTACTTCACAAATTGTGGCAAAAGCAGTATTTGAACTAGCAGCCTCCTAGAACATCCCCTCTCCCCTCTGCAGATCAAGTTCCTCTCCCCTCTGCACAGATCAAATCTCCCCTCTGCACAGATAGAACATCCCCTCTGCAGACCAAGTTAGTCCTACTGACAGCACTGCCATCTAAAATGGATTTAGCGGCAGTGGTGCACTTTGTGCTGTACAGAACCTAGACGTGAAAGAGACATGGCCCTGCAAATAGCACTTGGCTACATTCAGGCTGTAAATTACATGTGCACAGAAGAATCACCCTTTCTAGAACTGCCTGGCATCTTGACTTTTTATTTCATAGTGTTCTTTCCAACCTGCACCCTTCCTTTTCTTGCAGATACATCCACATGTTAGTGAACAAAGCTTTCAGATTCCCTTTTTAAACTTTCAGCTAAATTTAACTTTACCCATCCAATAAAAAAGAAATAAGGGAGCCTTTATTATCTCCCTGGATTTCTGGGTCTGATACCACATCATAGTGAAGTGGTTATTAGAGACAATGGCCTACCAAGGTGAAGTTTGTAATAAAGCCTATTATGTGGTTTCACCATTGACACTAATGGAATGTAACAGTGATTTAGAATGATTTAATGGTTCCCAGGTTGTGCTCTAATAGTGCTCTTTATATTATGATGTATATCACAAAACCTAATGTGGCTGTTGTGATATATTGACAGTATTCATGCTGGCTTTTTTTTTTTTCCTGAAGAATTTTTAAAAAGTGTCAAAAAGAGAAATTAATAGACTGCAACTGTGTGTCCCCCCCCCCCAAAAGTACTCTGTGTGTGTGTATTTTAAATGTATGTGCATAAATTTCATTTGGTGTCATGCTTAAGCTAATAAAATAATTTGCATTTTTATTCCAAAGTAATAAAAGTAGACTCTCTGAGTACGTGGGGCATACGCACCCCTGTACATTTTAAGCCTAATGTAGATTCAGAAAGCTTAAAATACTGCCTTAAAAATGTTTGTGAGATATAATATAAAGGTGATTTATAGGCTACTGGAATGCACAAGATCAAAGACTGTACTATTATTGTTGATTTAAGTTTAAAAAACAGCACTGCTATTAAGTGTCTCTTAGGTTATCATTTAAATTATTCTAAATTAAAAAAATATTATTATTATTATTATAGGAGCAGATGTGCAGCTAGAACATGAGAGACTTGCAGCTAAAACTGCTGTTGGGCATCTCCGCTGTGCCTGACCCAGTTGCTTTAAGGCATTTTGAGGTCCCATCATGTAGGTTAAATAACAGCAAGAACTTTTGTGCTGGAAAGAAAAGAAAAAAAAAAAGACTATTCCCTGCCTTTAGCATAAAGCCTGCCTTGTCAAACTGGATGCCTCTCAGACTGGATGTCCCTTCTTTAGTAACATCCATTTCAAGGAAGAAAGTCTGGTGGCCATCCTGGATGAGGCGCATCACTCAACTGAGGGCAGGGGGAGCTGGCTCCTTATTTAGTTGGCAAGTGTAGAAGTAATGATCGCTCTCAATATGATCAAGTGCATCCTTTGGAAATGTCTTTTAAACAGCCAGCAATGCATCTATTTAACTGACTCCTGTTGGGGATTGGGAGAATAAGGGAGGAGGAATTAAATTAATATCTCCACAACCCCCCCCCCCCCCGAGACCTTTTTGGTATCATCAGGGAGACTTTTATCAAAACTCATTTGTTGTAAAGGTGGAAGGTGCCCAAGTGTTAGGAGGACACTGATGAAGAGACTGACTGAGTGAGAAGGAGAAAGAGGCCAAGGTGTCTCATTCACAATTCACAATAATCATCCTCAATGTACAGTCTCCTTGCCAGTGCTTAATTTGCAAAATGAAGGGTGCTAGATTATTTTTTTGTTTTGGTTCTCTGGCTGCTTGCCTAGAAGCCCTGTCTCCTGAACCATTGGAGGAATTGGTTTACCTCTGATTTCTGAAGCATTTTAATCATATTTGGAGCATTTCTGATATTTCTTAGTAAAGGACGAAATATCATTAAAAAAAACTCACTGCACATCCCTATAAATGTTCCCATTAATTATGAATAATGCATGGCAGGAAAAGCGATGCAGAGGAGCAAACTTGTAGACTATCTCATGAGGACATTGGCAAGCTGTAATTAGTGCCTAGTAGTCATGAGGAATCACTGGGAGTGCTACTGAAAAGCCTCATTTACCTCCAGACTTCCCCCTCTAGGATTCTGATTTTTCCCTCCCCACAATTTCCCCCTTAACTGACTTGCTGCTTCTCTCAACATTCTCTGCCAAAGCAGAGCTTTTGATATTTCCCCCCATTTGTTTGATATACAAAATCATATTTTCTTACATACCTGCTGAGTGTACCTTGTATGTATTTATTTGTATTTATTTTAATTCATTTCATTTGTACACTTTCTTTCTTCCAACAAGGACTTCAAGAGACTTACATTGTTCTCCTCTCTGCCACTTTATTCTCACAACAACCTGTGAGGTAGGTTTGGCTAGAAGTATATGACTGTCTCAAGGTCACCAGCACACTTCTGTAGCTGAGTTTGGATTCAAACCTGGATGACCTGGATCCTACTCTGGCATACTAACTGTTACAATACACTGGGTCTAAAGTTACTGTACCCTACCTTGTCTGAGGACAGTCTCAGGAGTGGCATTGGGGTTTTTGGCACCCCAGGCAAGGGCAAGGTGCCACCCCATACCACCGCACTGCCCTCCCAGGTCTGCACAGACCCAGGAGGGTTGGGGAGCATGCATTTGCTCACCTACAAGGTGTTTGGGATGCTTTGGAGGTGAGCGAATATGCCATGCGTCACACACACCCAACCCTCCCAGGTCTGCACAGACCTGGGAGGGCTGGGTAGCATGCAACGCCACCCAGCGCTGTTTGGGTCTGCACAGACCCGGGAGGTCTGGGCAGCACAGCTTGTTTGCTCGTTGCCCCTGAGGCATTTAGAGCAGCTCCAAACTCCTCGGAGGTGAAGAGCAAACATGCCGCACTTGCCGCACAAGCAGGTCTGGTCCAGGTCTGCTACTGAACAGCTCAGAGGCAATGAGCAAATGTATCGCCCCAACCTTTCTAGGTCTGTGCAGACCCAGAATGGTGGGGTGGGGCGTGCAGCATTTTTGTTTGCCTCTGAGGCATTTGGAGCCACTCCGAATGCCTCAGAGATGAGCAAATGTAGCCAGGGAGGCATAAGCGGGGACAGGGATGAGGGTGCCCACCCGCTGCAGTCAGGTGGTGCCCTATGTGGCTGCATACCTGGCCTACTCTTACACACTGCCCCAGCCTGATTTTGCAACTTTCATGCAGAATGAGCACAGAGGGACAACAGGAATAAGTGCTCTGACCCCACCCCTTGCCTACATGAGATTTTTGGTGTGTAAGCATGGCACTTGTGCATGAAGAAAGCGTATATGGGCTCTGTTGTGGTAATGAAAACACTTGGGAAAGCAATATATCCCCAGCTCAGGGACAGACCCCATGGTTGCAATGTTTATGCGATGTGCTCACATTCTAGCAATTGCACATAAGCATGGGACATGGTCAGCATGCTCATTCCCACTCCCAGTCTATGTGTATTTTTCCCACTTGGCATCTGATGTCTGACCAGGGCTGTCATGATGATGACATTCACTAAAATAGTTGGCTCCTGAGGTCAAAGCATGTATTTCATGAGCTTCTGGTCCAATTTAAATTATCATTATTTGGTGGAATAGTCAGCACCTCATATTAGTAATACTCAAGTTGCAAAATTATGCTGAAAGTCCTCCATGTGGGAAATAACATATAACCATGTTTGAAGAAGAAGAAGATATTGGATTTATATCCCGCCCTCCACTCCAAAGAGTCTCAGAGCGGCTCACAATCTCCTTTACCTTCCTCCCCCACAGCAGACACCCTGTGAGGTGGGTGGGGCTGGAGAGGGCTCTCACAGCAGCAAAGGACAACCTCTGCCAGAGCTATGGCTGACCCAAGGCCATTCCAGCAGGTGCAAGTGGAGGAGTGGGGAATCAAACCCGGTTCTCCCAGATAAGAGTCCGCACACTTAACCACTGCACCAAACTCTGCTCTGCATTAATTCCCCAACATTTTTCAAGACAGGCAAAGCTATCATTTCTATATGCTGGGGTACTTTTAAAGGTTGACTTTAACCAAATGAAAAGTCCCCTCATGAATCAGCTCTGAGTCACTGTGACTTAGAAGCTCCAACAATTCAAAACTATTCAAGTATTTCCTCTACATAGGATTTCTCCCTTCAAACTGTCCACAAATACATACTGTTTCTGTTGGCTTTTTAAAAAGTCTTATAAATAGATTACTTGAATAATGACTTTGGGGCACTGAACTGCAAGAGGACAGGAAGAACTATTTCCCACCCCCTTTTTGCAAAGGTGATTTTGTTTTTGACTCAGAAGTTATTTCAAAGTTATAAGTAAACTATTTCTCCAGAGATGTTCCTTTATTTTTGTTCCGTGCCTCCCCCGTAGAGAAGCAGGGAGTGACATAAAGGACAAAATTAAGCAACGGGCTCTTATATAACTTCACTGTTCTGTAGCAAAAATGAGGGTATCACAACCGCTTGAGCATTCTCTTTCGCTTGCTCAGGGATGGGAGGGGAGGAAGCAAAAGGAGTTGCCTAATGAAAGACTTTTAAAGCAGATGAAATGAGAATAGATTGTTCTAATATCATTTGGCATACTTTCACGTTGAACAATTAGTATCAGCTCATACATTTTACTTACATTAATTAGAAACATGAGAAATCTGAAAAATGCCCCCAAATCCAGTTTCCATTTGAAAATCCTGAAGCTCTCCCCCATAATATTTTTTTAAAAGTGTGATATGTTTAATAGATAAACATCTCGATAGGTAATCAAATTTTGATATGAAGTTCCATGGAAAGAAAACCAATAGAGCTAGACAAAGCTATTGAAGCTGCCTTATACTTATTGAAGATGGATAGCCATGTTGGTATGTCTGTAGCAGTAGAAAAGAGCAAGAATCCAGTGGCACATTAAAGACTAAAAAAAATTGTGGCAGGGTATGAGCTTTCATGGGGCACTGCTCACTTCTTCAGTTACAACTAGAAACTATCTGAAGAACTGAGCAGTGACTCATGAATGTTGTTAGTCTTTAAGTTGTTACTGGATTCTTGATCTTGCCACAAATTTGAGTCTTTAAGTTGGCTGCTGGACTATTGCTCTTTTATACTTAGTCAGATCATTGGTCCATATAATTCAGTATTATCTACTCTAACAGCAGTGGCCCTATTTTCCAAACTAGGGTTGTCAACTCTGGGTTAGGAAATTCCTGGTGATTTGGGGTGGAGTCTGGGGAGGATGGATTTTGAGAAGGCATAGCATCTCCATGGGGCATCATTCTATAGAGACCACCGTCCAAACAGGGCTGGTGCACGTGAGTAGGCAACCTAGGCAACTGCCTAGGACACCAGCTCCCAGCAAGGGTGGGGGGGCATCTCCTTCCTGTTTGCGCCGTCCCCGAGCCTTGGACACGCTTTCCATCTGTGGCACTCTCGGAATTCGGCAAGCACTGGGGAGGGGAATTTCTGAGTGTTCTTTCTTGGCTTTAAGGGGTCAGGGAGCCCTGTGCGCCACCTGCGTCCAAAGAGCCAGTTTCTCTAGCGGAACTGTACTCTGGAGATCAGTTGCAATTCCAGAAGGTCTCTGGAGGTTGGCAACCCTATTCCCAACACCTTCTGCCTGAGATTCTTTAACCAAAGATGCCAGGAACTAAACCTTCCACATTTCTATGATATGGTCTGCATTCAAGGCACAGTATCTCCGAAACTGGAAGCTATATTTGTAGCTTCCTTACATGAACTTCCTCAATACAACTCCACTTTTACCTGCCTCCACTATCAGCATCCAAAGATGGAGGCTGGAAGCAGGGGATATGTATGATACCAGCAGGGCTTTTTTGTAGAAAAAGCCCAGCAGGGACTCATTTACATATTAGGTCACACACCCGGGTATCACCATTGTTTCACACAGGGGTTTTTGTAGAACAAGTCCAGTAGGAACTCATTTGCATATTAGGCCATACCCCCTGATGCCATGACAAACAGCACTGTGTTCAAGTGCATTCCTGTTCAAAAAGTCCTGGATACCAGGATACCAGGATGACATAGGTGTAAATTCACCTAAAGTGATGGTATTAGGTAATTTAATACTCTAGCCTTAATGATTTTATGCTAGCCAATTTAGATGGCAGTCTATACTTTAAATCTGAAGGTATAATCTGCTTTAGAAAGCTGGCTTCTTCTGAGCTCATAAATTGGAGTCCCTTCAGATGGCAGTCTGTACTTTAAATCAGAAGGTATAGCTGCTTTGGAGGGCTGGGTTTTGAGCTCATAAATTGGAGCCCTGGACTTCTTTCCTGAAGTCTGGCCCTGAGAGCACCACTGTCTAGCCATTACCTGGGTAGGGTAGGGAGTTACCTAGACATATGGTTGCAGTTTGGTTGTGCAGACGTGTGATTATCATGATATCATTTTCTCTTCATAAGAATTCTTCCTTCAAACAGTCCACTAATGCATACTGTTTCTACTGGCTTTTAAAAAAATCTTAAAAAATAGATTACCTGAATAATGACTTTGGGGTACTGAACTGATGTTGACTTTGGTTCTTAATTTCACACAAATGGGTTTGGGGTTTTTTTGAGGGGGGGGGGGACCCTGAAAATATATTTTTTTTTCTGTTGTACCAAGCTGTACTGTACATTTTTTGCCAGTCTTATTTATTAGAAAATATTTTGCTCAGAAAGTTCACTTTATTGAGATGAACTTATGCTGTGACATCCTGGCATCATTCCTTGGGGCTACCAATCAGATTACTAATCCATTTATTTTAATTGATGCCTTTCACATTTAGCCCTTTAAGCTGCCGTTAAACTTTTTTCCCCCTCAAAAAAAAATGCTAACTGGAAACAAATCATCAACTGAGTTACCTCTCTCCTTTCAAATCTTCTTGTATTACTAAAAGGTTGAGTGAAAGACCTCTGGGAAGCAAGGGCAATTTTTGACATGGGTCTCAACAGATTCAGCTATGCAGAGACAATATAGAATATATTGGAGCAATAACATTATCACATCATAGACTGATGGAGAGGCATTTCCTTGCATTTCTGTCCTCTTACCATAAGCCAATAGTAGCCACAGGCATTTGACTGGAGAGCCCGGAGGATTGACAGGCCTGGCAGTCATTACACGCTGGATTGAATACTAGATTACTCCAAAGTGGCTCAGGGTCAAGGATCAGTGTGTTCCCTTTTGGCACTAAATGACTTTAATATCCTTACTGTATTAGTCAATTACATTAAAGCTGCTGCTCTCCAAGCTCCCTCTGCCCTCCCCCTTGCAGTTTACCATGGGCATTTGAATTGTTCCCATTCTTAACCCACACGTCTGCTTTACACTGTCAAAATAATAGTGCTATCACTGGGTCTATGGAGAGTTGGAAAAGAACAAAACAACTTCTTGTGGGGGCAAGCAGCTCTCCCTTGGCATTGGGGTTTTTTTTTTTCCCCCCTGAAGAGAATACGTTCAGCAACTGGGAAGTGGAAAATGTTTCCTTCAATCCAGCAAAGGATTATTTCTTTTCTTCTTTTTTAAACTTGAAGTGGCTTCAGATATGACACAGATAACAGGAGTAGCAGGAAACACCTTGCAGCTCACAACTCATCACATCACAACAGAAAAACATCAATGCAAAGAGAAATAAATATACAGTATTTGTATTTAGGATCGGAGAAATTGGCTTAAGGAGCTTGCAACTTTTCTCCCACAGCCTTTTCAATAAACATTACCCCTTACAGATAACAAGGCTCAACATTTTGATTGAAACTGCAGGTTTATCCAAGTACTGGTGCCAAGTTTTATTTGTAAAGTGAACACACTTTGGCTTTTCTTTCCAACAGATATGCACAGGTAGGGTTGCCAGCCTTCAGGTGGGGCCTGGAGATCTCCTGCTTTTACAACAAATCTCCAGCTGGCAGAGGTCAGCTCAGGCTTGGAGAAAATGTTAAACAAAGGGAGAAGTCACCACAGAATTGCAAACAAAACACAACCTCAAGGTTATGATGACAAAATTACTAATATTTGCAACAGCATTTCAATACATAAAGAGAACAAGTCCCTAGATAACAGTATCATGAAGTATTAATATTTTGAATCCAAATGGACTTGATGACAGTTCCAGAAGATGCAAAGGCATTCAATTTCACATATAGTTGAATTTCACATATAGTTGAACAGTTTGTCGACTTCTGCTACACCTGTTTCAATCCTTTGTCAACAGGGGATATTCCACAATTCCACAACTTATACAAAGTACACTTTGCAAAGTTCAAGCATTATACACAGGGACCAAACAGTCTCCACAAGATGCTCTCTCAATTAGGACACATGCTCCCAAATGGCTCAAAGCCCTTGAGCCGTTTGGGAGCATGTGCCCTAATTGAGAGAGCATCTTGTGGAAACTGTTTGGTCCCTGTGTATAATGCTTGAACTTTGCAAAGTGTACTTTGCATAATTATTGTGGAATATCTCGTGTTGACAAAGGATTGAAACAGGTGTGGCAGAAGTCGATGACCTGTTCCGAGGAATTCCAACTTCAACTATATGTGAAATTGAATGCCTTTGCATCTTCTGGAACTGTCATCCAGTCGGTTTGGATTCAAGATATTAATACTTCATGATACTGTTATCTAGGGACTTGTTCTCTTTATGTATTGTAATACTGTTGCACATATTAGTAACTTTGTCATCATAACCTTGAGGTTGTGTTTTGTTTGCCCTTGGAGAAAATGGCTGCTTTGAAGGGTGGACTCTGGGATTGTCCCATGCTGAGGCCCCTCCCCTCCCCAAACCCCACCCTCTCCCAGATTCACCTCCAAAGTCTCCAAGTATTTTCCAATACAGACCTGGCAACCCTAACAAGCACATGCAGGATCTATGTGTATTCACTGTGACATGTGAACAGGCCTACTAAGCTCTGAGTTTGTTATGTGCTGTCAAGGCACTTCCAGTTTACAGCAATCATAGGAATTAATGAACTCCAAATCATTCTATCATTGACAACTTTGCTCAGGTCTTGCAAATGGAAGGTTGCAGCTTCCTTCGCTGAATCAATCCGTTGCATGTTGGGTCTTCCCCCTTTCCTGCTGTCTCCAACTGAGCTATACTATTGATTTATCAAAGACTATGCCAATAAAGGTTCTCGGCTTGACTTGGCAGGTCAATATTGTCTCCTCTGACTGGCAGCAGGTTTCCAGGGTCTCAGAGGCTTTTGACATCACTTACTACAATCTTTTAAAACTGGAAATGCTGGAGATTGAACTTATGATTTTCTACATGACAGATGCTCTGCCACTGAGCCACAGACCCTTTCCTAAGCCCAGTTTCCTGATGGGCTATTTTTTAGATGCGGAGGGTTTTCACACGAGGAGCATTACAAATCTGACTCCTTCTGCCATCTAAAGTGGTATAGTCCATTGTATCTAGAACAGGCTTAGCATTGCACCATATTCTAGGGTCTAGGTGTTTCTGTATCAAGACCACCCAAAGTGTGAATTCCTCCCTAGTGATTTGGATCCCTGACCTAAGGAAGGTTGTAGATAATGGCCATCCTCAGGGGAGAAAGGACATTCATGTTTGGAGAATCTATCCTCTAACTCTTCCTTAATTTCATGACCGTCACCATGACTGCAGAGAATTACAGCTACTTGAAATTTATTGGTGCAACACTGTGAAGAATTTTATATCATGGCCACTGAACATTAAAAGGTCTGGCTTGGCTTGGTGTTAAACTAACATGTCTAGATTAAATATAGCCCAAACTGATTTGAATTTTAAAGCTGCTTGAAAGTCAAGCCTTTGGAGTTTTTAGTGAAAGTGATACCACTGCACAAGAAAGCACAGCAGTGCATTGGGGCTTGATGTTGCCATAATGTCATTGGATTTTTTTTTTTTTAAAAAAAAGCAATCCAAGGTATTGCAGTCGTTATTTTCTTCTCCCACACAGTTTCCTTTTGCATCTGAATGGCAGATAAATAGTTGAGTTTTGCTGAAGACATTCTTCAGGTTGTCACATGCTCATGAAATGTGTATGCAAAACATTTGCCATACAATCCTGTGTAGAGTTGCTCCTCTCTCATTTCAGTAGACAGACTGGAGAAACTCTGTATAGGATCACAATGCCAGCTTCCTGTTCTTCCTTCATTTGAAAAAAATGCAGGAAGAATTGAGACTTCATGTCTTCCTCACATTAAAACATTTGTGCTGAAAATAAAATTAAAACCTAGAATGAAAATCAGGAAAGAATAGAAATATATCCTTTTTATGTTTGTAATGTCCTCTGCTGCCATTACCATCATCATCTTCTTCTTCTTCTTCTTCTCCTCCTCCTCCCCCACTTTATTAGGCAGTGTGTCATTTTATTTTATGGATTTCAGCTTTGAAACTTGTGAAAGGAGCAGTGTTGTGTTATTATAGGACAGCTAAAAGAGATGTAGACTACACAATGTTTTTTCTTTGCCCTGTATCTCTGTATAGCAGCTCAGCATAATCAACTGTGCCTCTGGGAACACTCTGAATAATTGTGCTAATTTAAAATTTAGTCAGTAAAGAACCTTAAAAAACTTGAGACCTCTTGGTAATGATGCATCATTAGCACTCTTCATTCATTTCTATTTTGTTGTGTTTAGGGATTTAGGGGTGTGCATTCGGTTCGCCGAAACGAATACACCCTCCAAAAACAGCTGATTCAGCTGTATTAAAGCCATATAGAGCCAAATCAAATTCTCTGATCTGATTCAGGAGCCGTATACTGCCGTCCCAAATTGCCACTGAAATTCAGTGGCCATTCGGCCCCACTATACCCAATGGGCCATTGAAATCAATGGCGAAATAGGGTATAATGAAGTGCAGCTGTGGGGGCAGGGGGTTTGAGGTAGAGGCTCCAAATTTTCAGGGAAGCTTCAGAAGACTCTCTCCTACAGAACCCCCAAGTTTCAAAAACATTGGACCAGAGGTTTGCATTCTAGGGGCACCCAAAAAGGCCCATTTCTCCCAATGCTAGGGGAAAAGCAATCAGTCAGCTTTCCCACTGTAATAACAGTGGGAAAACTGATTCTGGGGAGCAGAGGGTTTGAGGGAGAGCCCCCAGATCTGCAGAGCAGCTGCAGAGGCCTCTCCCCCACAGGCAGTGCCATGTCCCCGAGCAGAATCAGTGCCACCATGTTACTGCCATTGGCACAAACAGTACATTAGATCCAACTAGAGAATCTCTCTCATTCAAAAATTGGGGTGCAGGCTCTCTGCAAGGACTGCTGCACAGAACCAGTGCATTGAATGCACTTCTGCCATGCAGCAGAGATGGGGCATGAACTTCCTGCATGTCAAGCATCTGCCCACTGAACCACAGCCCCACAGAAGAAGATGATGATAGATAGATGATATTGGGTTTATATCCCGCCCTCTACTCCGAAGCGTCTCAGAGCGGCTCACAATCTCCTTTACCTTCCTCCCCCATAACAGACACCCTGTGAGGTGGGTGGGGCTGGAGAGGGCTCTCACAGCAGCTGCCCTTTCAAGGACAACCTCTGCCAGAGCTATGGCTGACCCAAGGCCATTCCAGCAGGTGCAAGTGGAGGAGTGGGGAATCAAACCCGGTTCTCCCAGATAAGAGTCTGCACACTTAACCACTACACCAAATTGGCTCTCCCATAGAAATACCTGTGTGGAATCCCTCAACACTCCACTTGTTGTTTATAACTGGAACTGGGGCACTTGGGTTTTAAAAGAAGCTGATGAAAAAACAAGGCTGCTCAAGGGGAACCTTGACTGAAATGCCAAGTGGCATGCAAATATCACCTCTACTTTTCTTTTAAAAGCAAGTATCTTGGGAACTTGTCATTGCACCATGCTTATCCTACATCTTGGTTCTGACATGGCACATTCCCAAAGAGAAAGGCATTCCCTTTCTAGCACAACAAAGGTGAGAGACCAGTCATCATAAAAAACAGTCAACACAGTGGAACCCCCAGGACATAACAGAGATATCAGCTTCCTATCTCAGTAGAAATAATAATAACTAAGTTGTTTAGTCCTCAGCTTTTCACAGAAAACAAATTGTGTTGGTCTTCAAGGTGCCACTGCAGTCAAACAGTTCTCAGGCATGTTATTAACCGCATAAGTATCTGTTCTGAATCCAAGATTGCAGCTTTTTTTGCTCTTGTATAATGTATATCCACTTCTAGCTGCAGTTACCACTCTGTCATTTTGGCATCTAGATTGTAATGGTGCTTCTTGGCAATATATCCCCCCCTCTGCTTATATGAAATATATGGGGACACCCTTTTTATTGAATCTCACAGAGCTCTGGTGTTGCTTATACCACCTAGCATTGTCCTTTGCTTGTCTTGAGGTGCCAGTGATACACTTCTAAATGTCATTTTCTCACATTTAGGTGTTCAGGTTTGTAGTTGTATGCTGCTGTATTCTTCCATTGCTCCATTTTTAGTTATACTCAGTGAACACCCAGGTCTTATTATGCATCTTGACTCTAATTGGTTCTTCCTGACAGGCAACCAACCCAGCAACAATGCCCTGCCCCCCCTCCAATAAGGCCAAAATCAACTGAACCCAAACCTGATTTCAAACTGCAACAAAGATAGAAAGAATCATCAGGCAACCAGAGGATGCAAGTCACAAAGAGTTACACAAGACTGTATCAGTAACCCCAGCTGCAAGGCCCGCCGAGGAAAAAAAAGGGCAAAAACACAAGTCTGTATAAGACAAAACAACACAGAGGAATACAGCAACCCACCAACACCCACCACCAATCCCATCCCCAGCAACCAGAATGGGGTGGGTGGGTGGGAAAGGAACTTTAAAAAAACAATTCTACATTCACAACAAATCACACTGTGCAGCAAAAAAATGCAAAAAAGCAACAACAGTATCCAGGAGAACCCAACCACAACCCCACAACAGCAGCTGCTCATCTACCCCCAAGCATCAAAGGAAACACCAGTAAACTCTTTAAAAACCCCTGTCAACATCCACAAAACAGTAACAATAATTAAATCTGCAAACAACCACTAACACAACTTGTGATCAGAAATTTAACCAAACAATTAACAACAGTGAACAAAACACCCTGCCCCCCCCCCATCCAGCAACAAAATGATAACAGCAATAATACAGTAATATTTTGAATAAAAGTTCTGAAATATTTCTACAACAAGCTTTTAAACCCTACACAAAATGTTAACTTCTAAAGACTTGGCCAACCCCCACCCCACCCCAAAAGAAAACCTTAACCCACCCCAAGCAGGCATTCACTCTAAACAAGGAAACTTATAAATAGAGACCAGACGCTCTTTTCTGGGGAAAATTAAGAACTGAGAAAGTTATTATGTCCACTGAGATAGGAAGCCGATATCTCTATGAAGTCCTGGGGGTCCTTGGGGGTTCTTGAAGTCTCAAGTATTTTTGCAGTGACTGGTCTCTCAGCTTTGTTATCATAGATAGGAATGCTTCTTTCTTCAGATGTGTGCCATGCCAGAACAAAGAACTAAAATAAGCACAGTGCAGCGACAGGTTTCCAACTTACTTGCTTTTAAAATAAGACTAGAAGTGATATCCATGCAACATTGCCACATAAGTTAAGGTTCCCCTTGAGCAGCCTTGTTTTTCCATCAGCTTCTTTTAAAACCCAAGTGCCCCAGTTCTAGTGATAAACAACAAGTGGAGTGTTGAGGGATTCCACACAGGTATTTCTTCTGTGGGGCTGTGGTTCAGTGGGCAAATGCTTGACATGCAGGAAGTTCATGCCCCATCTCTGCTGCATGGCAGTAGTGCATTCAATGCACTGGTTCTGTGCAGCAGTCCTTGCAGAGAGCCACCAATTTTTGAATGAGAGAGATTCTCTAGTTTGATCTAATGTACTGTCTGTGCCAATGGCAGTAGCATGGTGGCACTGGTTCTGCTCGGGGACATGGCACTGCCTTTGGGGAGAGGCCTCTGCAGCTGCTCTGCAGATCTGGGGGCTCTCCCTCAAACCCTCTGCTCCCCAGAATCAGTTTTCCCACTGTTATTACAGTGGGAAAACTGACTGATTGTTTGTTTTCCCTAGCATTGGGAGAAATGGGCATTTTTGGGTGCCCCTAGAATGAGAACCCCGGTCCAATCTTTTTGAGACTTGGGGGTTATGTAGGGGAGAGGCCCTTGCAGCTGCCCTGCAAATTTGGGGCCTCTACCTCAAACCTCCTGCTCCCCAGCCGCGCTTCATTATACCCTATTTTGCCATTGACTTCAATGGCCCATATGGAATAATGGAGAGATAGGGGCACCCTCTTTGTGTGCCCACAAAATTGGACCCCTTAGTCCAATATTTTTGAAACTTGGGAGTTCTGTAGGAGAGAGTCTTCTGAAGCCTCCCTGAAAATTTGGGGCCTCTAACTTAAACCCCTTGCCCCACAGCTGCACTTAAATATACCCTATTTTGTCATTGATTTCAATGGCCCATAGGGTATAATGGGGCCGTATATTTGGGAATAGCTGTATATCTCCAGGATCTGCTATTAGGAGATATACAGCCTCCCATATTTTTTAGCTCCGAATACCACCGAATCTGAATGTTTCCTATTTTTTTTTCTTTTGCACACCCCTACGGGAGAAGAAAAGGTAGCCTGACAAGAGTGTGATTGAATCTGGCCCCTGATATTGGGGCGGGGGGGGGGGGAGTGAAGGTGAGGTGCTAAAACTGCAAATGGCAACTACTTTAATGTGAACCACCTATAAGTATTTACAATCCAGAAGCCATTGTTGAGCCCAGACAGTAATTTCAAGTCAGCATTAAATGCAATGGGAACATTTTAGGGAGAAATAACATATTCTATACCTGTAGATCAGAGAAGCAGAGAGAAAAAAAGAAAGAAAATATATTCTATGCAAAATCCAAATCTGGAAAAAAATCTAAGAAACTTAACATGGTTCCAAAGCAGAAATGAAGGCAGCTATTGTGATTTAGCCCAGATTTTTTTTAAAAAAATTATTCTGAAGTTCAAGGTATTGGCATTGAAGTCCTGTCTATACCAACAGCCAGTAGTGGTTAGGGTGTCTGACCAGGATCTAGGAGACTAGGGGTGAGTACAGTTTGGTGTTTAAAGCTGCCCTGGGGATGGGAGGCAGGCAGACCAAAAAAGTGTGTACACACGCACACATCTGCCTCCCATCCCTATCCCGCCCTCGAGTCACCCCCGGGTTGCCACAGGAGCCGGATCAAAAAGGCACCACTTTGAAAGTGGTGCTTTTTCACTGGAGTGCCTCTGAGGTGCTTCCCTGGTCATCTGGAAGGCTGAGAAGCACCCGGAGAGTGCCTGGGGAGCCATGGCAGGAGTCATGAGCATTCCAGATGTTCCCCGGGCACTCATGGTCCGCTCCTTTCCCAAGCACCTTCCGGAAGCTCTGGGACACTCTATTTCTGGCCGGCTCTTTTCAGGGCAGCTTCAAGCCGCCCCAAACCAGGCATCAGTTGTCAACCCCAGAGTCATGGAAACTTGCTGGGTGAACTTGGGCCGGTCACATATTATTTTTGTACCTTGCTGTTTGGCTTAGCACTCAAAGAGGGGATGAGTAAGAATAGAGAGGGTCACCAGATAATATAACTGTTAAGACAATTTCCAAGCGGAGGAATAACAAAAAAGTTTGCACTTTTAGTTGTGAGTCTCTGAAGTATCAACACAAACCACATTGCTGGCTTATTGTCTTGGGAAAGTCTTTGATTATAGAAGCAGAAGTGCCTTCTCTTTGCTTGAGGTTTCAGAACTGAGGTCAATAACACACTAAAAAAGCAAGAGATGCTTTATAGAGGATCTAGTAAGAAAAGTGCTGTTCAGGGTTCATTGGGAAAGTGGCATGGGAAGAAATGGTTGACAATATCTCACTCCTTCCTCCTCTCAGACTGGTCTCCACTTTGAAATTGCAGCATCAATATCTGCATTCACTAATGAAGCAAAAGAAGGATCATGGTCCACAGAACAATGTGTAACATGTAGCCCTGCGTTTGAACAAAGCATCAGGGAGAAGGGAAATCTCATATACCAATGTCACAAAGTACCAGAAGGGTTTGATGATAGGTGTTTAGGTGTATCTTAGATCTCTCCTGCATATCTGGTACAGAGACAACTATGCATCGCATAATTTCCAATATGATTTTATTTTTCACTCTTCCTTAGATATTATTTGTAATTCTCGTTGCCTGTTTTATTGGGTTCCCAGGCACTTATCTCCTGCCTGCCTGACATTTGGTAAAATGATCTAGACCTGTCTAAGATGAGAGGTGTACAGTCCTTGAGAACTGCATCCTGATTGGATGGGGAAACCACGACAGCCCCAAATGCATTTTTTAGCAAAGCCAAGGAAAACAGAAACATAGTATATGATAAAAAAACCCCGACAAAATTGCTTACCCATAACTGCTGCAGGTAGGTATACTGAAACCCATCAATTGTACATTACAAGACAAAGAAATGGAAATGGAATGGTAAAAAAAAAAGTCTTTTCTGGAGGTTCTCAGCAGTACATGCAGCCATTCTTATGAAATGGTGCAGATAAAGTGCATATAACCTGTCAGCTTTGTGTGCCTAATTTTCCTGTTTCTGTAGATTTCTTCACTGTTTCTTTAATGTAACAATGAGAATTTAAATGACCACTGGGGTTGGATACTCCTTTCTTTCCTGACCTGGTGGGTAATGAGATTGACAACACCCCAAGCCATTATCCCTTAGAGTGCTGAGTGGGAGTGCAGTTAACTTTGATAGCATAGAACTAAGTACATTTTTAATTGCATGGGAAAAAATGAGAATAACCTATTCCATTTAACATTTTTACGGAGTAATTACACATAAAATTAGCTAACTATCAAAGTTCTTAGCTACTCCCCCCACATCATATTAACTCAATATATATGTTTCAACTTGAATATGATTTTAAACAACTAATAGCCCAGGCAATGGTATATCTTTTTATTTTTGTTGCTCTCAGTCAGAATATTTGATTTATTGGTCAATTTTTTGACGTTAATTTATAAAACCAGCCCAATAATGTTTTCTATGTTTTGCATGTCAGTGAAGCCGCTTCAGATGCTAATCATCTATGACTAGGACTATGATGCTCTCTTTTTTGTTCTTTATCATTTGCATATAATCCCTTTACAGCAGCATTAGTATTGGTATCATCCTTCTCAATGCCAGTATCATGCTACAGTATATAAACAACTTACTGACCTGCTTTGAGTGCTGACTGGTCCAGTAATTTCTAATCATAAACCAGCACGTACAAATAAAGGAGTTAAAGAATCCAAAGAAACATATTTTGGTCTTGTGACTAACAGTAATCTGGTGCTATTGAATTACTGAACTGTGTCTGAGAGCTAATGAGAAAAATTTCCCTGGGGAATCTTTAACCAATGCACTTGAAGAGCACCTTGGGGACTCATTCTGTGTCTGTCACCTTTCCCATCTCATTGACACGCGACTTCTTTGCCACTATTACAGTGTGCAACCATTTCACTTTACACCTCACGATTAGAATATTAAAAAGAGAGAATACTACACTACTCGCTCCCGAGAACAGAGTTGTTTTTGACACGTAAAATAGCAATTGTCACCAAGCTATCACAAGGACCTGAATGTCTCCACCTTCCATGGACCCTTCTAAATCCAATGGTTTATTTTGCAACTAATGAGCTACTTTGCAATCCTGCCTCCCCCCCCTCCTAATGGTAAAACTTCATTAGCATGGAGGTGTTGGAAAGAGATTTTGTTTTCTATAGAGATTTTATTATTAACTTTGTTAGATAAAAGCCTTCCCCTACCATTGTGGATGTAATGCAGACAGAACATTCAGTGACCATTTATATACTGGTGTAATTCCCATGGAGGAGAGGGTGACTCAAAGAACATGTGGGCTGTATTGTGAAACATCTGGGAAATAGTGGGATATCCCTCTCTCTAAAGCAGTGGGTCTCCAAGGAAAAAAACCTGGACACACAATTGAAACATGCTATAGGAGGTAAGAAGAGTGAACAGTAGGGAGTGGCATCCCTCCATGTGTAATTGACACACAACTAACATGCATTGGTCCCTCCCCCTACTTTGGCAACTGTACTTCGTCAATAGTTTTCCTTGAAATGCAGATCAGTTTTACAAACTAAGCTGCACACTCATATTACAAAAAGGAGGAGAAACATTTGCAACTGAAATGTACTGTTCTAATGTTACTTATGTTAAATACATAACAGCAACACAGTAGAGTGAGGTCTGAAATCATTCTCCATTTATATCAGCATCTGTAGACTTCTTCCTGGGTTTTGATCCACATGCTAGTGGTGTCAGGCCCATTATGCCCCTCCTTTCTCCCAATAGGAACACCAAGGAATTTACATAATCCTCCACTCTTCCATTTTATTTTTACAACAACCCTGTGTGGTAAGGCTGAGAGAGTGTGGCCCGGGGTCACCCAGCAAGCTTCCATGGCATGAGTGGGGATTTGAACCTGGGTGTTCCAGATCCTAGACTAGCACTCTAGCCACTACATCATACTGGCTGTTCATTTGATACCACGATGCCTCAAAAGTCCAATGATGGACTTCCGAGCTGTCCTATTCGGTGTCACATTTATGCACAGGTCATGAATGGCCTTGTGCATGAGTACTTCAGTGCTGGAGCTGGAGCCAGGCAGACAGGCACGGAGGAAGCACCCGCCCCCTCCGCAAACCCAGCGCTTTGCGAGCGCTGGCTGTGGAGAGGGCAGTGTGCTTCCTCCTTGCCTGCCTGCCTGGCTCCAGCTCTGATGCTTAAAGCAAGCGCTGGGATCGGAGGGCAGAGGAAGCGATCCTGGCACTTGCTGTAAGCATCAGAGCTGGAGCCAGGCAGACAGGCACGGAGGAAGCACGCTGCCCTCTCCACAGCCGGCGCTTGTGAAGCACTGGGTTTGCGGTGGGGGCAGCATGGAGCGATCCCAGCGCTTGCTGGAAGAAGCTGGAGCCAGGCAGGCAGGCGTGGGGGAAGCGCCGGGATCGGAGGCGGAGGCAGCGGATCGCCCCCCCAGGAGGAAGGTGCGTCCTATGGTCCGGAGCGCCTTATGCTCCGAAAAATACGGTATATTTTTTATTTTATATAAACAGTACAAACATTGAGAAAGGTAAGATAAGGTAGAAATACCACAGAGGTTCATTTATACATAGTCATATTTTGGTTGACAAGAGCATAAAAATCAGAAAAACCATCATTTATAATCATCAATATTGTCTAATAAATTGTAACTAATAACATTTTCTATCTATAAAGTTGTTGAACAGGTCTTACTTTGTTATTTACAAATATATACATTGCATTGTAGTGAGACAAAAGATTGTGTACATGCATGAAGTTCTGCAGAACCAGAACTTCCACAATGGCTATGTTTTGAATGGTCTCCTTGTCATTCATGATGAATTAACTCCAAAATTTCTCAGATGTGAGATTGAGTACACACTATTCTGGCAACAGCCCATGTACTTGCTGATTGCCACTATCAAGCAGTATTCAATTAAGATGCTGCTTTGCTGCACAGGTACAGAAACCTGGAGCATAATTAGTTCATAATAGCACAAGCTGTGTAATTTTTTTTTTGCATTGTGCTAGCACCTACAGTTCATAAATTGGCACAGCAGCAATAGTGGATGGTAAGTGCTCCCCCTGAGCACTGCAGGATGTAGTGCTGTGTGGACAATTGTGAGTTTTCATACACATTGTGGGTTTTCATAATGGAAGTAGTTGGCATCTTGCTACAGGTAAAGAAAAAATACCAAAAATGGGTAAGTGAATGACAACAGGGAACAGAAATGTTAAACAGAAACCAGCCATGAAATCAGAGGCTGCAAGAAATGAAATCTGGCACTAGCCTATAGATTCTGCTAAACCTATGAGGATGTGTCCACACCATCCCAATCACAGCCTTCTCTCTTACTGAAGACTCAGAAAACCTAATTGGGTTTTTGGAAGGCTGAAAAAAGACAGCCAGTTCAAGGAGGTATCAAGCTGCCCTGGAAGTAAGTTGTCCAGAAAAGGAGTGGCCAGGAGCCTTCGGATGGCCCATGGAACAGGGACTGGCTGTGTGCACTCTGGAGGAGCTTTCAGAGCATTTGTGCACCTCTCGGCCACTCCCTGGGTGCTTCCTGGCCGTCCAGACAGCTGGGGAAGCACCTTGGAGCCACCTCAGAATTTAGGCACTATTTTGTAAGTGGTGCCTTTTGAGGTGGCTTTGATCTAGCCCTGGACAGGCTGCATGCGGGATGGGGATGGCAGGCAGATGTGCACATGTGTACATGCTTTTTTGATCCGCCTGCCTCCCATCCCTGGAGTGGCTCAAACCGCCTGTCTGTTAGCACCTGAAAGGTATCTATAATATAGTGGGTTCTAGTCACTGATGAGACGAGGTAGCAGTGATAAACAGCTCTTTATTCGATACAGCATGGTGGAGGCTGCTCTACTAAGACTGCCAAACTGGGCCAATGGGGCCAACTATATACAACCCTGCATTCCCACGCAAGCACGTTATTGGATAGTTCAAACCAGCAGGGGGTGTGATTAGTGCAGGGCAGCAGGGATTTGGATCCTTCTGTCCATTGTTCCCAAGTCCCCAAGCTCTGTTCATCTGGCTCCAATGAGCCTGGCAGGAATGTCCACTACAGTCTGCAATTAGGTCCAGTATACAACAGTATCAAATAATACAATTTTGGCAGAATGCAAAGTAAATTTGAAACAACCTGTTATTAGACATTGTTTCAGTTAAATTTCCAAATACTCTTCACCAGATGAAGAGGGAAAGGAATCAGTAAGGGGTAATGTCAGTCATTTAAAACATGCCAGGAGACTGGGTCCTACCAATAAACCTTTTAACACATCAAACATTTGTTGTTAGTAGCTTAAACAGTAGGGGATCCAAACTTGAAGTTTATTTATTTATTACTTTAAATTTCTATCCCGCCCTCTCCGCAAGCGGACTCAGGACAGCTGACAACATTAGGTTTTACAGATTAAAAACCAATTAAAAATAGCTATAGTTTAAAGTTATTTTTTAAAAAATTCATTTCATGGTTCTGTATCACTACAATATAATATAAGCGGTGATCATATGGTACTCTATAATGATGTAGGGTGGCAGTTCTCTCCCGGTTAGATCTCAAAGGCCTGTCGAAACACTTCGGTCTTACAGGCCCTGCAGAAAGTAGAGAGATCCCGCAGGGTCCTTATGGCCTCCATGAGAGCATTCCACAATTCTGGTGCTGCCACTGAGAAGGCCCTAGCTCACATCAGTCGCAACCTAGCCTCCTTTGGTCCGGTCCAGGGATGGACAATAGATTTTTTGTCCCTGAACGCAGTGCTCTCTGGGGAACATGTGGAGAAAGGCGGTCCTGCAGATAGACAGGCCCCTGACCATAGAGGGCTTTAAAGGTCCATACCAACACCCTGAAACGGACTCGGAACACAATAGGTAGCCAGTGCAGCTCTCTCAGCACTGATTGGATGTGCTCCCACCGGGGGAGCCCCATTAACAGCCATTCTGCAGCGTTCTGCACTAGCTGTAGTTTCCGAGTCAGCACCAAGGGTAGCCCCATGTAGAGAGTATTACAGTGATCTATTCTTGAGGTGACCGTAGCATGGATCACCATTGCTAAGTCATTGCACTCTAGGAAAGGGGCCAACTGCCGCACCCGCCGAAGATGAAAAAAGGCAGATCTAGTAGTGGCTGCTACTTGGGCTTCCATTGTAAGAGAGGACTCAAGGAGCACACCCAAGCTCTTGACCTTAGGGGCCGGTATTAGTGACACCCTGTCAAGAGCCGGCAGAGGGATCTCCCCCCCCTGGACCACCCCAGCTCAGGTAGAGAACCTCTGTCTTCATCAGATTCAGCTTCAACCAACTCAGTCTGAGCCAAGATGCTACAGCTTAAAGAGCCAGGTCTAGATTTTCTGGGGTACAGTCGGACTGACCACCCATCAATAGATAGAGCTGAGTGTCGTCTGCATATTGGTGACATCCCAGCCCATACCTCCTGACAATCTGGGCAAGGGGGCACATATAGATGTTGAATAACATCAGGGACAGAACCGCACCCTGTGGCACACCACATGTAAGTGGGTGCCTTCGAGATGATTCCTCCCCATCACCACCCTTTGTCCCCGATCTTGGAGAAAAGAGGCCAACCACTGTAAGGCAGACCCTTGAATCCCCACATCGGCAAGGTGGCTAGTCAGTAGCTGATGGTCAACCGTATCAAATGCGGCTGACAGATCTAATAATAACAGCACCGCTGAGCCTCCCCGATCCAGATATCGCATGAGGTCATCTATGAGGGTGACCAGAACCGTCTCCATCCCATGACCTGGTCGAAAACTGGACTGGAATGGGTCCAGTGAGGAAGTGTCATCCAGGAATCCCTGTAGCTGAGTTGCCACCGCCCGCTCTATAACCTTACCCCAAAAGGGAAGGTTTGATACCGGCCGATAGTTTGTCAATACGGCCGGATCTGCAGATGGTTTTTTCAAGAGGGGACGGACCACATCCTCTTTAAGAGGTGTGGGAAAAATCCCTTCGACCAGAGATCTGTTGACAATACCCTGTAGTGGCTCCCATAACAGCGCGTGGCTAGCTTTTATAAGCCAGGGTGGGCACGGGTCCAACCCACAGGTCATAGGCCGTATAGCGAAAAGGATCCTATCGACTTCCTCCAGGCCGAGTGGATTGAAAGAATCTAGAATTCGACCAGAAGATGCACTCGGTGCCATATTCTTTCACTGTATCAATTATGGTGGGAAGGTCGCATCAGAGTGATGAGACTTTATCTGTGAAAAAAACTCACAAAAGCCTCACAGCCAATTTCCAATTCTCTAACGTTTGGTTTACCTTGCAGTAAAATTGTTAATTATACTAAACAATTGTGCTGGGCGTGAGGTCACAAACGCAATCTGGGACGCAAAGTAAGCCTTCCTTGTGGCCCGGACTGCCATCTCATAGGTCTGCATAAATGACCTATAAGATCTTCTCGTAGCTTCATCGTGAGTACGTTGCCATTGTCTCTCTAGTCATCTCAGTCACCGTTTCATTGATCGCAGCTCCAGGGTATACCACGGAGTGGATCGTGAACAAGGATGGAGAGGATGCTGGGGAGTGATCTCATCAATGGCTTTAGAAAGCTGGCTATTCCAGATCTTCACCAGCTCATCTAACGAGTCACCAGAGGGCCAGGGATCCCGTAAAGTCATTTGAAGCCAAAGAGGGTGCATCTGCCTTTGCGGGTGAGCTGGAACTTGCTCACCACCTAAACGGGGTAGGGGTGATGTATCCACACGGGCCCTCAGGGCATAGTGGTCAGACCATGGCACCAGTGCCAAAGTCACTATTGAAATAATTGATTTTGGCATCCAGCATGGTTATGTGTCTTAGTTCCCAGGCACATCTTTCAAAAGAGTTATACAAGCTTCATTTGAAAGACTGGATAGTCAGAGTTCATACTGAATATAGTTAGCATAGTAAAATCCTCAATGCAATCTGAGAACTTGGGCCTGTGATATGATGATCCTCAGAAACATCTATTTCTGCACAACATTTCCCTGTTTCTAGGTATATTAGAGCGCAATCCGGGGGGGGGGGAGGAGGTGGAAAGTCTTTTGGGAGCAGACGAGCCGGTACGTGGGTGCAGGAAGGGTTTGCACCGACGTACAACTAGCGCCGCCCCAGCAGAGGCAAGTTCCATGGGCAGAGGGATGCCCGAGCACCGCTCCGTCCAAGGGCAGCAGCACCTGAGGGCTGCACCCCAGCATGGGCGGAAGTGAGGTGAAGCACAACGTTCAGGTGGAGGAGGGGGTGGAGTTGAGGGCACAGCCAGCCTTAGGCGGCTTCCTGAGCAGTTTGGCCCATGTCACGCTCTCCCCGAGAGGCACAACTTTACGCCTGCAAAAATGGCAGCATGCCCCATAGGCACTTGTTGGAACCAAAAACAAAGGTCACCTCCGCCACTGCCAAAGCTCACAACCCCTTAGGGAGTGGCGCGATTGCCTCGCCAATCCCCTCGCGCCTTGGCCTGACAAACCCCCTCTCCAGCACTCAATCGCGGTCTCCCCCCTCCTAGAAATATTTCCGCTCTGGCTTCGCACAACTCAGTTGTTAGGGAGAGAAGCGTGTGGCGTTAAGATCTGCTGGCTCCCGGCCATACAGACTTAGAATGAGGGACAGGCAGGCACATTGGTGATGGGTTTTGCACCTCATGGTTGCTTTGACAGTATCTTTGACTTGCAAGGGGGAGAGAGAGGTCTCTCCCCTGGGGCTAATTGCTCTTGTTTCCAGGTCTCCACAGGTTCCAGGCTCCCGGAGGTTCTGCATGCGAGGACTGTCGCCCATGGCTGGGTAAGTTCCACTGACCCCCCCCCCGGCCTCCCCCTCTCCTTGCTCTCAACCACTCGGTGTGCGAGCGTCTCTAGCACTGGAACCAGGCAGTGGGCTCCGGTAGGGGGCATTTGCTGACCCCACTCCCCTGTGCTGCAGCCTGCTCCCTTTCCTTGGTCTGCCCTCTGCCACTTTCCCAAACCCTAGCAGGCCACGGGGTGTGTGTGTGTGGCAGAGACTGTCCATTTAAGAAAGTGCCCCAGCTGAAAAGCAGCCCGCTCTTCCAGCCACTGCCCCTGCAGGTGCTCTTGATCTCTATCTCCATTTTGCAGGTGGGACTCCAACACAGAGGCTTCCAGGTGTGCCGCTCCACCGCCCCCCACTCCCTCAGCTGTTTCTGCCTGCTGCTCGGAATGGAGCCCTGCCCACGGCAAGACTGCCCAGCGTGCCAGGGAGACTGTTGCACTCTGTTCCATAAAAATAAAGTCTGAGCTGTGCCCTCTGTTGTCTCTCCCGCTTGGCATCTGCTGCACGTTCTTTGGGCAACCCCCCCCCCCCATCCATGGCCTCTCTGAGGGAATGCCTGGGAGGGTGGGCAGACTTGGTTGGGGGGGGGATGGTCTATGATCCGCCACACTGCCCCCCGCATGGCTGGACAGGGGAGGGGTGTGCTGCCCTTCAGCCTGCCTGGGCTGACAGCCTACCTGACCCCACAGGGCTGTTGTGCGCAGGGCACTAAGGGGGGGCTGATGAAGTGGACTTAGAATCCTGTGGCTGATGCACTCGCACTCTGAGTTCTGCGGCCCCGGAGGAGGTGTTCTGTGCACATGGCAGGGGGCATCAGGACAGCACAGGGGGTCTCTGGGTGGGGGGTGTCTGCTGCTGGGCTGCTCACTCCCAGACACATATTCCAGCCGCTGTCTATGACAGCAAACTCCTGCACTTGGTACTTCCTGCTTGTCTGCCTGCCATTTGATAGAATGGAGAGATTGGGCCACCACTGCTGCGTGACCCCAGATAAGGGGTTTAAAGTTTAAAACCTCTTCTGTAGTGTTGCACTGCAGTGGTGGCTTGATTCCTGCATTCTATTCTATGGACCCATAGGATAGAATAGAAGAATTGGATCGCAGCAACCCTTTACCAACCTTCAATGGGGCACTTCTAGTGCCAGCTTCTAGGGCCAAGAGCCTAGGGATGTTTCTGGAGCCCTCATTAATTATGGAGGCCCAGGTGGCAGCCACTGCCAAATCTGCATTTTATCATCTTAGGCGGATAAGGCAGTTGGTCCCATACCTAGAACACAATGACTTGTCAACAGTGATCCATGCAACGGTCATCTCAAGAAGAGATTATTGTAATACCATCTACCTGGGGCTGCCCTTGACACAAATTGACAAGCTGGTGCAAAACGCAGCAGCCAGGCTGTTAATGGAGCTACCTTTATGGGAGTACATTCAACCTGCACTGGAATTATTGCACTGGTTGCCTGTGGCATTTCAGGTTCACTTCAAGTTGCTGATTATGACCTTTAAAGCCCTATGTGGCCTGGGACATGCCTACCTCTGGACCACCTTTCTCCATATGAGCCTCAGAGAGCACTTTAATCAAGTTCACAAAATCTCATGATCCCTGGGCCAAAAGAAGCTCAGTTGACCACCACTAGAGCCAGAGACTTTTCGGTGGCAGCCCCTGCCCTATGGAACGCCCTCCCCGAAAACATCAGGACTTGCCACAATTCCACAGGGCCTGCAAGACGGAATTGTTTTGGCTAGCATTCAACATCTAATGGGGAGGTGACCACTATTCCACCATCTCGCAGCTTTGGTATTTGAATCCATCCCACTATAAATGCAGAGCCCTAAAGAACACCTAACATCATTGTTACAAATAGTGCTCAATAAGAACTAATCATGCCATCTTGGATTCTAGGAAATGAAACTGAAACTGGAAGGATTGTTTTAAATTGTATAATGATATGAAATGTTTAATGATTTTATTGTGATTTTATTTGGCACTGTGTTGTTTTCATTGTTGTTAGCTGCCCTGAGCCCATCAGGGGAGGGCGGGATACAAATGTAATAAAATAAATAAATAAACCCCAGATAAGGGGTTGCCCCACTGCCTGTACCTCTTAGAGTCTCCCAAGAGGTGTGGGGTGCAACCCCTGGGTGCAAAAGCAGGGAGAAAGTCCCACCACCCCTGCCTCTTGGTGACACTGAGAGGCTCTTGTTAGGGCTGCCCAGTTGGGTGGTGCCCAGTTGGGTGACCCCAGAAGACCAGCGCCCTAGGCAATCACCTAAGACCAGCCCTGGGTCCCTTTCAGGGTTGTTTGCACCACTCGGTCCATCCCTGCTCTCCTTACCTTTGACTGGTAGAAACCATGGTTTGGAGGGCTCTGCAATATTCTTGTGGATGCTAGCAACCCCCAAACTGGTTTTGGAAGTCTCAGAATGTAATCTTTGGAGGTCTCACTGGCCGTTCATTTCTTATGGCTACAGATGTTAGTTCTATTATTTAGTGGGGTTTTAATCCCAATTTTTAAAAACATATTTATTTATTAGGATTTCAATTCTTTCCTTCAAACTTTGGTCTTCTCTCAGATTTCTAGAAAAGAATTCCCATTTGTTATACGGGATAGATAAAAAGAAGTTATTAATGATGCAAGAGATAGATATTGTTACCATACGTTACCAAATAAAATTGCTTTAAACCTTAGAAAAAAATCCCATTTGTTCACTTCTCTGAACAAGAGCGTTCCTTACTGGAATATTTCTCCATGTGCCAAGTTGCCACTTCATTTGGGACAACCTGCAGGCAGGAGCAACCATGAACATGCGGCAGATTTTTTAACCTATTGTTGTTGCTATTATTTTTCATCTGATGAGGAAAATATTAGCAAAAATGTTCAATCTGAGAACCGACTTGAATAAAGTTAGTAGAAACTTTATTGCCTTTGAGGCAATTTTAAGAAAGAAAAGTTTAGATGTTTGCAGATTTAGCTGCTCACTTTGCAACTTCTATTAAGAGGGTTGCCGTCGATCAGGCCTTTGTACCGACAACTTTAAAAATTCTAAATGGCTTTGACGGTGTCACTTAGAACTGCAGCCAAAACAAACCAGGAGTGTATGTTTATGGTCTGTATTTTAGACATGTCTGGAGCAGAGGAGCTAAGGGAAACAAATTACTTCTCACCCCTAGAGAGGGCAGTTCTTCAATGTCACTTTATAAAGGTCGCTGAAAGGTCAGAACAGAGAGGGCGGCTCCAAGAGACCAGTTGATAAGTTTTGCATGCTGTGTATCCTGAAACTTACTTCAAACAGTCATAAAGTTAAAATAAAGCATTAATTTATTCATTCAGACAATTTATTTTTAAAGCTCAAATGATATAAACACATATGAGCATATTCATGTATGAATGGGTACATGATACATATTTACATAGATATGATACACAGGGTGTACTCTGTCCAAATTTGTCCTCATCAAATAATTGTAACATATCTTGCTTTGAAGTCTGTGCCTGCTTGAAATCATCAAAAGTAAGCCATTTTACATCAATTGATATCAGTGTGAGAAACCTGAGCAGTATAATTATCTCCTAAATGTACATCTGCAGGACTTAAAAGTGCTAACATCTTAAAGCTCCATGAATTAATGTGTACAAGTGAAAAGTAATTTTGAAACAAAAGGGGGGAAAGTCCTTTTCAGATGTTTGACATCATATGGACTCTGTGACAATACAAACACATTTTAACAGTTTTATTGTTCTTTGAGGAGCAGGAATAAGAACTGTTAGCATCTGTGTCTTAAAGATATTAATTCAGTGCTGCTAATCAATTTATTGTGGCTGTATAATTGCTTGTTTCTGTTACTATACTGACCTCTTCAGGTTATGAAATTTGGGAACATTGTTTACATCCATTATCCAGTGTACAATTAACAAAAGTACAATACCAAAGCAATTACAGGTAGAAAACTCTTTAAGCATTTTGAGTTTTTGTAAACAAATACCCTCTAAGGCTAATTTGCAGAACATTGCTTGGCAATAATGCCTGGAAATAAAATAAAAATTTACGGAGTTCTGAACAAATTTCAGTTGTCCATTATCACCCTAAAGAATTTAGGAGGAAGGGGAAAAGAGTTGACACAGAATAATGGTATTCTTCAGGTTTTGTTTTTGTTTTTTCTCACCTAAAGATTAAGTTACTGAATTCAAATACACAGCAGTTTGGAATGAAAAATGTTATTCTCATAAATGAGTGGACTATAGCTAATCTCTTTGAAATAATCTCTTCTGTATATTTAGTCCGAGTTATTACTGTACTGTAGACTGCTACTAAGCGTAGTTAAATTAAAAGTTCATTTGTTCAGTGTAGATTTTATGAGTCTAACCTTTCTCAACTAGGACAGACAGGCTCCTCAAAGAATAAATGATACACCAAATGATATAAACTAAACTAGCAGTTTTATATGAGGAATTAATTTCATAAATACAGGATAGTTCCTCTAAAGGTTTAGTCTGGGTCATTTTTCTGCTAAATGCATACCGCTCTCCAGAGCTCCATCTACTTCCCGTATTTGTCCATGACCAACCACAATTTCTCAATTAGAGTCTGACACTCCTTTTATACATATATATCATTTTGTAATTTATAGTCCTCTTTGGCTGACATTCAAAGCTATGCCCTGAACCTTGTTTATGTTAGAAACAAAGGCGCTCTGAACCACTGCACTGTTTGCAACTATTTATGGTTTAACAAATGACAAAATACAGAAGACTGGAAAATCTTGGCATGGAAAACATGTCTCAGTCTGGTTTATGTTTGCATCTCGTCTTCCACACATTTATTGATTCTGTTAACTGTTTCAGCATTTTCCGAGTTCACACTTTATAGCATGGTAGGACAGTAACTTAGATTTGAAGAAAGAAAATAACACTAGTTCATAACACCATTCATAACACTTCAGCAGCTGTTGTGTTTTCAGACTTAGTGGCCAGAGACAAAATTCTGCTACCTGGTAACTACAGCAAAACACAGAGATTAGTTGCCTAGATATCCCTTCTTTTCTTGTGGTTGCAACCAGACAGAAATAAGTGCAACTTTCTTGTGAACATTTTCTTAGATTTTAAGGTAGACCCGAAATGCCTCCCATAAACTGGTGGCTATGATATTATCTATTTTAATTGGCAGTCATGTCCTTTGTGACAACAAACAAAATTCAATGGCTGAAAGGTCTCAAGAATTACAATCTCATGAAAAAGGCTGATAAAATAACTTTTTTAAATTCTAGGTTTTAATTAATATATTTTAATTTTTTGGTGTCAAAACAATTTTTATTGATAACATATGGTAACAATATCCATTTAAATCCTCTCTTTCTCTATCCCATATGTTATTTTCTAATCCCCCCTCCCTCCATTACTTGACTACGCCGAAGTTATATACTTAAAATTACGGTAACTATTAAGGGTACCCTTAACTGTAAAAGCTTAAAATCATATTCTACCTTCTTCTAATACTTAATCATTATTAGAAAATTGTCCAATGTCTTTTTACATTCCATTCTTTTTCTACATAACAACTAAACTTCTTCCACATCTTTCTATACACTACCAAATCATAGTCTCTTAAGATTCTTGTTAGTTTGTCCATCTCACTCTGTGATAAAACTTTAACAATCCAATCCCATTTTTTTGGTATTTTTTCCTGCTTCTATAACTGCGCATATAATGCTCTAGCCGCTGAAAGCAAGTACCAGATCAAAGTTGTGTCTTCTTTTGGAAATTTTTTCATTTGTAATCCCAACAGAAAAGTCTCTGCTACTTTCTTCAACTCATATCCGAAGATCTTAGATATTTCTTGTTGTATCATCTGCCAAAACTTTTTCGCCCTTTCACACGTCCACCACATACGATAGAAAGAACTTTTGTGTTTTTTACATTTCCAACATCTATCCGACATCTTTTTGCTCATCTTTGCCAATTTTTTAGAAGTCATATACCACCCATACAACATCTTAAAACAATTCTCTTTAATACTCTGACATATTGATATTTTCATAGAGTTCTTCCAAAGATATTCCCATGTGTCCATCTGTATTTCCTTATTTACATTAATTGCCCATTTAATCATTTGAGATTTTACTACCTCTTCTTCTGTAGACCATTTCAGCAATAACTTATAAATTTTTGAAATTAATTTTTCATTATCTTCAAGCAGAACCTTTTCCATTTCTGTTTGTTCACGTCTAATTCCTTCAGTTTTAATATCGTCCTCCATCAGGCTTTTTATTTGTTGCATTTGAAACCAATCATATTTGTTATTCAGCTCTTCAGCAGATTTCAGTTCTATTTTGCCACTTTGTATTTCTAATAACTGATTATATGACAACCCTCTCTCTTCATCAGTTTCAGCCGTTATTTTTATTACTTCCGCTGGCACTGTCCATAATGGCTTTGTTTCATCACCATATTTCTTGTACTTTATCCATGTATTTAGCAAATTATTTCTAATATAATGGTGAGAAAAAAGATCATCCATCTTTTTCTTCCCATAATACATATAAGCATGCCAGCAATTAATATATTTTAATTTTTTGTTCTCTTTTTTATTTTGTAAGTTATTTCCTGAAGAGGTGACATGAAAATGTTCTAAATAAATAAAAGACACTCTGCCATTTCCCCCTAAAGTTATTTTGTTTTTATTTTGCTAGTTTATATGGTGCATGTTTCTTCTAAATAACTATAATGCAATATATGTACTGTATTCCTGATACTAAAGTGCAAACTTGTTGAAAATTTGAGTTCTTCAGGACATGGAAAATTAGTAGCACTTTAACAGTGTGATAGTATAGCTAACAAAGTATTTATGATGCTAATGTTACTTTGTGAAAAAATATTTAAAAGTAACATAAAATTAGCTTTATTTGTTTATTGTGCTTTTAGCCCATCTTTTTCACTGAGACTCAAAGTGGGTTACAAAGGTAAGAAAACAATGGAATGAAGACCACCCTGGAAGGGACTTCCCTTCCTCCTTTCTCCCAGCTGTGGCACACCAGGACCAGGAGAAATGGGGTAATGCTTGGAAAGGGTTAAATGCCAGCCATTCAACCCATCAGTTTCCAACCCTCCCTTCAAGGGTTGGAAACAAAACCAAGGGGTTTAATGGCTGATAGCTATTTAAATCTAACAGCTGAACAGGTCCATCAGTTATTTGTTAGGTTTAAATGGCTGGCAACCATTTAACTTATCATGTTGCTTCCTCCCCTTTGAAGGCGGGAGCGAAACCAATGGGTTTAATGGCTTATAGCCATTTAAACCTAACAGCTGAGTGAGGCTTCCAGTCAGCTGATTAATGGCTCATAGTCATTTTAACCTAACAGTTTGCTGGGCGTGCCAATCTACTGTTAGGTTTAAATGGCTGTCATACTGTGTTCAAAACAACATAGTATGGCAGCACATAAGCTGCATAAAGTACTTCTTTATTTAACCCATTGGTTTCACTCCCCTGGCTTTGAAGGGAGGGAGCAAAACCAAAGGGTTTAATAGTTTGCAGCCATTTAAACCCAACAGCTTGGCCAGTCTGCCAATCAGCTGTTAGCAATGCCAGCCCAAGGGCCTGTGACACCCCAGGCAGGCACCCCCCCGTCGCCCCCCTGAGTGTGCTGCCCCAAGGCACGGCACCTGCCTGCTCCCTCCCCCTCCTTCCCTTCTCGTCGCCTCCCCCATGCGCTCAGAGTGCACCATGCCTGGGCCCTGCCAGCCATGACGCAATGTGTATCTTATCTTTTGAAGAATGAGCTGGAGGCATCTCCCCCCTCCTTTCCGGAACCAGAAGGGAGAGGGAACCAAGCCTCCTCCAGTGCATTCTTCAAAAGATAAGATGCATGTTGTGGCCAGCAAGGCCCAAGCATGGCAAGCTCTGATCACGCAAGGAGAGGAGGTGAAGGGATGGGAAGGGAATGGAGGGAACGAGCTGTGGCGGTGGATGGGCGGGTGGGTGGGGGATGCAGGCAAACTAGGTGCTTGTCTGGAGCACCAGGAGGGGGGAGCCCAATTCGGCACCCTAGGCAAGCACCTAGTTTGCCTAGTGGGCGAGCCAGCCCTGGCTGTTAGGTTTCAATGACTAGCAACTGTTGTTTTTCTATGATATTATAGTCCTAGAATAGGCTGGCTGCTTCAATGATTTCCCTTTTCCATCCAATACTTCCTGCTTTGCTTGCCACCAAATCCTGTTTTCGCTGGTAGAGAGATCTCACGATACTTGATGTATTTCCTGTGTTGGCTGTGGGAGCTGCAAGTCTATGACGATGGGGCTTTTTCTCCAAAACCACAAGTAGACAAAACAAAAAATTCCTTTCCACTTTTTAGCACTGTCCTTAAATTTAAAAAATGTCCTTTAAAGTCCAAATTTCACCCCTTCTCCCCTTCTTTTTCCAAGCTTTCTAGATTTCAATTTCCCACCTTCTGATTTTATTTTGTTTAACTTTAATTATTCCCGGAATGAAAGATAGCAATCTGTACCTTTTCTGTAGTTATCCAGATGAACACCGGTCTTGTATAGCTTTAGATGTTTAGCAGTATCAAAGAAGATTAGGATCCTGTTGAGCTTATGTCAAATAAATGACTCTGGAAACTTCTGCAGATGATGACAATGCAACTCGTCTCTGGAGATCCCTCAAAGCCTCAAAGGAGCCCCCCCCCCCGGGACTCCCTTTTAGCCAAGGTAAATCTCCTCAAAGTTTCCTGTGCATATCTTGGACTGATCTCTGACTGAGAAAAGTAGGTAGTAGGCATTAGATTGCCTTCCACTACCCTGAACAGAAGTTCCAGCCTGCTCTGCTTCTGAGAAGCAGTTCAGCTCGGCATTTTCCAACCCCGGAAGTCCCAGGCCGAATTTCAATTTGTGAATTGGTTTGTGCTCATTCCTATGCAAGATCTTTGTTCTATGTATAGCAGGATGGATCTTGGTAGGAGTACCCCACAGTAAAATTGCAAAGAAAGAAAGTGAGAGAGTGACTTTAAACACAAACAAATAGCTTTATTGTATACAAAACAGAAGTAAAAATATAAAGAACTTACACTAAGCACCTTCCCCAGCAAGAGAGCACACTTATAAAGATAGAAGGGAGGAAATTTAATTTAATTTAATTTGGGATTTTTTAGAGCAGGGAGATATGACCTGAAATCCTGAGCTTTGAGGTCTGGAGAGATCCAAGAAGCAGAGCTTGAAGGAGGAAAAGAAAAGGAGCCTGCAACACAGCTGCAAGGATATTCAGGTAGTGGGAAATCCTGGCAACTTTCCATTGAGTTGGGATGGTCATTGTATGGGGAAGACATGGGAACTCACTTCCCCGGGAACCTGATTGGTCCAAAATGTAAAGTTTGAATCTCACTGGCTGGTTTAAAGTTAACTGTTGTCAAACTTGGGTGGGAAAAATAACTTGATTAGGTCGGGGGTCATTTTGTAGGGAAAAAGGTGCAGGAGCTTGGTAGCATATCTCATTTGCATATGCCCTAGGATTATGCAGACCCTGACTGGAAGTTCAGGAACTGTGCTCTTGTGAGCTCCTGATGAATTCAAACCCTGGATTAAGCTAGTGTGAGCCAAATCTTCATGGACACAAATAGTTTAGGTGAGGCAGCATGATTAACAGACATTAATTAGGTTGAAATGAGTCAAATTTGCATTGACACAGAAGTTTGGGTGAATCAAGATAGCTCCTGAAACAGGATGGAGTGTAAATTAATGACTTGAGTGCCCTTCTTGAGTGAGTAAAAAAAAGGGGAAAAAAAGAGGAAATGGGTCCAAAATGAAGTTAGTTACCAACTTCTTTGGTCTGGGGTGTACTTGGATATTCCACTGTTGACACATCTTTTGTTATTGAAAAAGAAGTGAAGTCTTAATGTTATTTAGAACGCTGAGCTGGGGGAGACTGCACTTAATCAGTTAGTAATGCCAGCACACCATACCTTTCCAGTTCCTGGGAATTTCCAATGTCATGGGAGAACCCAAGTGCTTTTATGAGACCGTCTTAGTTACAGAACTCCTGGCACCTAGACTTAAAAGATGGGGGGGGGGGGGTCTGTTAAAACAACTAAGTCCAAAATAAAAGAAGAAGCCCACTAACCAAGGAGGTCTTGACTCGAGGAGGGGAGCAGGCTCTTTACACTTAAGAGCCAAAGGACAGAAGCCTGGATACTCTCCAGCCTTAAGTATCTGGAGGAGAACAAAGACAGCAAGATGTTAGTCAGCTGCTGCTAGCCAGGCAACAAACCCTTTCCCATTTTCTTCCCTGCTCCTCTGTCTCAGTTTAATGAAACTATGTGGATAACCATTCAACTGATTTTACACCACTAGGATGCTATAAATCCAGATGTTGTCATATGTCTCCGACATGCCACACTGCTTCTAGTATTTCTTACCTTTTGAAAAACTAAGCCCATTAGCAGTATTTGAAGAAGTGAGCAGTGATTCACAAAGGCCTCATACCCTTCCACAATTTTTTTTAGCCTTTAAAGTGTTATTGGACTTGTACTACTTTCTACTACTACAGACAGACTAACATGGCTACCCATCTTGATTTAAGAAGAAGAAGAAGAAGAAGAAGATATTGGATTTATATCCCGCCCCAAACTCCGAAGAGTCTCAGAGCGGCTCACAATCTCCTTTACCTTCCTCCCCCACAACAAACACCCTGTGAGGTGGGTGGGGCTGGAGAAGGCTCTCACAGCTGCTGCCCTTTCAAGGACAACCTCTGCCAGAGCTATGGCTGACCCAAGGCCATTCCAGCAGGTGCAAGTGGAGGAGTGGGGAATCAAACCCGGTTCTCCCAGATAAGAGTCTGCACACTTAACCACTACACCAAATTTAAGTCTGTTACATCTGCCACTATGTAAGTTACCATCACAAAAGTAGCAGAGTTTAGGAATAGATGCTAAATATGCTCTCTTCACATGCTGTCTTAAGTCCCTTTTCATTCTTAGCACAAACAGGAAACTATCAAAAGTAATTCAGTTAGATCCAGACTACAGAACGGAACTTTTCTTCTCACTGCAGCCTACTTATCTCTACAAAGGTGCTTCTGGGTGTTAGGCTACCCTGAAAAATAAAATTATATATAATAGATAGCTTAAAGAGGGGGTTGGATCCAGACTAAAGTTTATGCTAATGGAAGGGGAGGGAAGGGCTTGTAGCTACAGTGGAGCCTCTAGGGGCCCGGCCCCCAATGTACTGCCAAGGCCCCTCAATTTCCCACTCAGCCTAGGCCCTTCCAACTTCCAACTTTTAAAATTTTTATATATTGCACTTGTAATCACTGCCAACAATCCCCACACTGCCCTCTCTACCTATCTGCTTGCTGTCGGCAGCAAGCCCCATGCTGCCCTCTCTCACTAGCTGCTCTCTTTCCTTGCAGGGAAGGTATTATTATTAACAACAACAACAATTAATTCTGCCCATTCCCCCATGGGGGCTCAGAGCGGAGTACATCAAATGTACAATAATAAAACAAACTATCAAAACAACCAAAATCATAATAAAATCAGTTACAGCATTAAGTTCAGAATCTAATCAGCACTTTACGTACCATATATTATGATGTTACCTAACCTACTGGCCCCCATCAGTAACAGTCTGAATAATGATGAAATAGCAATGCTATATTAATAGCATAATTTTTTTGGCACTGATGATGGTACGACATGATGGTACAGCAGGGGAGGCCAACCGATCTAACAAGTGGATGCCCGCTGTCTCATCCAAAAGCATGGCGGAACAGCTCCATTTTACAGGCCCTACGAAAGGCTAACAAGCCAGGTAGGGCCCGGATCTCCATAGGGAGCTGATTCTACCAGGTTGGGTCCAGGACCAAAAAAGCCCTGGCAGAGGCAAGACGAGCATCTCTTGAGCCAGGGATGGCTAAAAGATCTTGAGAGGCCAAACAAAGTGACCTCCGGGGCGTATATGGGGGGAGACGGTCCTGCAGGTATGTTGGTCCCAGGCCATGCATGGCTTTAAAAGTCAAAACGAAGACCTTGAAATGGACCCGGTACTCTATAGGCAGTCAGCGCAGACTGCGGAGCATCGGCCGTATGGTCACCCATAAAGGTGATGCCACAACCTCAACCTGAGCCGGAGGAGCTGGTGGTGGTGCCCGGGGGCCCCCGAGTAAGTAAAGTGAGATTTGATGGGGATCCATCGGAACTAGCCTACTTCATTGTCAAGAGTCACTCCATCTTGTTCCTCTTGTCATGTGTATTCAATTGTACAATGCTATGCTGTGTTTGCTATGCCTTTGATATATCTAATTTGTTGCTTATCTGGACGGAGGATGGCATGTCTGGGAATTGGCTAGTTGCTAGGTACCCAAGACCAAAGAATTGGAGGAGATGAGAACCATGAACTGATAGTGGGCACCTGCGCTGATGAAAGCTTAGCAAAAACCCCACGCAAAACTCTCGCTTTTGCTTGGCACGCTTTGGCTTGAATTATACCAGTCAGGGCAAAGGTTTATAAGTTGGGGGAACTGACAGAAAGGTCAGTTCCAACAACGTGTATGTATGCCCATGAAACTGGAATAAAGATCTTGACCTTCAATTGTCTTTTCCTTGACTCTGGGTCTGACATTTTGTCGGAACTCCCTTTATCACCCTGGCCTAGCCTAACCCCAGGCTCATGATGGCTGATGAACAGGACCAGGCTACGGGGATTACTAAAACGAATGGTGTGGAAGAACCCAAGTCTGAAGGGCTGCGGGTCACTCCGGTCACTGTGACGGTGCAGAGGAAAGACTGGGGCTCCATGGATTTTCGGGAGAGTATTATCGGAGATCTGAGGGAGGACCACCAGCAGCACCACTGACTTTCAGGACTGCAATGCTCCTACCATCCGTGGGGGTTCCAAGGTGACAAAAGTCGAGGGGAGGACCCCCAGTCTGGCGGGCCGGGGGACATAACTGCAGAGTGGATGCAAGAAGCTTAGCCACTCAAAGCACCCAACTCTGGGAAGAAATGCAAGCCATGTACGCCTTCATGATCCAAGAGATGCAGGATCTTGCCTGGCAAGTGCGATCAATCGGGGAGCGGATTGCAGCTGCACCCCCTCCCCCTGCAACCAGCCCCTGAGGGGAGGGGAAAACCGCCAATTCCCACTGAAGGGGAGCTCCTGTGGGAGGTGAACCACCCGTGGGTGGCAACCAGGTGCCACAACCTCAACCTGAGTCAGAGGTGCTGGTGGCGGTGCCCGGGGGCCCCCGAGTAAGTAAAGTGAGATTTGATGGGGATCCTTCAGAACTAGGCTACTTCATTGTCAAGAGTCACTCCATCTTGTTCCTCTTGTCATGTGTATTCAATTGTACAATGCTATGCTGTGCTTGCTATGCCTTTGATATAACTGTAACATGTTGCTTATCTGGAGGGAGGATGGCATGTCTGGGAATTGACTAGTTGCTAGGTAACCAAGGCCAAATTGCTGGAGGAGATGAGAACCATGAACTGATAGTGGGCACCTGCGCTGATGAAAGCTTAGCAAAAACCCCACGCAAAACCCTTGCTTTTGCTTGGCGTGCTTTCGCTTGAATTATACCGGTCAGGGCAAAGGTTTATAAGTTGGGGGAACTGACAGAGAGGTCAGTTCCGACAATGCGTGTGTATGCCCATGAAACTGGAATAAAGATCTTGAACTTCAATTGTCTTTTCCTTGACTCTGGGTCTGACATCAGGAGGCGAGCTCCCGCACTCTGCACCCACTGCAGTTTTCAGATCAGCCTCAAGGACAGGCCAGCATAGTGCGAGTTACAGTAGTCCATCCTGGAAGTGACCATTGTATGGATCGCTGTAGCTAAGTCTTGGGGGGATAGATATGGTGCTACTTGTCTGATCTGCCTTAGACAGAAAAAGGCAGACCTGGCAACCATCATGACCTGGCCCTCCATAGAAAGGGAGGCATCCAGAATCACTCTCATGCTCTTCACCTGTTGGACTGGCACCTAAACAGCACAGTCCAAGACTGGGAGCTGGATGTATGAACCCATTCCCCCTCGACTCAGGCACAGGACCTCCATCTTAGCTGGATTTAACTTCAGTTGGCTCTGCTGTAACCATCTGGCCATGGCTTCTAACGTCTCAGACAGATGATCAGGGGCAGAGGACGATCTACGACCCATCAACAGGTAGAGCTGGATGTCATCAGCATACTGATGATAACCCAGCCCAAAACCGCAGGCAATCTGGGCAAGGGGCGCATATAGATGTTAAATAATATTGGCAAGAGGATGAACATATGAAGCTGCCTTATACTGAATCAGACCTTTGGTCCATCGAAGTCAGTATTGTCTTCTCAGACTGGCAGTAGCTCTCCCTGCGATACTCCACATATAAGTGGGTGCCGCAAAGAAGTCTGCTCCCCAAGCATCTCCCTTTGTTCCTGTCCTTGGAGAAAGGAAGAAAACCATTGTAAGGCTACCCCCTGCACTCCAGTGATGGCAAGGCGGTTGGTCAAAAGATAGTAATTAACCATGTCAAACACTGCCAACAAATCGAGAAGAATCAACAACGCTGACCTGCCTTGGTCTAGGTGCCTTCTTAGGTCATCTGTGAAGGTGACTAATATCGTCTCCGTTCCATGGCCCGGGCAGGAACTGGACTGGAATGGGTCCAGGGTGGATGTTTCATCCAGGAAGCCCTGCAACTGCTCTGCCACCGCCTTCTCAAGTACCTTTCCTAGGAACAATAAATTCAAAACTGGGTGGTAGTTGGCTAATACCCAGTGGATAAGCCCCGCACTCAATGCACTCCTATCCCAAGCCACAGCTGTTCCCTGGAGGCTTTCTCCAAATCTCAGCATGCACATTACCCACAAGAAAGGCTGCACCACATCCCAGCCCTGCTCCATTCCCATCCCCTTGAGCAAAAAACGTGCAGTGCCTCACTAGCAGGTGCTGAGCAGTGCCATCTTTTGCAGAGGGAGGGGATGGGGGGGGGGAGAAACCACCAGCCATGCACCATCCCTCCCTCCAAGGGAAAAATATGAAAGTCAGGTATTACTCAGGAGGAAGTTTCCTGTAACCACAACAGGGTTTCCTCTGGAGAAAGCTTCCCCCAGGACCACCCCAAATATCCCCCTCCTATGCTTCCAAAGGAGGCGGTGCTACAATTCAAACAGCCTGCCAGCCCAATGGTGAGAAGCAAGGTGGAGCAAGGCTATCCACCTTGGCTTGCACTGACATCACTCCGTTTTACAGCCCACTTCACCAGCATCAAAGCAGAGGAGAGGCTGCAGTTCTTGGTACAGCTTACTCCTGAGGTGGTAGGGGAGTGCCTTTGCCCCTTCCAGCTCACTCTCTCAACCTTCTGCTTCACCCCTGTATTTTGCAAGATCTACTAGAGCTCACTGCAAACTAGACTGTAGCTTTTTAAAAATGGGACTGCTGCAACTTTGACCATGTCACTAAGAGTTGCAATCTCCTTCACTACTATTTACTTCTGAGTTAATGCATAGAAGAATTAGGCGTGTGTTGCAAAAGAGTGGATAAAAGGGGGAGGGAGAACTATGGAAGGGAGCAAGCATCTTGCACTGAACAATCACACCTCTCCCAAAGCCTCCCCTCACCCTTCCATCCTACTTCATCTCCAGGAGCCCCGCCAGCAGTGGTGGCTGTTCTTTCCTGCTTTAAAGTGCTGCAACTTTAATTAAATTAGCCAATACCCAAGGAATTTAAATGCCCTCCAACTTTTAAAAATCTTGGCTTACAGGCCTAGGGAGGGGCAATTTTTGCCAATTTGAACTTCCATTTGCAGAAATGTTAGTCTTGATTCAGGTAACTATGGTATAGGATATTGTTCAGTCATATGAATCCTGTGTTATTTGATGAATTCTAAGAGTCACGTAACTTTCTAATTAGTAACCTAATTTCTGGACATAGTCTGAACATTATCTCTGGACATAGTTTCCTTTATTTTATTAAATAAGATTACATGCCTTCAGCTTATATTGGGAATCCAATACTTACTTTAACTGGATTCATTCCCATAAAACGCAGGCATGTTAAATGGCTTTTAGTACACCAAATGATTAATAAAAACAAAATGTTTAATTAAAATGTGATGTCTGAGTATCGCCTTATTTTCAAGATATCATATTCCTTAACATCTTTGGTTTGAAAAGGGCAGTCTTTGACGCCAAGATGTTAATTTTTGAGATTTTCCTTGCAGTTTCTTGAAGTATAACAGCTCCAGTAACATTAGCTAAGTAACATAAAGGTAACAGAGGTAATATCATATAAATATCATGTAAATAGGTTTCCTTTTCAGAGGGAATATGGCAGCACTTTGCTGGCATCAGTCTGCATCTTTTTTTGTAATCCTGCCCAGCAGAACATCAAAAGCTACATGTGTAGTCAGCACACACTTTAAACAGGGACATAAATATTAACCTTGGTGCTTTGGTCACTCATTAAATACATTGCTCCTCTTGCATTGTCACTGATATATTAAACTGTCTGCTTTTTCACTTCAGCAGAATATTGTCTCTTCAAAACTGATATAAATGTTACCGATGGACCTTGACTTTCCAGCTCCTGAGATGGATGTCATATAAATGAGAATGCTTGGGAAATTTGGGATTGACACAGAATGGTATGATTAGGTGCATAATGCTGGCATCAAAATTTGCAATGCATCCTACAGAGAAATAGCAGACTCCCATGATTTAACAAGGATTGTGCAAATACGCAGTCCTCCACACCATTTATGAATTAATCAGGTGCACAAGCATCTCTTATGAGGACTTCATGCTGGGTAAGGAAGTCGCCTAGGGACATAATGCTAAAAGACCCCTACAAAACTCATTAATAGAAACTACATCTCCTTATTTTTTAATTTAAATATATAAAAGAAAAAGAAACAAGTTATCACTGGGTTGGAATTAGAAAATCATAGAATGCAAAAATTACAAAAAAAAAAGTTTTAAGGGGAAGTCTGAATAAATACATATTTTATGTGTATACCACACCAACTCTATCTTGGAAATGTCAAAAAGTTATTTGTTCAATGATGAAAATAACGTAGCTGTGCCAAGCATTTATTTTGATTAGAAAAGCCTTCATTTTTATTGCCATCATTGACACACATGTTATGTGAGAAGCACGACTCGCCAAGGTAAAATTTAAATAACCATTAAGTGCAGTAAGTGGCCGGGCCCAAGTATTGTCATATCTGAAAACTATGGGTGAGAGAGTGGTAAGGTAAAATGTTTGGAATAACCTTTTGGTGCTAGCCTCAAACCAGCTAAAGTTGTGTGAAGTCACTATATTTTTACATAGCTATTAAGGAAGTACGTTTAAATGCTACCAGGCAGTTCAGATAATATAAAATTTCCAATATTGCCTTCGACTCGAGTCAAGGGTACACTTAAAGAGTTATTAGCACCCAGCAAAGTGTGTTAAGTCTGACATTCATGATGTCTCAGTTATTAAATAGATACCAGCACACGTACTGATTTTCTTATAAAACTTAATAATGATAATGACCTTTCCGTTTAGAATCAGGCTTTCAGTGCGGAAAACACTGACAGATTTATAGAATTTAATGCTAGACACAAACGGCAGATCATTGTCAGGTTTTCCCATATAGAAAATTTGAAATGTATTTTTCATTCTTGGTCTTGAACATTTCATGTGTCATAATGACCATCAACTGTATATATTTCTATGCATAGCTAGCATAATCGACGTTACACTCAATTTATCATTTGGTTTATTGCCCCTCTGCACCACTGCATTATTCCACTGAGATTATCTGCACACTATAATGCTTCTTAATAAAAACGATGAGGTGATTCTGTCAGAGAATCGACTTCCATTACTAAACAATTAGAGATGTTTTGGTTTATGTCTTGTGCTCTTCAGAGAAATTTCTGTATTAGCCCCAGTGGCAATGGAGAAAACAAGATCTGTATTTTTTTACATTCATTTCCTTTCCACTACCTCCTAGCTGTGGAGAATAGTCTCTTGAGGCTTAAATGAAAAGGTGTGATGTCAGATCCTTGTGCAGCCTGGAATTACATTTGAGCCTTCAACACCAATGAAGTGCACTAGGCTGTGGCAAATTGGGATCCATGGTCTTCATGTCAACAAGATGCTAGCAAAAAAGGGATTGGACCAACAGTTTTCATGGCTAGCTGGATAAAAGGAAACTAGTGTGTAGAGGTGGAGCAGATGCATCCAATGGCACCTAGTTTGCCAGGCACCCAATGCCATTTCACCTATAATAGTATATGTCCAATATTAAATATTCAATATTTAATCTTGGCTTCAATATGTTCCTGTATTTGGTAAACAGATGGATAGACTTTTCCACAGCACACGTGGCAGATTTAGCCATTGATCTCAGTCTGTCTGTTGTTAGGAATTATTTCAATTATTCTAATATCCTAATGTGTTAAATATTATTTATTTAGCTTTTTGGGAGACACATTGGTTCTAGACCCATTCTAGTCAAGTTTCTGCCCTGGTCACTCTAACATGATCTCTGAATGCAGCTGGATCGGGGCAGGTCAGCACTGCTGCTACTATTAGATCTCACAGCAGCGTTCAACATAATCGACTATGACCTGTTGACTCACCATCTTGCTGATGTGGGAGTACATGGGTTGGCCTTACAATGGTTCTCCTCTTTTCTCCATGGATGGGAACAGAGGGTGGCGCAAAGAGAAGTTATGTCCTCAAGATACCCCCAGGTTTGTGGGGTTCCTCAAGGGACACTCCTCTCCCCAATGTTGTTCAACATCTATATAGCCCTTGCCCATTGGCACAGACTTTAAGGCTAGGGTGTCATCAATATGCAGATGACACTCAGCTATATTTTCTGTTAGGTAACTGGGCGGCCTCAATCCCATCATCTTTGGCTGGGGGTTTGGAGGTGGTGGTGGGCTGGCTAAGACAGAGTAGGTTGAAACTGAAACCCTCAAAGATGCAGGTTCTGTGGCTGAGGGGACTGGGGCTGGAGTGCAGATTGTTTGCTCTTGACAGGGCACTCCTAACACAAGAACCAACCATCAAGAGCCTGGGAGTGACCTTGGATGCCTCTCTCTCAATGGAGGCCCATGTCATACATATTGCTAAAATGGCATTCTTCCATCTATGCCAAGCTAGGCAACTGGCTCCCCACCTGCCTCACTCGGACCTAGTCACAGTAATCCATGTGACAGTCACCTCCAGGCTAGACTACTGTAACTCGCTCTATACTGGCCTACCCTTGACTTTAACCCAGAAACTTCAATTGGTCCAGAATGCAGTGGTGTGACTCCTGGCAGGAACGCCACCAACAGAACACATTTGACCAGTGCTGTGCCAGCTACACTAGTTTCCAGTTGAGTACCGAGTTAAATTCAAGGTTCTGGTTATGACCTTTAAAGCCTTGACCAACATGTCTATGGGACTGTCTCTTCCACTATGTCCCTGGAAGAACATTACGCTTTATTGGTTGAAATCTACTGGTGATCCCTGGCCCCAACCCGGTGGAACTCTGACAGAAGACACCAGGGCCCTGCAGAATCTTTTGTAAAGGCCCCTGCAGGGCCTATAAAGCAGAGATATTCCACCAGGCTTTTGCCTGAGGACAGCAATGGTAGCTGGGCTGGTACCCCCCTCCTCTTCCCATTCACTTAAGGGAGACACTGCTGCCAGTGCTTAGAAAGCAGAATGGTAGCATGCTATAAAGTAGGGGTGGCCAAACTTACTTAACAAAAGAGTCACATAGAATAAACATTAGATGTTTGAGAGCTACAAGACATGAATGTCAGATGTTTGAGAGCTGCAAGATGGATGGATGGAAGGAAGGAAGGAAGGAAGGAAGGAAGGAAGGAAGGAAGGAAGGAAGGAAGGAAGGAAAATTGATGGAGGGAGGGATGGAGAGGTGGAAAGAATGCAACTTTAACTTTAAATGTATTCTCCAATTTAAAGAGACAAATGCTTTCTCCAAGCTGGTCAATGAGGCAGTGGGGGCTTCAAAAGCCACATAATATGTGTAAAAGAGTCACATGTGGCTCCCAAGCCAGTTTGGCCACCCCTGCTATAAATACTTTCACTGAGTTGAAACTGTGTTTAGATTAACTGATTTTATTGATTTTATGTATATTTTCTGTTGTACATCACCTAGAGCCCGGCATTGGCTGGGATGAGGCAATTCATAAATTTAATATAATAATAATAATAATAATAATAATAATAATAATAATAATAATAATATCCCATCTTGTTGATTGTATTGACTCACTATGTGTCATCCACTTGAATCCACATGAGAAAGGTGGAATATAAATAATGTAAATAAAATAATATTTGCAAGATTGGTTTTGCTTATTGCAAAAAAGCATATAAGAATTCGTCAATTATACCTTCTTTCTCTGAACTGCAGTCTTCAGTTACTACTGCGTAAAACAGGTGGTGATATATGTGGTGGTGTGTACACTAAAAAAACAACACCCTCCCATCCTGTGTTTACTTATTTTTTAAACCAGAGAACAGATTGCAATTGGGAAGGTTTCATGAGAAGGTCTCAAAAGCGTCTAGTATGTTATGTGCTAGATCACATTAATAAAGTGTGACTATTTGACATCCTGCAACAGAAAATTCCCATGTGGATGTACAGTTCAACCACTTCGATTTTGTAAGTTCTGGCTGTGGAATCAGGTCTCCAAAATCCAAACTGTAGATGTTGCTTGCTCTGGGAACAATGACAAAAGGAGAAAAATATGGTGACCTGGAAGGTGGTCTGAATGAGAGCTCCAAAGTTTGGAAGTTTGAATTAACAGCTATTTGTCTCTTGCTGGTAAAACTGACACAAAATTGACTAACAACAACTGATTAGTAAGAATGGCTTACCTGGTCCTCTGCAGCAACTGTGGCTACTAATATTTTCCTCTTGGAAGAACAGATTGCTGACAATGACCACTGTGTCCACCTTAAGCGGCCTAGATGCCACTTTGTGCAACCACAGACTTTCTTGACTTCTGCCCTGGACACCAATGGCATATGACAAATCTGTTACTTGATAGAGCTGCCACGATCCCACAGAAATTGCAGGTGTTTCCAGTGAGTTTGTGTGTAGTTCTGCCTATCATACTCACCCCCAAGAAGCTGCTGATGAGAAGTTTTTTCCTTGAAAGACTATTAGATGCCCATGGCAAGGAGATGCTGGCAGTTGACTCTGGTAAGTTCTTGGGCTTGAGGAGTCCCCTCCCCTGAAAGACCATCAAACAACTGGGGGCAAGAGGGCTCACCCATGGCAAGGAGATGCTGCCAGTTGGCTCCAGATGGTTCTTGAGACCTCAGAGCCTTGTGGATTGACCCATTACAGCCCGAAGCCTCAAGTGTGATGTCTTGGAGTGCAACACCTCAAGCCTCGATCCATACCCTCGATCCTGGCCACCAGATCCCTAATAGCTAGCCCATCTTCATCTTCAGAACAAGGATAAGTGCTGAGTTCTACATCTAGGAAACAAAAATGGGGAGCACACATACTGGATGGTGGATACACTTCTGGGTAGCAGTGTGTGTGAACAAGATCTTGGGGGTAAGGCTGGACTATAAATTAAATATGAGCAGCTAGTGTGATGCAGCAACAAAAAAGGATAATGCAGTCTTGGGGCATATCAACAGAGGCATAACATCCAAATCACAAGATGTCATAATCCTGCTGTACACTACATTGGTCAGGCCGCACCTGGAGTATTGTGTGCAGTTCTGGAGGGCCTCTCTTCAAAAAGAATGTTGACAGAATGGAGCGGGTGCAGAGGAGAGTGATGACGATGACCTGAAGACCAGGGACCTGAAGACCAACCCCTATGAGGAAAGGCTGAGGGACTTGGGAATGTTCAGTCTGGAGAAGAGGAGGTTGAGGAGGGACATGATTGCTCTCTTTAAGTATTTGAATGGCTGTTACTTAGAGGAGGGCAAGGAGCTGTTTCTCTTGACAACAGAGGAGAGGACTCACAATTAAGGGTTTAAATTAAGGGTGGGAAGGTACCAGCTGGATATTAGGAAAAACGTTTTTTACAGTCAGAATTGTTCAACAGTGGAATCAGCTACCTAGGGAGATGGTGAGCTCCCCCTCACTGGCAGTCCTTAAGCAGTGGCTGGATGAACACTTGCTGGGGGTGCTCTGATCCTGAATTTAGCAGGGGGTTAAACTAGTTGGCCTGTATGGCCCCTTCCAAGTCTATGATTCTATATAAATTTGGTTGTATGTTATTGTAAGAATAGGGATAACTGAAAAACCCTGGACCAATCTCTAATATCTCTGATAACTAGCCTCAGGAAAACCATTTATTTAATGCCACCAATATTCTGGTTGATTGAATATCAGTTTTCACTTGGTTGCAGAAACCAGTATGGGATTGATCCCTGTGAAGAAAATTGTCTCTGTGTTATAAAAAGTACATAAAATTCACTTCTGGGTTGAGCATAGGAATTGTAATTGGGTTATAAGAACCTTGAGAACATTTTCTAGTGATGAATAAATTCCCTTTTGTCAAACTCAGAATTGGCTTTGATGAAATGAATTTATTTCCTCCTCAAAATGGAAAAGGGTTCTTTTTCCCCAAGTCCTATTCTAAACTCTAGAAATCTCATGGCATTCCCAGTAATCCCCAAATCCCTCTTCTAACCGTTCCTTAGTCCTCAGTAGGAATTCCATGAACAACAACAACAACAACAAAATTTTATTTATATCCCGCCCTCCCCGCTGGGGCAGGCTCAGGGCGGCTAACAACACAATTCAAGTTTAGCTATACAGATAGATAAAATTACAGTTAAACAACATGAACATTTAATTAAAAATCTGCTTAAGTTTTAAAATTAAATTAAATTAAATTAAATTAATACAAGTGCTAATGCTATGTTTACTTTATGTTTGCTTTTATGATGGCGGTTTCCTTAGCAATTTCCATTTTCATCAGCGAAAGCCAGTCAGAAGAGGAAGGTCTTGCAGGCCCTGCGGAACTGTTCAAGGTCCCGCAGGGCCCGCATTTCCTCTGGAAGTTGGTTCCATAGGCTCAGAGCTATAGAGGAGAAGGCCCGATTGTGGGTACATTGCAACTTCACCTCTCATGGTCCGGGAATAGTCAACAGGTTTTTCCCGGCTGACCTCAGTGCTCTCTGGGGTTCATATGGGGAGAGACGGTCCCTAAGGTAGACAGGTCCTCGACCATATAGGGCTTTAAAGGTAATGACCAGCACTTTGTAACGGACCCGGTATATAACTGGCAGCCAGTGCAGTTCGCGCAGCCCAGGCTGTATGTGTTCCCATTTAGGAAGCCCTAACAACAGTCTGGCCGCTGCATTCTGCACCAGCTGCAGCTTCCGGGTTCGGTACAGAGGCAGCCCCATGTAGAGGGCATTACAGTAATCCAGTCTCGAGGTGACCATTGCATGAAGCACCATTGCCAGATCTTGGCGCTCTAGGAAGGGAGCCAACTGAACCTCAGGGTGGGCAGGTTCTCCTGATAAGCACAATGTGCTCTATTACCATGATTGTTTGTAGGCTGACACTTAGATCTTCTTTGCTCTGGTTGGCTCAAGCAGCTCCTGAATTAGTGAGTGGTGACTGAAGGCAGCTGCATGTGACCCTGCCAGGTGGAGGTAAAGGAAGCCCTCAAAAGCAGAAGAACAGCACATTGAGTGGTCCCTCCTAGGTGGCAGGTGTTCAAGCATCCCCAGTTTTCAAGCTCTTTTCTTTCTTAAAAAAATCTTGGTGGATGTGACTGCTGTCTTTAAGCGTGGTAATATAACAGAGAGAAACCACGGAACAAATGTGTAAAGCCAAAGCAGGAAAACAACCATGGTATCAGTAACAAAATACTATTTCTATAGATTCTAAGTGTTTACTCTACAACATTCATGAAATTGCCAAATACGGAGAATTTAAAGTGCTATTAATTTCAGTTCATTGATGATTAAGGTCCTAGAGACTTAAAGTGCACAGTAGCTAGTGTTATAAATCTTCAGTAATATAGAACAGTCTCAAATGTTCAAGTGCAAAGTCACAAAAACATTCCTATGGAGCAGTAATAATTCCTTCAAGGAATCCCAAATATACGGCTTCATTATACCCTATGGGCCAATATAATCAATGGCAAAATCTCATAGGGCATAATCTGGGGGCTGGAGGGAAGGAGGTTGAGGGAGAGGCACCAGATTTGCAGTGTAGCTGCAGGAGCCTCTTCTCCAAAGAACCTCTAAGTTCCACAAATATTGCATCAGGGGGTCCACTTCTATGTCCCCCCAAAGAGGTTGCCCCATTCCCCATTGTTTCCTATGATGGGGAAATGCCAATTTCCCCATGGTATTTACAGTGGGATGGGGAGAGGGAGGAGGTTTGAAAAAGAGGGACAAAAATTGCAGTGTAGCTGCAGGAGTCTCTCTCCCTAGAAAGCCCCCAAGTGCCATAAAGATTGGACAAGGGGATTCAATTCTAGGGCCCCCCAAAGAGGTTACACCCATTGGGTGTTTTCGCACTGACCTTAATCGGCAGCGACGTCCCTCTTCACTGCGCAGGATCTGCGCGGATTTCGCACCAATTGCTGCGGAGCACCCGGAAGAGCTGCAAAGTCCCGCGGCTTTCGCGGCGCAAATGGAAACCGCCAAAAACCAGTTTCCATTTGCGCCACAAAAGCCGTGGGACTTTGCGGCTCTTCCGGGTGCACCGCAGCAATTGGTGCGAAATTCGCGCAGATCCTGCGCGGTGAAGAGGGACGTCGCTGCCGATTAAGGTCAGTGCGAAAACGCCCATTGTTTCCTATGACAGGGGAAAAACTAGCAAACACAGGCAGCAGTCAGATTCTCCTAGAGAATCTCTGCAGTGTGAGTAGTCCGTCAACAGCAGTGCTTGTTTGCAAGGTACATAAAAGTTCTATGTACCCAGCAGAACAAGTGCCACTGTGGCAATGCTACTGCCTCACACAGGACCTTACTTCCAAACTGAGAATCTCTCTGATTCATAAACTTGGGGTGGGGTTTTCTGCCAAGACTGATGCACAGAACTAGTGCATTGAATGCACTAGTGCCATGCAGGAGAGCCCTGTGCCACTGCCAACCTAGTGACAAACCCAAGTTGTCACGTTCTCAGGGTGCAGGCAGGCAGGAGTCCAAAGCCAGTCCAAGGTCAAATTCCAGGAAGTCAAGCAGGAGCCAAGTCACCAATGCAGAATCACAAACCGGAATCAGAAGTCAATGTCCAAAAGCCAAAAGGTCAGGGTGCCAAGGAAATCAAGCAGGCCAGAATCAGGAAGGAGCGTGGATGCAAGCCAGATAATAGATTTGTTGCTTCCACAAGGTTACCCGGTCCTGGGTGGGAGCTGTATGGGAGTCTCAATCAGCCTGCTCCCTGGGTGGCAGTGACTCTGCTAGAACTCAGGGCTGAGAGATCTGAAGCATCGGCGTGCCTCATGTCTTCACTCTGAAAGTTCTTTCTGGAGCCTGCTTCGATCATCAACAGCTGACACTGGTGCCTAGAGAGTGATTGATGGGCCAGCTGCTGTTTGTTCAGCTGAGAAACTGGCTGGCAACTCTTACAGGTCTGTTAACCCTTCCAGCTCCTCCTCATCAGAGCTCATGACACAGCCAACTACTGCCCAACAGCTGAACCTAGTGCCCTTGTGGCTAATGCCAGCTCAAGAGGACTCAGTCTCCTATACCAAAGGATAAATGGACTCATATACACAAAGCTGAGAAACCAGTTATTACAACACTCAAGACAATTTAATCCCCAGTGCTTAACAGTGATATTGGCTTCTTATCTCATTACACACAGTAAGTCACTCAGTTCTCAGTTTTACCCAAAAATCATACTCTATGGTTGATTACAGACCGGCACTTTGGGCTGACTCAGAGACCCCAAAAATCTTTCCACACACAAACATCTGTCACCCATCCCCATCCTGTACTCACCCGTTCTCCAGCCTCTGCAGGCTGGTTCAAAAAGCTACCACTTTGAAGTGGTAGCAAATTTCTGATCCAATAGCCAGTTGCCCAGTTGGCATCTGGAAGCGGCAGGGCAGATGTGAGGTGACTTGACTGTGTGAAAGCACCAAGCCGCTTCTGCCTTTCCCCCCCTTAAAAACTGTTAGGAGCACTTGAGCACTTAACTTGTTGGGGGAAGAAAGAGTGGTCTGGCTTCTGAGGCACCTCTACATCTGGAGGCAGCCGACCACCTGGCAGATGAGATGCAGATGCTTCACTGGGGAGTGTGTGGAGGCTTTAGGATGGGTCTTTTTGAGCCAGCCCAATTAAGGATGCCACCCAACCACCCCAAACTGCCCGTCTGTTATCTTCCTATTAGTGTTAAAGATGCCATTGGACTCAAACTTAGTTCTTACATCTGTTATTAACTCCTGTCATTTTGCTGCTATTTATGTCTTACCTAATATGTTATTTTAATTATAGCTGAATTTATTGCTCCATTCCATAGACATCTTGATTGTATTGGTGCTTCATGGCAACCCATATACAATATTTGATAAAATCTGTTTCAACAGATCTTCAGGAGTTCTTGCTTCTATTCAGTTATTGCCCTTTGTTTTTGCTAAAGGTACCACTGGATTCAAATGTCATTCTCGCATCTACATGTTAATGTTTGTATTTGTATGCTAATCTTGCCTTAATCCAATCTCAGCTATAATCATCCAGTTCTTATGCATCTTGACTCTAACTGGTTCTTCTTGGCAGCCAACCAACCCCCACCCCACCCCCTGTATGCAATGGTTGAAGACTAAATAAAATTTTGTTGGTCTTAAAAGTGCCCCTGCACTCTAATTTTAAAAAGGGTTCCAGAGGAGATCCAGGAAATTACAGGCCAGTCGGTCTGACTTCAATACCTGGAAAATTAATGGAGACTGTTATTAAAGAAAGAATTAGTAAGCACATTGATGAACAAAAATGATTGAGAAAGACTCAGCATGGATTCTGTAAGGGAAGATCTTCTCTCACTAACCTGTTAGAGTTCTTTGAGGGGGTGAACAAACATGTGGACAAAGGAGACCCAGTAGATGATGTTTACCTTGACTTCCAGAAAGCTTTTGATAAAGTTCCTCATCAAAGGCTCCTAAGTAAGTTCAAGAGTCATGGGATAAAAGGAGAAGTCCTCTTGTGGATCAAAAACTGGCTAATTAATAGGAAACAGAGAGTGAGTATAAATGGGCAATTTTCTCAGTGAAGGGTGGTAAGCATTGGGGTACCACAGGGCTAAGTACTGGGTCTGATATTTTTTAAATTTGTTCATTAATGATTTGGAGTTGGGAGTAAGCAGTGAAGAGACTAAGTTTGCAGATGACACTAAATGGTTCAGAGTGGTGAGAACCAGGGAGGATTGTGAGGCACTCCAAAGGGATCTGCTGAGGCTTGGCGAGTGGGCGTCCACATGGCAAATGAGGTTCAACGTGGCCAAGTGCAAAGTAATGCACATTGGGCCCAGAAATCCTGATTATAAATACAAGTTGATGGCGTGTGAACTGGAAGAGACTGACCAAAAGAAAGGTCTTAAGGTTGTTGTAGATAACTCACTGAAAATGTAGAGACAGTATGCAACTGCAATTAAAAAGGCCAATGCTATGCTGGGAATTATTAGGAAGGGAATTGAAAACAAATCAGCCAGTATCATAACGCCCCTGTATAAATAGATGGTGCAGCCTCATTTGGAGTACTTTGTACAATTCTTGTCACCGCACCTCAAAAAAGATATTATAGCTTTGGAAAAAGTGCAGAAAAGGGCAACTAGAATGATTAAAGGACTGGAACACTTTCCCTATGAAGAAGGGTTAAAACGCTTGGGGCTCTTTAGCTTGGAAAAAAGTCGACTGAGGGGTGACATGATAGAGGTTTACAAGATTATGCATGGGATAGAGAAGGTAGAGAAAGAAGTCCTTTTCTCCCTTTCTCACAAAACAAGAACTCATGGGCACTCAATGAAATTGCTGAGCAGTCGGGTTAAAACTGATAAAAGGAAGTGCTTCTTCACCCAAAGGATGGTTAACACATGGAATTCACTGCCACAGGAGGTGGCGGTGGCTACAAGCATAGCCAGCTTCAAGAGGGGATTGGATAAACATATGGAGCAGAGGTCCATCAGTGGCTATTAGCCACAGTGTATTGTTGGAACTCTCTGTCTGGGGCAAGTGATGCTCTGTATTCTTGGTGCTTGGGAGGGGCAACAGTGTGAGGACTTCTAGTGTCCTGGCCCCACTGATGGACCTCCTGATGGCACCTGAGTTTTTTGGTCACAGAGTGTTGGACTGTGGGCCATTGTTCTGATCCAACATGGCTTCTCTTATGTTCTTAACTTGTTCTGTAAGAAAAATGATTGTGGAGAGGCTTGTAGCCTTAGACCGATTTTACACTAGCCTTAAGCTGCTCTCGTGCTCCACTTCTCTGCGGGGGTTCCATCGGATTTCACACTATCTGCCCCAGGGCTGGTGGCTGCTCCTGTTACCCCTTCTGCATAATATGAATCACAGGGGAGGGAGGGGGCTGCCCTCAAGCAGTGAGAAAAGAAGGTGGTGGGTCACCCTCACCCTTCCCTGCAATTGTAACTATGTGGGAGGAGCAGCCGCTGGCCTCCCCACATGATTTAAAGGACCCACTAATCAACTGGTTGGTGGGCCTTTTAATGGTATAGGGAGGCCAGTTGTTGCTTCTGCACAACCCCTCCCCCAGGGAGGGGGCAGTCCTCAAGCAGCAGCAGCAGTGGCAGTGGTGGGAGGGAAGGTCTTTTGGCCAGGGTGACTCCTCAGAAGCTGCCAGGCGAGAGCTTCCTTCCAGGCAGCTGCCACACAGGCCATCCCTCAGGATCTCCTTCCTTTTCCCTCACTGGTGGATCCTCACTGGAGGGGGAGGGTGCCATCTCTGTAGAGCAGCAGGATTCCTCTGGCCTGGGCAGGAGAATTGCAAGGAGTGGGGGTTGCCAGCCAGGCCCAGGGTAGGTCAGCCGGGGCATCTTTAGGAGTGGAAGCAACCACAAGCCTGGTGCTGGTTCTCTGGCTACCCCCCCCCCCTCCTGACAACATTCTGTGGGGCCTCCCGAGAAATTTAAAAGCCCCCCCCCCAGCATTTCAAATTCTGTCTACAGGTCTGTCAGCTACTTGTGAGTAGTGCACAATCTGTTACTGCATCCAAAGATATCTGGATTTGCATACCCAATATTTAATAGATGAAAATTGGGGGCACACTTGGCATGTCCCTATTTGCAATCTGAGGGTCATAAGTCAAGTCCTTCCCCTCCCTATTAACACAAATTCTACTCCAACTGCTTTACATTGTGCTTGTTTACTCAACGACAGCTTGTCCTGCAGTGTTTTATAAGTCAAGGTCTTTGTCTTTTAGGTTAAAGATTCACTAGGTCAATGTATTTGTCGTACAATCCATTTTCTGCCATTCCTAATGAGCCTCAACTGCATGTAAAATGAAAAACAGTGTACATTTGCAGTATGTTCATTGGAGAGCCAATATGTCCACACCCAATTTACAGGTTCAGTTTCTTGTGGGAGAATGCTGGGAAAAAAAAATCAGCAGCTCAAAACATTAGTGAGGCCTTTCCTCAAAAACCAAAACCCGGGACAAAATGGTGACATGAGCCAGAAAGCAGAAATTTCCCCTAATAAACAGGATAGCTAGTGTATAAATTTGGAACAGAAACCACATTTTTTTTTTTAATTTGAGGTATTTATCCCAACCAGCCAGTCACTTGTTTATAATTATATCTTTATAATAATAGAGAAGCACTGGGTTGGACTGGTAGAAAATTACTCATTAAACTAGCTGAGTTTTTTTTAAAAAAAATACCTGCACATACTCTGGATACTATGATGCTTTCAAGTGATTCTCTGGTGCTTATTCATTGAAGAACATAAAGTTACACAAAGATCAGAGACCATGCCAAGTAGCTAAGCACAACAAGGTGAGCAAAAGACAGCCCGTCCGGCTTTTGTTGGTTGGTGTCACAACCTTAACATTACTTTGTATGAAGAACTGCTGTCAGGGCATTCAAGTTGCTGTTTGAAACAGCTGTAAGATTGAGGAAGCACCACAGTCCAGTTGCATTAACAAACTATTTTGGGGGGAAAGGCATGAACCTGCTTGCATGATATTGGAGAAGGGGAAAAAAATCCAAAAGGTACCAGGGCAGCTAATTTAATTTCTTAGAGGGCATGACTGAAGATCCAGTCAGCAAGTGATCATCTCACTTCATACAGATTCAGTCTTTAGTAACATTTCCTTGATCATCTTCCTTTAGCAACTAAAAATAAGAACAAACGCAAAGGCCAAATTTTTAAAAAGGTAATTCTTCTAAGAAACTGGATTCTTCAGAGCATTGTCCAGAGTTGCCACTTAGCCAGTTCCAAGCTGATTTCCCTCATCCTGTTCTTTGTCATCATTGTGAACTTTGATTTAATGCTAGTCAATGGGCAACTTTCAGTTCTGTGTGCATTTAAATACAGGTATAGCACCAACAGGGCACAGCAGCACTCTGGTACTCACTGGCTGCTAACAGACCGGCACTGTGGGCCGACTCAGAGATGCCTCTGAAATTGAATCAAAAAATCCCTCCACATGCAAACATCTGCTGCCCGTCCTTGTCCTGTACGCACCCCGTCCTCCAGCCTCCGCAGTGCGACTGAAAAAGCGACCACTTCCAAAGTGGTAGCAAATTTTTGAGCTGCATGCTAGTGGCCTCCTTGGCGTCTGGAAGCAGAAGGGTGCAAGTGAGGTGCCTTGGCAGTGTGAAACTTCCAAGCTACCCCAAGTTGCATCCAGTTCAGTGCGCATGAGTGCTTGTGCACATGTGAACACTGTGCACATATGTGTGTGCATGTGCACTTATGTGCGTGAATGCATGTGACTACTGAAAATGTATGGGGACAGGAATGGTGCGCAACGGACATCTGAACATGCCCATGTCGCTCCATGGACAGCGGGAGTGTGTGGAGGCTTCAGGACAGCTCTTTTTGAGCCGTCCCAATTTGGGATGCCTCCCAACTGCCCCAAAATGCCTGTCTGTTATCAGCCACTGATTTATAGTGTGCATTATCCATTTGGGCTGGGCCCACTCACCATGTTGTGACCACCTTTTCCAAGCAGCATTTGTTGCCACCCAATAGACAGACAAACAGGGGCGGACAAAATGAAAACATCCTCTTGAAAGAAAGGAAATTAAAAAAAAAATGCTGCTTAGACAAACTGAAGAAGGTCTGATTTTAAATGAATGGCCCAGATAGATCTGTACATAATATGAAGCAGTTGCCTCTAAAGTTACTGAACACAACTGGTAAATAAATTAAAAGACTGTTAAATAACACAACATAAGAAAATTGCAATTAAATAGAAACAAAGAACAATGATTTTGTGTCATTGCTGTTGACATTTGGATAAAACCTGTATAAGCCCTTTAGCTTAGTTTAACAAGCACAAAGATTACAGGCTTTTCAAAAATCATCTTGAAGTTTGCTCTTTTTTGTGTGAAGAGGGGAGTCAAAATGAATTGCAAGCCAGCTTAGAACAACTCATTTTGCTCCTCATTGTTTCTTGATGAATGAGCTGTGACATGGTGCCTGGTAGAAATCTTCAGAAATGGATTCCCATCTAGAAGAAAAATTGTAATGCAGAACAAGGGTGAGCAGGAGGCCACTTGGGAGTGACCAGTTACTCTCCACTTCTCCTCAAGAACTTCTGTGGTCACTTTCTTATCCTTCCTTTTTAAAGCTACTGTGTGAAAAAGGAGGCACATGCGTCTTTGCTATAGATAAAATACTACAGCATTTTTTTCTATCTACCGTCTCCTCACTCTCACTTATGCACATGTGCAGCTTTGTTCTGGACAGGAAAGGAGTGTTCTATTTGTCTCTTCTAGGAAAAGGATACTGATAATTGTGCATTTTTCCTGCAGGGCAAGTTGCCATCATGGGGGAGGGGTTGCCTTGAGAAACAGCAGAAGAAAGGCTTATCCACCTGAGCATAGCATAACTATACTGAAGCACTGTAATTTTTATGCTAGCTGTTTTGTGGCTAGTTCTACCCACTGAACCACCGTTCTCTCATGACAGTGCAAAATCTTAGGCCTACTACCTCGACTAGATCTGTTCTCTTCTGTTGTGATAAACAGAAAACCAATGTAATCTTCATGTGATCAACAGATCTGCAATATAACCTTAAAGCATCAATAATTAATTATGGCTTGAACTTTTAATCTTCATAATTCAGTGCCTAAAAAAAATGCGATAGGATGAGTGACTGTGAAAGAATCCTCCTCCAAGGGTGGAATACAGTGAAAGAAGGGGCAGATAAATCTCCCTGGGGAGAGAATTCCACAGTTTTGGTGCCATGACTGATAGGGCCCTCAGCCAACATGGTACCCTGAACAGGGCCCCTGAGAATGACTATAATAGTCAGATTTATATGGGAGAAAACAGTCCTTAAAGTACACAGGTCCCAAGCTGTATAGGTTTTTAAATGTCAATGTCAGCATTTTGAATTGGGTCTGGAAGCAAATGGGCACCAGTGTAGATGGAACAAGGCTGGAGTGATATGGTCACTGTGACCCAATCCAGACAGCATTCACCTTGTTCATCCTGCAACAATTATGGGTTTAGGACACTCTTCAAGGGTAACCACACATAGAACACATTGCAATAATCTAATTTAGATGTTATTTTGAACAGCTGGCAACCCCCAGGAGCAAAAATGGGACCCGGAATGCCAGTGTGCTGCAGCACACAAATGTCACTTCTGGCAAAAATGGAAGGATGCTGTAGGCCAGAGGTGTCAAACATGCAGCCTGTGGGCTGGATCTGGCCCATGAGCAACTTTCTTCTCCTGCTTCTTTTTCCAGGGCTGCTGCTGCAGTCGCAGTATAGCTTGCTTTTTTCTGAGCTCCCTCAGTAGCTCTTTGCCTCGTGCCTCTTGCCTCCCTTCCCCACTCTTTCTCACACATAGAGCTCTGTGGCTGCTTCCTGATTCATGTGGGCAAGATACAAAGACACACACAGAGCTTCTGCTTCCTTCTCCAGGGTTGCTCCTCCTCTTTTGAGAAGGAAGGAAGGGGGAGGAAAGAGATAGAGAGAAAATAAAGTTGGAGTCCAATGGCAGCTTTAAGACCAATAGCATTTTATTCCAGGTATAAGCTTTTTGTGTGCAAGCACACTTCTTTTTTGGAAGGAGAGAGGGAGGGTGGGTAGATTCTTCTGATTCTTCTGGCTTATTCTGATTTTTTTTTAAAGGTTGGATTTCTCTATTCCTATCTGGATTTTTTTTCTTTCAAAAATACCCTGATTAGGAATTAGAACACTTGGATTGGTCCTTATATTTTGGACAGTGGAGTGATTTCAGATGCCAAAGGATAATAGCACACATTGGTAATGGGGCAGGAAAACTAGCTCTCAGTTCAGACCAGGAGGATACACTGTCTTGAGCTTCATTATCAATTGCAATTATCAATTACGATTCTCTTTCCGATCTCCCCTTGGAATTCCTTTGTAAGAGCACTCCTACTCTTAGGTCAGCAACTGAATGTTCTGATTTCTAATGTCAGACTTATATCCATTTATTTTTTGCATCTTCCTGGACTGAATCCTCCTGGATGGAATAGAGACCTAGATTTCCTGTCTCATTACCAACACTAGTATCTCCATGCTTACAGCTCCTCTGCATATCACACCTAATCCAACCAATCCTGTTATTATCATTCACTTGCTATTGTCGTTCAGCATCCGAAATCACCTTGCATTAAATTTTATAGCACACATTAGGAATAAGGCCAGTTGTGAGGAAAAATACAATGGACTCTAGAAAAAGGTTGTGGGTGAGTGCGTGCCCTCCCATCCTTGCTGCCTTCCCACCCACCTACCCACCAAGTGAAGGCATTCACTCCCCTCATCCAGGCGTCTCCCCACCCCCAACTTCCCACCTCCACTCCCCTCCAACTACCATCCCCCCCCCCAACCACGCCATCCTCTCAGCTACCTCTGCATCCTTGGCATGCCACTACTCCCCCCCGTCCATGATATTAATTCTCTCCAGCCCTTGCTGTCTTCCCACCTACCAATCCTTGGCCTTCACTAACATCCCCACCGTTGCTGTCTTCCCACCCACCCCAACCCTTGGCATTCACTCACCCCACCCTTGCTGGCTCCCCTCCCCACATGTGTATTTGTGCAGGGCTTTTTTAGTAGAAAAAAACGCAGCAGGAACTCATTTGCATAGTAGGCCACACCCCTGATGTCACCATTGTTTAATACAGGTCTTTGTTTTAGAAAAAGCCCAGCAAGAACTCATTTGCATATTGGGCCACACACCCTGATTCCAAACCAGCTGGAACTGCATTCCTGCGTGTTCCTGTTCAAAAAAAGCCCTGCGTTCGTGGGTCCTCATGTCTCTGGTGACTCAAAGCCCTGAAATGGCCAGTTTGGAGGGTAGAGTCTATGGCATTGTACCTGTCTGAGGTCCCACCCTTCCTGAAACCCACTTTCTCCAATCTCCAACCCTCAAATCTCCAGGAATTTCCCAACCTGGAGATGGCAACCCTATCTCCTTCCCAACAGCAGTAGCAAGCGGCCAGGCATAGGGTAGCCAGCCTCCAGGTGGCGCTTGAAGATCTCTTGGGATCACAACTGAACTGAAGGCAACAGATCTCTCTCTCTCTCCCTGGAGAAAATAACTGCTTTGGAAGGTGGACTCTATGGCATTTTATTCAGCTGAGGCCTCTCCCTTAGCTGAAAGAAGCAACCTTGGTTGCCTAGCCTCTGGCTAGCAGCTTCCCCAGTGACCCAATCCTCATCTGTCCTGAGGTGAGGCTAAGGGGAGGAGGGAGAATGGGAGTGGCACGAAAGAGGCAGCAGCCATGGCCTCTGAGAAAATGCTCCTGGTGGGGCCAGGCCTTGTTGCCTAGTCACATTACAGCAGTGTCATTGGCATCTTGGCTGTTTTGGTGGCCTTCATTGGCTGCATGTGCTGGGAGGCCATCTGCATGAGCTGTTGATGGAGCATCAGAGGTTTGTTGCCGCTGTCAGCTGCAACATCTTTCATGAGGCCACAATAGAGCAGCAGCCCTTTCTGAGGTCAGTTGACGGAGAGGACACAGAGAAGCATTGGAGATGTGTCGGTCTCTGTGGTAAGACTGTTTTGGTGGTTTGTTCAACATTCCTGGGCCTGCAGTAGATGGGGGCAGGGGAGTCAGCCAGTGGGAAGCCAGAGGTGCTGACTGAGCCATGATGAGCCAATGGTTTATGGAGTGCATGGAATGCACCCCTCAGCCAATGGGAGACCTGGATTTGGCCACCTCACAGGGCTTTTATTAAAGAGAGGATGGCCTGGCCCAACAAAGTGACATTTATGTCAGATCTGGCCCTCGTAACAAATGAGTTCAACAACTCTGCTCTAGGCTTTTTAAACTATAGAGTTTTCGAAGCTCCTACAGCATCCATTATCTCATTTCTTGATTTTACAGAAAGTGATATCACTGCACCAGCACTATGCCACCATGTTCTCTAGTCCCTCCCCCCCCCCCCCCGAATTTTCTCTTGCCAGCATTCCAAAGTTTGCTAGGAAGTCTCCTGCTATAGTTATTGTGGAAGACCTGGTGAGTCTACCTCTGTGTTCCAGGTGTCATTTTGGGCACTTGTTCACAGGAGCAGAGCTCCAGAACCTCTACATTTTATTATGCTCTTGCTTTCTTACCTCACCCCGCCCCCTCCATACTTGCTTCTGGACTCCATTGTTCAAATATCCTGTGAGAACCCTAAGATTTGACAAACTTCCTAATATTTTTCCCAACCAAAAATGGGAGAATAACCAAAACATATAAAGCAGACAGATGGAAATCTTCATCATACCATTGTGGTCACATAGGAGAAAGTAATTTTTAAAGTATGATGGGAGGAAGGTTTTATTATGACAATTATCATTCGAGAAGCATTTTAAGCTAGATTTAGTACGCCTTCCAGTGATGTCAAGAGTGTGTGGCATATGTATTAATTTTAATAACAAATGATAAGTGTTATTACAATATATTACAGTATAATAAATTTTTAAACAAAAAAAGAGTGTGTGGCATATGCAAATGAGTTGTGCTAATGAGCTCTGGAACCTCTTTTTCTACAAATGACCTGTGTATGTCAGCAACTCTTCATGTTGAACTGGTCACCCAGCATGGCCTTGGGAGTATGAGAGTGAGACTGGACAATCCTTCTGCTTTTAATTTATTAAAATTTCATTTCTAATTCCAACATAAATTACATAAACAGTAGGTGAACCATAGGTCACATGTCTCCATCCTCATTCTCACCTCCCAAAAGATCCTAAATTTGTTACACTGTCCCAAGAAGGAAACAGCCCATCATACAAGCCAAGCTCCTGTCTTGATGGCCCACAAGCTGTGAAAAAGGCAGCCCATGTTGTTCTCCTGATTGTTCATTGAGTTTCGAAAAGGTGGATTTTCTAAACTGCATTTTTCCCACATTGTTTTTCTGTTAATTCATTTTAATTCCATACTACGTTTTCCCTGAGTTTATGCTGGGAGGTATACATGTGCTGCATTTTGCAGGGGTTTTTAAAAGGCTGCTTTAATGAATTCTTAATTATATTATTCAAAAGATCCATTATTCAGTATTCATCTCACTTCTAAATGGACGTCTTTACCTGACATATGAATGAAATGAGTCTAAATGCTTTGCATGCCACCTAGGGATTCATAATAGACTCCGTGCAGAATGGCAGCAGCAGGTTTTTCTTTCTGCTTTAAATTTACAGGGATTGTTTGTGGAGATGGACCTGCAGGAAATAGCCAGCCAGCCTCTCAACTCTTTATGGGTATATTCATATCCGTTGAGTGTCTGGAAGGCTGACCATTAGGCCATAGTCATTGGGGATGACTGAGAAAGGAGGAGATTGGATCATCATTAGGTGTGTTCCAGATGATAGTTGTCCTGGACAATAAATACACAATTATTGCTTGTTGTTTCAGAGATCCTCAAATCCTGCATCTGTTACAGGGAAATGACACATCCCCAATACTCAGTCTGATCAAGAATAAAACCAACCGCAAATTCCATTACTGTAAGAGAAACAGATGATGTAAGGAAGAACATTCACCAGTGGAGCAGGTGTCACCTTTACAGCTACCTGATACAATAGACATTTCACTTGGTCTATCATGAACCTTGCACAGGAAGCAGAAGCAAAACAAAATGCACATTATATAAATATCCACTTATTCATAATTTAAAATGACAGTCCAAGTAAAATCTCCATCTTGTAATGTGTTATGCTAGCTACACAGGAGCCCTCTCCAACAAAAGAGCACATTCCCTGTGCAACAGAGAGCACTCACATAACATAAAACCTCTTTAGGAAAGTTGGGAAGGTTTAGGTGCTTGAGGCTGCTCCTCTGAGGAGAATCTCGTGTCCAGATAGGACAGCTATTCAGTTCATTGCTCATTGTTGTAGCTGTGTGCTTCTATCTAATCAGCAATACTGTGAAACTGAGTTAAACTGGTTGGGTTGTGATTTCCTGTTCTCAAGGGAACCAGGGTGATAGTTTTTTAAGGTAGGGTAGGGTGGTGGAGTTAGGCCTTTTAATACAGAATTGTAGCACACTGATAAAACTAGATTCCAGGATTCTTTGGAAACCAAACCAGATAAACTGGTGTAAACTTGTCTTCGGTTTGTAGTATAAATATGCCTGTGGGTACTTTGGTTTTTGTCTCAATTTATTTACCTCCTGTTAGCTGGGCCTTAGAATATTTTTATTCCATGCAATTATATAAATAGAAAATGTTAGTTATACAGTTATATAGTCAAACTACACTTTCCCCACCTTTTCTTTTGAGAACTGGAATCCTCCTATAAAGTAATGCATTTATGTTAGTGCAATCCATGTAAAAATTATCCCAAATCATAGATTATTAGTTTCTAAGTATTTGTTTGCACACAAGTATTCTTTACAATGCACAAGCATAATATAAAGTTCATTTTTTACTTCCTGACTACTACAACAAGCGTTAATTAGAGTATAAAGTGATTTAAGAGAGCCATTTGATAAGATAAAATAATCTTTTTTAACAAATATGGTATTTAATTTCCTGTCTTCCTTTGGGAAAAAAAAATATTATTATTACTTTAAATTTCTATCCCGCCCTCTCCGCAAGCTTCCTCTACATAACTTTATCATCTGAATTTTAAAAAATCCTGATATTTCACAATGTCTTTTGTCACTACATTTGCAAGAATTTAAAAATGGTATTTGAAAAGATACAAGTGAGATAGTCTCAAGCATCTCATCTCCCCCTCTGCCACTGTTTCCTCTTTCCCTTCTCTGAAAGCCCTCATAGCCTCTCCACTTTTCCTGCTCTCTTCTGTCCTTCCCATCCACCAGCCAACCTATCTTTTTCTCCATCCCCCAGTCCAATTTCCCCTCCTTCTCTACCCCAGCAGCCTCTCCCTAGGAAAAGTCTGGCTAAGTTACACAGTGCTGACCACCAAACTAGATCCCATTGTGTGGTGAGAAATCTGCAAGAACATCTGCAAGAGGGACCTCAGTTTTCCCTCTACATACTATTTCTTCTTTCCATTCTCCTGGAAGTTCCCATATCTTCACCATTCCCTGGTCTCTTCTTGCCTACCCACCTACCTCCATTTTATTTGCCCTCATCTTCAGCTGTATGTATTATTTTTTCACTACATTTATACCCCACTTTTCTCCCCTAAGCAGCTTACATTATTCTCTTCCATTCTATCTTCACAACAATCCTGTGAGGTAGGTTAGGGTTAGAGCATATAACTGGCTCAAGATCACTCAGCAAAATTCCATGGCAGAGTGGGGATTTGAATCTGGACCTCTGAGACCCTAGCCTTTAACACTAACCACTGCCACACGTGAGTTATGTAATGGCTGCCAGTGGTATACAAAGCCTATTTGGCCCCCAGGGCAGATAATTTTAACACACACAGAGACTCAATGTATATTTTGCCATCAAATCACAGCTTATTTATGGTGATGTTGTAGGTTTTTTAGGGCAAGAGACATTAGGAGGTGGTTTGCCATTGCTTGCCTCTATGTCAGCCCTGCTTAGCTTCTGAGATCAGGCTAGGCTAGGGCTGTCCAGGTCAGGACCCCTCCTCTATACGACAAAATTATTTTCATTAATAATCATTTACTTTTATTTATTTTATTATGTTTATATCCTGCCTTATCCCAATAATGGGCTCAGGGCATCTGACAACATTTGGGTATAAACAGTAACAAAACCAAGTTAAAATCCAGTTTAAACTCACAATCTAAGTTGGCACATAAACAGTAAATGTGATTGCAATAACCAGCATAAGACTCAGGGCAGTCATTAATACCTCCTGTGGGATGATAATCATACGAACATATGAACATATGAAGCTGCCTTATACTGAATCAGACCTTTGGTCCATCAAAGTCAGTCTTGTCTTCTCAGACTGGCAGCGGCTCTCCAGGGTCTCAAGCTGAGGCTTTTCACACCTATTTGCCTGGACCCTTTTTTGGAGATGCCAGGGATTGAACCTGGGACCTTCTGCTTCCCAAGCAGATGATCTACCACTGAGCCACCGTCCCTCCCCATGAGCCACCGTCCCTCCCCTGAGCCACCGTCCCTCCCCAATCATGTTGTTTCTGAAAGTAATTCTATGGGCAGTAGCTCTGTGGAACAGGGGAGGTCAAGATGAACCAAACACCATGCACCTCAGCCAAAGGCCTGGCAGAACAGTTCCATTTTATAGGCACTATGGAATTGTAGCAAGTCCTACAGAACTTTGATCTCATAACGAAGCATCTTCCACCAAGCTGGGACTGGGGCAGAAAAAAACCTGGCTCTAGTTGAGGCTAAGCAGATGTCTTTTGGGCCAGAGACTACTGGTAGATATTGTTCTGCCTAGCACAAGACTCTTGGGGGCACATATAGGAAGAGACGGTTCCATAGATATGCTGGTCCCAGGCTACATGGGTTTTTAAAAGTCAATACCATAACCTTGAACCACATGCAGTACTCTATAGGGAGCCAGTGCAGCTGTATGGGCACCAGCTGAATGCATACCCACATGGGCATTGTTGTCAACAAGTGCACTGCTGCATTCTGCACTAGGTGCAGTTTCCAGATCAGGTTTAAGGATAGCCCTGCATATAGCAAGTTACAGTAATCCAGCCTGGAAGTCACCATTGCATGGATCACTGTAGCTAGGTCCTGGGAGGTGAGATAGGGAACCAGTTGCCTGATCAGCTGAAAGTGATAAAAGGCTGACCTGGCAACAACAGTGATCTGAGCCTCCATTGAAAGTGAGGCATGCAGGATCACTCCAAGGCTCCTCACCCTTGCTGCTGCGGTCAACAGAGCCCCACCAAGCATTGGGAGCTGGATTCCCAATCCCAGACCCCCATGACTCAGGTACAGGACCTCCATCTTCATTGGATTTAGTCTCAGGCATCTCTGCTGTAACCATCCAGCAACAGCCTCTAATGCCCTGGCTAGAATATCTGGGGAGGATAAAGATGGGTATCATCAGCATACTGTTGTCACCCTTTGTCCCCAACCATGGAGAAAGGAGAAATTGTAAAGCAGTTCCCCAAACTCCTATGTTGGCAAGGTGGTGGGTTAGAAGGTTGTAATCAACTATGAACTACCTTGATCCAGGTGTCTCAAGAGGTCATTTATGATGGCAACCAGCGCAGTCTCTGTCCTATGACCAGACTGGAATGGATCCAGGATTTAAGCCCCATCCAAGAAAACCTGGAGCCGTTAAGCTACCATTCCTTCTATATACTAAATTTTTATTCTGAATTTTCAGTATGGATACAGAAGGAGAAAAAGGGAAATGTGGAAAAGCTCAGAAACATATATATTAAATAAGCACACAATATATGGACAGTTTTACTAATACAAATACTGAAGATATTTCTTATTCAATGAACAAATATGTAAGAAGAATAGTTTAGCCAATACATGACATGGGATGATATAGTAGCATAATCATGAGAGTATTTTATGAGAAAGTGTGTGTGTGTGGCTCAATCCTCAATTTTTATTGAAAGATGTGGCTACCACAGGAGTGGCCTTGTACTCTGTCTGTCACCACTCCCCCTGTCATTGGGTAGCCTCTCTGTGACCCGCCTACTACCGGCCTTGTCAGGCCAGAACCCCACCAGTCACCCTCTGACATCTGAGGGAGACAGCTCTCTGCTGAGAGGTTCTTCTAGAGCCTTACTGATTACTACTGTCTTTCCTCAGTCCATTCCCCCCCCCCACAAAAAAACCCCCAATACTGCCATTGTTTTGCCACCTCCAAGAAACATTCCCCACCAAAGTTGCACTCACCCAGTAAACACACACACACACACTCTGTCCCTACTGTTCGAGAGGTATATTCTATTTATAAATATGGCAGAAACTCCTCCTTAGAGGACAATATTCCACCTCTTCATTTACAGCACAATCTGTGGTTGAATCCAGTGTGAACTAGCATCATGTGGGAGACATTCTTGCTTAAGTAATACTGAACATCACTTAATAATTATATATACTGAAGCAAACTCAGACAGAAAACAGTTAAATCTCTTCAATGGGCAGAGAGGAATGTTCCATCACAAAGGGTGGGAGGGGGAAGCTCAGCACTCTATATTCTATACTCTCTATACTTAAGCCCCCTTTCCACCTGCAAATAGTCTTCACTCTTTCTATTCAAATTAGGCTACAGTGGGCTGCTTGCTTTAAGAGGCAGGAAGCCATCTGAAGGCTCCCTTTTGCTTGCCCCCACCCCCACCTGCAAGTGGAAGGGGGGTGAAAGGTAGGCTTCTAATTGCTGCCTATTTTTCTGCCTTCTTGCCTGTCTTCCTGTCATTTCTCTGTCTCCGTCTTCCTGTCTTCTTTTCCCTTTATTTTATTCCTTTCTCCCAAACTATTACATAACTCTCACGTTATTCCCCCCCCCCCCCTCTCTCATATAGTGGGTTTAATGCATGGAGGAGATGAGGTTGTAGTGATCATAGCTCTTTACTGAGTTACAGCATGGTAACTAGTAGCTAAAGAAGACTGCCCAACAGGGCCAACTATATACAGTCCTGGGTTCCCATGTCAGAATGCCACTGGATCATTTGAACTGGCAGGGGCTTCTGGTTGGACCAGGGCAGCAGGGATTTGGATCCTACTGCCCATTGTTCTAGAGTCCCCAAGCTCAGTCCTCTAAACACCAATGAGCCAGGCAGAAACACTAGTGAGGAACATACATATGAGTCCACATACACAACATCCCTTTCTCCAGTCCACAAGCCCTAACATACCTAGTCTCTGAGGCAGGCAGGCTTGTGGTGCTCCCACTTTAACCTCCTGGATGCCAGAGTGGGTGGAGTTGCGACTGGAGCTTGTCCTGAACCTGTGGCTTCAGGTGCGGTGAACAAAGTGGCAGGGGATGCTGGTGTTCCAGCCAGTGTAGTGGGATCCTCATTTGCTGTCAGCTCGGCTGGTGGCACTGGAGCTGGGTGCTCAGATCTGGCTGGCTCAGTCAGTTGTGTTGGCGGAGCTTCCAGCTGGCTTGCAAGGCTGTAGCTAGTGACCTCATCCTCCGGAGGGGTGCGGGACCTCAGCTGGTTGATGTGGTGCCAAAGGGTGAAACCGTCCTCCATTTGTATCCATAGGAAACAGTCTCTAGAACCTTAGTCACCCTGGCAGGAACCACCCACAAAGTTCTTTGCATAGACTAGGTCCCCTGTAGCAAACCTGCAGGGTGCCCAGAGCACTTTGGGGAACTCCTACACGTCCAAGGCTCTGTCTGGGTGTAGCCAGTCAAGGAGGATGGACAGCTGCTGGCCCATAAGTAGTTCTGCTGGGCTGCGGCCTGTGGCAGTGCAGGGAATGGTGTGTTGGCTCAGGAGAAACTCTGCAAGTTGGGCCTCCCAGTCCCAGTGGATGATGCGGTGGAGGGATTCCTTTGTAGTCCACACCATCCATTCCACCTGGCCATTCATCGCCAGATGGAATGGTGTGAATCAGATGTGCCAGATCAAGTTCCACACATAAACGTCCTGAAACTCCCCAAACATAAAAGCAGTCCCGTTGTCGAGAGAAGGGTGTCCATATGTGGCAAATGCCCTGCAGAGGGTGCCGATGGCTGCCCAGGAGGATGTCAATGCCACAGGGACAACCTCTAACCATTAATCCATGTATGGTGAATGCCCTGCAGAGGGACTACCTCTAACCATTTAGAGTGAGAGTCCACAATGAGGAAGGGGAAGAGGAGGATAATCCCCTCCCTTCTCCGCAAGGGAGTCTTCAAAAAGACAAAGAACAAACTTGAGAATTTTCAATAACTTAAATTGAACTGAGCACAGGTATTCAAACTGATTTGGTTTACAATTAAGCAAGCTATAATGAGATCAACAACTGGTTACAATACGGTCTGAATAAAAATGGGATATACTTTAAAGAGAAATGTAAGTGATGCTTGATCAGGACTGAGGGCTGGAGGAGATTTAGAAGGAAGGACTAACTGGGGCTTTGAGCTAGTTTTTCACTTTGATTATCAGACTGAGTTATTCTGTGGAGAAAATGGCATTACAAATTCAAGTGTTTGATAAAAAAAGATGTTATGATTACCATAATCTCCTTAAAGCAGGAAATTGATCTGCTAACAGAGCTGATTCAAAAGCAAACAGAAACCTTTATTCTGAAATAGAAGTGAAATTGAAAATTTATATGAGCAGAGTGGTAAAGAGACCCCAGTGATATCTGCTGAGTCAAGAAAAAATGGAAAAAGATCAGTTGGGAAAGGTACTGAAGGAAATCAAAAGGGAGACAACGTGTGCAGTTACAAAGAAGAGGCGGAAATCAAGACCAATTAAAGTTTTCACAGGAGGAAGTGATGATGTGGGGGCCTTATCACCCTCAGCAAGACGGATAAATGTGCCAAGGGGAGAAAGGGCAGATTTTAGCAAGAAAATTAAGACTTGGAAAGCCTTCAAGAAGAAGGAATCATAAATTGTTTTTTCCTGCATGTAATTGGTTAACTTGGAATCAATAAAAGGGAACTGGCATGTGATTTTGAAATGGCAAGTGAGGCTTTTGGAATCTTGATGTTTCTCTTCCATTTGTTATTTTCATTTATAGAAGCTAGACAAAGCAATGTAATAGAGAGTGGGCTATGGAAATTGTTTGATTTTTTTTCTCTAGGTAAAAATAAACAAGTGTGGGAGATGAGGCAGTTACTGCATATCAACTTGTGCTTCTTAGTCTCCAAAAGTTTTTTCTAAAAGAATTTTAAATATTCAAAGTAGATAAACAATTAATTTGGGTCAACTTGTAACAAGGCAGACATCACAAATACTTTGTAATCTTAAAGATTTGCTCCTGATACTTTTGACTGGAGAAACTGTTTACAATGAAATAGACAAAGTATTATGTTTTCTGTTTTCTCTTTCTCCTCTGTTAGAAATAAGTAAGTTAGTATTAAGAATAAAGAAGCTATATTTATTTTTTATGCTTATCTTAATTGCTAATACTGTTAAATTAACTAGTTAGCTCTTATTTTTAATATTGCTAAATTTAACCAGTTAGTTCTGTTTTGTGATTGACTTTTCTGCTTTTCTCATTTGTATGTACTGAAGATGAATAGTTTAGATTTATATCATAAGTAATAGAATAGTTAAAAGTATATAATGAAATAATAAGACTGTAAAAGTTAATGGTTATAGTGGGTAAAAATCTAAAGACTTTCAGGTAGAAGGAATTTGGTATTATGCTTTGAGGTAGAAATGTAACAGATATATTTGCTGCTTTTTTCTGTTTTCTTTTTTGTTTCTCTATCTTGTATCTTCCTCCTTTATTTTTGCTTCTGTAACCTCGCATTATTCTTCCTTTTTATACCCAAACTTAATAAAAAATTTGAAACAGAAAAAAAGTACTTTTGAACAGGAGTTTTCCTGAACATGTGGATCTAAGTTTGTAATTATAGAGTTTTAAAGCTCCTCCCCAAAGCCCCGTCTATCATTCACTTGCAAGAGCACTGATTCAGGAAGTAGCTAGGTATGCTGCTCAGAGGTGCGTCAACGTGTGCTCTCCGTCAAGCAGGGCTTCCCTCACAAGGAAAACCCAGCTCAGAGGAGAATGCACCCCACCCGGCTGCTCTCGCCTTCAAGGCAAAGGCAGACGGCCAGGGCATTGGTGCAGCTTCTCCAAGCCAGGTTTCCCTTGCAAGGGAGGCCCAAAGTGGAGGAGAATGCACCATGCCCCAGCTGCTATTACCTTTAAGGTGAAAGCTGCCAGGTGAGGCATCTGCACGGCTTCTCTGAGCATGACTCAGAGGAGCATGCTTCCACAGTGCACTCTCAGAGGTGCTCTGGACCTCCGAGAGCACACTGCGTAGGCCCGGCTTGGCTGGAGCCTGCCTACCCATCCTTCCACACTGCTGTGCCTCCTCTCTCCAAGGGCAGGGGTGTGGCAGCAGGGCAGGTGCAGGTGGGGGTACAGGAAAGGTACCAACCTGGGGTACCCGAGGCCATAGTACTGGGCCTGCCTGGGTCCCAGGCAGGTGAAATAGGTGGTGGCAAAGGCAGGAAACCTCCAAGTGGTGGAGAGGTGTCCCACCACCCCCTTCAGCTACCTGGGTCCCGGGAAGGTGAAAGTGGTGGTGCATGGCAGCAATGTGTGCACCACCACATGGGGGCAGGAATCTTTACTTGGGGTTTCCTTCTTTTCAATTAAAGAAGTAAAACTCTTCAAAAAGGTGCGAAGCATATTTTTAAATGTAGAAGCATTTTAAATAATGCAAGTTTGTAGCAGGTGGATTCAGTGCTCAGTAGATGCTGAATGGAGAAACGGCCTTTCTCTCACTCTTTTCTTCCCATCTTTTTCCTATTCTTTCTCTGTCTCTCTTTCTTTCATTCTGTTTGGCTATCTTCTTTCCTTCCTGCCACCTACACTTCATCATCCCCCCTTCCAAATATTTTTTCTAGGGCCCGTTGTATTTCTTCCTACAATGGGCTTTACTGCTAGTATATATATAACGACTATTTAAAAGTCTAATATAGCCTCCTATTAAAGGCCATCTCTATATTCTATGATATTCTCTTACTTTCTTAACATTGTTATCCTATCATCAATTTGATCTACTATGAAATATGATATTTCCTTCACTAAGTTCAAAATTCAAATTTATTGTTACTTCAATTAACATATATTTCAGCAGTTCATGCATTGCTTTATCCTCATTGGTAGAATTCCTAATAGTATTGTCTCTGGTGACATAGCAAATTTGATTTTTAAGATTTTTTGAATGACTGTATGTATTTTCATCTAGGTTTTTTTTTTGAAGGACCTCCACGTATGATAAAATGTACGATCTATCTGATTACACTTCCAACATAGAGCTTTGTAGTTTTTGTCCATCTTCTCAGTGTCTTTGGGCATAATGTACCACCGAAAGAACATTTTTTAGCAGTTTCTTTAAATGCTTGGCTTGCTGTGAAATTTATCTTCTTTGTCCTTAGTTTTTCCCATTGTTGAAATGGAATACTTTTCCCAAAGATTGGCGATCATTTCACCATACATATCTTGTTCTGTTTCTGAATCATATTGTAATAGGAACTAAAAGTGTCCTAAAAGCTGTTCAATATTATTGTTTCAAATTGTGCAGGTTCCTTAGTGTATTTCCTTCCCAATGTTTAACTTCTTTGAGTTTCAATGAGAGTTGGAGATATGTTAACCATTGCATCTTTTCCACTTCTTCCTAAATTAATTTTTATTATTTTAGCATTTTAATAAAGTTTATCGATAAGATATGATACAGAAAAATACATTAAATACAATTAAAAATAAATAATATAAAATAAATGTTCACTATTAACCATATATGGCATAGCTTATCATGAAATACATTATATCTAAAGCATTCCAAAGCATTACCCCCCCACACACTTTTTAAGAATTTCCTAGAATATCCTTAGTACAAATACTATTTATTAATTAAATCAGGAATTTCACCTTGAGAAGTTAAATATTCCAATATTGGAAACATTGTTAGTTAAAAATTTTATATTAGCTGTCATCTTGATCATTGTGTATAGGTTCCATAATTTTTTGTACTAGAGGTCTATTGTTGGTATCATTTTATCCTTCCATAATAATGCAATTGTAACTTTCGCTGCATAAAGTAACATTGCTATAGTTTTTTTCACTGTATTAGGAATCAAATTAAGTACATAATATCATTTTGGTATTTAACAATAGCAATTCTGGTGAGATCTCAACTACATAGCCTGTAATGCTTTGGATTATTTTTATTATACTTTCCCAGAATGGATATACTAATGGACGGTATATCCAGCAGTGTGTATAGGATCCTTCTTCATTATCTCCAACTCCTTCCTATTTTCCACCTTGTCCCACCAGCATACCTCTCCTGCTCTTCTATTACAGGTATCCCTGACCCCCTCATGGCTTCCCCTACCAGACGTTATTGACCTAGATGTGGGCCTACTAAGCATCCAATAATAAGACAGGAGGCAGCTAAACTTAGCATATCTATGTTAATAAACGAGGATTACCCAATTTGATATAACCCAAGGGCAATAACACAAGCAGTGATAATTAAACTACAGTTCAAACACCAGTTAAACCTAGTAGGCAGCAACTCAATAAAAATCCTCCCTTCCATCCAGACCTCCCATCTTACTCCTCTTCCCATTCCCAGAAGTTAGAAAATAAATAACCTGGCTACAACTAGCAAACTAACTGGTTTGTAATGGGTAGGAGTAAAACCTCAAATAGTTAACCTAACCAGGGGTTGGATTCAGCAGGAGTGCACAGGACCACAGCTCCTAACCTCCTGTGCCCCCCCCCCCCATTCCTTCCCACTCAGCCACGGGTGCAGCTGGGAGAAATCTCCCTGCTGTGCACAGATCCCAGCTGGTTGGGCTTTCCTTGTGCTTCTGTGGCCATGGCTGCAGGGAAGATTTCCTCCTCCCCCCTATGCTTCCCAGGCTGTCCGGGAGGCGCCGGATGACTGGGCATTTCCTCCCTCCCTTCTTGTTCTCTTCCCCTCCATCACTTCATTCGTTTAGTCCTTCTCTCTTCCTCCTTTCCCATCTTCTTTCTCTCTCTCTTTCCCTTCCCTCCCTCCTTTTCCCCTCCCTCCCTTCATTGCTTCCTTCTCTCTTCCTCTGTCCCCATCCTCTTTCTCTCTTTCCCCTCCCTCTCCATTTTTCTTTCTTTGTTTCTCTGCTTCTCCTCTACCCTCCCCCTTCCTTTCTATTCCTTCCTTCATTTCTTCCTTCCTTCTCCCCTCCCTCCCCATCTTTTTTTCTTTCTTTCTTTCTTTCTTTCTTTCTTTCTTTCTTTCTTTCTTTCTTTCTTTCTTTCTTTCTTTCTTTCTTTCTTTCTTTCTTTCTTTCTTTCTCATATGTTATAACTTTCTTTCTCTTTTATTCTCTCATTAGAATAACTTATTTGTATATGCCACACCCCCTGATATTGAATGAGTTATGCTACTGAGCTCCTGCACCTTTTTTTCCCTACAAAATGACCCCTGAACCTATTATTGATAAAAAAAATAAACGAAGAATAATGACCAGAAAATATATTCAAGTGGTTAGCCATGCTGGTCTGAAGTAGCAGAACAAAGGTTGGTCTTAAAGATGCCACTGGATCCAAAATTTGTATTCAATGGCCTAAAAAGAAAACCAGACAGTGCAAAATTTCTTGTTTAACTTCATATATATATATAATCATGCCAGTAAAAAAAAAAAAATCAAATTCCAGCACAGTATCCCATCACAGGAACCAGGGTGATACAGTGCTTAAAGTGTTGGACTAGGGTCTGGGAAATCCAGGTTCCACTTGTGCCATGGAAGTTTACTGGGTGACCTTGAGCCAATCACATTACTCTCAGCCTAACTCAGACTTGGATACCCCTATGATAGTCTGATCCAGGGTGGTCAAACTGTGGCTCAGGAGCCACATGTGGCTCTTTCACACATGTTGTTTGGCACTTGAAGCCCCCATCACCCCATCAGCCACCTTGTAGAAGGCAATTGTCTCTTTAAATCACTTTTCCAAGCCAAGCCAGTCATCATCTTGGAGAATACATTTAAAGTTAAAGTTGCTTTCTTTCCACCTTTCTCTTCCCTCCATTTTCCTTCCTTCCTTCCTTCCTTCCTTCCTTCCTTCCTTCCTTCCTTCCTTCCTTCCTTCCTTCCTTCCTTCCTTCCTTCCTTCCTTCCTTCCTTCCTTCCTTCCCTCAAACATCTGATGTTTGTGTCTTGTAGCTCTCAAACATCTAGCACTTATTCCATGTGGCTCTTACATTAAGCAAGTTTGGACACTCCTGGTCTGATAGCATCAGATCTCAGAATCTAAGCAGGACTGACATGGAAGCAGGCAATGGCAAACCACCTCCAAACATCTCTTGTCTTGAAAACCCTACTGAGTCCACCGTAAGTCAGCTGTCTTGACAGCAAAAAAATATTATCACACCACCTGTGTTCTGAGCAGGCACCTGGGACAGCTTCTCTTCTCCATTTTGAAGCCCAAGAGCAGGCCATCCCAAATATCTACAAGGCATTTTTGAGAACTAGGAGACTGCCTTTGTATTAACTTTTACTAACTAAATAGTGATCTCAAGCTTCACCAGACTGGATAAGAAACACACTACCCCCCCAAAGAAGGTTCCCTCATCCTCCAGTGTTTCCAAAAGACTAATGTCAAACCACAGAATCTCCACAGTAGAAACTGAAGGGGGGGCATTTTTGCACCCCAGCAGAGCCAGTGCAAGCAGAGCCAGTGCAATGTACAGTTTACCCAGCATAATATTAACAAATATTTGCCACTATGCTACTCTTAAATACTTTCTGTCACTAAGCAGGATAGGGATGAGAAGGTCTTGAGGCCAAGAACTGAAAATGTATTGGGGGTGGGGGGTGGGGAGGAGAGACAGAAAAATTAGATGGAGACAGGAATGAATGAGAAACATGTGGGTAAAGATGGGAGAGAAATTAAGGGAGGGAAATTTTGTTTTTGTTGCTGCAACACCCTAACTACTGCTCTGCAAGATCTTGTTGAGCTAGGGTGCAAAGAAAGGAAGAGATAAAGGCTGGACTATTGGATAAAATGAAATGCAGGTTGGCAATTACTGTAGCAGCTATCAACACAATCTGTTGAGAAAGTTTGATTGAGTCTTGGAGAAAAGGGAAGCTTAGCCAATCCTAGAGCATTTTGCTATGCTCAGATTTCCCTGTGCCCCTGGGGGCTGCAGCCAGAACTGCATTTTAAAAAATAAAAGGGAAGAGGTTTGACTGGAGGCAGCAGGACAATGCTGTCTCTGAGGGCACCCTTCCAAAGCCTTAAGCTGTGCCCAGGGTGGGCTGCCCTCCCACCCCCCTCCTTGGTACATCACTGATGTCTGTTGTTTAGTAGTGGGTAGCTGGGTCTGAGTCAGTCATGCAAGTCATGTTGTACCAAGCCACCTGGTGGTTGCTACAGGGCCTGGCCTCAATGAGTCATCCCTGAAAGGCCAAACGCTCCAGGAAAGGACTTGCCTCCTCTCCCTGCTTTTTACTGACAGAAACCAAGGCTTCACTTGGCAATACCATTGTGGTTGCCTGGCAGTGGCTACAGAGGGCTTTCATTTCTCAAAGTGACAGGCACTACTTCTATTATTCTATTCTATTATATGGGGCATTTAAATCCCCAGTGCAGCAGCAGCAGCAGCAGCAGCAGCAGCAGCATGGTCATCATCATTATTATGAACTGTCACAGACATTTGATGGGTAGATCTGCAATTCATGATCTAGCCAAGTTCTTGGGAATTGCAGATGTATCTTTTGCAGGATTGTTGCTGTTTCAAGCAACCCTGTCTTCTGGAGCTGAGCTGGTACTATTTGATCAATGACCAGAATATTCATAGAATCATAGAGTTGGAAGGGACCCCCAGGGTCATCTAGTCCAATCCCCTGCACAATGCAGGAAATTCACAAATACTTCCCCCTAAATCCACAGGTCATTGTTTCTGGAGATTTCAAGGCACTGCTCCATGGGCTCCAATGACAACTGGTACGGTAGTAATCTTGTCCTAGAGATGTCCTGACTTGCTTCAGAGGGCTTGGTATTTTGTGAGCTTCAGTTCTTTCTTTTCTATTCTGCTGTTTCCTGGGATTGCAGTGTCAATTATCCAAACCCTATTTCTATTTTTTCCCTACAATTGTGATATCAGGGATATTATGCTCCCCGTGTTCATGTTTGTCATCAGAAGTCCCAAGGAATCTTTATTTCATCATTCTCCAAGATCTCATCTGGTTTGTGCTCCCATGAATTTCTGGCTTATGGTAAACCATACTTCTCACAAAGATTTCAGTGCAACATGGCTGCAATTCTATCATGATATTCTTTATAGTCAGTTTGAGCAATTTTACTGCAGGGACTGACCATGTGATTGACTTTTATATCGTTTGTTTCAAGTGCCTGTCTTTGTGCAGCTAGCATGAGTCATCCCATTTCTTTCTTCAAGTGCCCATTTTAGAACCAGATATTTTCACTATCAGCTTTCTTTGTATCTTTCAAATATTGCCCTCTCAAGTGCTTTTCCTTCCAGTTGTCGAAGTGACTTTAGATTGTAATCTTTCTGTAATCTTTGGTTTCTGTAACCTTAAATAAATCTGCCTCATACAGATTTAAAGATTAGAAGCTTCTCTTTCCTTTTCTTGGTGTGGGCATTCCATGCTCATTTTTCTTCTTCAGCTGCTTGCTTAACTTTCAGAAGACCTCTTCCACCTAATTTTCTTGGATGCATTGCCATTATCTTGTGAGTTTTGTGATCCATTACTTTTAATTCTGCTTGTTTTCAATTCATAATGCCGGCTGTGCATTTTAGAACTAGGACTGCCCATGTGTTAATTGTGTTTATTATATTGTCTTCATTTAATTTTGTTTGCAGTATCTCTTTAACTCTTTGATAATATTACTTAGTTGTATTTTTCTTAACAAGGGTATGGAGGAGAAGGACGATGATGACAATGATGATGATAATGATGATTTTTCTGTAAACCTGGGCTTTTCTCAGATTTGTAGAAAGATCCGTCTTGTCTGTTCATGTTTCAGTCTCCAGATTTAAGTATCCACAGATTTGGCCACATTGAAGATTAGATTTATAACATATTCTATAGAAGTTATCAGTATAAAACAAATACATTGCTCAAAAGTTATGAGTAACGTTGTCAGCAAATGTATTGTTTAAGTTTAATAAATTCAGTTATACAAGTAGGTGCATACATCATGTGGAAAAATTCTGCTAACAAAAAGGGAGGCGTTTTTTCTGCCACTCCAGCTACAGTCAGCAGTCATGGTGCACATTGACATTTAGGAAATGTAATTGTGCTAGGTTTTCAGTTTGCAATATTGGATTTTAAATTGTAACGTTTTAATTATATATATAATTGTTGGAAGCTGCCCTGAGCCCTACTTGGTGGGGAAAGGAGAGGGATGTAAACTGGATAGATAGATGATAGATAGATAGATAGATGATAGATAGATAGATAGATAGATAGATAGATAGATAGATAGATAGATAGATAGATAGATAGATAGATTTACTGGCATGAAGATAGATGATAGATAGATAGATAGATAGATAGATAGATAGATAGATAGATAGATAGATAGATAGATAGATAGATAGATAGATAGATAGATAGATAGATTTACTGGCATGAAGATAGATGATAGATAGATAGATAGATAGATAGATAGATAGATAGATAGATAGATAGATAGATAGATTTACTGGCATGAAGATAGATGATAGATAGATAGATAGATAGATAGATAGATAGATAGATAGATAGATAGATAGATAGATAGATAGATAGATTTACTGGCATGAAGATAGATGATAGATAGATAGATAGATAGATAGATAGATAGATAGATAGATAGATAGATAGATAGATAGATAGATAAGACAAATACTAGTGTTTCAAGAGAAGGGGTTTGGGTACTGTGAAGAATGTACCAGCCTTCTGGAAAATAAACAAGTCAGTGAATACACAAAGAAAGTGTACTGGAGTGTTCAGAAAACACTGAAACAAAATGAAGATTTAAGTAACTGAATAGTTGAAGAAATTCTCATTAGCCTGACCCATAAGAACTAAACTCTGTGCATATACTGATTTCACCTCTATATTGAGTTATCTCAGAACGTTCAACTCCTGATTTCACTTGACATTTCCCCTCTATAAGAGAGCCAGTTTTGTGAAGCGGTTAAGATTGCAGACTCTAATCTGGGAGAACTCGGTTTGATTCCCCACTCCTTCACATGCAGCTGCTGGTGTGACCTTGAGTCAGTCAGAAGTTCTCTCAGAGCTGTTCTGTCAGCCATTCTGGGAGAGCTCTCTCAGTTCCATCTACCTCACATAGTGTCTGTAGTGGGGACGGAAAAGGAAAGGCCATTGTAAGCTACTCTGTGACTCCAAGTGAAGGGTGGGGTATATATCCAATCTCCTCCTCCTTCTCCTCTTCTTCTGTTTTGAATAAAATATTTTGTTAATTTTGAATTTCAAAATGTCTCAAGTTTAAGTTGAAGGGCGATTCTGATCCTTCCTTCAGTTTCGTGGCTGAACCAGCAGTAAAATATACTGAGACAGAGTGAGACATCTAGAGTTCTTCAGGAAAGAAGAAAACAGACCAGTAGGGCTGCTGAGTTGGAAAGGGAAAGAAAAACGGGGAAAATCTTGCCTCCAAGGGAGGGAAGTGGACATAGCCTCCATAGCAGGCAACTTCCAGCTGATCAGCTAGAAGTCAGTTTGTCAGGTATACCATCCTGGAAACCTGGCTGTGCCCCAGTTTACAGCAAATGGGAGGGAGAGGGGAATCAGAAGCTCAGATTATTTCCTTTCCCTTTTCCTCACCACAAGCTATTAGTTGGACGACAGAGCAAAAGAGATTAATAAACCTATTCTCCTCTCCTTTTTGCAACTTTGCTATGTGGCCGTTTTGCTGAGAAAGGGTATGGAACAGAACTGTGAATTGGCTTCTGACTAACAGGCAGCAGCAAACTTGTTCAACAGCTGTTGCTCAGTACAATCTGAGAATATCCCAGATCAGCTCGCAGTCTGATTGAACATGTCAAGTTTGACTGTTGACCAGGCTGATTGAGACATTTGCAGCATCTCTAGACAGGTCTACTCAGAATCCAACTCACGCCTATTCAGGGAATGTTCTTAGGATGATAATGTAAACCAGTGCTCTTTTTTTTTGTAGAAGCCCAGCAGGAGCTCAGTTCTACGTTGGGCCACACCACCTGGCCTGGGAGCACATGGCTGCTGCGTGGCGGGTCAGGCCAGCCAGAGGACTGACTAACCCACACAGAACTCTGCTCCTGTGGGCTCTGGCAGAAACAAAGCCCTGATGTAAGCCATGTCACTGGGCTGTTACAAATATTAGGCATATAGGACTCTCAAGATAGGGCAAGAGAAAAATAAGCTTAAATTCTGTACCCTCTTTCCCTCTGCCATGCTAGCACCTTAGGAGTAATTTGAAAGCTGCTTAGCAATTGCATGTTTCTCATGCCATAGCTGCAGTGTCAAACGGTGACCAGGGCTGATTTGATTTGCAAAAATAAAGTGTTCAGAAATTGAATATATCTTGCTCACAATGTCCATTTCCTCTTGAGCTGAGCATTTCCTATGAATGCAATGATTATATGTTTGCAGTTCAAAATGAATCGCATTTTAAATAGGTTTGCATCTGTTCTAGGGCAGCATGGCAGCTGGCCAGGTAGTCATTGCTAGCACATGTTCATAATGTGCTGCTTTGCTTGGATTACATCCAAGCAATTGCATTGGATTATGTTCCTTGAATTAAATCCAGAGTCATCATGTGCAGGTCATGCATCATTTAAATAACTACATTTCAAGCATATGTGCTGCTTTTATGTCTGCACTAGTGTTGCCAGCCAAGTGCTGGCAGTAGATGCTGGTGCGCAGCAAAAATGAAGGTGATATCATGCCAATGCTGCAGTCACTTTTGGTGCAAATTTACAATAGGGTTTCAGATGAATTCTAGAGTATTGCCCTGACATGATGGTGTCACTTCTGGATTCACCGTGATAATGAAGTGACATCAACTGACATTTGATGATGTCACTTCTGGGTGTGATGGAGCCTGGTGTGGGAAATCTTCCACTATAACAGTAGACCTGCCCACCCTAGCCTACACATTTAACAGCATTAGCTAGGAAGAAGGCCCGTTGTGAAGAAAAACACAACAGGCTCTCAAAAGAGGCCCTGGGTGAGTGCCCTCCCTTGCTGTCTTCCCATCCACCCAAGGTAGCCATTTTCTGTAGGAAATTGGATTTCATCTTTTTATCTCCTCCCCCCGCCCTGCAGCCTCTATCTAAGAAAAGTACAGCCTTTGTCCGCAGTGAGGACCAAAGCAGCTTACATCATTCTCCTCTCTCCCTTTTGATCTGCAAAACAACCCTGTGAGGTAGATTAGGCTGCAAGTTTGCAAATGGTCTGAAATCACAGTGTGGGCCAAAGGAGGAGGGAAGTGAGCTCAGCAGGGTACAGTGAAAACAATTCCACCCTGCAATGCAGAAATTTTCTCCAAGGGAAGTGATCTTTACCATATGGAGAGCCGTTGTAATTCTGAGTGATCTCCAGCTCTCACATGGAGATTGGCAACAATGGTTCCCAAGGTTGAAGTGGCTGGTTTGCAGGGTGGTGTCAATGGCATTGTACCTGTAAGTCTCACCCCTCCTCAAACCACACCCTCTCCAGCTCCACCCCTCAAATCTCCAGAAATTTCCCAACCTGGAGTTGGCAACCCTATCTCCTCCCTTTAATCTGCCCCTCTGACTTCAGCTTTCCATCACGTCCCCCCTCCCTGCAGTCTCTACCTAGGGAAAGGATAGTCTTCCACCACAGCGGGGAGACCAAAGCAGATTGCATCTTTCTTCTGTCCCCCATTTGATCTGCACAACAACACTGTGAGGTAGGTTAGGCTGAAGGTCTGTGACTGGTTCAAAATCACCCAGTCAGCTTCCACAGCAAGGACCTGGGTCAGGGAGACCAAGCTCTGAAGCTCTAACTCCTATGCCACACTGGCTGGCACAGGGGGGCTGCTGCTGAACAGTAGCTAGCAGGCAGGCCTAGGGTAGCCAACCTCCAGGTGGAGCCTGAAGACCTGCTGGCTTCACAACTGAACTCCAGACAACAGATCTCTCTTCCCCTGGAGAAAATAACTGCTTTTGAAGGTGGACTCTATGGCATTATATTCAGCTGAGGCCTCTCCCCTCCCCAAACCCTGCCTTCTTCAAACCCCTCCACAAAATCTCCAGGAATTTCCCACCAACCTGGAACTAGCATCCCTAGTTAGGACTGGCCCCAATGAGTTATCCCTCAAATTCCTTTAGTGGTACCTTTCAGACCAACACCATCTCTCAATGTTGTTGGTTTTAGTGCAGGATCTCTCTGTCTCGCTACCTGTCTGTCTCTCTCTGTGTATCTGGTCTGCTACCACGGGACACCATTTTTCCTCTCTGGCTGTTTCTGTTCCAGAGGAGGAGAAGGAGGAGCCCTCAACCAATCAAAGGAAGGCTTTCTCTGGCTCTTTCCCTCCTCCCTCAGTCAATTGAGGGGAGGCTTTCTCTGGCTCTTTTCTGCCTCCTCCCTCTCTCAGCCAATTGATGGAGGGCTTTCTTTCTCTCCTCTGTGAAGCATCAACAGGCAGCTCAGCCAATGGGAAAGTATCTGATTCATGACCATTCTGCTAAGGGAATTATTATATAGGAGAGATGACCTTTGTGATGTATGACTTGATCTTCCTGGAACAGTCAACAGTTCCCAGGTGGCAGTGCCAGAATGCACAAAGTATTTGGAATACAGTTTTGAATGCTAGATTAGCCTAAACAAACATGGCAACGTGAGTCAAGTAGGCAAACTGAACATGAGCATAAGAGAAGTCCTTCTGCATCAGACCAGTGGTTCATCTAGTCCAGCATCCTGTTTCACACAGTGATCAACCAGTTGCTCTGAGGGAATAATGGACAAGATAGTGATCCTAAGGCCTTTTCCTGACACTGCCTCCTAGGGCTGTTATTCAGAGGATTACTGCTCCTAAATGTAGAGGCTGGAATACTAGTAAAGAAAGCTTGACAGCTTCCTCTCTTCCCCAAATGCCATCACACTTAAATCAACCAAGAAAATCTCTCCTTTGTGAATTGCTATTTTTTCTGTCAGGCGGATCCAGTACATGAAGGATGCATGACCAGGACAACAATGAAAAAACAGTATGAAAACGTGAGGGTGCAAAACACTTGCAATTCACTTTAGAATACTTTTGATGGTTTAAAAAAGGTTAAAAAAAAATTCAAATGCTCCCAGACACTGTTCTTGATTTGTTATCAAAAAAGTGTGTTAGCTGTATTAGTACTAGTGACCTGCCATTAAATACTACAGAAAGAATGTTCCTTCAAGCCATCTCACATTGTTTCAAAGCCAATGCTTTCCTTTCAAGACAGTCCATACATTCATCTGCAAGTTGTAATCTTATGATACAAAAGTAGATGCAAGTATATGTGAAGAAGCTTGGGGGGATAAGAGCAACAGATACTAAAACATAGAACAATAATCTGATTTTCAGTTTGCCTGCCAATAGAAGCAAATTCTGATTCTATAAGGCACAGGGAATGAACCACTCACAATATGTTTCTGATTATGTCTTATACTGATGGTGCCCTGCACTTTAGAGATGTTTGTTTCCTAACAACAAAATCCATTTTGATAAGCCTTGGCTGCCTGTTTCCCAAATCTCACAATCCAATACACAAATAACATCTGTGCACATATGGAAGCCTTCATGACAACATGTACCTATTAAAAGTCAAAACTATTTTATAAACCATAATGCCTTGCAGATGAAAATGTAGAAAAGATGACAGTTTTTAGCCAGCAGTGCTTTCTGACAGTGTTCAGTCTAGTTTTAGTAATTGACATAAAAATGTTTTTAAATGGATTACTAATAAAAATGGCATGTTTGGCTTTTGTAAAAAAACGTTCTTAATATTGTGAAGCTTTGTAGAATTATAAATCTTTAAGTGTTGCTCATGGCAATTTGGTCGCACCTTTAAAATAAAAGGACCAAGTGTAAACAAAATCTTGCTACTTATACATTTCAATTGTCTTAATTAATACCATCAAGTCCACAGTGTTCTCTACCTTTATTTTTTGTCAATATTAATAGTAAAAGTATTAAACACAGTGTGCTGTGCACCTATTTGAAATGAAATAGTTAAAAATTAAACATATTCTCCTATCTCAAAATTGCATGTGAATATTTAAATATATATCCCTGTAACCTATTTTTATACCAATCCTAATCATATATATGCTTTTATGTATTATGTTATTTATACACACATACACACACACACACTCCTCCTTTGTCCTCTTCCAAGTCTCCACAAGTTTTCCCTACCTACAAGAATGGTCAGGAGGTGCTTTTGTCTCTGTTCCCTGATGATGGATCCTGATCATAGACCATGTGTGTGTGTCCAGGCCCATAGCCACGGGGTGGGGGGGGCGGGGGCATGGCCTCCCAACCCCCTGTGGACCGTTATGCCCCCGCTCTCTCTGCCACCATTTTTTTCTGGAGGCCCCAATCTCTGTGCTGCTCTGGTGGCCCCCACCCCACTCCGCAGGCACCTCCCCCTCCCACCCACCCAGCTCACTCACCAACCTGGCAAAACAGTGAAGATCGGGCTCCTGGGGCTCTTTCAAGGTGTCCCCCACTCCTGCCAATCATGTGGTCGGCGGGAAAAGCTGCTCCAAGGCCGGTGGTTCCTATGCCAGCTTTCCAGCATGCTCAACAAGTTCAGCGCTGGCTGTCTCAGTGCTGAATGTGCTGAGCATGCCAGAAAGCCAGCATAGGAAGCAGGCCTTGGTGCAGCTTTTCTTTCCAATCACGTGATCAGCGGGGGTGGAGGGTGCCTTGAAAGAGCCCTAGGAGCCCGCTTTTTACCGTTTTGCCAGGTTGGTGAGTGAATTGGGAGGGAGGGAGAGGTGTCATGCAGAAGGGGGTGGGGCCGCCAAAGCTGTGCGGAGATCAGGACCGCCAGAAAAGTGGCAGCAGAGAGAGCAGGGGCCACCAGAGAGGAGGCCCCTCCACCCAAAATTTTTTTCCGTGCCCCCCCCCCCCAACTGGAATTTTCTGGCTACAGGCCTGTGTGTATCTTTCCCTCTAGCATACAGGTGAGCTGCCTATCATGCCTCTAACTCTCTCCCCTATGTCTCCTGCCTACTAGTCAATGTGCATATACGCCTTCACTCCCAATTCAAAAGGAAACCTCAACCCCAGAAAATGAAATATTCCATTCAAACACAGGGTTTATGTTTACATACAATGAAAAATTGCTCCCACAGCAAATTAAATAGGGCAATAACTGTGTCCAGAAATACTAATCAGAACGATCCTTTTCAGAGGCGAGAGATGGTTGGATGATGTCCCTGTCAGTTGCAGATCTGCTGTGTAACTTTTGTCCATCATACTCTGCAATTACCTGTGAGAATGAACCCGGACAGTGGGTGGGATCACACTGGGATTTTGACGCAGCAGTATCCTGGCTTTGAAAAAGCTGGTGCTCTTTGATGCATGCTGCAGGAATCACACAGCCCTTGCCCTGCTGCTGGGAAAGGCATGAGCCTCACACACACAAGAGGAGCATTCAGACTGCTCCTGCATGTGCAATGCTCATCCTGGCCATTCAGACAGCTGGGAAACGCGCCCTGCATGCGCTTTAGAGATTTGCTACCAGGAAGTTCCCAGTAGCTATTTAATCTGTGCCCAGCCCATCCTCCAGAGGGGAGGCATGGTCAGGTCAGGTCATATCTCTCACACTTGGCCACTACACCAAACTGGCTCTCCACAGGAGGTGGCAGCAGCTGCAAGCATAGACAGCTTCAAGAGGGGATTGGATAAACATAACGAGCTGAGGTCTATCAGTGGCTATTAGCCACAGCGTATTGTTGGAGCTCCCTGTCTGGGGAAAGTGATGATCTGTATTCTTGGTGCTTGGAGGAGGGGCAACAGTGGGAGGGCTTCTAGCCTCCTGGCCCCACTGATGGACCTCCTGTTGGCACCTGGGTTTTTTGGCCACTGTGTGACACAGAGTGTTGGACTGGATGGGCCATTGGCCTGATCCAACATGGCTTCTCTTATGCTCTCTTATGCTCTTATGCTCTTATGCTCATGTGATCACAGCCCGTGATTCACCAAAAATAATTGTTACTTTGGAAGGTTTCCAAACATTCTCAAACATCATAAATTATTCTTTTAGGATTCAGACCCACTTATTATATTTAGATTGGGGAGCAGATTGAATAAAATCTTGATTATGAAAGCTTTGACTGCATACCAAGAAACTATCTCAGTCATCCAGCAATGAGATCCACACACTAAACACAGGAAGTTTCAGAATGGGAGGAATTAGAAATATGCTTTAATATCATTAGGCACAGATTTAAAACCTCATTATACTGTAGTACCCATTCCGTTTTCTATTTCATTTATATCTTTGAATCCTAGAAATTACTAACTTGGCTATTTCTTTAAATGAGAACCCATTTTAAAAATAGCAGAATTGGGGGGGGGGGGGGAGTTAAACTTGAAATCAATGGAATGCTCTCAGTTGTGGGGGCATGCTTTCCCCCCACTGTACCACTTCAACTTTGTCCATAATGAGAGTCCTGCAGAAAAGCTCATTCAAAGATCAGAATAGGCCAGACTGTTGTGCATTTCAGCTGCTTCGAAGGGTGTTCATTTGAACAATTTCCCATTGTCAAATGGTAGCAACAAAATTCAGGTGATCTAAAACTGATCATTTTAATTCTGCCATTTAAGTGTAATTGTAATTTTATTTTATTTGTTTTTATCTTTTCTAAAGCACTCCAAGAGGTCCAAAGAAAGGTGTTTTACAATTGTAAAGTGCTGGAAGTGATTGGCAAATTATTTTACAACTGGCACTTATTATTTCCCTTTATTAAGAATAAAGTGGCTTTTAGAGCAAAAACAATAGGGTGAAAAGGGAATCTTTTATGCACTCATTACAAATAGAAAATTGGAAAGGAAATGTTGTCAGAAAAACTGAGGACCTCATCCACTGGGGCAGTGCTTCTGCACAAGCTCCACTTAAATGAATGGGGATTTGGTAAGAAGGTTCATATGAGCACAGGCTCATGTGGGAAACTGCCCAGTGGATTGGGCCCTAAATGCTATTTGCAAGGCAAGTATTCCTCACAGGCAGCCAAATACTGTGATTATTGTATGAGCAATTGGCCCTATAATAAGTACAGAAAAGTACAAAGAAAGAACAGAAATGGTAATCTTAGTGACAACCCATTTCCTCCTGTAAAGCTAAAGGTCCCAATCTAGCTGCAGCTATTTATGAAATCAATAGAATAAATTAGTCATGACAAGCTTCTCCCCATTGATTCCCAAAGGGTCCTTAGCTGCAATAGGACCCATCTCTGTTGGGGACTTTCTTTAGCTTTAATCTAAAATAGTTCCCTTTCTTGAACTGAAATTCTGTTTTTTATTTGGGGATAAGATCAAAAAATTGAAGCGCATCTCCCTCCAACACTTGTCATGATTCTTAATAAACATGTTTTATTTCCATTTTCTTATGTTCAGCATTTCCATTTTTAAAAAGAACAGGAAACCAGTATAAGGCTCACTCTGTGGTTTGTCTTTCCTTTCTCTCTGAGCAGTGGGGGATGAGGACGGCACTCATGATAGAAGTTTATCAAATAAGAATTTTAAGTTGTGGGTAAGAAAGCTGGAGAAAGATTTCCTAATGAAGACAAAATAGCTGTAAGACATTTATCAATAAAACTTTTTTTTTGTGTGTCTCTTGGAAAATGTAGAAGACAATAAACCATCAAGAGGTCTATTGAAAAAGGCTGAGAGAAATCTTTGGAGAAGAGGAAAGGGAAAGGGTAACATGTCCAAAGAAAGAGAGAGAACTAAGTAAAAAATATACACAGCAGGAGCCAGCATTGTAGAATATACACAGACAAGACCTTTGGTGATAGAACACATCAAAGGCTCCATGCAGGAGAAAGACAATAGTTTTCAGAATGAGGAAGAACACAGTGGCACTTGACAAACTCAGTGGAATGCTTTACAGGAATAATTTGTCTCTCCCAAAGACCATGATTTGCCTCCCAGGAACAGAATAAAAGGTGACAGCAAGTGAACAGTCACACATACACGCACACACATGCCAAGAGAGAGCATTTTGGAATGGTGGGTTTAATGACATGAAAGAAAAAAAATATATATCTGTAAGGGAAAAACCAGTTCAACTTGTTGAAGAATAAAAAAAATGTTCAGATGTTAAAAGGAGCATTTGTGGTTGTACCAGTACTTAAGAGATGACTTTCTAAGGATGATTAGTGAGTAAATTAGTGGTTTCCTAAATGTAGGTAGGATGGATATGTGCAACCTGTGGATAAGCAAGAGTGATTTGAAACTGGGGGAGGAGACAAGTTGTCTGTTCAGATAATACAGTGGAGCAGACAGCTGCTGAATAGGAAGATGAAGGTGGTAATTATTTAAACGTTTCCTTGATATTAAAGCAGCATTAACTTAACCCTCCCACCAGTGATCTCTCTGTTTGTTAGAAACACTTTGGAGTCATTGTTGCTATCTTGTCTGACACCAGAGGAAGAATCTATTGATTTGGTTGAAAAAGATACTGCTGTGGAAGTGGCTGGACAGAAAGCAGCGTGGTGAGACAGTGTCCCTATCAAGGGAGAGACTGTGAGGTAGAGAATCTAGTTTGTATGCAGAAAGTCCCAGGCTCAACCTCCAGCATCCCCTATTACAATGATCTTATTTCATAAGGAAGACCTGAGACCTGTTGGCATTCAGAGAATGCCAGTGCAGTGTTCAGTGATCTGACTCTATATAAGGCCATTCATTTCATGAGAGTTATGTGTAACTTGATGCAGTGCAATGGGATTTTTCTGGCAGCTAGATATCTAGAAGACATTGCTTGTGCTAAGGTTTTGGATTGGATATTGAGTTAAAAAGTATTTACCGATTGTAAACTGGACTAGGGATGTCATCCTGTTAGCTGCAGACAGAGATCTGATTTTTTGATGATTGGTTTGATAGTTTATTGATCTTTCTAAGGGTGCTTGGCAGGTTGTTTTACAATATTCCTTATTAGCTGTGTGTTGCAGTGCAATTGGCTTTTTGCACATGCATGTTCCCATGTAACCCAAACTAGCTCTACCCCTCATCCTTTCTGCGTAGCTGTTCCATTCAGCAGGCAATTGTTTAAACAGACCATTTGACTACTCATAAATCATTTAAAACAGTCATCAATAAATGCTGTGTTTCAATATAATTCCATCCTTTGGTGTTCATCTAAGTTGACCTTGGTGACACTAATAGCTTCCAATCCATTTCAATCGACAGCATCTTTGTGCATGCAGAATTTTGGAAATCCTGACGGTAACCAGTTCAGCAGGCATTTGCAGCTCCTCCTCATCACAAACCAAACATATTAAATGATCTGTTCACAGCTGATCACCACCTTCAAATATGGTAAGCATGGCACCTTAACATGTCTGTGGGGAAATTCACAGCATCCCTAGGCTAGATTGCATGAATAAATACAGCTACATTTTGGAGAAAAGTTACTCATTAAAAATACCTCATTTTTATACTCCTTTTCTCTAAAATAGAACAAAATGGAAATGATATAGTGTACAGTAATGGTGCATCAATTATCAATTCCTGTTAGGTAAGGTGAGGTGGCCCAACATCAACAGCAGATTTTGAAATACCATTGAAGACCAGCCAATTATTATTTCCATTCGTTATATTTTACCACCACATGGTTCATAATTCCAACACCAAAATACCATGGGCGACATTTCACAACATAATTGGAACTTACTAACAGATTGCAAGCAAGACTGTAACAAGTACAGTACATGGACTGAGTTCAAAGTCCTACTATTCCATGGATGTTCTTGGGCCATCTTTCAGCCTGCTCCACATGGGTTTTGTGAGGGTGAAGTGGGAGAGAATGTGGGCACTGCCTTAAAATCTTAGAGGAAAGGTAGGATAAAATGTTAAAAAGAGGCTTGTTTTCAACTTTGTACAGTTCCTTGAATATAAACAGAATAACTCTTCCATCTGTGGAAGAGGGGCAACAATTGCCTCCTATTACCACCTCCCTCTTGTAGACCTTCACTAGGCCCCCATGATAATGCTGAGGGCCCACTAAATCCCAGGGATCAAATTTCAAGGGGCTGTAACAGGAGGGAAAGCATAAATGTCCTACTCTGTGAAGTAATATTGTAAACATATGAGTACAGAAGTGTGATTGATTTTTGAGGTAAAAAAAATGAACGTATGACAAAACTAGAGAGATGCTAGCTTAAAGTACGTAAAGAAATTGTTAATACACATTTCAGCACTCAGGAGACCCTCATGAGTTTAAATCAGCACCACCATAGCTTCTGAAAAGCATTATATACCAATATGGGAACAAACAATCAAATGAAAAAGGTACAGAAACCAGAATCTATTTAATGGATAGATACAGCTGCTGCTATCAAATGAGAAATGATTTAATGATTTGCTCCACTGGCAAATAAATGTTCTACTGCCAGATGGAAAGAACTCTAAAATGTTTAGGTCTTCAGTTCTAATCAATGATTTAAAGCAAAGTGAGACCCAAACAAAGTCTACTGTTTGTCCCTGAACATGGCAGAATCAAATATATTGCACAATCATGTCTGGAACACTGAAAATAGCCAGCATTTTTAACAGGACTTCTTTTGTATTTTTGAAATTAAGCCCCAATTGATCCCCTGCCTTCAGAATTGCTATGAACCTTAAGAAGGTCAAAGGGAACCTGTAGGCCTTAATATGTCATGTTTAACTTGCCATTTAAGCAGCAAAACCTTCTCGGTCCACCCATAATTTGGCCTTTTCTGCAAACTGTCAAATCATATTACCAGAAAGTATCTGCCCTTAATTTCATCTGTTTATACACATGAAATGTTTTATATTTTACTGGATATTTCAGTTCCGTTTGCAACCAAAACTAAAAATTAATAACGGTAAGAAAATTTCTGTACAAATCAAAGGAACTGGAGTTATCTCTACTTGTGGTGCTTTTTAAGACTTTTACCTTGAGTAATTTATACAGAATTGGCCACCATATCCTTGAAAAGGTTTAATTGCTCTTCAGGGGAGCAGTGTAGAGCAATTATACAAATGATACCATAGCTCAATGATTTAAGTTATGAAGAAAGACTGGGAAAGTTGATTGAATTCTCAGTGGAAAAGAGACGACTTCATGTAACCCAATTGAAGTTTTAAAATTATGAACAAGATTGATCAAATTGATCCAAGCAAGCTCCTTACACTTGCAAGACCAGAGAATGGAAAAGATGTGATCTAAAAAATGGAAAGGTAAGAACAAGGAGGGTGGGAAAACTAAGGCAAAACTATTTTACACAAGGATAGTAACATATGGAATAAATTACTATACAGGGTCCCTGAAGCAAGGAGCACCACATAATACAACAGGGAATCAAGTGAATATCTAAACAAAGAGAGAAGGTCCGGCCCCTTCCCAGCCGAGCCAGCTTGCTGGCGATAGGCTGGGGGCCGCCTTTGCATCCCCGGAAGGAGGAAGTGGCAGCAAGATCACCCGACATACGGGTGTTTTTGCAAGGCGCGGAGTTGGGGCTATATAAGCCCCGGCTCCCGCCTTACCACGCAGTTTGGTTTCGGCTCTCTGTTGAGAGCCACGTGCGTTGAGCTGCAGCAGGGTCGGGGCCTGTGCAGCTTGAAGACGGGCGTTGGCGCGGCGAGGCTTGAGCGGGCGGATCAGCTGTTTAGCGGCGGCGGCTTGAGCGCGGCGAGGCGCGCTCGCGACGGAGGCGCGGCTGCAGTCTCGGCACATCAGCTGTTTGGCGGCAGGGGCTTCGCGCAGCGAGGAGCGCTTGCGGCGGCTGGGATGTCTTCCAGGACTCAGGCTGTATTGTTGAGTCTGGGGGTGGCCGGGGCTTACCGGGCAGCACGGACGCTTCTTCTCTGCAGGGCCCCTCGAGGGGGTGGGGCTGATCCCAGGCAGCAATTGTGGGGCATTCCCACTCTTCCCTAGTCAGCACGATTCAGGGCAGCGCGCTGCGGCCCCTGGTTTTGGTAGCGCAAGCGGCTGGCCATTAGCTCCTGGTGCTGGGGCTCGTTTTTGGAGACCCCCCCTCCTTTTTCTTCCTCCCCCTGCCTCCTTGTGGGGGTGGTGAGCTGGAGTGGTTGGTGCCTGCTTTGGGGTCTGGCTTGGGGTCCTGGGGTCTTCCCCATTGACCACGTCTTTCTCCCCCCCCCCATATTAGTGGTGGTGGGTGTGACTGCAAGGGGCCTTTTGGGGCTGGTAGGCAACAGCATTTGCCATTCACGGTTTATCACTCAAGATGGCACCAAAAAAGGGGCAGGGCAAATCCAAGGGCAAGCAACCCGCTCGCCCACCCCGGGGGCGGGGTCAGCAAGGAGTCCCAGCTGAGGAGCAGGGGCAGAGCGAGCAGGTCCGCCTGGCTATTATGAGTCAACTGGATGCCCTTGAACAAGAGCGTGTGGCTAGGGGTGCACCCATTTGGGAGGGGCGTCGCCGTGCCACTGGCCGGTCGGCGCGGCTGACCTTCGAATCAGAACTGCTCGCACGGCTGTCTGCTTTTCAGGGTGGGCCGTCTGAGCCTGAAACGCCGTTGGAACCTGACCAAGAGGAGGACCCAGGTGAAGGCCCATCGGGCACGCCATCGGGCGGGGTGTCTGGAAGCGGGGGGACGCAGCCCCCCGGAGGTTTGGGCGTCTTTCCGGGTGACGGTGGTAAGCCCCCTACTCTGCCTGTTCAAGGTTGGCCTTGGGGTCCCGCCCAGCCAACCCCCCATCTGTCGGGGGCAAGTGGTGTGGGATGGGGGCCCGGGTGGTTCGGTGCCAGTGAACAGTTGGGCCCCGCTCAGCCATGGGTTTGGGGTTTGCATGCACCCAGTTGGCGGTCCAGTGCAGTTCCTACCCCTATTGGTCAGCAGGGGGGCGCCAGGGCGCCCCCTGCAGCCCCTCCCTCACTGCCCACACCGGGCATTTTGCCATGGGGCGGTCATCAGGGGGCACAATTGCAGGGGGCATGGCCTGCAGCTCAAGGGGGTGGGTGGTTCTATCCACCAAACCACTATGCAAGTATCCCCTTTCATGCTCTCCCTTATGGCGACACTTCTTTGCCTTTGGGGGAGCATCTGACGGCGGCCACGCGCGAGAAAATCCTCCGTGGGGAGTACGTCGATGTTTTTGGTCTCTTGTTTAGGGAGCTCGAGAAGAAAAGTAAGGATGAGCTCGACGACAGGGACAAGGAAAAGATAAAGCGAAGGAAGGTTGACAGGGCCTGGTCAAATTGGTTGCCCGGCTTCCTGATCTATGCCGGGGTCATCGCAAGGGCACAGCCGGCTAGGGCGGCCGCCCTCTTTCAATATATTGATATAGTCTATAGGGCTTACACAGACTTCGCCGGGGCAGCATGGCTGCAATACGACGAAGCCTTCCGGATGCGGGCCGCCGTCAATCCTGGAATGCCGTGGGACCAAATAAATCAGCAGCTGTGGTTGCAGCTGATGGCCCCGGCAAAACCGAATTCCGGGGATAGGTCTGATAGTGGCCATTTGGTGCAGCGAGCACAGCAACAAGAGGCTACCCCAGGCGCCCGCGTTTCCGCGGGCCAGCCGGATCATTCCCGGTCGTTGTGCTGGGAGTTTGCCTCCAAGGGGGTCTGTCCCAGGGAGTCTTGTAAATTCCGGCACGAATGTCCGCTGTGCAGTGGGCCCCACGCGTTGTCGGCCTGCAGTAGATCAAAGCCTGGAGCGGGCAGTAAGCGCCCCGGAGGCGGCGGCGGCGGTTCGCAGCCACCTGGAAAAGGGGCCCAGCCCCATCCGCCTGCCGGCCCTCAGTAGGCTGTTGACTACATACCCGTCCAGGGCTGATGCTGGCTATTTACGGGTCCACAGCTGCTGCTATGGGCTACGTGCCCTCTGCCATCCAGCATACCGCCGATGGCGGTCAGCGGCTTATAAGCTTTTGTGTGCCCCCTTGGTCACCTAGCAGGCTGTTGGGTGGTTGGTTAATTTTGTGCATGTTGCTGACTGTTGTTTGTTTTTTCAGGTGCTGTGGCTCGGGGTGAGAGAAGGCGGGTTCTCATCTGCGGGCACAGCATGGTTTTTTGGGCTGCCCATTACGCCAGACGGTCTCCTGTGGGTACCCAGCTCGGTCTCAGTGCATGGGCTACCGTGGAATGGCTGGGTCGTCGGGGTCTGCGCTGGCCCGGGATCATGCCACTGTTGTTCAGGGAGCGAAGGGCGTTGCCTCCTCACATCCTGGTCGTTCACTTGGGAGGGAACGACTTGGGGTTGCTGCGTGGGAAGGCTCTTTCCCAGCAGGCGCTGGCTGACCTTCACGAAATTCGTCGCAGGTGGCCTGGGGTTGCATTGGTGTGGTCGGCAATTTTGCCACGGAGGGTGTGGAGGCACGCTATTTCGCCTGGTGGAATTGAACGGGCCAGACGTAAGGCCAATAGGGCCATTCAGAAGGCCATGGAGGGCGGACTAGGAATTTTCCTCCCTCATCCGGCCATACGGGTCAATCAAGTTGACCTGTATCGGCCGGATGGTGTTCATTTATCCAATTTGGGTAACCGGGCCTTTTTAGATGAAATTAGGCAGGGGGTGCGGCTGGCTCTGGGCCACCCGTTGGGGCGCTAATGCCTAAGCAGAGGCTTGGCATTGGCGGTGGCTGGATGAGGTTTGGCCACTGGGTTTTCCAGGGGAGCACCTATGGCCTAGCACCGTTGGTGCGGTGGTCTGCAGGAACCGTAGATGGGCTAAACGGCTCAGTACGGTGATGCAGATCACAGGAAGCCTCACCTGGGTGGATCTTTCCATGGGGATTGATGCCAGCCCGGTTGGTGATGGCTGGAGGCCTGGCCGCTCAGTTACAACCCGATTACGGCGGGTTTGTGCTGGGGGCAGGGTGGCTCGCCCTTTGGACAAGGCGGGGTCCAGGTGTTGACCCCAGGGCTTGTCTGGTCTGGTTTCCCCCCCCCTGCCAGTTATATTTGTTAATCCTAATAAAGCGGCCCGGTTTAAAACCCAACAATTGTGTCTGCCTCTTCATTCCGACTGGGGGGGCAAGGTCCGGCCCCTTCCCAGCCGAGCCAGCTTGCTGGCGATAGGCTGGGGGCCGCCTTTGCATCCCCGGAAGGAGGAAGTGGCAGCAAGATCACCCGACATACGGGTGTTTTTGCAAGGCGCGGAGTTGGGGCTATATAAGCCCCGGCTCCCGCCTTACCACGCAGTTTGGTTTCGGCTCTCTGCCCGCCCACCCTTCCCATTGGCAGTACAGGTACATGCCGGTCGCCTTTTGGGGCCAGGTAGGAATTTTTTCACTCCCGCACAATTGGCCTATGCGGGGGTGTTTTTCGCCTACCTTGTACTGCCTAGTAGGTCAGGTTTTGTTGAGTATTAGTTCGGTCGCAGGCTGGATGAGGTTTGGCCACTGGGTTTTCCAGGGGAGCACCTATGGCCTAGCACCGTTGGTGCGGTGGTCTGCAGGAACCGTAGATGGGCTAAACGGCTCAGTACGGTGATGCAGATCACAGGAAGCCTCACCTGGGTGGATCTTTCCATGGGGATTGATGCCAGCCCGGTTGGTGATGGCTGGAGGCCTGGCCGCTCAGTTACAACCCGATTACGGCGGGTTTGTGCTGGGGGCAGGGTGGCTCGCCCTTTGGACAAGGCGGGGTCCAGGTGTTGACCCCAGGGCTTGTCTGGTCTGGTTTCCCCCCCCCTGCCAGTTATATTTGTTAATCCTAATAAAGCGGCCCGGTTTAAAACCCAACAATTGTGTCTGCCTCTTCATTCCGACTGGGGGGGCAATAGAGGGTGTTTTTTTTTGGGGGGGGGTAGATGGGCAGTAGACAAATGGAAATAGAGGAAGCAATAAGGAACAGGAAAGAAGGATGAGCACATAGAACACTACAAAAATTTGCTTTTCTTCTGGCATTATCCAGCTTTTGGTTCACTCTGCATTGTAAGATCAGGCCAGAATTCCACAAATCTGGATGTTTTCTATCATCCTTATCCATCAGGTTTGTCTACTATGAATTACCATTTAGATTTTTGCCAGAGTTGAATTTCACAACCCAAACACCAGACATGTGACTTTAAACCATGGGTACAAGGTCCCCCCTACCGATTCCTTGTCTGGTGTCTTTATTTATTTTCATTTGTCCTTTTGCTTTCCTCTCACTTAAACATATGATGTCTTATACTGAGTCAGACCCCTGGTCTATCAGGGTCAGTGTTTTCTGCTCTAATTGACAGTGGCTTTTCAGGGTCTTGAACAGAGCTCTTTTGTATCACCTACAACTGATCCTTTAACTGGAAAACTGCTACTGAGCCACATCCACTCTGATGAATATGTGAGCAAGCTTCCATGTACACTGCATGGTGGGGAGTGTTGCAGATGACATTAACTGGAACAGAATGGCTCAGAGGAGCCATAGCTAACTTCTCTAGTCCACTTCTCTGGAAGATTTAAAGGCTCGTGTCTGTTGTCCCAAGCTGCAAGGAGGCAACCATGGTTGTTATGGTAATTTCCAGGACTTGTAAAAAAACACTAGCTTCTAAACTAGAATAATCCTAGTGACTTTACTTTGAATAGTATGATGAGAGCAATATGGTAAATTTAGTTGGCATGGCTGAGCCCAATATACACTTAGGCAGCCCCAGGAAAAGATCAGCTGAGACTTAAAGGACTTGCATTGCCTTTGTATATAGCAAGTTCTAGGACTCAGCTGAATCTTCAGTTCTGCCATGGACACCAAAGATGGCCGTCCCAATTTTTCATCCCAATCAATAAAATGGGAATTATGATGGCTTGATGCATGCCATCAAGCAATGTGGGAACTGACTGGGCAATGTGGGAACTGAGTGCCCAGTCTCACCATAAGCACTGAACAGGATATTAGAAGGGAGACAAATGGAACAATCTCCAGATGGTTATTTTAAAATGAAAAGCAGATATAGAGTGCTGCCTGTTTGTGAGGAAGAAGCTGGAGGGAGAGGAGTTACTCAGCCCTTCCCCCTCTATAATATAGTATGTTCAATGCAACGAAGAGGCGAGGTGGTAGTGATCATAGCTCTTTTTATTATCACAGCATAGTATAGGTCTATGCTCTAAGACTGAAGACTGGGCCAACAGGGCCAGCTATATATATACTCAATAGGGCCAACTATCTATCTATCTATCTATCTATCTATCTATCTATCTATCTATCTATCTATCTATCTATCTATCTATCTATCTATCTATCTATCTATCTATCATCTATCTATCTATCTATCTATCTATCTATCTATCTATCTATCTATCCACTGAAAATGTCAAGACAGTGTGCGTTTGCAATAAAAAAGGCCAACGCCATGCTGGGAATTATTAGGAAGGGAATTGAAAACAAATCAGCCAGTATCATAATGCCCCTGTATAAATCGATGGTGCGGTCTCATTTGGAGTACTGTGTGCAGTTCTGGTCGCCACACCTCAAAAAGGATATTATAGCATTGGAGAAAGTCCAGAAAAGGGCAACTGGAATGATTAAAGGGCTGGAGCACTTTCCCTATGAAGAAAGGCTGAAACGCTTGGAACTCTTTAGCTTGGAGAAATGTCGACTGCGGGGTGACATGATAGAGGTTTACAAGATAATGCATGGGATGGAGAAAGTAGAGAAAGAAGTACTTTTCTCCCTTTCTCACAATACAAGAACTCGTGGGCATTTGATGAAATTGCTGAGCAGACAGGTTAAAACGGATAAAAGGAAGTACTTCTTCACCCAAAGGGTGATTAACATGTGGAATTCACTGCCACAGGAGGTGGTGGTGGCCACAAGCTTAGCCACCTTCAAGAGGGGTTTAGATAAAAATATGGAGCAGAGGTCCATCAGTGGCTATTAACCACAGTGTGTGTATGTGTGTGTGTGTGTGTGTGTGTATATATATATATATATATATATATATATATATATATAAATTGCCACTATGTGACACAGAGTGTTGGACTGGATGGGCCATTGGCCTGATCTAACATGGCTTCTCTTATGTTCTTATATATACTCAAGATTCGTGCACTAGCATGCTATTGGACCATTCAAGCCAGCAGGGGGCCCATGATTGGAGCAGGACAGCAGGGATTTAGATCCTGCTGCCTATTGTTCCCGAGTCCCCAAGCTCAGTCCTACAGGCTCCAATGAGCCAGCCAAGAACACCATACTTTATACATATATCTGATCACATATACAACATCCCTCCCCCCAACAAATTCCCAAGCCTAGCAGACATAGTCCCTGAGATAGACTGGCTTGCGATGCTCCCGTGTGGACCGCCTGAGCTCTGGAGTGGGTGGCGGAGTAATTGCTGTTTCAGTGGCGGCGAGTGAAGGGGCCGGCAATGCAGGGCTATCAGTGGCTGCCAGCTCTGCCCGAAGGGTGGGGGCCTGCCTGGGCCTCTGACTCAGTCGCATCAGTTGGGGAGGGAGTCAGAATGGCACGCTGGTCATCAGGACTGTAGTCCTCGACCTCTTCCTCAGGGGCCTCTCATGACTGCAGCTGGTCTATGTGCCGCCTTAGAGTGGACCCAACCTCCATAGTTACTTCATTCATCACTGACCCTAGAACCTGGGCAACCCTTGCCTGAATCCATGCTGGCCCCCCCAAAAAAATTCTAATCCATGACCAGGTCCCCGGTATTGAACCCATGGGGTGCCATAACTACCTCTGGTACCTCCTGGAGGTCCAAGGCCTGGTCTGGGTGTAGACAGTCCAGTAGGGTGGACAACCGCTGGCCCATTAAGAGTTCTGCCAGGATGCGACTGGTGGTGGTGGTGAAGGGGATCACATGCTGGGCCAGTAAGAACTCTGCAAGGCAGGTCTCCCAGTCCCCTTGGATGATGTGGTGGAGCGATTCCTTAGTCGTCCACACCATCCTTTTGGCTTGGCCTTTGGTGGCAAGGTGGAAGGGGGCAGACCTGATATGCCTAATTAAGTTCCAGGTGCAAAAGTCTTGGAAGTCCCCCGATGTGAACGCCTTTCTGTTGTCGGAAACCAGAGTGTCCAGTAGGCTGTGTGTAGCAAAAACCCAGCGGAGGCCACTGATGGCAGCCCGGGAGGAGATAGACACCACAGGAAGCACTGGCAGTCATTTCGAGTGAGAGTCCACTATTAGAACAAGAGTTTGTCCCTGGAAGGGCCCTGCAAAGTCCAGATGTAGGTGGGACCAGGGGTTGCGAGTAGATTCCCAATGCTGAGTTGGTGTGCAGGAAGGTGCTGGTCAGGTCTCCTAGCAGGGCTGGCATCCGGCAACCCAAGACTCGATCACATCATCGATCCCAGGCAACCAAACATAGCTGCTGGTGAGTGCCTTCATACGCACAATCCCCGGGTGGGTCTCGTGCAGTTCTGTGAGGACTCAATGATGCAGTGCCAAGGACACCACCACCCTACTCCCCCACAACAAACAACCCTTATGTACTGAGAGTTCATCCTGGTGGGATGCAAACACTGTAAATTCCGAGCCAACCCAGCTGGTGGATCATCCCCTCCACACCCAGTCTAAAACTCGGAAGAGGATCTTGTCCCTGGAAGAAAAGTGGGCAATGTCCTTTGTGTGAACCGGGCGGTCCGGGAGGGACTCAAGAAGCAGTATCTGGTGTGCTGGAGCCAGGTCTGGGTCCCCCGATGGCAGCGGCAAATGGCTCAAGGAGTCCACATGGCCTATTACTTTCCCTGGGTGGTACTGAAGGGCGTATTGGTACCCCGCAAGGAAGATGGACCACCGCAGACCCAGGGCGACAGCAACTGGGGTGTTTGGCAGTTGGGGGCAAATAGGCCTAGCAAGGTTTATGGTCAGTAAAGATGGTGAAGGGCTGGCTATAGAGGTAATCATTGAATTTTTTTACCCCTGCAACTATCACCAGACCCTCCTTATTGATCTGAGCATAGTTGCACTTTGGTTTTTGCAGTGTCCTTGAATAGTAGGCTATCGGGACCTCACAGCATCTGGCAGCACATGAGCCACAATTGCACCCACCCATAGGGGGAGGCATCGCAGGCCAAGATGATGGGCAGCCACTTGTCGAAGCGCACCAAAAGCCATTTGAGGTTAAAATGTCCTTTACGGCCTGAAAGGCAGTGGCTTGCCGATGACCCCACGCCCATGGCACCCTTTTGTTCAGGAGCCTATGTAGGGGCTCTGCTATTGCTGCCTTGTGGGGGAAGAAGGCATGATAATAGTTCAGAAGGTCGAGGAAAGTCTGCAGCTCTGCCTTGTTGGTAGGGGCTGGTGTGTTGCAGATGGCCTTGATCTTGTCCTGCGCTGGACGGATTCTGCTCATGTCCATCATGTAGCCCAAAAAGTCTATTGTTGGGACCCCCAACATACACTTCTCCCTCTTTACTTTAAGGCTCGCCTCTTCGAATCGCTGGAGCCCTGTGCGGAGGCGGAAGGCAAATTCTTCTTCTTTGATGGTGGCGATCAGCACATCGTCAAAAAATGGCTGGACCCAGGGATGCCTTTTAAAAGAGAGTCCATTAAATTCTGAAAGATCCCCAGGGCCACGCTGACCTGGAACTGGAGGCGCTTGACTCAGAAGGTGCCCCAGTGTGTCACAATGGTTTGGGCCTCAGCCATGGCAGCATCCATGTTGAGCTGCTGGTATGCTTGGGCCAGATCCAGCTTGCTGAAAATTTTGACACCTGTTAATGAAGCCAGGACATGGCTGACAATGGAACCAGGTAGGCATGCTCCTGTAGCACCTTGTTGATTGTGCATTTGTAGTCTGTGCACTACTGGACACTACCGTTGAACTTCACTGGGGTGACGATAGGGGTCTCCCATTGTGTGTTGGCAACCAGCTGGAGGACCCATTGTGCCATGAGGCGATCTAGCTCTTCCTCAATTTTTGGTTTAAGAGCAAAGGGTACATGCTGGGCCTTCAGACTTATGGGCTGCACATTGGGGTTAATTTGCACAGGGGCCCTGTATAAGTCCCTAGAGTGCCATCAAATATGGATGGGAACTCCCCACAAATGCTATGGAAATCCAGACTAGTGGGGGTCTGGTGGATTCCCATCACCTGAATCCCCAAAGGATCAAACCAAGCCCGACCTAGCAAGCTGCAAAGGTCCCTGTCAAATGAATTTGCTATGAAGGGTTAACTGCTGGTTGTACTGAATAGGTTTTGCTCTCATGAACTCTTATCTTCCTCCTCCCTTCCTGTGTCTTCCCTGTTCCCTGTTTTCCCCCCACTGTCTCTTAGAGTTCTCATGGTAACACCTGTTGTTTAGCCTTCTATCACCGCAGTAATAAACAATGTATCCAAAGTTGCAGCCTTGAATAGAAATTTCTTTTTAATGAATGCTTGGGAAAATAAGTTGATGTATCTCAGTTATGCTGGGGAAAGGAGGGTGCTATTGCTTAGTAGTTTACCCTATATTATTGAGATTATATCTGGGTCATCTCAGATTTGACTCAGACAGGATGTCTGTACCTATTAACCTGGATCTTATAATAAAAGGAACTTTATAAAGACTTTTTATTTTGGGGAACCAGGGGAAGATTTGACAGTCCCCCTCGGTCATTAATAAGGGAAGAGTTCCTGAGAAATGTCCATATTTTACTTTGAAAAACCTGACCCCTAGAATGTCTACTGCCTGCTTCTGGAAGTCCCGGACAATGATGGGGGATGGCTACAACCGAGGTCCCCCCCAGGACACAGTTTCTTAAGGGTCTGGGCCGATATGATTGTATAGGTGACCCTTGAGTCAATCTTCATTTTGCATGGAACACCCTCTATTAAGACATTTGTTTTAGGTTTTTCTGGGGACGGCATGGAAAGTTGGCATACCTGTCTGACCGATGCAGTGAGGGTGTGAAGATCTTCCACAAGGGTGATCTCATGGTGTTGGCTGTTCTTGCACTGGTTTGTGCTCTCTGATGTTTGGTGAGTTGATTTCAAATGACAGACTCATGCCAGATGTCCCGTCTTCCCACAATGGTGGCAAACAGAGTCACTGAATTTGCAGGAGCAGTGCTCGTGGGGCTCCCCACAGCTGGCACACTCACAGACAGGCTCAGACTCAGTTGCACGTGGCAGCGGTTACTTTGGGGACTTGAAAACAATAGGCAGCAGGATCCAAATCCCTGCTGTCCTGCTCCAATCATGGGCCCTCCTGCTTGTTTGAATGGTCCAACAGCATGCTAGTGCAAGAACCTTGAGTGTATATATAGCTGGCTCTGTTGACCCAGTCTTCAGTCTTAGAGCACAGCCCTATACTATGCTGTGATAATAAAAAACAGTTTTCCCAGTGTAGATGACTGGGGAAGGCAATGGCAAACCACCCCGAAAAAAGTCTGCTGTGAAAATGTTGTGAAAGCAACGTCACCCCAGAGTCGGAAACGACTGGTGCTTGCACAGGGGACCTTTCCTTGCTTTCTCCCAGAGTATTTCAGAAAATGTCTTAAAAACTGTTTATGCATATGCATGTGCCCTAGACTTGCCCTTCTTTGAGCTTCAGCCCTTCTGCTAGGTTAAAATTCATGTTAAAATTCTGAAACTAGAGCCAGTTTTTGGTACACACACATGTAATTATATGCAGAGTGCACTTTTCTTGCACAGTCTGCCATTCCAGATATTGCAATTGGCAGGGCTAATTCCAGGTGTTAGGGGACTTGGACAGAGAGAGCCAAGGTCCCCCCTCTGCCTACCACCAGCTCCCCCTACCTTTCTGCACCCCCACCTTTCTATGCATCCTTCCCCTGCTTGCAATCCTTCCTACTACCTGCAATTGCAGCTGCCAATACTGCTTCATTGCCCTTTGCCAGATGGCACTGGACAGTGCATGCTGTTGGTTGTGCTGCTCCTGCAGCTAGCCTGTCCCAGCAAAAGCAAAGAGTTTCAGTAAGAAATACCAGTAGTCCCTTAACTAGCTGGGCTTTACCTTCCCTTTTGGTTGCAGTAGCTGCTGGTGGTACTGCCAACCAGTTACAACCAACTTATGGAAACCCTGAAGGGTTTTCAAGGCAAGGGATGTTTAGAGGTGGTTTGCCATTGCTTGCCTCTGTGTAGCAACCCTGGACTTTCTTGGGGGTCTCTCATCCAAATTCTAATCAGGGCAGTCCCTGCTTAGGTTCTGAGATCTGATGAGATTGCACTGGCTTGGGCTATATTTAAGTAACTGGCACTGTAGCTATCCTTTTTGTTATAGTCAGAGTTCAAGCATCACCAACTCCCTCCTGAACTGCTCCCCTTCTTACTCACAAGTTAGCCCTACTGAATTCAGAAACACTCCCGCCCTTCTTAGTTTCCACATGATTGTGTAGTGGTAAGCTGGCCCGTAGTGGGTGGAGGGGCCCTGGAGAAAAAAAATTGGGGGGGGGGCACAGGGCTTGGCTGCTAGTTTCCTCCAGCTGCTAGCCCGCCCGGCCCCAGCTCTTTCTTTCTTTCCCCCCTTGCTCTCTCCTCCCATCTCCTGGCTGCCTTGGTAAGCTCAACAGGGGCACCTAGAGAGGTCAGGAGGAGGACCCCACAGCCCAGAAGTGACCACCAGAAAGGAGTCCTGGAGTAGGGGTAAATCCGGGGTGGGAGAGGTGCGGGAAAGGGCCCAGAGTCCTGTCCCTCTTTCCTCCTATGACCGCCCTGGGGGACTAACCCGGGAAGGGGGGGGGAGAATAGAGCCCACCCATCTCCTTTCACCTGTCTGTCCACCTAGAGCCTGCCCCCCCCCACTCCTGCCTTCTGATCCAAACACTACCCCTGGACAGCGGCCTCCCCACCCCAAGATCTCTGCTGCTGTTGTCAGGAGCGGCTGCTGCAGGGGGGTGGGGGGGCTTTGGAAGTTTGCTCTGCTTGTCCCACCTGCTCACTCACCCTGTTGGGCAGCCCCACCTGAAGAGCCAAGGCACTTGGGTCCCTATCCCCCACAATTGCCAGCAATAGCAGCTGAGATCTCTGGGAGGGAGGCGGCAGGTTTGGCTCTGAAGCCTGAGGTGCAGGACCTAATCAGTAGAAGGTAGCTGGGGCAGGGGGGACTCTCTCCTCCCCTCCCTGCTGGCTTAATCCCCCAAGCTGGAACAGCAATGGGGCAGCAGCAGGCGCTCCTTGGAAGCCTCTATCTGCCACAGGGCGGGAGCATTTTTCAGCAGCCTGCGTGGGGCAGCATGGCCTGCAGGCATTTCTGCACAGCCCTGGGGAGAAACCAGGCTCTGGTCGGAAGCCCCTCCCAGCTTTGAAAGGACAGGCTGTGTTTTGGAGATGCAGTTTCAAATCCTCACACTGCATAGAAACTCACTGGGTGACCTTTGACCAGTCATGCATTCTCTTTCTAGCCAACTTCACAGGGTTGTTGTAAGGATATAAAAGAGGAAAACAATATAAGTTGCCTTGGATCCTCTTTGGAGACAAAGGCAGGGTATAAAGGAAGAAAAGTCTTGTGTATACTTAGTTGGTCGTGTGTTTCTCTATATGCAAAATTAAACAGAAATCAAGTGGCACCTTAAAGAATAACAAATCTTGTTCCAGCACAGGTAAGTCTTTAGCTTTGGTACTCTTTACTGTGCCTTTAGGTTTCTATGTTTTACTTTGCTGCAACAGATTAACACAGCTATCCCTTTGGAATCTGCATTCACAGTGAGACTAATGAACAAACATGGTCTGCTCCCCTGAGGTAGTTGTCCAATGAGATGAGTGGTTTATCTACAATGCAGACAGCTTTCGTCCATGCAGCATGGCTTCTTGGGGAAAAAAACACTTACGAGTGAGAAAAATTAATCTTTGAGACAAGTCTTGGCAGGATGATTCTGCATTGCTTCATTTTGTAAAGGGCAATTTCTGCAAGAAACGAAGTTGCCACATCCGTGAAGTTTATATGTTATCAGCCATTGCTGGAAAAAAGATCCATGGTAAAGATCCATTTATTTACTGTCATATATATTCTAGGGACTAACACTGCCAACCCCCTCTTGGATGTACATCTTAATATAGTAGGGGGGGGGGGGTTGAGAGCACTACCATAAGGAGTTAGATTCTGTCAAGAGGCTAAACTCCTACCAGAGTAACTCAATGCAGAATGATCACAGCTGAAACATCAGACTAAGATGCATCCATACCCTTCGGAGACCAACAGCCACATCAGCAGAAGAGAATAGACAGTCCCAATTATAACTGTAGGTATGGTGGGGCCCTTTAGGACCCAACCCCCTCAACTTACTGCTAAGACCCCCCCCATTGCCATCCACACCAGCCCCCCCCCCATTTCCCATTTTTATTTTATTTTACATGCCTGTGTCTCTTGTCACTGGCAAGCCCCATGCCCCCTCCATTCCCACCACATGACCTCACTGGCCAGCCCCACCCTCCAGTCTCATGCCATCTGTCCACCATGATTTTCATCATGATTCTCAAGGAATGGACTGCAAACAGTGCCTTCTCCAGCCCACCTTCTCCAACCAATGCCTGTGCCACCTTCTGCTCCACCATGCATGCAGCTGCTCCTCTATCCATGCCTCAGCATCAGGAAGGGAAGGAGGAAGACTGGGGGTAGTATGGACAAAGCAAAAAAGCCAGCAGTGCACAGCTGGTGGCTGGGTCAGCCCCAAACCTTGCCTTTACTTTGGGGGGGGGACAAAAACCCCTGCATGATTCCACATCTCAGCACCAGGAGTAGTATGATTTTTTTTAATTATTATTGTTGTAACATCTGTGCACTTGATCTCCAGAACCGGAACACGTCTGGGCTTTTTCGGGGCCCCATTACTTTCCCCAGTCTCCCCTCTGAACATTTCCTGGCTACAGGACTGATTCAAATGGTGATGTGGAGAGAGGAATCCTTGAAGGGTAGCTATTAAGCCGCAGCAGTAGTAGAAGGTGACACTGGAGGAGGATTTATCATAGACAACAGCAGTGCCACTTCAGCTAACTCTGGTTAGTACTGTGCAGAAGGCAATGGTAAACCACCTCTGATTATTCTATATGTTAAAATTGTATGATGGAACAATAACAACAATAATAAAAAGATAAAGTGCTAGAAGAAGGATCCCCCATGTCAGATGGCACTGAGCTACTGGGTATAAGCTAAGGACAACTACAAGTAACTATTCTTAATGATGCAACTGGTCTAAAGCTGAAAGGATGTTCAGTTATTGACATGACTGGATGCAAACGGAAAATCCAGACTCATAGAAGTAGATGGGATATCAATAAAGCTACTCCTAGCCACAGAGTCCATCAAAATCTTAACAAGAATATGCCAACCAATATGGGAAACAAAACAATAGCCTACAGACTAGAAATATTCAGTCTCCATTCCAGTTCCCAAAAAAGGAGATGTCAAAGACTGCACCAACTATCAGACCATCAAATTAATTTCTCATGTGAGTAAAGTGATGCTCAAAATCTTAAAACAAAAACTGTTAACATGTATGGAATGAGAAATGCCAGATGTTCAAGCTGAATTCAATAGATGAAAAGGCACTAAAGATCATATTGCAAATTTATGTTGGTTACTGGAACATATGAGAGGATTTCAAGAGAAAGTCAGCTTGTTTCATAGATTACAGCAAAGTGTTTGTGTGCATAATGAAAAGTTGGTTTTAAAAGAAATGAGAGTGCCACAAACTCTGATTGTTTTGATGCACAACCTGAACTCTGGACAAGAAACTAGTGTTCAAGCAGAATATGGAGAAACAAAACTGCTTCCAGTTGGCAAAGATGTCACAAGAATGTAGTTATTCTCCCTATCTTTTTCAATCTAAATGCAGAACATACCATAAGGAAAACTGGATTAGATTTATTTGAAGGTGGAGTGAAAATTGGTGGAACATTAACAATTTGAGATATGCAGATGACATCATATTATTAGAAGAAAATAGTGGAGACCTGAAATGGCTACTAATGATGCTTAGAGCAGGAAATGCTAAAGCAGGATTGCAGCTGAACATCAAGAAGACAAAATAAATGACTAGAGGAATTACACAAGACCTACAGTGAAAAAATTGAAATTGTTTAAAAAAATCTATTTCTTGGCTCCATAATCAACCAAAAGAACTCACAAGATTTAAGACCCAGAAGGGCAGCAATGAAGGAGCTAGTAAAGATTCTTAAGGTTGTTTTGCTGGCAACCAAGTTCAAGATAATTCACGCCATAGTATTCTCCATTACTATGGGTGTGAAAGTTGGACAATGAAGAAAGCTTTCAGGAAGAAAGTTGGATCATTTGAAATGTAATCTTGGAGGAGATACCCTGGATGTGCCAAAAAGACATATTAGTGGGTTGTAGATCAAATTAAGCATGAATTCTCCCTAGAAGATCAAATGACTAAACTGAGGCTATTGTACTTTGGTCACATTTTGCAAAGACAAGAGTCACTGGAAAAGACAATAATGCTCAGAAGAAGGCAGCAGGAAAAGGAAAGGATCAAACATGAGCTGTATTGAGTCATTTAAGGAAGTCATATTCTCAGTTTGCAGGACCTGAGCAATGCTGTTAACAGTAGAACATTTGGGTGGTTGTTAATTCATAGAGTCACCATAAGTTGGAAGTGACTTGACATAATTAACACGTACACACAACGCTGCCATCCTAAGCAGAATTATACCTTTCTACGTCTGTTGAATAGGAGCACTGTGGTCTCTCTCTCTCGGCTTGGCTTCGCGAACGAAGATTTAAGAAGGGTGCAATAGCCCACGTTTGCTGCAGGCTCGCTGGTGGCTGACAAGACCAATGTGGGACAGGCAGGTCCGGCCACAGCGGCTGCAGGGAAAAGTCTGATTTAGGGTTGGTCCTGTAGCAGTGCGATTCTTCCTCAATTTGCACTGTGGTGCAGAGTGGTAAACTGCAGTGCTGCAGTCCAAGCTCGGCTCATCAACTGAGTTCAATCCTGGTGGAAGCTGGGTTCATGTAGCCCAAAGGTTGACTCAGCCTTCCATCTTTCCGAGGTCAGTAAAATGAGCACCCAGCCTGCGGGGGGGCAGGGGGCGGGGGGAGGTAGAGTGTATATGACTGGCAAAGGCAATGGCAAACCACCCCATAAAAAGTCTACCAAGAAAATGTCATGATGCAACATCACCCCATGGGTTGGTAACACCTTGGTGCTTGCACAGGGGGACTACCTTTTACCTTAAATCCGTTGAAGCTCTCTGTAGGATTGCACTGTGATTAATCCTGCATAAATTAAGCCCTCACTTACTCTACCCTCTTTATTTACACTTCACCCAGTAGATCTACCTAGGTGTAATTGATTAATTTCAGTAAATTAATCTGAAATTCCCTGGCCCCATTTCCTACTTCAGGAGTCGGGGAGTGGTGACACCTAATTTTTGTCATCTGGATTATTTTAAATTAGAAACTGTATTTTTTAAACTGTATTTTAATGGCTATTTGATATGATTAGATTATTTATTGTTCTGAGTGTTTAGTCCTGTTGTAAACTGCCCTGAGCCCTGCATGCAGGAAAGGGTGGTCTAAAAGGTTAAAGCATGAATTAACAAACAAATAAATAATAAATTTTTCTTCCAGGTAAATATGCTAGCCTCACAACCTCTATCTCTCCTTTTCATCCTTTTATGACTCTCATCTTTCTCATTCTCAGTTTCAGCTAGTTTACTGAACTGGCCCACTACCTATAACTGTAAATAGGGTCACAAACCCTTAGTCCTGGGGTGCCAAACATGCGGCCCATGGGCAAAATCAGGCCCTTGGAGGGCACCTATCAGACCCCCGAACAACTGGCTCTTGTCTGCTTCCTTCTGCATCTCAATTTGCTTTGCAAGACTTGCTCAACTGCACAGGAGCTACAGAGCAAAACCTCGATTTTTCTCCATTGGTTGAGGCGCCTCGCCCTCGTGGTCCCCTGGGGAGGGAGGGAAAGAGCCAGAGCTTCATTTGCCGAGCTCCCTGGATCCTATGGCAGAAGTACAATGAAAGCACCTTTAAAACCAACAAGTGCTAATGTTTTAAGCATGTTTTATTTTAAGGTTTTGTTTTTTTAAAAAAAACTTTAGTCCTGTTTGTCTGTGTCCTTTTAAAAGTTCATAACTCTGCTAGCTAATATTAAATTGGTACACATATGGCCTAGTCCGACAGAGCCTGGCCTGGCCTGGCCCGACAAGGTCTCATTTATGTCAGATCTGGCCCTCATAACAAATGAGTTAAACACCCCTGCCCTAGTCCATCCAACCTGAGAACTGCATCCCCCCCACTCCAGTTGCCAGCAAGAACAGACTTTCTGTCAGTTGTTGAAAGCTAGATTATTGTAAGGTGCTATTAGTTAACCAAATATGCTCTCCTGATACATTGCGTAGACCAAGCTCTGACTAAAAGTTTACAATATGTAAACAAATTTGGTTTTGCATAACTAGATCTCACCCTCTTTGGTATGCATCAATGAGTAATCATCTACAGGCACAAAAATTAATCCCCAGTCCATTTGTCAAGCTCCACTCATAGATGGGACCTCCAACACAGGAAGAAAGATTGACAGTTTTGAGACTGCATGGCTATTCCTCTCTGTAGAGTCAATCAGATATAATTATGTGTGCTTTCTAAGACATTTCTGGCAACAGCAAAATCATTTATAAAGAAAAAAAAATCTTTACTTGAATTCAGGCCTTGAATTCAGCAGGAGCTCACAGGAGAACATCTCCTGAACCTTTCTGATGGCTGCCCTCCTCCTCCCCACCTACTTACCTTATCCATTGAATAGTAAATGCAGCTACATAACAATCCTTGGATTAGGAGAGTGGGCTGCCAGCCAGCCACCAAGAGCTTTGTCATGCCCCCAGCAGCCCTCATTAACCCCTTGAGAAGCTCGCATCACCCTTTCTCAATTTCTTATGTGATTTTCAGTGGTATGTGGCTTGCTGCCCTTTTGACTGGAGGGGGGGGCGACCAAGGAGAGCCCCAGGTGAGTGGGCCTGGGGCTCTCCTGGGGCTCTCCTTTCTTGTGTCGGGTTGTTTTTGGCTGGTTGGGGGGTGGGGGAAGGCATATGATAATGAGTTATGCTAATATTTTTCTACAAAGGACCCCTGCTTGTATTTATGTGACAGCCAGTGTGGTGTAGCAGTTAGAGTATCAGACAAGGATCTGGGATATCCAAGTTTAAATCTCCACTATGCCATGGAAGGCAACAACTTACATCTGATCACACACACTTAGACTAACCTATTATAATATAGTGGGTTCAATACAAGGAAGAAGCGAGGTGGTAGTGATCATAGCTCTTTTATTAAGTACAGCATAACAAGGACTGAACTCAAAGACTGCAGAATGGGGCCAATGGGGCCAACTATATACACCTCAGGTTCCCACGCCAGCTTGTTATTGGATCATTCAAACCAGCAGGGGGCCCGTGATTGGAGTAGGGCAGCAGGGATTTGGATCCTACTGCCCTTTGTTCCCAAGCCCCCAAGCTCAGTCCTACAGGGTCCAATGAGCCAGGCAGGAACATCTTTAAATATACACACTTCAGTTCACATATACAACATCCCTCCCCTCCTAGTTCGCAAGCCTCAGCAGACATTGAGGTAGGCAAGCTTGCGGTGCTCCTGTGTGGACCGCCTGAGTGTTGGAGTGAACAGAAGAGTGGTTGCGGCTTCTGGGCTGGCATTGCAGGAGTTTCGGCCGGTGGTTCGGAGTCTTTGGTGGCACCTGGCTCAGCTCGGTGAGTGGGAGCTGGAACTTTTGATTTGGCTGCCTCAGTCAGTGGAGGAGTCAGAGCAGCTGACTGGTCATCTGGACAGTAATCCTCGACCTTGTCCCCTGGGGCCTAACATGATCATAGCTGATCCATGTGCCACCTAAAGGTGGAGCCACCCTCCATGGTTATCTTGTACATTACCGACCCTAAAACCCGGGTGACCCTGGCACAGAAGGCACCCCTTATGTACAGAAAGTTTGTCCCAGCGGGATGCTTAAGCTGTAAAATCCAGGCCCACCCAACTGGTAGGCCATCCCCTCCACACCCAGTCTAAGACGTGGGAGAGGATACGGTCCTTGGACAACAAGTAGTAGAAGAAGACATTGGATTTATATTCCACCCTCCACTCAAGAGTCTTAGAGCAGCTCACAATCTCCTTTATCTCCCTCCCACACAACAGACACCCTGTGAAGTGGGTGGGGCTGAGAGGACTCTCACAGCAGCTGCCCTTTCAAGGAAAACCTCTGCCAGAGCTATGGCTGACCCAAGGCCATGCCAGCAGGTGCAAGTGGAGGAGTGGGGAATCAAACCTGCTTCTCCCAGATAAGAGTCCGCACACTTAACCACTACACCAAACTGGCTCTCTCATGCAATGTCCTTAGCGTGCACCAGCCAGTCTGGGAGGGACTTGAAGGGGAGGATCTGGTGAGCTGGGGCAGGATCCGGGTACTCTGATGGCAGCGGTAGGCGGCTCAGGGCATCCGCATGATCCATCCCCTTCCCTGGCCAGTACTGGAGGGCGTATTGGTACCCGGACAGAAAGATGGACCAATGCAAGACCCTGGGCGATAGCATCTGGGGCATCTTTCAGTTGGGAGTGAAAAGGCTGAGCGGGGGTTTATGGTCCATCAGAATGGTGAAGGGCTGACCATATAGGTAATCATGAAATTTTTTAACCCCCGTCACTATAGCCAGACCTTGTTTGTCAATTTGGGCGTAGTTGCACTCTGGTTTTTGCAAGGTTCTGGAATAGTAAGCCTCCAGGACCTTGCAACCATCTGGCAGCTGGTGGGCTAAGATGGCACTCACCCCATAGGGGGAGGCATCTGAGGGCAAAACGATGGGCAGCTGCTCATCGAAGTGTGCCAGCAAAGTATTTGAAGTTAAGAGGTCCTTTACCACCTGGAAGATGGCAGCTTGCCAGTGGCCCCAAACCTAAGGAGCCCTCTTGTCCAGAAGCCTGAGGAGGGGCTTGACAACTGCTGCATTGTGGGGAAGGAGGCCGTGGTAAAAGTTCAAGAGGTCAAGAAATGCCTGTAGCTCTGCCCTGTTGGTTGGGGCCAGTGTATTGCAGATGGTCCTGATCTTGTCCTGCACCAGGTGGATTCCGCTAGCACCCACCGTGTAGCCCAAGAAGTTGATTGTTGGGACCCCCAGCATACACTTCTCCCTCTTTACCTTAAACCCAGCCGATTTGAATCGCCGGAGCACTGTGCAGAGGTGGGAAGCAAATTCTTCCTCTTTGGTAGCGGCGATCAGCACATCGTCAAAGAATGGCTGGACCCCAGGGATGCCTTTTAAAAGAGAGTCCATTATATTTTGAAAGATCCCCAGGGCCACACTGACCTGGGACTTGAAGCGCTTGACTTGGAAAGCGCCCCAGTGAGTTATGATAGTTTGGGCCTCAAATTGCATTTTATGGTTCTTACAAGTTAATGTCGAGGTAACAGATTGTAATTTTAACCAGTGTGTTCTAGTTAATATTTCTTCCGGAGCTGTGTAATTTTTAAATTTTAAATCTTAAATTTTTTTATTATATGTACTATATTTATTAAGCTAGAGGATGTTTGACCACTACTGTATTATTTGTCATATCTCATTATTATTATTCTATATTTTATTTTCACATTTATTTTTTTAAATATCTTAAGTTTTACTTATTTAAGTCCATCTTGATTTTTACAATTTTTATGTGGTTGTTGTTGGCCTGCATTGTGCTGTGTATTTGGTCATGGACCGTAATAAAGCAAACTGAAACTGAAACTGATAGTTTGGGCCTCAGCTGTGGCGGTGTCCACAGGGAGCTGCTGGTATGCTTGGGCCAAATCCAACTTGCTGAAAATTTTGGTGCCTGCCAGTGAAGCCAGATCATGGCTGACTACAGGGACTGGGTAGGTGTGGTCCTGTAGTGCCCTATTGATAGTGCATTTGTAGTCTGTGCAGATGCAGACACTTCCATTGGGCTTCACTGGGGTGATGGTGGGGGTGTCCCATTGTGTGTTGGCAACTGGCTCTAAGACCCCTTGCGCCACCAGGCGGTCTAATTCCTCCTTGATCTTAGGCTTCAGGGCGAAGAGTATACGCTGGGCCTTCAGCCGTATGGTCTGCACATTGGGGTTCAGTTGCAATGCCATGGGGGGGGGGGGTTCCCATATATGTTCCTAGAGTTCCATCAAAAATGGACAGGAATTCCACACAATGTGCTGGAAGTCCCGGCTAGTGGGAGTCTGGTGGATGCCTGTTACCTGGATTCCTAAGGATCAAACCACAAATGGCCCAACAAGCTACTGAGGGCCCCATCTACGACTGACAAAGGCAGGGTTCCTGAGAACTGTCCATATTTTACCCTGAAGAACCCTACCCCATGGACGGCAACCTCCCGTCTCTGGAAGTCCCGAATGATTACTGAGGATGGGTGCCATAAGGTATAGATGTTTCAGAATCTGGGCTGAGATTACTGTGAAGGTGGCTCCTGAGTCTATTTCCGTTTTGCATGGAGCACCCTCTATGAACACAGTAGTCTTAAGGGTTTTTTGGGAAGGTATCAAGAGTTGGCATACCTGGCCATCCACAGTGGTGTGGGAGAGAAGCTCCTCGACGTTGGCAACCTCTTGGCGTTGGCCATTTTGTTGGTGGGTCACCCCCCCCCCCCCGATGAGTTGCGGGTAGACTTGGACTGGCAAACTCTTGCCAGATAGCCTGTCTTTCCGCGCTGGTGGCAGATTGCATACCAGAATTTGCAGGAGTGGCATTCGTGGGACTCCCCACAGGTGGCACACTCTTGGGCAGATACAGTCTCCGTCGCTTGTGGTGGCTGGCTCTTCAGGGTTGTATGGCGAAGCTTGAGAGTGTCACCACCCTCTGAGTCTTCAGAAGTGGATGAGATGTTGGTCTGGTGTGTGGCAACTGTGAGTCGCTCTCTCCAGGACTTCTCTTAAGCTGACACCTCTTTTATCGCCTTCTTTAGATCAGTGTCATCCTTGCCCATGAGCTTCCACTGCAGCTTTTTGTCTCTCAGGCCAAAGACAAAACAGTCCCCATATCAGAGTGCCAACTTACACTGAGTGGCAACGTGGTCTCCCACAGGCTTGTTGGGTCGCTGGTTGCGCTCGAAAAAGTCGAACCAGTGAGCCAGGATTGTGGGTTGAGGCTCGAAGTGGGAGGTGAGCGCCATACTGATCTGGTCAAAGGACACATTCTTGAGCATGGTGGGAGCCAGGAGGCCCTGGGCGAGCTCCAAGTTGGCAATTCCACAGGAGCTGGGCGGCAGTGCCTTCTGCTTGGCCTCCTTGACCTCATGATACTCGATGTAGTACTCCAGATGTTCCAACCAGTTCTCCCATAGCTCGGGGCAGGCAGCATCAAATTCTGGTACTGTTTCTGGTGTGGCAGCCATGTCGCCAGTGATGGCAGTGTGATGCGCAGAGCTGGATGCAGAGGCAGTGAAGTGCGGTGTGGTGCTGGTTGCTGGGCCTGCTCATCAGGATCCCATCCTCATCGCCACTATAAATAGTGGGTTCAATGCAAGGAAGAAGCATAAGAACATAAGAGAAACCATGTTGAATCAGGCCCATGGCCAATCCAGTCCAACACTCTGGGCGTTTTCGCACTGACCTTAATCGGCAGCGACGCTCCTCTTCAGCGCGCAGGATTAGCCCGGATTTCGCACCAATTGCCGCGGAGCACCCGGAAGAGCCGGAAAGTCCCGCGGCTTTTGCGGCGCAAATGGAAACTGGTTTTTGGCGGTTTCCATTTGCGCCGCAAAAGCCACGGGACTTTCCGGCTCTTCTGGGTGCTCCGCGGCAATTGGTGCGAAATCCGGGCAGATCCTGCGCGCTGAAGAGGGGCGTCGCTCCCAATTAAGGTCAGTGCGAAAACGCCCTCTGTGTCACACAGTGGCCAAAAAACCCAAGGTGGTAGTGATCATAGCTCTTTTATTAAGTACAGCAAAGCAAGGGCTGTACTCAAAGACTGCAGAACGGGGCCAATGGGGCCAATTATATACACCTCAGGGTTCCTGCGCCAGCACATCATTGGATCATTCAAACCAGCAGGGGACCTATGATTGGAGTAGGGCAGCAGGTATTTGGATCCTACTGTCCTTTGTTCCCAAGTTCCCCAAGCTCAGTCCTACAGGTTCTAACGAACCAGGCAGGAACACCTTTAAGTATACACACTTCAGTTCACATACACAACACCTACCTTACAGGGTTGTTGTGAGGATAAAATGGAGGTGAGCAGAACAATGTAAGTCACTTTGGGATCCCATTGGAACACCAATGAAGTAAACAAAATTTTAAAAATGGAGGACTTAACAGAGTGGAATAGTAGATGGGGGCATGACACAAGATATGGACAAGACCTGTTTAGTAGACTAGTGAAAGTGTCATTCATGGCTAGAAACTGGATCTAGAAATTTAAATTTACAGGTGGGGGGGGGCACCACGGATCACCAACACTGCAAATGTTGCAAAAACTGTGATTTACGTGCAAAATAATTTATTGTATTCATTTATTTTAGCTGATTTATATTCCGCCCTCCCCGCAAGCGGGCTCAAGGCAGATTGCAACATATAAAATAACATAATTAGGTAAAACATAAGTATATTAGGTGGTCACCTAAGGTGTAACCCTGGGTGGCGCCAAATTGGGCAGTCCCCACATGACTCATGGTGAGTCTGTCGGGGGCAGGCAGTGCAGCTGCACCAGGCTGCTGCTCATCAGCCAGCTCAGCATCTTGGCCACTGTGCCTGCTTTGCCCCATGCCACCCCGGGAAAGCTCCCCAGTTCACATGGTGTGCAGCGGCAGTGAGGGGTGCTCTGGCTCCCAGGCTCTTCCCTGCCTGCCCACCCGCTGCCAGCTCAGTCACTGACTGGCTGGCTGGTTGGGGGGGGGCGGGGGGGTCTGGCAGGCTACTTCACCAAGCACAGAGCCGGAGTATGGCCACCCCTGGATGTGCCAAGGCTCAGCCGAGCCAATCCTGGTGCCATGCTCCTCTGAAGGGCAGCCACCACAGTCAATTCCACCCCAGGAGGGAGGAGTTTCTCACCGCCACCATGGGAGGGAGGGAGGGAGGCTGGGTTTCTGCTGCAGTGACACGCATGCAGGCCCTTTTAAAAGTTTGCTGGGGGCCAGTTCTGAAACTCTTCTTTAACAGATGTAAAAGCCTTCTGAATTTTGCTGGCAAACTGCTCTCTACAAAAAAGCTTGAAAAGAGAGCATTTTGGCAAACTGTCCTCTACAACAAAGCTTGGGTTGCTCCTAAACTAAACACTTGTGATATTTTAAAAAAGAACATTTTGCCACTTAAATTCAGAAGGCTTTTGCATCTCGTTAGAGAAGAGGTTCAAGACTGGCTTGCTCCAAATAATTTTAAGCACTTAAATGGTGCTGAGAGGTACATATGAACATATGAAGCTGCCTTCTACCGAATCAGACCCTTGGTCCATCAAAGTCAGTATTGTCTTCTCAGACTGGCAGCGGCTCTCCAGGGTCTCAAGCTAAGGTTTTTCACACCTATTTGCCTGGACTCTTTTTTGGAGATGCCGGGGATTGAACCTGGGACCTTCTGCTTCCCAAGCAGATGCTCTACCACTGAGCCATCGTCCCTCCCCTAAGTAAGTTCTTGAATTCAAAAATTAAAACATTTTTTTAAAGTATTCCCTCCCATTCAGCTTTGTGTTGTATCTTGTTATTATTACCATGGTTTATTTCAGGATGTTTATAGCCCCCACTTTTAGATCCCCACCCCCGCTTTCTCAGAATCAGGCAGTGGGGGACAAAATGGCCATCACATTGTATTGCTCTAGCACAAGTATCTATGGAAGCCATGGAGATGAAAGCTAGAGTGCCACAGCTGGAGACCTCCAAGGAGCCATGTGCTTGCCCGGTTCCTTCCCCCTAAAGCGTACTAGTGCATGGCATTGATTTTCTCTGCCCCAGTGACAGTACACGGTTCTCACAGGCACTGGCTCTCAGGCATGGGTGGGGTAGGCACTAGGCTTGGGCAGCCCATCCTTCCTGTTTAGCAGTTTTTCCCTGCTTCTGGTAGCCCTCATTTGTCCACGTGGTGCCGAGTGATCTACTTGTTGGCCATTGCCCATGTCCCTCCTGCCCTGAGGTCTCAGGCTGAGTAGAAGCCACTGCTGCATTCTGGAGCTGCTGAGTCAGCCGACAGTTGAGGCTTGCGCTATAGGCTTGATGGAAAGGTAAAGTCTTTCTCTTGTTGGGGTGGGCAGGTCAGGGTCCTGAGTCCCAAGTAGGAGGTTGAGGGTTGTTTTGCCCATCACTGGCCTGGGCTCTCACGTCCCAAGTGGTGGGTGGGCAGGGAGTGATTTTGCCAATCCTGGATGGCCTGACCCATGCAGCACATGCTGCACTTTCCAGAGCTGCTGGTGCTCAGGGGTGTGTGGTCTGGGAGGGAGGTCTTAGCTGGGTCTGGGAGGGAGGTCTGACCTGTGGCCGTGTGCTCTGTGGGTGGGGGGAGTTGCCCACACTTTACATTGGCGCCACTGAGAATGGGGGGAGGATCCAGCCACAATATTTTCCTACTTGGTTGCTGTGTTTTTACACATTGGGGAGGCACCCGGATGCTGGGGGGACAGAAGCCAGGAGGAGGAAGGTTGACTCTGGTGGCTGAGCTGGGCTGATTGGCTCTGCACCAGGCAGGGAGAGAGGGCCAAAACCAAACGACACTGACAGCAGTGGCCCAAGGAAGCTGAGGGCTTCCTCCCTCCCTCCCTCCTTCATGTGAAGATGGGAGAAGAAGGCCAGAGCCCCTTCCCAGGTGGGCCAGACTCCTGACCTCCCCCACCAGAGCACATGGAAGCTACTCCAACTGGATTGCATGAGAGTCGCCTTGAGTTGAAAGCCCAGCTCATAGTGCACAGCTTCCTGGAGCCTTGCCTCCTTCTCTCCCTGCTGCCACCTGATCAGCAGAGGAGCCCTCAAAGGCTGGGCCCAGGGGCCAGTACAGCTCTGCTGGGCAACCCCTAGATCAATTCACTGGGGGCCAAACACATAAAGATGGTCGCAGCTGGGGAGTAGCTAGCCATGCACAGATGGGTAGATGTGAGTGAGCGGGCAGCTGGCAGCAACACGGGATGATAGGGTTGCCAATCCCCAGGTGGGGGCAGGGGATCCCCTGGTTTGGAGGTCCTCCCCCTGCTTCAGGGTCATCATAAAGCAAGGGGGGGGAGGGAAATGTCTTCTGGGAACTCTATTATTCCCTATGGAGATTTATTCCCATAGAAAATCATGGAGAATTGAGCCGTGGTTATCTGGGGCTCTGGGGGGGGCTGTTTTTTGGGGTAGAGGCACCAAATTTTTAGTATAGCATCTAGTGCCTCTCCCCAAAATACCCTCCAAGTTTCAAAAAGATTGGACCAGGAGGTCCAATTCTATGAGTCTCAAAAGAAGGTGCCCCTATCCTTCATTATTTCCTATGGAAGGAAGGAATTGAAAAGGTGTGCCGTCCCTTTAAATGTGAGGGCCAGAACTCCCTTTGGAGTTCAATTATGCTTGTCACAGCCTTGATCTTGGCTCCACCCCTAATGTCTCCTGGCTCCACCCCAAAGTCTCCTGGCTCCACCCCCAAAGTTCCCAGATATTTCTTGAATTGGACTTGGCAACCCTGTGGGATGATCTGATGGCACCTGCCGGGCATCACCACCAGAAAAGTTGCACTGGGCCACCCTCCAGAGAAGCCTCAGGTTTTTAAAGTTATTCCTTCCTGTCCCATGTTGTTTCCTATTTAACTGACAAACCTGACAGGTATTTATTATAAATAAAAACTAGCATGGAGTAAGCATTGCCAGTTTCCCTTGGCCACTGACAGGGAATGGGGGAGTAGGGTTGCCATATCTAGATGGGAAACGCCTGGAAATTTGGGGACACAGCCTGGAGAGGGAAGACACCTCAGCAGGGTATAATGCCATAGAGCCCCCCCCTCCAAAGCATCCATCCCCCCCCCCCCCCCCCGTGTGTAGTCTAGAGATGAGCTGTAATTTCAGGGGATCCCCAGGTCCCACCCGGAGGCTGGCATACCTAGTTTCTTAGGCTTCCTGTTGTGTATTTTGCATGGTGTGAAGTCTGCAGTTCAGCGCATATTTACGCTGAATATGCTTTCCTACTGAAATCAATGAAAAGAACTTCACTTTTGGCAGGACTCTTGTGCCATGCTTTAGACTGGTTTTTTTGCTACCTTACCAAGCCATTTGTTTGCATTGTTCTCCAATTCTGTAACCCTAGTCTTAATGCATGGTTTGCTGTCTGATTGAATTGCTTTTCATTGTCTGTATTCTGCCCTGAGTCTCAGTGAGTAAGGTGGGCTAAGAAATGAAGAAGAAGAAGATTGATGATTGATTATTGATGATGTTACTGTATATATATATTGGAAAGCCTCTGCCAGTGTGCTGTATATATCTTCTTAAATTAGTTGTGGTGTATATGCATAAACTATTGGCATTTTTTTATTGTTAAAGTGCAGTATGATGGAAGTGTGATTTTCAAATTAGCACTGCATTTTTGTGGTAGTATGTTTTTTTGTGGCCTGTTTTGAAGCTATAAATTATGCTTGGTTTGTGAACTGAGTGGAATGAGTCTGCTGGAGTTCTCTATTGTTGTTATAAAAGACTCTTTTTTGGCCTGGATTTTTTTCTGCTTAAATAGAGTCCCTTCTGTCTGCTTAAAAAAAGAGTGGTTTGGTCAGGTTCTTTATTCATTTATTTTGGGTACTAGTGAACGTATATTTTGCTATTTAGTCTGTAACTCCCCCCACCAGTAGGATTCTACAGTGTTCTTGGTGCTTTATGCAACGTCTTCTTGTGGTCATGCATGACTTTGGAAATTTGTCATTGTCATTCCCTGAGGAAAAGGTACATGGATCGTTTTGCTATAACAGAAAGAGGTAGGGTTTTGGTGCAGTGTGTTGGAAGTGATGTTATCAGAAAAGATGGAGCTTGGGAAGACATCACTTGACCTTTTGACCTGGAGTGACATACAGTGCTGGCCCGTGGGCACATGGCACACCAGGCAGGCTGCCCGCCTGCCATCCCCACCCGCCACCCTCCTTTCCTTTGTCCCCCCACTGAGACTGGTCCTTACCCCCCCTGCTGCTGCTCTCCTTCCCTTCCCTTCCCTTCATGGCACTGCCTTGCAGCGCTGCACTCATTCGCCCCCCCCCCGAGGCTGGTCCTTACCTGCCGCCACCCTCCTTCCCTTCATCCCCCCCGAAGCTGGCCCTTACCCCCTCACTGCTGCCACAACCCTCCTTCTCTTCCCTTTGCGGTGCTCCTTGGCCCACCTGCCAGCCGGTCCTTCGCTGCCGCCCTCCTTCCTGGCTTCGATGCTGCTGGTGCGGTATCTTATCTTTTGAAGAGCCTGCAGGAGAAGAATTTGATCCCCCTCCTTCCCAGAATTGGAAGTGAGAGGAAGTGAAGTCTCTTCTTGTGGGCTCTTCAAACAATTAGAAGCCGTGCAAGCCACATCGAGGCCAGTAAGGAGCAGCCGCGGTGGTGATGGGTGGTAATGGAGTGCCGCGGCAGCACACGATGGAGCACAAAAGGAAAGGAAGGAGGGCGACAGCAGTGAAAAAGCAAGGGAGGGCAGCGGTGGCGAGGAGGGAGGGAGGCAGGCAAACTAGGTATTTGCCATGGGTACTGGGGGGGAGAGCCCAATTCTGCGCCCCCAACTCCTGTCACCCCCAACTCCTGGCACCCTAGGCAACCACCTAGTTTGCAAATAGTGGGCAAGTCGGCCCTGGTGACATCACAGGATGTGATATCAGAAAAGTGATGCCATTTCCTTGCTCCTGGCTCCACACCCAAAGTCCCCAAATATTTCCTGAGCTGGACCTGGCAACTCTAATATTGATTTTAAACCAGGGCTTGCCAAACACACGATTGCTCAGAGACTGGCCAACAGAAAGGCTGCCATGACTCCCTTGGATCTCATGACAATAATATCCTTGTCCTCCTAAAGCCAGCAAGATGCAACCCAACATCACATGAAAACAGATCCTTTTACTTGCTCGGATTCATGGGGCTCCAGAATGTTGTCCTCCTAGTGTGCCCCCCTTTAGGTAGTTCTGCTGAGTGGTGCAGCAATAGAGCAGAAAAATAGTACAGTCCAGACCAGTTTTCCCTTTTGTGTAATTTTTCATGAAATGGATTAATGCTGCTTCATTTTTTTGTCTTATTTTTCCTTTCATGTAACACAAAAGCCATGTGTACTCATTTTCTATACTTAATTGTGGAACATTATTTGTTCTCCAAATCACTGTATGAGGGTGGTCTCTTATAGATTCAGGTGCATAGCCATTTGGGTCTGCATTGAAAAAGCAAGATCCAGTAGCTTGTTGGCATTTAAGGTACTACTGGACTTGATTATTGGCCCCTTCTAATTATTTTATAAAAATACACTAGTTTTTTTTTTAAAGGCTGAACCCTGAGTATACAGCAACAGCCGAGTCTTAAAAAATCAATGCTGTGAAGCAGCATATACAAGTGTTTTGTGTATGCAGAGATTAATTTCCAATATGCAGTTTCCCTGGGGATATTTATATTCTTCCAATCAGTACAGAACTGTCCATCACAAGTAACAATGTAAATATGTACATTTTAAGTTGCTGCTGGAAACTTTGGGAAATGGAGGAACTCCCCCCCTTCCAGTTATTAAATGAGATGAATCATATTTTCTCACACAAATAACTTGTATTGTTAGCTTGGCAGTTCATTACAATTTTTTTGGGGGGGGGGGGAGGGAGATTGCTGATCTCGGAACTGCAGTGGCAGTAGTGAGACCTAAAAATCCTCGCGGGAGGTATATACAAGGGGCATGTGACTCACCAGGATTCCAGAGAAAAATAAACATGTCAGAGAGGCCTAACTCTAATCTGGACTGCTAGGGGAGTATCTGGTGAGCAGGCCTCCCCATTGCATATCTTTTCCACTAAAATAACCTGAATCCTGATTTGAGACCAGTCCTAGTGTCTTCCTTAATATAGGTACAGGAGAACTGGGAATGAAGGTAGCTCTGGCATCCAGTAATAGCCACATATACTTCCCATTTAGCAATACAGCTGGCAGAAATCCAGTTGTCTGGTGCCAGGAATCTCCTTTGGGATACAACCAGAGTTGAAATAACTTAGGTTTGCCAATCCCCAGGTGGGGGCAGGGGATCCCCCGGTTTGGAGATCCTCCCCCCGCTTCAGGTCATCAGAAAGCGGGGGAGGTGGGGAGAAAAATGTCTGCTGGGAACTCTATTATTTTCTATGGAGATTTATTTCCATAGAAAATCATGGAGAATTGATCTGCGGGTATCTGGGGCTCTGGGGGGGCTGTTTTCTGGGGTAGAGGCACCAAATTTTCAGTATAGCATCTAGTGCCTCTCCCCAAAATACCCCCCAAGTTTCAAAAAGATTGGACCAGGGGGTCCAATTCTATGAGCCCCAACAGAAGGTGCCCATATCCTTCATTATTTCCTATGGAAGGAAGGAATTGAAAAGGTGTGCCGTCCCTTTAAATGTGAGGGCCAGAGCTCCCTTTGGAGTTCATTTATGCTTGTCACACCCTTGCTCCTGGCTCCGCCCCAATGTCTCCTGGCTCCACCCCCAAAGTCTCCTGGCTCCACCCCCAAAGTCCCCAGATATTTCTTGAATTGGACTTGGCAACCCTAAAATAACTGGGGGTGGGTGGGTGGATAAGGACATTGTTAAAAGCCTTTGGAGTATTCTGTTGGTTTATATTTACCCCTTTAAATTTAAAAATAAGGTCTCATTTTAAAAAGGCATTATTATGAAAGAGCAATGGAAGGGGGATGCCACCTTTTTTTGTCCTTTGCTCGTAGTCCAGCCATTGACTACTTATATATCAGAGCTCTAAAATAAAGATTCCAAAGGAGTATACAATATATCTTTTTTAATCCATAAAAATATGAATTACTGCGATCATTTCTGAACCCCACTAAGCATTTTTAATAGACATGTGCCCTCTGCTCACCATTTGCATGCTAACAATTTAATCTGAATACCAATATAGACACAAAATAAACGACTGTTTCCTGCCAGAGGTATCTGCCGAAGAAATCTTGGAGTAAAACATTGTCTTTGCAGCTCATTGTGTCTCTAATTAGAGTGGAAGGAGGCAGAAGCTTGCTGGTGTCAGTCTGTGTTTAGCATGCCCTGGAGCTTGGAGCTCCTCTGGGTATCAAAGTGCCCTAATTAAATGAGGGGGTCCACAATACAGCGCTAAACATCAGAGTGAGAGAAAGGGTCCAGTGTCCTCGGTGCCTTTGAGAATCCATGGCCCACGCTAATTACCCATTGTTGAATCGACTTCCCTATTCTGTGAGAAATGAATGGTTCCTCTAGACCTCTCCCTCTTCTCCCCTCCCCACTCTATCCTTCTCCACCACCACCCCCCTCGCTCCCTTCTATTTTACCATCTTTGCTTTGGCCGCCTAATTAATCTTATGGAAATCTCCCGAAGCCAGATTTCAGCAAGGTTGCCCCGATGTTTATAATTTGATTTGTGATGATAAAAGTGAAGGCACCCGGTGATGGAACAGTGTCATTTTCCAACACTCTTGAGAATTGAAGAGGCTATCAATCTTTCCCACGTGCATGGCAAACTGATATCCTAGAAAATTAACTTCAATTAATAACAGAAATCCCCAGACACTCAGGCAAGTAGAAATGCTTTGAAAGAGAACCTTCAAAGATGTCTCTGGATTGTCTTTTATATGCAGGCTCTGCTTTTTAGATATGAAAGATTCTCTATGAGGGAATATGCAGAGAATGTTTGCCCCCTTCCTAATTTCAATGAAATGAGAGTTAACATTTTATATTTCATTCCAGAAGAAGTTAACCAAATGTCTCCAGGTTATATCAGTCCTTATTTTGTCTCCTTGGTTTTATTTTATGATCCCTTTGTCCTGAGAAGGAGTTATAAAACAAAAAGACTAAAAGCAAATCTTGCTCTTTACACCCCCAAATACTGCATTTTTAAAAAATGAACCTTACTTGTCAACACTATGCTTGCAATACCTATGAGGTAAAAAGGAATTTACCAGTTTACTTTAAAAGAATCCAATAACTGGAATGATGCAGGGGCAAGAGTCCTGTATAAAGCGATCCTGATTTCTGAGGAACAGATTTCATTTTGCAAAAACATATTTTGTCTGTGCTTTTGAATGGCATTTGCATATTATGGTCTGAGAGAAGCTAATGATTAGATAGCACCTAAGTTGGAATTCCTGGAAAAATGCAAGCAGATGTAACATTTCACCACAGTGATAGCAAACAAAAATCCTTGTGCATAAGAACAAATAAGATCTGTATTTTATATGATGTAATGCAAAAGTCTGAGCAAATTATACAGAATGACTAGAAATAAATTTGGTGCACATTGCAAAGATAAAATTGTGTCCTGGGCTACACTTCATTTTCTGTTCATAGGGTTCTTTGGTTGACATATATATATATACAAAGAAACAGTCTAAGAAAGGGTTAAATTTATGGCTTTTTACATCCTTACTAGAATCATCACAGGAATGAATTCGTGTTTTGCCATTTCTCATTCTCATTACAACCTTTGTTACAAGAATGAGGTATTAGGATTTTAATGCCTCATAGAGCCTGTGAATTATGTTAGTGTGCTGTACCACTTTGACCTTTTAAGTATTCTATAATTTGATTGGCTGGTAATTCCAAGCCTACACTTGGTTGACAGCCTTCGTAACCTTTCAAGCAAAGATGGCCTGGCAATCCAATGAAAATACAAAATATTTGAGAGGTCAAGCCCTTTTCTGTAATGTCTTTGTAGAGATATCCGGCACCTAATGTTTCTACTACATTGCAAATAAACCAACAAATAGAAATCAATCAAAAATAGATAAGACTGTAAGTATTTCTGTCTTGGCCTTTGTGATATGTTTAATCAAAACATAACATCTACTTTGGTTAACAACTCTGTTAATATTTTGACATGTTTATTTACTCAGACCTGTTTTGTTAAGATATATACTTATTTATTGTACTTTTATTCCTTCTATAAGCCTCTCCCCAACTTTTTCCCATCCAAGGGACTGGTGAGATCCATAGACCTACTTCTCTTTCATTGATCCATAGCGTTAGGTTCTGAGACCACACAGAGACTTTATTTCCCACTGTTAGGGCCACAGGTCCAAGGAAGCTATGACCTAAGGCCACATACACCTGAAAGGACTAAAATGCTGAGAGAGAGAGGGGGGGGGGGGAGAGAGAGAGAGAGATGATAGATAGATAGATAGATAGATAGATAGATAGATAGATAGATAGATAGATAGATAGATAGATAGATAGATAGATAGATAGATAGATAAGTACATTGAGAAAATAATAAAGAAATGTCTCTTTTTGGTTGGTGTAGTGGTTAAGTGTGCAGTCTCTAATCTGGGAGAACTGGGTTTGATTCCCTACTTCTCCACATGCAACTCCTGCAGTAACCTTGGGTCAGTCATAACTCTCTCAGAGCTGTTTGCAGTCATAACTCTCTCAGAGCTGTTCTGCTCAAGTTCTCTCAGCCCCACCTACTTCACAGGGTGCCTGTTGTGGGGAGGGGAAGGAAAAGAAGATTGTAAACCACTCTGAGACTCCAAGTGAAGGGTGGGATATAAATCCAATCTCTTCTTCTTTTATAAGCATGGAATCACCAAGGCTGCAACATTAGCCTACATCTCAGATTTTGGGACTTATTCTCATGTTGAGTAGAAATCTTTGGACTTTCAAATTTTCTGCACACTTGAGGCCTTCATGTATGCCTGTTTGTGGTAACTTCTGCACATGTCAGTTGGAGATTTCAGGAAATAATCTGGCACTACCTCACAACATAGAGAGGGAAAGTGGGGAGACTACCCACTTTCTACCAAGGAAAACTCTAAAGAGGAAGGCAATGGCAAACCACCTCAGCTTCTCGCTTGCTTTCAAAGTCCCTTACTGGGGTTGCCATAAATTGCTTGCCCACTGATGGCACTTATGTATGTAACTTACAACATTGTACATTTAGTACACAGATAATTTCCAAGTCATTTTGTTATGTATGAGAGTCAATGTTGTTATCAGTGGTGTTCCTGCCTGGCTCATTGGAGCCTGAAGGACTGAGCTTGGGGAGAATCCATGTTGTTATCAATGGAGTTCCTTCCTGGCTCATTGGAGCCTGAAGGACTGAGCTTGGGGACTTGGGAACAATGGGCAGTAGGATCCAAATCCAGACTGCCCTGCTCCAATCACAGGCCCCCTGCTGGTTTGAATGACCCAATGGTATGCTAGCCATTGTTGTATATAGTTGGTCCAGCGGGCCCCATTCTCCAGTCTTGTTAGTGCAGCCACTTACCATGCTGTACTCATTATAGAGCTTGTTATCACTACCACCTCGCCTCTTCAGTGCTTAAGAACTCACTATATTATACATTTTCTTTTTATTGGAGGAGGATTCAGTAACATTCTCTCTCTTCAAAGTCACATGATTGTGAATAGATATAGGGATGATGGCTTGTATTCTACTACCATTTAGCTAAGGAGAATTGAACAGAACGGTAGGATACAATTTACCATGTGGCACAATTTCTAATGGAGTGTGGAAATGAGACCCTGGAGAGCCGCTGCCAGTCTGAGTAGACAATACTGACTTTGATGGACCAAGGGTCTGATTCAGTATAAGGCAGCTTCATATGTTCATATATGTTCAAATACTACCACGAGTACTGCAATTCCATGTAACATCACTTGGGCACATCCTATGATATTTCCAGGACCTGTGTGATGTATCTCAGATCGATTTCCCATTCACCTTACGCCGCTCTCATGTTCGTCTTCTCAGCGCGGCTTCCTTCCGATTTCATATTATCTGCCCTGGGGGTGCAGCAAGCATTGGGGTTTTCGAACAGCAAACAGAAACTGTTTTTTTTGCAGTTTCTGTTAGCTGTGCGAAAATGCCAATGCTTGCCGCAGCCCCGGAGCAGATAGTGTGAAATCAGAAGGAAGCCGCGCTGAGAGCGGCATAAGGTGAGTGGAAATTGGTCTCAGAGCTTCAGATAATGGGCACCTGGCAATCCTAGATGTACCCTATCTTAAAACTTAGACCTGCTGCCCACTGAGGAAAATGTGGAGGCAGTAAAATGGCAGAGTCTGAAATGATAGAGTCAACTGTACTACTTCAGATTGTGGTACATTCCTTTGAATGCTCCTTGAGTTGTTGTTGCTGTTTTCAACTCCATAAAATAGAAATCTAGCACAGCAAGGAGAAAGGTTCTACATCCCCTCTTCCTTGGCTTTGCTGCTTTATATTGCAGAGAGTTTTTAATGCAAGGGAACATTCCAATAGAATCTCCACTGGTATTTCCAAGAAGTCCATTCTAGTCCATTCTGCTGCTTCATTACCATCTCATTTCCCCACATGTTTTAACCAAGCATGAGAGATCATTTTCCTAGTCATTTCTCCATGGAAAACCTGATGCTGCTTTGGCTTAATTGATTTAATCCATGGTGAGCATTACTAAAACTGTTACCCTTCTCCAAGCACAATTTTATGCTTGTATTGTCTATTACAAGAACTGCAGCATGCCTCACCATTCAAGTTTAAAAAAAAAATCAACTCTGCAATTTTAATTTTTAAATTGGTCTGGTTCCCTTTTTTACCATCACTCAGTCACCACTAGGACATGATTAGCTTTCACCTTAGAAATTGTTTTTTAAAAAAATCTGTTAAATAGAGGAAGTTTTGCTATGTAATAAGTGTTACCTGTTCAATAAGATAATAATCCTATTCCATGTCTTTCTCATTAGAGTGCCTTTCTATCCTTCAGAAATGACCTGCAAGTAAATGAGCAATAACGTTACCTGTATATAGACTTTGTGCTTTGCAATGTTAATCAAACATTCCATTTGCCCATCTTCCTGCTCATGTGCACGCTAATGCAAATCAGTTCAACCAAAGAGAGAAAAGTACATATGGCAGTCAAATCAGGGTCTTCCTAATGGCAGCTTCAAAATGGAAGGTTTTAAAAAGTCATTCACAAGGTATTGTGATAATCTCTATGCTGGTCACTGCTAATCCAGACAGCAGGCAGGAAAAAATGCGGTAAATCATGGGCAGTACTGTCCTGAAACTGACTGTGCAGAAGAAAATTCATACAAAACTAGCACTTAAGAACATAAGAACATAAGAGAAGCCATGTTAGATCAGGCCAATGGCCCATCCAGTCCAACATTCTGTGTCACACAGCGGCCAAATATATGTATATATATATACATACACACACACTGTGGCTAATAGCCACTGATGGACCTCTGCTCCATATTTTTATCTAACCCCCTCTTGAAGGTGGCCATGCTTGTGGCCGCCACCACCTCCTGTGGCAGTGAATTCCACATGTTAATCACCGTTTAGGTGAAGAAGTACCACTTCTGGTAATGCATTGCATTGCATGGTCCATTTTTATCCCACCCCTCCTGCCAAGAGGTCTGGAAGTTTCCCTTCGCTCATTTTGTACTCGCAACAATTATTCTACAAGGTAGGTTAGGCTGAGTATATGTTACTAGCTTGTCCATCGCACTTCATGGGAGAATAGGATACCTCTCCAGGGCCGCAGTCAGATGTGTATTTATATACAACAATAGCCATGGATGCCTGTTGGATTTAAAGTGCATGTCCAAACAGCAACAGCTGGGAATGATCTGTGAGTTGTGGGCAACCCGTCCTGCCCCAACTCATTTCCGGACTTATTTGGCAGCACATAAATGTTTGATGACGGGCTCCGAACGGATTTTCCCTGTCTGATCACTCCAGCATTATCAAGCCATGGCAACTTGCATCCCTGTCAATCCTGGATTGGCACCGTTTTTTTAATCTTAGCAATATATACATAACTGTATAACCAGTCAAAGGCAGCAGGGGGCCATAGGGGCATTAAGCACCATAAGAGATGCATTCCAAGCATCCACAAATGCTTTTTAAGAGTTAATAATAATAATAATAATAATAATAATAATAATAATAATAATAATAATAATAATAATAATAACAACAACAACAATAATAATAAATTTATTTTTGTATCCCACCCTCTCCCGCCATAGGCGGGCTCAGGGCAGCTCACAGACATGGAATACCATGATTTGAATAAAAACAATGTAAACAGCAATTTTAAATACAATTCAATTACATAAGTTAATTAAAATAAAACAGGTGCTATAAGGTACTATGGATCATAATCATACATAAGATGGCTAGATGGCTACAGGTCAGTTTAGTTTAGTTTAGCCGGGTTCTGTCTTAAAAGCAAGCTGAAAGAGAAAGGTTTTGCAAACCCTGCGGAACTGATTTAGGTTGAGATTTGTGACTAATATGATCATTGTTAGTCCATGGCCATAGAAAATAGTTCCAACAGCATCATTTATGTGCATGTGCAAAGACTGGGCCATCGGATCGATCAGTGACGGGACAGGCACACGGCAAGGTGGATTACAGGCGAGATTTCTGATCAGGCAACTCTGTTTCAAATAACAATGGACAAAACCAGGAGTGGGTTAAATGGTGCATCTGACCATGGCCCAGCTCTCTCATTAAATCTAATAATTCTCTCATTGTGCCATGACTAGAGACTCTGCAAAGTTCACAACAAACATGATCAATAGGAAAATAATGTTTTTCACAGTCACAATCACTGGTGAGCTAAGCCTTAGGTCTCCTTACCTCTCCTCTCCTTACCTCTGCCTCTCTGACTCAAGTAGCTTCTGAACAGTTTGAAGCTGTGGTAGTGGAGTTTGATTTCTTTTTGCCTTATGGCTGCTTTTGCATGGTGGAGGACTCCCCAGTGAGATTAATCTGCCCCCATCTGCTGCCATCGGCTGCCAGTGGGTGAAGACTTCATTGTTTTGTTTGGCATTGTATGTATTTTAACTCTGTTTGGTACAGTATGTATTTGAAAGAGGTTTTTTTAAATGATGTATGTTTGGGAGGGGATTGATTTTAATGATTTTATAACATAATTTTATCATGTATGTTTTAAATTGTTTGCTGCCTTGGCAGTCCTTGTAAAGGCAGAAAAGTGGGATATAAATTTTATAAATAAATAAAATAAATAAATTGACTCTCCCTCAAGCGTCAAGTCAGTTAGCTAAATCATGCACAAGGAGAACTAGCTTTGGGGTGGGGAACCTTGAACTCCAGTTGGGTTATGGGAACACACATACATGAAATTCTGCCAACAGCATTGCATTGCACTATATGAATATGTAGACGTAATCTGCTGAACACGCTCAAGCTCTCATGAACTTTTGAACAGCTCAGTGAAAACTGACTTCCTCACTGCAGTTGACAAAAATAATGTAAGATGAGAAAGCGAGTGATTTAGCACCCTTAGCCATAAGGGAAGACGCTATCTGGAAACAGTATAGCATACGAGAAATGGATGCAGATGTAATCTCTATGACCTAATTGGTTTAGTCTAGTAGGTGTTGTGAGTGAGAACCCCCTATTTATTGATTTATATATGGACATCGCGATCACTGACTTGGTTGTCAGGGTGCCTGGAGTTCAACTCGCATACATCTGTGCTAAGATTGGGTTTTGGCCTGCCATTTTCTAACAGGCTTATGTGTTTGTTAGGAGCCTCATCATTAGAGCAGCTCTCTCTCTAATGGGTGCTAGCTAGAGTAAAAGCAACCTCCCAGCCTCCCCGGGCATGCACAATTCTGGCTGTTGCAGTGAAAGAGGTCGTGCTGCCATGAGCTGTCCAGTCAAGCAGTTTTCAGCCCTTTTGAAGGAAGCCATTGCCAAAGCTAACATCACCAGTGACCATCTCCATGCACTTCCAGACGCCATAAGGGAGAAGCGGGAGCCCCACGTATCCAGCAGTTGCTTCAGACATCTGCATAAGGCCATTATATTTATCTTAAGCGTGTATCCAGCCAGACAACCCAAGCTTTTGTCATTGGAACAGTCCACAAAAGACAATGCCGGCCAGAAGAGGAAGAAGAGGAAGACCAGGCTTAATCTGGAGCCATTGCTATTGTGTAAATCGGGTGTCACCTTAGATATCAATTTGGCCCTCTGTTACCATTTTAGATAGGTTTGTGTAGCTTGTTTTAATCCCTTCAACCCATGACATGCCCAACGGTCACATTGGAGCCTCCCCTTTTCTGAGGTCATGTACCACATGTCACAGTATCATAACCCACCTGACCCCATTTCACAGGTCCTTGGACCTCCCTCCCCCCTAAGGGCTCAAGGTAGTTCTTAAAAGCTCTGACCCAACATCCCCAGGTGTGTATCTGACAGTACTCCTACCCCGCTGTTTAGATACACCTCCAATACCTGATCAGCTGAGCGTCCCTTCCCCCATTTCCTTCTTTGTCGCCATTGGAGCCTTCCTTGAAATCTCCGATAGGTAATTGTATTGCCCTGTTTGTCCATCCTTGTGTTACCCCTGTATATTTCATGTTGTTTTCCTAGGCCTGTATGTGTGTTGAATGATTTTGTACCCTTGTATGCTTACCTTTATTTTACAATAAATACCCCCGACTATTGGACAACATCTCCTTGTTATTGGGTGACTTCCAAAGGAGACATCTCCTGTATACATAGATCTTGGATCTCGCTAGAGCCTAGCTGCCCACCAAACTAATTCCCCAAACCTCTTTTGAGGGCTTTTGGCTTACAGTGTAGCATCTGTGAATGGAGGCATGAAGCAGAAGCAAAGTCTTGCTGGAAAGCTGTACACAATTCTGGGCTCTTATCACTTTGTATAAGATAATTGAAATGTATATGTGTGAAATGTTAATTGGAAATGTGGAATACATTCAGCATAACCGGTTTTATTGAAATTGTGTTGTTATTATAGGGCTGTATTCTTCAGGCCTGGATATAAATGCTTGGTCTCTCTGATGTCCAGTTTGTCCCCGTAAGCAAGATTACCGCATTGGAAGACTCTGGCACTTTGCAGATTAGAAAAGTTGGAGTTTGCTCACCACCAAGAAACAACCAGTTGTTAACTGATTTCAAAGACATACTTGTTGCAAGTTTCTGCTCTCTGTTGGAGAGTTTTGACTTAAAAGCAATTTATTAACTTACATTGTCTTGCAAGTTGTATTCCTAGTGAAGCTGCATAGAACCCAGACAGAAAGAGGCTATATGACCACAAGCAGAGTAGAAATTGTGGCAGCTATAATCTTGACAGGAATACTTGAATAGAAAACTATGTTAGTGAGACTGTGGCAGTTTTAAAATACAGTTCACTGGGAGGGGGGAATGTACAAAACGACATGAAGCTATTAGTACCAAAAGAGATCACAGATATACTGGAAAAGATCCTGTGTAGTTATAAATAATGTTATCAGATTTCTTGGGGGGGGGGATGGGTAGCTTGTGATTACAGGCTTCACCCTATGCTCTCTCTCTCTCTCTCTCTCTCTCTCTCTCTCTCTCTCTGTGTATGTGCTGAGTCTCTGAGTGATTGGGAACTATGGCTTTTCAGTATTTCTGGCTGCAGTTATGGACACATTACCTGAGACTGTACATTTATACCATCGAAATCAGTTGGACTTACTTTTCAATAAATATGAAGAGTTTAGGATGTAAATGAATAAAATAAATACTTTCTAGTCAAAACATGGGAGGTTGTGCTTCCCTTAATGACTGACAGCAATTAGGACCTCTATTTTTAAGGAATCTTTTGAATCCTGTTCTCTTATTTGTTTGTTTGTTTAGTGGACTTACATTCTGCCCTTTCCCATAACAGGTTCAGGGGGGATCAGAGTATAAATCAGACAATAAAAACCTACAAGTCAAATTTAAAACAGTACAATAAACAGTACAAAACCCTGGCAGAACACCTCCATCTTACAGGCCCTACGGAATAGCAGTAGCTCAGGTAGGGCCCGGATCTCCATAGGGAGCTGATTCCACCAGGCAGGGGCCAGAGCCAAAAAAGCCCTGGCCCTGGATGAGGTGAGATGGATGTCCTTCAGGCCAGGGGTGATCAGGAGGTGCTGTGCAGACCGCAACACCCTCCGGGGCGTATATGGGGAAAGGTGGTACCGCAAGTATGTTGGTCCCAGGCCATGTAAGGCTTTGAATGTCAGTACCAAAACCTTGAAGTTGATCCAGTACTCAGTTGGTAGCCAGTACAATTGGTGCAGATTATGGTGGAGAGTTGAGACCTTATCTGCGAAATAAGTCACAAAAGCCTCACAGCCAATATCCAATTCCCTAAACTTTTGATTGCCTGTTGGCACCATAGTCAGTGATTGAATCATTCTAAACAATTGGGCTAGGCGCAATTTAGCAGATGCAATGGAGGCCGCATAGAAATCTCTCTTAGTGGACTTCACTGCCTTCTCATAGACCTTCATAAACGTTCTATAAGAAGTTCTAGACTCCTCATCATAAGATCTCCGCCACACTCTCTCTAGTCATCTGAGTTGCCACTTCATCTTCTGCAGCTCCAGGGTATACCAAGAAGCTGCTTTGGTGCGGCAGAGAAGAGGGCACTGGGCGCAATATCGTCAATGGCTGTGGAGAGCCAAGAGTACAGGTCCCCACTAGCTCATCCAATGATCCACCCGGGGGCATTGGATCCCGCAGAGCCTCCCATAGCTGCTCCGGGTCCTGAGCCTGCAAGGAAGCTGCATCATCAACATGGACATTGAAACCCCCCAGGACTAATAGCCTGGGGAAGGCCAATGCCCAGGTCGATACTGCCTCTAGCAGGGCAGGCAGGCTCTCTGAGGATGCATTGGGCACCCGGTACACCACTCAGATAGCCAAACTCTCCTCAGCTTCCCACACCAGACTGACACATTCAATGCCTGTGATATTTGGGGCAGGAAGTGCCCTGAAAGAGAAAGACTCACGAACGAGCACTGCAATCCCTCCCCCCCCCGGCCAGTAGTCCGCGATTGGTGAAGGACTGAGAACCTGGGTGGGGTAAGCTGGTTCAAGGTGACCAACTCACCCTCCCAGACCCTGGTCTCATTACACATGCCAGGTCCATCTGTTGCTCCATGAAGTAATCATGCAGGGTATAGGTCTTATTATTGATAGACCTGGCATTAAGCAACACCAATGTCGGAGCTGGATAAATCTTCTTAGCCCCACAACCTACGTACCTTGGGATGGGACGTAGGAGAGAAAAGGTCCGAGCTTTCCCATATCTCTGACATTTTCCTAATCTTTGAGACCTAGTCCCACTACCATATCTCCCCTGCCGAGGGGTGTAATCAACACCAATGTCAGAGCTGGATAAACATTCCTAGCCTCACAACCGACATGCTGAGGGATGGAACATAGGTGGGAAGAGGTCCGAGCATTCCCATATCTCCGACCTCTTCCAAAACTCTGAGACCTAGTCCCACCACCATACTTTCCCTATCTACTTAGTCAATTCAGACCAATACCCATCAACTGAACAATCTGAATGATGGAGGAATAGCTCCACAAACACAAATGACTTATAATTATTTGAGCTTGTAACCCATTTTTTGTATCTGTATGAACTGCTTCTTCTTCTTCTTGTATGGGGGAGTTCCAGTGACAGCTGAAAACTTCTGATATACAATATTCTGGTTTGTTCCTATAATGGGTAGTAGGAAATATCTGTGGGCCCAAACATTCTCTTGAGGGATCTGCAAAGCAGAGCTAACTTGTAGTAACTCTATCTGGTGGTCCTTTAAAGAGAGTTAAAACAACTTTATATTGCCTGCAATTTTAAAGGCATCACCAAAATCACACATCAGGACTAAACGCTGACTCTAAACTGATCATGCTGCATGCTCAGATAACCACATAAATGTCTGAATGCCAGAGGTCATGAACCACGCAAATTCATGGAAGCCATTACTTACTAAGCTGCTTTGACAGCAATTCTTTACACGAAGAGATAACTAGGAATAAAAACAATGTAAATGAATACCCATTGCTTAATTTCTATTTTACCCACTTCACTTTTTCCGACCATTTCTTGAATATTTTCAGGGGGCTGGGATAGGAGAGCAGAGAATGCAGCTGCTAAGTCTTTCTTTCTGTTGAATATCTACCATGGCTTAGTAATTTGAGGGAGGAACCCTGTTTTCTTCTTGAGTTGCTGTAATACACTGCCTAATTTATCACCGTGGAGCCAATTCACTGCATAATTCAACCTACTTTCTTGGTGCAGCCAAATGCCCCTCTCTCTGGTGTGAAACGCTGCTTGCCTTTTTAAGATGCAAAACAGCAAGCCAGGGTCTGCTGTATAACATTGTCCACCTTCTTGGGGCAGCCAAATTCTACCCTCTGTTCTCTTGGTAATGTTGGCTGCTTTATTGGGAATTAAAAAAAAAAATTCACATGGCTGATGTTTGACACCTATGAAACTGGAAACACTTTCCCTATCTCGTTGGATAGAGATATTTTCTTAGTTGAAATGTTGAATTCCTGAAAACATACAAACTGAAAAGGAAACACATTAGAGTTAAAAATGTATTTCCCAAGTGAAACCAATGAAGAAGAAAAGAGATGTAGCTCTACTAAGTTATAGCTGCATCCCAGTTTCTGTTTTAATTGTAAGTGACCTCCAGCAGACTCTGAGGAGATGACATTGAAATATGCTAAAGAAAGAATTGCATTGTTTTGTCTCATAAAACCAGTAGTTGGTTAGACCTAATAACTCTTCAAGATCCAGTGACTTCCTTCTATTGAATCCTTCTTCAACAGGGAAAGTTTTTCTAAAAACCTGAAATAAAAACAGGGGTGCACTTGAGTGTAGTGTAGAATGTTTGTTTAGGGACAGAATTGAACCAGGAGTAAAATCTATTGAAGAAAGGACTGTGCATTACATTGAATTTACCCCAGTTTTACCCCACATTTGCCCTGGGATATATGGATGCTGTTTTGCCCAGGATTTTCCTGCAGGGTAAATGAACACGAGTCAAATTCAGAGAAAACCTGGGTGGAGGTCCAAGTTTAAAAAGGGCCTCTGTCAGAAGTAACTTTTCTTTCTGGGATGAAGACTTAGCAGAAGGATGTCATTAGGTACAAATTGAAATCAGACTGACTGGCCTGTAATTTCCCGGATCTCCTCTGGAACCCTTTTTAAAGATGGGGGTGACATTTGCTACCTTCCAGTCCTCAGGAACAGAGGCAGATTTCAATGAAAGAAATCTTTCATATTTCAGAAGATCCAAAAGTACAACTTTGAGTTCTTTCAGAACTCTTGGGTGTATGCCATCTGGACCTGGTGACTTATTAGATTTTAATTCGTCTATCAGTTGTAGCACCTCCTCTCTTGTCACCTCAATCTGACTCAAATCTTTCAACACCCCTTCCAAAATAAGTGGTTCTGGAGCGGGCAAACACTTCTCATCTTCCACAGTGAAGACGGAGGCAAAAAATGCATTCAGCTTCTCAGCCATTTCTCTATCCTCCTTCAGTAATCCTTTTACCCCTTGGTCATCCAAGGGCCCCACTGCCTCCCTGGCTGGTTTCCTGCTTCTAATATTCTTGAAGAAATTTTTATTGTTGGTCTTTATGTTTTTTGCAATATGTTCCTCATAGTCCCTTTTTGCCTGCCTGATCACAGTCTTGCATTTGATTTGCCACAGCCTGTGTTTCCTTTTATTAATCTCACTTGGACTAGCTTTCCACCGCTTAAAGGAGTCCTTCTTACCTTTTACAGCTTCCATTACTTTGTTTGTTAACCATGCAGACTTTTTCTTATACCTGTTTGTGCCTTTCCTAACTTGTGGTATATATTTTATCTGAGCTTCTAGGATTGTAGTTTTAAATAGCCTCCAAGCTTCCCCAAGGGTTTTGACTGTATTTACCTTTCCTTTCAGTTTTCTCTTCACATGCCTCCTCATCTTAGAGAATTTACCCCTTTTAAAGTTAAATGTGGTTGTGCTGGTTGAAGCATGAGCTTCAGCTGACCATAGGAGCCCTGAAAAGTGAAACAAACTTCACTCCATTGAAACACATTGCAGCACAGACAATGTTACAAAGAAAATGTGGAATGGATTTTCCATTAAGGTATATGGGCACAGAGGTCTGAATGGAAAATCCATTCCACATTTTCTTTGCAGTTTTGCAAGCCCAGAAGAGCTTTCTGCTGCAGCCAGCAAAGACAAGACAGAAGGAGCTAGAATTTCAGAAGCCTCAGATCTTCAAAGAATGAGGACAGCAGAGGGAGGAGGGGGAGAAAATAGGCAGGGGCCTGATTAAGGTCCTGAGCAGGCCGGCTCTGGTCCATGGGATGGACATTTGACACCCCTGACTAAGATGAAAACCAAATAGTAGGATTGTTTGTTTAAAATTATTTCTTTATTAATATGAATTGTGACTGATTTTATAGTCTGTTTAAGCAATTCGATGCTTGCAGCCTGCAGCAACGCTTGGGCGTGTATTTAAAGGGGTGGGGCCAGGCCGTTGTAACGGCCAGACCTCCACTCCCTGCTTCAGTCCCGACGACGATTGGCCCACCCACCCACCCTGTTTGTTATGTAAGCGATTGCTGGTCGTCTCATGTTTGGGGGGCCAGGTAGGAATTTTTTGCTCCCCAGCTGATTGGCAGTTGCTGGGGTGTGTTTTTTGCCTACCCTACATAGCAAAACAGTGGATTGTGAATTTGGCTATCTGGAGGCACTGTTAAATAGGTTGGTCACTTTAGTTTGGCAGGTTTTTCTGGATTAGGGTACTAGGCGGCTAGGGGAGGACCATGAAGCATCCCCCTTTTGGGGAATTTGGGGTCTGGCATGATCAACCTTAGGGTTTGATGACCCGGGGTGGGGAGAATGCAGACTGTCCCAGAGGCTCGACTAGAGGGTGCCTTCCATTGAGACATGTGTCTGGTGGTTGGGCCCTCTGGGGCGTGCCTCCCAGCTGGGCCGGCCTGGCGGGAGCTGTGTCACACAGCTCCAGCTGGGGGCTGGGTTTCTCACCTGCGAATGGCAGGGGAGCAGTCTGTTGAGTCCCCTAGCCCTGACCAGGCTGCAGTTTGGGTGCACTTACTGTTTTATTATGATGATTAATAAAGTGGCCCATTATTTATACTAATGCATTGTGTCCGACTCTTCATTCCGACTTGGGGGGGGGGCAATTACTTTTCCAATGCAAAAGTGGTGCAGCAAGAACAAGGGAAACTAGAATTCAGTCCAACAGTATGACAATGCACATTAATGAAAAGAAATGTGATTCTAAATACAGGTATTGTAGAGGTGATACCAGATTATATGCTAATATCACCACAATAACTTTACCTTTAAAGATCTAAAGACCAAAGTATACAAAGGGCCATCTTTTTCCACATGAACCTACCCACAGGTTATGATCTGCTTCAGAAGTCCACTGCTGGTTTCTGCTGTGAGGTGGAAAACTACAGGAAACAGCCACATTTCCAATAACTTCCACAATTCTAATAACATTCAATACAAACAAGACACATATATTTGCATTAATATATGTGGCATAGTTAGTACCAAGATACTCCCTTATCTTCTCCCGTTGAGCACAAGCAACAGCCTTCTTTTGAAAATAGTACTGCACATACTTCTGACACAAAACTCCAAATTGTTCAGGCAGCTTCCTCATTACCGTAAGACTGGATCTCTGGTCATTGAAATTTCATTGTGAAAATTACCCAATGCATTATTATTTTGACAGTGTTTGAAAGCCTCTCAGTTAATATGCAAATTGTTCTCATTGTATTTGGGGTCAAGCACACATAAGCAAAAATCTAGTCAATGTGTTGTGAAATATTTATCCGGAAAAGCTGGTGCTTTCACTGGGACAGGCTAGTTTACATATTATAATGAGTACTTAGAATGATGCTGTGATTTAGCTCTAACATCCATCACTTCATTTGATAAGACTACCTACCAGTATTTTAAAAGGGAAATCCCCATATGGTGTTAAACTGTAGATGTCAGAATGTGAAGGCATGTACTCATGTGTTAAGTGAACACATCAAGAAGTAGAGCAGGCATGAGTGTATTGGCCTCACCCCACCTCACCTTCATGTGATCATGGTCATTATCCTCTCTCCCCAGCATTAAGAACATTTCCATATTTGGGAAAGAGTGTAGAATAAAGAGTCCAGTAGCACCTTTAAGACCAACTAAATTTTATTAAAGGCATGAGCTTTCTTATGCATGTATACTTCTTCAAGTGCGCTCTCTCATTGTGTAGGTGCTGTGCTCATAACCATGTGGGCAGAGCCAGCACGCACATGCCTACTCTCCCTCTCCACATGCTTGGTCAACATGTGGAGGAGCTATGTATACAGGGCTTAAGAATGCAGCTAAGTGAGGTTAAGTGGTCAAGAGGCCAATGTGTTCCACATGGTCCCTTACAGCTTTTGATTATGATTTGGCATGGCTAGTCCTGTTGGAGGTGTGAGAATTATTATATGCATAAGAATCAGGACCTTCCTTTGAGGTGCAAGACCTTTTACATGCTTATATGGAAACAGGCAAGATTTCAGGCTTGCTTAATAGGGACTCGTTTTGACACTAACCGTTTCTGAGGAAATGCCACGGCAGGAAACATCATGGCTCAAGAGAGGGCTGGTTAGCTGAAGAAATGGCTAGTGTTCTTTGCTGTATTACTTTTAATGTCTCAGTGGATCCAGAACATGAATCCAACCTGTGTACAGTTTCATGATTATACAGTATTTAAGACGTTGTCTTCTAGCACGGGTATTCAGAGATTTACTGCCTCTGAATATGGAAGTTCCCTTTGTTCACCATGGATAGTAGTCACTGATCTATCCTCCATGAGTCTGTCTGATTCCCTTTTAAAGCTGTCTGTGTCTGTGGCTGTCATCACTATATCCTCTGGCAGTGAATTCCACATTTTAATCAGTATTTCCTTTTGTCTGTCCTGAATTTAGTGCCCATCAACCTAATTGGATGACCTTGAATTCTAGCATTTTGTGAAGGGCCTCTTTCCCTCTCATTTTCAGCAAGTTCAGACCCCATTAACATATACTTGAAGTTAAGTTTTGGGGGGTTTTTTGTTCCAGTGTGCATTACTTTACACTTACCTACATTAAATTTCATTCGCCACTTTGTTATCCACTTTCCCAATTTTGGAGATTCTCGAGCTCTTCACTGTGGTCCTTGGTTTTTATCATCCTAAATAATTGTGTGTCATCTGCAACCCTGGCTACTATACTGCTCTCTTGTAGTTCTACATTGTTCATGAACAAATTTAATAGCATCAGCCTCAATACCAATCCTTGGGGGACCCCATTGCAAGAACTGTCAATTTATTCCTGCTGTTTGCTTTACATCCGTAAGTGGGCTTGTTCTCCTATCACATGACTGCTAAGCTTACCTTGTCAAAACTCATTTGGAAGTCCAATTATATAATGTGTACTCTCTTCTATTACCACATTCAGAGTTCTTGCCCCAGATCAGTGCTATGGTGCATGTACAGAAGGAACATCAATCTCCCCCACAATGTATTTACCCCAAACTGAAACAATCTGGGGAAGAAACTATTTATCTTCTTGCAGAAGACCATATGGTGTCATGTGGTCTTCTACAGTGGTCCCTGCAGACTGTTTCTGTTCAGAATAACACTATAGCTCCTTCTGCATTGTATATTTATATACAGACATCGTGATCACTGGTTTGGTTGCCAGGGTGCCTGGAGTTTCAACTCGCACACATCTGCACAAAGACTTGGGTTTTGGCATGCCATTTCTTAACAGACTTATGTGAATATAAAGGCCTCTTCATTATAGCAGCATTCTCTATCTCTGCATGGGTGCTAGCCAGAAGTCAAGCAATCTCCCAGCCTCTCTGTGCATGCACAATCTTGGCCGCTGCAGTGGAAGAAGTTACACCGCCATGAGCTGTCCAGTCAAGCTGTTTTCAGCCCTTTTTGATAGAAGCCATTTCCAAGGCTAACACCACCAGCAACCATCTTCCTGCACATCCAGACTTCATGAGGGAGAAGCAGAAGCCCTACATATCCCATGATTGCTTGAGACATCTGCATAAGGCCATTATGTTTATCTTGGGTGTGCATCCTGCCAGACTGCCCAAATTAAACATTCAACAAAAGACGATGCCAGCCAGAGAAGGAAGAAGAGGAAGACCAGGCTTAATCCAGAGCCAGCGCTATTGTGTAAATTGGGTGTCACCTTTGATATCAATTTGGCCCTCTATTGTCATTTTAGATAAGTTTGTGTAGCTTGTTTTAATCCCCTCAACCCATGCCTTGCCCAAACTGTCACTTTGGAGCCTCCCCTTTTCTGAGGTCATGTACCACATGTCATAGCATCATGACCCACCTGACCCTGTGTCACAGGTCCTTGGACCTCCCTCACCCTAAGGGCTCAAGGTAGTCCTTATAACCTCTGACCCAACATCCCCCAGGTGTGCATCTGACAGTACCCCTGTCCTGCTGTTTAGATACACCTCCAATACCTGATCAGCTGAGGGTCCCTTCCCCCATTTCCTTCTTTGTCGCCATTGGAGCCTTCCTTTTTTTTTTTTGTCCAAAAACTTTTTTATTGAATTTAGTAAACATACAAATAAAGCAATCAATGACTGTATCTGCAATCATTCTTTGTGTATAAGCATAGCATACCAGCAGAAAACAAAATATATATATATACACAAAATACAAACAAAACAACACATACATACATTCACACATACATACATACTTGGCAGCTGAATTAAAAAATAAGTACTCTGTCCATATGTTAATTACATCAAATTAATAATGTCATAATATCTACCAGGAATACATGTACGCATCTGATCTACAGGACTAAAAGAAAATTTAAGAAATGGAAGCCACTTGTACATCTTGTGGGTTGGCGTCGTTCGTTCTTAAGATACATTTGGAACAAGGGCTTATCTAGAATAGGGTATGCAACTCTTATTCGTTCTAAATCCTCAGGTGGTCTGGCTCTTCCGGAGCCTTCCTTGAAGTCTACGATAGGTAATTGTATTGCCCTGTTTGTCCATCCTTGTGTTACCCCTGTATATTTCATGCTATTTTCCTAGGTCTGTATGTGTATTGAATGATTTTATTCCCTTGTATGATTGTCTTTATTTTATAATAAATATTATTGATTATTACCCAACATCTCCTCATTATTGGGTGGCTTCCAAAGGAGACATCTTCTGTATACATAGATCCTGATCTCGCTAGAGCCTAGTTGCCCACCAAACTAATTCCCCAAACCTATTTTTAGGGCAATTTGGCTAACAGCATACTCATCATTGTCCTGATTAGGAGCAGGAAATGTAGATGTGGGAACAAAGGAGAGTATCTAGATCACTCGTGACTTTGAAAATATACAGTTTTTGGTAAGAATTCTGTACACAGGTTCTGGTTAAGGGTTCTAAAAGGACAGTAATTTTGCAAACAGTGGGCCAGGTTCCTCAACTTGGACAACTTGTTGTTAACAGGTGGAGCTGCTTTCAAACTCTACATGCCTGCTGCACTGCCTACCTGCTCAGTAGCTGCTTTCTTGTTTCCAAATTACCATACTTGGCAACCGCAGAAGTGCCTGCAGGGGGAAAGTATTAAAGTAACAAATTGCATTTTGGAGTTCCTGTCAATGAACCACAGATAGAACCAGGTGGGCAGCTGTGTCAGTCTGAAGCAATAGAACAAAGTTGGAGACCAGTAGCATCTTTAAGACCAGCCAAGTTTTATTGAGAATGTAAACTTTCGTGTGCTAAAAGCACACTTCATCAGACAATAGTATGGGATCAAATTAATACTCCTACATATAAGAGTAGGCAGTGAATTAGTATGCAAATAGTGAAAACGTTTTTAGCAGATTAAAAGAATAACAAGTTGGGGTCTAGAAATTGTTGGTTTGGGTTGACTGGGTGGAAAAAACCAGCAAAGGCAATAAACATCAGTACTGGAGATAGATGTCAATGTCATTAGGTTTCTTAATTGTGAAGAGTAATAAAGTCTGTTGTAATGTTCCACTGGTCTCCTCTAAAGCATGCATTAAAGTAACATCTTCCTGTAGAATGAAGCTGGAGTCTAGTCTGTTCAAATACTAATACCAAAAAACATTAGAATACAGTGGATGTATACCTCTCAAGTCAAGAACCACAGAGTCACATACAGAGTCACATACAGGTAGACTCTCAAAAGGAGTGGCTATGTGACCCAAACTCAATTAAAGGTGCAAGTTCAGGTAGTATGGATGAATTTTCCCTCCATGCCCAATCAGATATATAGCCCTCCTACATCTGCTTTAACTCCCAACAGAAAAATATACAGGTACAATACAGGTCACTGTACTGGGAAAAAATATGGAACCATGGTCAGCGCTATCATGAGATGAAATGAAGCAGCGGCTCAAATGGTGCCAGCACCTCACATCCATTTCCATCACAGTCTATCATATGAGATGTGGAGCAGCTAATGTTCCTTCCTGTCTAGTTGCCCAAGCATCTTCCAAGACGGCACAGTTACCCACATGTGTCCCATGCAGCTTCTCAAGCTTTGTAGGATGAGGCAGGTGGACAATGAGTAAGTAGGGTAGAAGGCAACAGCCGGTGGTGGTTGGGGTGGCAGTGTCCAGTGACACCCTTTGTTGAACTGTCACTTTCAAGAACGGAGGCACATCTGGCTGAGGAAGTCAGGAGAGAAAGAAATGTAACCTTCCTTCAGTATCATGACCCTGCTACAGACGGTGCCACCTGGGAACTGCTTTTTCAAGTCAATTGTCCTGTTTGAGGTTCCAATCACAGACCTGCTGCATTATTAGTATTCATCTTTCAACAATGAAAGACTGTTGCAATAGAGCTCTATATTCTATGGGGACCATCAGTGGGTTAGAGAATTTGAAACATGTTTATAATATTTAAAATACAGTTTAAAAAAAACATTTGAATATGAGCTGTGCAATATTTTCTTCAAATCTGTCTGCATGCATATATTTACTACTGGTGAGAAGGAGTGACTGGTGTTGGAAGGAGAACCAACAGCAAAGCTAATACCAGCAGGCTGATCTTGCAGGACAATGCTGCAGTTTGTTATGTACTAGCTTTAATGCTGTATACTTATGTCAATAGTTTATGCCAGTCTTGACAGCTCCAGCATGTTATGAAAGGTTTAAGTGATAGATTAAAATAAGAAGAAAACAACAACTTCAATTGACTTCCAGGCCTCAGGATGGGTGCAAAAAAGAACCAGCCTGTTAATTCTACTTTTATTTTGACAATTTTAAACAATATTCCATGATAATGAATGTCTTTAACTCAATTTGATACAAACAAGTCGGCATTCTGGGAAACAAAAAAATGTCAAAAGACAGGGAAACTATCCCACGAAAGCACAATTGCATCAAGCATCAATCTGACAAGCACTGCAATTTCCCTATTATAAGTATTGAATGTCATACAAAAATCTTTCACAGACAATACAGCAAAATAAGGGGGACTGTTGTTTAGAGTGCTGTTTCCATACCATTTTAGGTGAAAAGATAAGGGACAAAATCAGTATTGCAATGTCTTAGATTGTAATTTCCCCCTGTAAAAACTTACTGTAAGTGCATTAGCTAAAGCAGAGTGGGGGGGTGTCATAAAATGCAAACAAGAACATACACACACACATACAGACTCTAAAAATGCATATATTTTGAACAATAAATGTATAGAATCATGACTGCAATTTTCAGGCAAAAAAATACATTGCATATAAATATTAAAAGTATACTGTATCATACCTAGATGCAGAATCATATCTATGTAACAGATGGGTACAGTTCACACAGTATGTAAAACTATCATTACCAAGCTCTTTTGAATTATCAATGAATAAATAGTTAAATTTTCAGCTGAACTCTCAGATGGATAAGAAACTGAATAATCCTTCTAATTCTATAAAACCAAATGGCTCTGCTCTGCTCTCTCTCCCTCCCTTTCTCCCTCTCTCTCTCACACACACACACACACACACTCACACACACACACACTTTATGGGCGATGCCCAAGTGTTAGTTGGCTGTGGCAACCATCCAGAAATAAATCTATCTCCATTTTGCTGTCTATTACAGTAACATATTCAGAACTATTTTTGTTTTACTTCTTAAGAACATGAGAAGCTGTGCTGGATCAGGCCAATGGCTCAACCAGTCAAATGCAACACGATGTGTCACACAGTGTCACCCAGTGTAACCCAGGTGTCATCAGGAGGTCTTTCTAGTGGGGCCAGAACTGCAGACACCCTCCCACTATGGCCCCTTGAGCACCAGTACTCCATGTTGCATTATTTTAAAAGCTCTTTTGAGAGCCAGTTTGGTGTAGTGGTTAAGAGTGGCAGGTTCTAAACCTGGGTTTGATTCCCTGCTCCTCCACATGTAGCTGCTGGGTACCCTTGGGTCTGTCATAGTTCTCTCAGAGCTGTTCTCTCAAGAGAAGATCTCAAGAGCTCTCTCAGGCCCACCTACCTCATAGGATGTTTGTTGTAAGGAGAGGATGGGAAAGAGATTGTAAGCTGCTCTGAGACTCTGATTGAAGAGTGGGGTATAAATTCAATCTCTTCCTCCTCCTCTTCTTCTTCTTTTTCTTCTTCTTCTTCTTTCCCCTAAAGGGATCTTCCTGGACTAGGATCTGGGAGACCCAAGTTTGAATCACCACTCCACCACAGAAACTTCCTGAGTAACCTAAGGCCAGTCACACACTTTCAGCTTAACCACTGAATGTAAGCTGTTTTGGGTCCCTACTTGGGAGAAACATAGTATATAAATGAAGTACAAAATAATAAAAACTGAATCAGAACATTGGTCTGTCAAGGTCAAATATGAGTTGTATATTATTTCAAAATAATTATATTAAGACTTAGACTGAAATTTGTAAAAAAGATTTGTTAAGATGGGGTAAAGTTCAATTGTCACCTTTGGAGCGAATATCCGTGATCAAGATGAACATCTTATCTAGAATGTTATATTTGTTTCAGACAATTCCTGTTTTGACAACAGAGGTACCATTTAAACAATGGCAGAAAGATATATCTAGATTTGTATGGCAAGGGGGAAAACCACTAGTTAAATATAAGATACTACAGGATGCAATGGAAAGAGGAGGATTATGTCCTCCTGATTTGAAATCATATTTTTCTGCTTGTTGCTTAGTGTGGATGAAGGAATAGGTTGCTCTCAAAGGCAACAGCTCTCCAACCAGGGGTGGTCTTTCCTGAGAGCCAAGACACCCCAACACTCTGCAAAAACTATGGGCCTTCACAGCAGTGCCACCATTGCAGCCAGGAATGGCATCAAACATGAGCCGGTAAGAAGCCATTGCTGGACCTGTGCAAGTGCCAAAGACATGGTTTATTGCCACAATCCTCTGTTCAGGTCCCCCCAGTCTTCTCTCCTCCTTGGTGGAACAATGGATAGGCAACTACTATAATCCAAAGGTCTCTGTTTCCAATGTAAGAGTCTAGCTGTTTTTTGGCAGCAAGCATGGACAATGCCTTTAGCCCATCTCCGTTGGTATGAATGGACTGATACTATGTCTTCTATTGTTCACACTGTCACATTCTAGATTCAGCAGAACCTCTTTTCTCCAGCTAAACGTATCTTTCCTGAAAGCTATCCTTCTAGCTGATAGTTTTCATCTGCATTTCCTCTTCTCCACTCCAGGCTATCAAGAAAATAATTAACTTCCCATTTTTACCAAATAGCCATCTCCTGACCCCATTCTCTAAGCAAACATAGAACATTACACTTTTGTGTCTAGTATCTCGAAAGCATTCAACTCACCCTCACTACAAAATGGAAACCCCACCAAACTATTGTATAAATCACAACACACCCAGTCATACCTCCAGGATACATTTTTGACTATTTAAGGAGACACTTTGGACAGTGTGTGTCTTGTCTTGCTAGAGACTTGCACTCCCAAACTCTGTTTGGGCCACTTTCCATATTCACATCCTCTGCTTCATGGACTCCTGGACCTCATCTGGAAAGGTAGTATCACCACACAACTGCTCCTAAATGTATCTGTTTTTCACTCTTTATTTCCTCAGTCCTTGACTGTTTGTATACTTTGATTGTTTGTGTGATTGTAAACCAGTATATTTTCTAAGTAAAATTATTTAAATCCTTTTAATTCTGACATCTTTTTACTGAACTCAGTCTCAGTATGAAAAAGTGTGCAATGGACTTTGCCAGTTCAAGAAAAATGGAATGTATTTTTGACTAAGATGGAATTGTTAAAGTAGAGAATGATTAAGAGATAAAATCAGGCAATATATGTTTGTGATAATGAAATGTTAGACATAAAGTAATGAAAAAAGATAGAATATATAGATAAAAAGAAGTAAAAATCTAGAGCATATATAAACAATTATTATGCAATAAAGTTATGTTTGATAATTGTAATAGAATAAAATGTAGTTAGATATAATAGACAAAGTAGATGACCATGAATGATTGTTTATGTCTATGCTTATATTAGTGCCCATGAAAGATGATCATTTATGTATAATTGTAGTAATGCATTGTACATACATACATACACACATGCATATGAATGTGTGTGTGTGTGTTTGGTTTTGTTTGTAAAAATAAATAATTAATAAAGAAGGAGAGGAGGAGGAGGTGGTTGAATTTATACCCCACCCTTCACTTAGAGTCTCAGAGTGGCTTACAATCTCCTTCCCTTCTGCTCCCCACAAAAGATACCCTATGAGATAAGTGGGGATGAGAGAGCTCTCAGAGGACTGCTCTTGAGAGAACAGCTCTGCTGAGAACTTGTGGCTGACCCAAGTACACCCAGCAGCTGCATGTGGAGGAGTTAGGAATCAAATCAGATTTTCTCCATGCTCTTAACCACTACACCAAACTGGCTCTCGACTGATGAGAAAAGTGATACAAAGTGGATAGGGTTTTGGGAGGGTCTGAGTCAACCACTTTTCTCACAATATTCTGGTCCCTGAAGTTCTGCTGCTTTGACACAAGATTAAGTTCTTATGCACCATCTGTATATTGCTTATGTGCACTCAAGGGGCAATTAAGCTAATTGAAATATGGATGATGAGGATCCATCCATAGACAAAAGGTTCTTTCCATTGTTACATGATCACTAAACAGATGATTTAAAGATGACTAAGCTAAACCTGGAGAAATTGGATTCCAAGATAGCCATCCTGTGCACACCTACTTGGGAGGAAGCCCCATTGAATGTTATTGGATGAATTTCCAATTAAACACATACTGTGTTGCGCATCATCACAGATCCCCAACTTTCCAGCTGTTATGCCATCTTGTCCTGCATCTCTAACCTTTACACATCCTCAGAAATGCTATTTAGTATAGACTTAAGAATAACTGCCCACCAGATCACTGTACTCCTTTTTTTAAAAAAAACAAAACACTACCTGTGGAGCAGGATTATTTGAAAAAGAAACTCAGTGTTTACCTTTTTCATTGTACATTGCTGTCAACTTTCATCAAGATTGTGAACTGCATAATGATAATATGTACCTAGTGGCTGTCCCTTTTCCCTCCATTTCCATGCCTGCAGGATAATGGTAATTACAGTATAACAACTGAGTATATAGTATTTAAAATGCACATGAATTGTGAAATCCACCTAACTGTCAGTTAATAAATACTTCTAAACTTTCATTTAAAAGATCAGCATTTCCTACTATAGAACAGTGTTCTATACATCATTGCCTACTATAGAACAGGGCTTCTAGTGTCCTGGTCCCACTGAGGGACCTCCTGATGGCACCTGGGTTTTTTGGCCAATGTGTGACACAGAGTGTTGGACTGGATGGGCCATTGGCCTGATCCAACATGGTTTCTCTTCTGTTCTTCTGTTCTTACTTTTACTGTCACTGGCTCTAGGTTCTCAGACAGAAGTCTTCATATCATCTATAACATGAGCCTTCTAAATGGATTGGGGAATTGAACCTGGGATCTTATGCATGCAAAGCAGATTCTCTACCATCAAGCCATGGCCCTTCTCCAAAAGCAAATGCAAACAGATACAAGGAAAACAGGCACAAGAAACAGGGAATGGAAGTACCCTAAAGCAGGGGTGGCCAATGGTAGCTCTCCAGATGTTTTTTGCCTACAACTCCCATCAGCCCCAGCCAGCATGACCAATGGCTGCGGCTGATGGGAGTTGTAGGCAAAAACATCTGGAGAGCTACTGTTGGCCACCCCTGCCCTAAAGAAGAAGGTCTTCATAGTATGGGACTTCTCCATTACCAGTGATATTTTGGCACCCACAGTGAGGTGGACAAAGTTAATCCTGTACATAGTTATCCCTGTCTATCAAAATCAGTGGAGCTTAAACTGGATTAACTCTTCATAGAATCTGTTTAGTATGTTTAGAGTAGCAATATTCATCACAGGAGGGCTCTTTGTGTACAGTGTAGATGATAGTTGTTATGATTCACCACACTTATCATTCAGCACCACACAGTATCACAGTATCAGTTTTAGGGATGGGCACAAACCAGGAAAATACAGTTCAGTTTGATTCATGGTTCGTAAACCACTGACAGTCACAAATTTTTAGTCACCTTATGAACTAGTTTGGTTTGTGTGGTGGTAGAATGCTGCCCTCCCCCCTCAGTGTGCCCCAGATCCTGTGCAAGCTAGAGATACCAAACTCGGAAGTAGAGAAGTATCCAGGGGAGGTCTGCTGTGAGATTGGTGTCTCTGGCTTGCACATGATCGGTTCTATACACTCCTGAACCTCATTAAGCTGTGCCTGTAAAAATAACCAAAGTTCAGTAGCATATAGAATGAATCCTGTACAAGCTAGAAACATCAAAGTTGCAATGGACCTCCCCTGCATGCACCTTTACGTGTTGTTGCTTTGAAGCTTTGTAAACATTTTAATTGAGTGCAGACAATCTGTCTGAGAGTGTATTTGCTCAAAAACTGACACAAACCTGCATGAACAATGTCCACATTCATGGAAAGTTCATGCCAGTTGCCCTGCCATGAACTTGATTTCAGGAAGCATGAACTGGCCAAAATTTGCCACCAGCTTTCGTTCGTGAGCCATTTTGTGCCCATCCCTAATCAGTTCAACTAAGTTACTCAGGGCTATTGGAACCAAGGAGGACTGTGAGGCACTCCAAAGGAATCCGTTGAGGCCGGGCAAGTGGACTTCAGCATGGCAAAAGGGGCTCAATGTGGGCAAGTCCAAAGTAATGCACACTGGAGCCAAAAAGTCTAACTATAAATCTACATTGATGGGGTCTGAACTGGCAGTAATTAACCAGGAGAGAGATTTTGGAGTCATGGTAGATAACACACTGAAGATGTTGACTCTGGGCGTTTTCGCACAGGGCTTACCCCGGAGCGACTTCCCTCTTCACCACGCAGCGTCTGCGCAGATTTCGCACCACCTGCTCCGCAGAACCCGGAAGAGCCGCGAAGTGCCGCGGCTTTTGCGTCGCAAATGTAAACCGCCAAAAACCAGTATACATTTGCAACGCAAAAGCCGCAGCTCTTCGCGGCTCTGCGGAGCAGTTGGTGCGAAATCCGCGCAGACACTGCGTGGTGAAGAGGGACGTCGCTCCGGGGTAAGCCCTGTGCGAAAACGCCCCAAGTGTGCAAGTGCAATTTTTTTTAAAAGGCAAATACTATGCTGGGGATCATTAGGAAGGGAATTGAAAACAAATTTGCCAGTATCATAATGTCCCTGTATAAATTGATGGTGTGGTGTTATTTGAATACTGTGTACAGTTCTGGTTACCACATCCCAAAAAAGATATAGCATTGGAAAGGGGGCAGAAAAGAGCAACTAAAATTATTAAGGGGATAGAACACCTTCCCTACGAAGAAAGGTTAATAAGATTAGGGTTCTTTAGCTTGGCGAAACAATGATTGAGAGGTGACATGACAGAGGTTTACAAAATTATGCATAGGATAGAGATGGCAGAGAAAGAAGCACTATTCTCTCTTTCTCACACTTTTCTCTCTTTCTCTCTCTCGCACTCAATGAAATTAATGAGCAGTAGGCTTAGAACAGATAAAAAGAAGTACTTCATCCAAAGAGTCATTAGCACATGGGATTCACTGCCTCGGGAAGTGGTGGTGGTGGCTACAAGTAATGACAACTTCAAGGGGGGATTAAATAAACACTTGGAGTAGAGGTCTACCAGAGGCTATTAGCCACACACTATTGATGGAACACTCTGACTGATGCTCTGTATCTTAGCGCTTGGGGTGGGGGGAGCAACAGTGGGAGGTCTTCTGGAGTTCCAGCCCCACTGGTGAACTTCCTGATGCCACCTGGTTTTTAGGCACTGTGATACAGGGTGTTGGACTGGATTGGCCACTGGCCTTACCCAACATGGCTTCTCTTATGTTCTTATTTTGTGCTGCACCATAGGTTTCATCTAGAAAAGGTCACCTAACTTTTATCAGAGGCAACTAAGTCTGATCTTAACACATTCCCTTTTAATGTTAAGCAACATATTTGATACAGTTGGATAATTTTTCTTTTAGCTATGCTTAGGTCTGTAGCCAGGATTTGGGAAGTTGGGGGGCCTCAAATATTTTCAGGGGGCACTCAGTGGCCTCACTCCTTAGCTTTCCATCCCACATTCCTTCCATCTCTGTGCACTCCTCCGGCACCTCCCAAGATTTGCCCATCCCATCCAGCTTAGCTAGCTGGCACATGGGTTGGTGGCTGCTGGCTCAATCGTCGGTGGGGCCACCACTTACCATTGCTGCTGCTACTGCCTCCGTCCACCTTCACCCAGAATGCTGCGGAGCCATAAAGCAGGGCAAGCAACAGCAGATGAGCCATGGAGAGGGATTCTGCCAGGGGCAGTGGCAGCGCTCCTCCTTCCCATCCTCCACTAGGCACAGGGGGCAGCAAGGGTTGGGCTGTCTTGGAGTGTCTGTGCATGGAGGAGCCGCTGCTGCCATCTGCAGGCACCACATCCCTCCACCATGCCAGCACTTCCTGAGGTCAGTGTATTACACAGAAGTGCCAGGGTGTGCTCCTTTCGCTTTTATGCACAAGAAGAAAGGGAGTGGGCTGGCGGCCAAGGGGGGCCGGTAAACCATGCCAACCCTACTGGAACCCTGACTTTGGAGCAAAGGGGAACCAGAACTGTCCCTGAGTTGCACTCCAAACCCGGCCCGAGCTGCCAAGCTGCAGCCACACATGCAAGTAAGGGGGCCAGGAAGGGCTGGATTGGGGGGCCAAACAAATAAGTCAGGGGGCTGTGCCCTGTGAGGCCTCCTCATGGCTACAGGCATAGTTATGCTCCTGTGTGACCAAGAGTGGTGGGAGAATTTTTTTTAATGTGATCTCATGTACTTTCTGGGGTTCTTACTGGAAGTGACAAAGGGTAGCTCTGGGAATCACTGGAGACTCTTTGGTAAAGCCACAAAGCTACCCTTTCTCACCTTTGGTAAAAACTTATGGTAAGTATACGAGGTTATATCTTTTTAAAAAAAATTCTTCCATAATATTGTGCCCCCCCCAACCCTGCCGCTAGTTGCCACACAGTATTGTTTGCCAGTCATTGCTCACCCTGTTTTTCTGTCAATTTCCCTCATATATTTTTTTTAGACCACCACAAAAATGTTCTGGGGGGGAAAAACAGGAAAAACTCAAAGAAAGAATGGGAGAGCTTGAGCAAGTGATATTTTGTGTAGGCAGAAAACCAATGTAGTTAAGAAGCCAACCTGGAGCAAAAACCTGGTGTGGAAAAGCTAGAGATATGACATAGCTCTCTCTGGTTTCCCACTGAGATGGCACAGACACGAAGAAAGGCATCTTCCAGTCTCAGTTGGTGTTAACTTAGTCGGGAAGAGTGATTTTTCTTCCTCTGTTGTCAAGAGGATCTGAATTCAGACACATTTGTTGCAGCATGTAAAGAGAAGCAGGATTACTATGACTACTCTTGGCAGTGAACCAGTTAACTCTACGTAGGTGGGGAAATCCGAAAATCATAGCATTTTTTTTTGTTTATGTATTTCAGTTCCTTTGCTTTCTATTTGCACAATGTTATTTGTACTTCAAGCAAACAATCTGAACTTTCTACGGGTGTGCTGTTGCACAGGAAAATGCAATGTGAGATGCAGCAGATTGCAGATACAGTCAACAGCAAGCTGTATAATTGCAACAGCTACAGGGTCAAAGAGACACACACTGAGAGGTTACCACATAATTAAACCATCAAATGTGAACTAGCCCAAACTGTTTTGCATACTTCAGTGCCAATTTAAGGCTATTTTGACACATTGTTAAATGTGCTATCCACAGTGTCTGCACTGAGAACATTCTAGAGCTTGGTACAGGGATGTGTTGGTGTGGTATGAATGTACTTAAAATTGAACTGGTTTGCCTAATTTCAAAAGTATTGTGTTTCTAAAAAAAGCATACACAACAGCACTATAATCTGTCATGACAAAAAGATGCTATAGAACGAGTGAAAATGGGGGTTCTACACCCCATGATTTTATTAATAAAAGATAGCCCCCTTCACAGTGTCATTTGTTCTTTGAAGACCAAAGATGGGTGAAAGATAAGCACCTATCTTCTTTCTTTTAAATCACTAACAACAGCATGGTTCACTCTTCTTTAACTTATCAAAACCCACCCAGGCTCAGAGCCAGGTCCAGAATCCTTCTGGATCCTACTCATCACAACCTGCATACTAGGGTGTAGAGGGGATGGAGGGGCACATCTGCTCAACTGTGAGGAGAATAAAAATAAAAGACTTAGCCCATGACTGCTAAGTCTTAAGGCTTGTCATATGCTCTCCCAACCCCGAAGAGGCCCCCAACTGAGTCACCTGGGCCGCCAGGCATCTAGGAACCCAGTTTGAGGACCCCACCATTGCTGATATCTCTGGGTGCTTGCCAGTTCAAAAAAACCCTCAACCTGTGCTTCTCCTTCCTTCCCAGTAAGGGCCTAACCAGTTTACCAGGCCTAACCAGTTTTACCAGACCTATTTAAATCTCATCCCCCACCCCAGCAGACCACGTGGAGCAGGAGAAAAGGCACCCCTCCATGGCTAATCTGAGAAAAGGGGAAAAAAATTGTTCAGCCCTGCAGCCAGTGACTAGCTAATCCCACATGGTCAGTGTGTGTCTTGTCTTGCTAGAGGGCAGGCAGGTGGGGAGCTCATGCAGGGCTGGAATGATCAGGGAATGGCAGCTGCTGTCTCAATTGGTCAGTATTCCCATTCACTCTTGTGATCAATGTTCCCTCTAAGCTATGGAGTCTTGTGAGCAAAAATTCTACTTTGTGAGCTACAGGCTTTAAAGTTATGAGCAAGCGATTTGGCGAATCATAAATCATGGGGCCATTGTTCCTGAGCTAAGAAAAAAATGTGTGAGCTTGTGAATAAAAAACTGTGAGCTAGCTCACCCTAACCCAACTTAAAGGGAAAATTGCTTGTGATTCCATCTGAGGAGGTGAGAGGTAGGCAAACACTGGTGCCTGTTCCATAGGCCAGCACCAGTCTTCTTCTGATATGCATAGTCATCAACGTGTCCCCAGTGTCACCAGCAATGTGATGATTTAACTTCTGGTGTACATCAGAAGTGTAATTGTTGTGTTGCTAGTGACGATGCTGAGATGCTGGTGTAGGCAATTCCTGCTGCTGGTAAGTCCCACCTAGCTATGGTCAAGAAGGTCTTCTGCCCTGTACTGAGGCAAGTTGAATTTGTCCAATTTATGTGACTTGCAATGAGCTCAGCAACTAAGGATGTTCAGAGCTGTGATAGCCACTTTCTAAAAGAGAGGTTCAACTGATCTTCTGAGGAACTGAATAAAAAAACTACACTGACAGAATAAGAAGCCTGCTAATCCCTGGCACATATAGCATTTGTAAATATAATGGAATTTCAAGATGAGAGCAGCATTCTCCTCCGAGCCAGGCTTCTCTTGTAAGGCTCCCCAAGCTACTGCCTACCTCACCTATTCCCACATGCCAGCCATGGTCTGCACACTGGTCATCTTGGGGAGGGACGGTGGCTCAGTGGTAGAGCATCTGCTTGGGAAGCAGAAGGTCCCAGGTTCAATCCCTGGCATCTCCAAAAAAGGGTCCAGGCAAATAGGTGTGAAAAAACCTCAGCTTGAGACCCTGGAGAGCCGCTGCCAGTCTGAGAAGACAATACTGACTTTGATGGACCAAAGGTCTGATTCAGTATAAGGCAGCTTCATATATTCATATGTTCAAATAATTCTCCTGCTATGGTGGCAAATCTGACCATCCTGATTGGTTGGGCTCAGTGGGACTGTGCAGTACCAGCCTTTGGCCCATCAAACTATCAGTCAAGAGTACTTGCATGCCAGTGGTTCAGTCTGCTCCTCTCTCCTGTCCAACTGGCTGTTGCTACCCAGAAAAGCTGATTTTCTCAGTGAATTGCAACCAACCTTAGTCCTTTTAGTTACTGGCTCTCACTACTCTTCCATTGGCTGAGCTGCCTGTCACACTGACTCACAGAGCAGAGAAAGAAACCCTAACCTCAGTTGGCTGAGAGAGGGAGGAGGAGGAAAACAGCCAGAGAGTCCTTTCCTTGATTGGCTGAGAACTCCTCCCTATAATCCTCTGAAAAAGGAAAAGATGTTATCAGAGAGAGAGTCTTAGTCTGAAAGGTGTCACTACAGGCACCTGAGGGAGCACCCATTGGGGACAGTCCTGACTACAACTGCCAGTTCCAGGTTGGTGGACATTTTATGGTGGAGTATAAGGAGGGCATAGGAGTCAGGGCTTCTGAACAGGGCCTGCCAGACACAAATTCTTGCTGTGGAAGCTGACTGGGTGATTCTGGACCACTAACAGACTTCCAACCTAACCCACCACCCAGGATTGTGTGAGAGGAGAATGATGTGAGCTGCTTTTGTCCCCCCCTCCCACTGTGGAGAAAGATTGTCTTTTTCCTATGTAGAGGCTGCAGGAAAGGGATGATCAGCTGAAGTCGGAGAAGATAAATGGGAGGAGATAGGGTTGCCAACTCCAGGTTAGGAAATTCCTGGAGATTTTTATGGGGTGGGGCCTGGAGTGGGTGGGGTTTCAGAAGACTGGGACCTCAGACAGGTTCAATGCCATGTCATCATGGAAGCCATTGTTGCCAATCTCCAGGTGAGGTCTGGCAATCACTCAGAAATTCAGCTGCTCTCCCGATGGCAGAGATCAGCTCCTCTGGAGAAACTGGCTGCTTTGCAGGGTGGACTCTGTGTCATTATAACCTGCTGAGGCCACTTCCCTCCTGCTTTGGTCTCCACTGTGGAGAAGGATTATGGAGAGGCTGCAGGGAGGGGGGATGGGATGGAAAACTGAAGTCAGTTCAATTCCCCTATAAGAAACAGTCCCCTTGAGGTGCATACTCTATGGTATACCATAACACAACCAAGCCACGCGAGAAAAAAACAAAACCCAGATCATGCCACAAGCTCACAGTCATGCTAAACACCACAAGGCTGAATACGACAGGAAAAGGTCTCATCATAGTGTGATCATAGTTTAATCAATTCTGCATCATACCTTCTCTATTCCACCTGTTTGATTTTACAACTTTCAATAAGTCAAGCGGAATATAAATAAAATTAAACTACATTTCCTATACACAGCTCAGTGAGAAAGCCTTAAGTTAAATCTACCAATTTTCTGTGATTGGATATAGGGAATAAAAGGTAGTTAATGGGGAAAACCTGAAACAAAAGCTGAAGAGCATATCAATTAAACCAATATATATGTGCTTAAATCTGAGCATGCTTGATGAAACATCACTGCATTAATAGGTACAGCTAATGCCAAAGCACCAGTGATGTTGAATAAGGGAGAAAGGCTGATGTTTGTGCAAAGATACTTTTTTAAAGCCATACTTTTAAAACAAATATGGAGGACTTTAAACTATCCTAACTTTGTGAGCAAAAGGATGGCTAAACAGGAGCAACATTAAAACTGTGTGCAAGTAAACACATTCACTTCCAAATCAGCATGGTCTGAATTTGGTTGCATGTGAGTTTGGTCCACACTGGAAAAATGACAGGATTTCTCTTCTGCCTTTTGTTATGCTGATCCTTTTGATAAGATCCTTTTGATAAGAGAGGTGGATATTAAATGCAGAGTTTAGAGGAGGAGTGATTGATTGGAAAGTTTAGGAAATGTCTCAAAGTACACCCTTTAATACTAAATAAAGTGACATCCCACCATTCAGGTACAGCAAATGAAGAGACAGTAACTGATTTCCCACCAGCCTTACGCTGCTCTCATGCTCCTCTTCTCTGCAGGGGTTCCGTCGGATTTCATACTATCTGCCCAGGGGCTGCAACTAGCTTCGCCTTTTTTTGCGTGGTAAACAAAAACCTCTAAAACCAGTTTCTTTTTGCTGAGGGAAAAAGGCGAAGCTAGTTGCAGCCCCGGGGCAGATAGTGTGAAATCTGACAGAAACCCCACAGAGAAGAGGAACATGAGAGTGGTTTAAGGTTAGTGGGAAATCGGTCAGTTTGTTAAAATTTGCAAAAGAAAAGGTTTAGACACAGCAGGGGTGGGGGGGGGGGGTGACAATACATGCTTAGCTCATAGGTTATGGGGAGTGGGATTTGTCTCAGCTGAAACATTTGCTTCCTGATCTACAGCAACCGGTAACCAATCCTTTCTCAAGAAACAAAATTCACACACAAAAAGCTCCCACTCATCTCCACTAAAGAAGCACCAACCACTTATAGTTGGTTAGAAAAACAACAACCCTGTGCCTAACTTTAAGGAAAGGGGAAGGGACACAACAAAACAAAAAAGCCCCCCAATCTACAGGTTCTGGACACACTGCCTGGGGAAGTTGGGATCAGACAAAACAAAACAAAACAAAAAATCTGCAGCCCTTTCTACCTCGTCCTGTTTTAAGATTACAATTTGTCTCCATGCCTCACCTCATCCTTGTCTCCCTGATTTCCCATTGCCAGAGGAAGCAAATCTTCATTGCACACTCTGCTCACTAAAAGTTTCTCAAAGTTTGCGAACAACAAGCAGCTGCCAGGCTTCAACTGTTGCACTTGAGCCACAACAATGCACACATTCGTGCACAGCCCAGGACATCTCTCTCTTCCTTACCTCCCAAAAGACTGTGACCCAGCATGAAAAGAAAGCCCCATCAAAAACAAACAAATTTCCAAGGCTGGGGAAGCACCCCTCCTCCCAAGTTCTTGTGCTCCAAAACCTGATTTCGCTGAGATTATGACTTGGCCCCAGGGCAGCAGGGAGGTCCCCTTTTGGGAAAAGAAAAGGCACCCAGCATAGACAGTCAACCTATGTAGGCAGCTGGATCGAAGTGTGTCAGTGCTGCTGCTGATGTTAGATCTTATGGCAGCATTCAACACAGTTGACTATGATGTGTTGACTCAGTACCTTGCTGACAGTGAGAATACATGGAGTAACCCTGCAATGGCTTTCCTTCCTTCTTCACAGTAAGGGACAGAGGATAGCACAGGGGAGGGAGGTATCCACTAGGTGCCACCTGTTACACGAAGTTCACCAGGGGGCACCTGTCTCCTTGATTTTATTTAAAATCTACACGGGCCCCCTTGCCCAGCTGGCATAGAGCTTCGGGCTGGGATGTCACCTATATGTGGATGACATCCAGCTATATCTATTATTGGGTGACCAGTCAGCTGCTGTCCCACAAGATCTGTTTGGGGGATTAGAGACCATTGTGGTTGTCTAAGTAAGAGCAGATTGAAGCTGAACCCAACTGGTGGCTGGGGAGAATGGGGCTGGAGCTGGAATGCAGGTTACCAACTCTTGATGGGGTACCATTGACACTGGCATCATCTGTCAAGAGTCTGGGTGTGATACTGGCTCCCTTTCAATGGAGGCCCAGGTCATGCATATTGCCCAAGTGGCATTTTCCATCTTTGCCAAGCTTGGCAACTGGCTCCCCTAGCCACAGTGATCCATATGACAGTTACCTCCAGGCTAGATTACTATAACTACTCTTGAGATGACCTGGAAATTCCAGTGGGTCCAGAATGTGGTGGCATGAGTCCTGTTCAGAATGCCACAGATGGCACATATACAACCTGTGCTGTGCCAGCTAAACTGGCTTTCAATTGAGTACCGAGTCAAATTCAAGATTTTGTTTTTGACCTTTAAGGTCTTGTGCTGGCTGGAACCAATGTATCTACGGGATTGTCTTCTTCATTATGTGCCTGGTAGGGCATTGCACTCTGCGGTAACAATCTGCCAGTAATCCCTGGCCCTAAAGAAGCCTGGCTGTCCTCAACTAGGGCCAGGGCTTTTTCAGTTTTGGGCTCTAACTGGTGGAACTCTCTGCCAGATGACATACAGCCCCTGTGGGATCTTTTGCAATTATGCAATATGGGCCCTGTGGGATCTTTTTGTAATTATACAGGGCCTGTAAAGTAGATATGTAGCTCCAGGCTTTTGACTGAAAACAGTGAGGGTTGGTGCCCTTCTTTCTACCCCCCCCCTCCAGAAGTTTCCTCCACCCACCATATGCTCTGACAGTCTGGGAGAATGAACACAATTAGCAGGACACCATCAAGGTTTGATTTTTTTGTTTTGTTTTATTGCTTTAAAACAATCAATTATTTTAATCTATGTTTTAATTTTTTTTACCTGATGTACATCACTCTGAGCCTGGCCTTAGCCAAGATGCTACTATCAATAATAATAATAATAATAAAAACAACCAAGAACAACAACAATGATACCAGCATGAATCCTATCTGCCTGTCTGGCAAGGTGGAGAAAGATAATTATGGCAAAGGATTTGTTTATACCCGAGGTTCATGTTTTGAAGACCTTTTCTCAGTTCTGCATGTAGGCTTCTCCTATAGGAGGAGGAAAGCTGATGTGTGGGGCAGGGCACATTTTGATGGGACATCATCCTTGTCAGCCCATTCCCATGGCTATTCCCATGTCCTGCTACTGGATCACCATTGTCTACATGCTTGTTCACTTTTTCAGATTCCAAAAGGCTGTTGAGGCAGGATTTCCCTTTGCGGAAGCCATGATGATTTTCCTTCAGCAGGCCTTATTCTTCTATGTGTCTAATAATTCTTCGTTTGATTACCATTTCTACTAATTGGCTTGGGTAACTGGTCTGTAATTTTCTGGTTCTCTTCTGGAACCCTTTGTAGAAATGTTTCTTTATTTAGAAATTTTCTACTCCAGTATCCTGGTACAATGACTGCTTTACATGTATGGATTAGTACAGGGGTCCCTAACCCCCAGGCCATGGCCCATTACCAGACCATGGCCTGTTAGCAACTGGGTCACCACTCTCTATCCTCCGCCCCCCCACTGCTGCCACCCCCCCACTTGCCCGTCATGGCGCCACTTTGCTCCCACCCCTGCGCACAATGAGGTACCATGGTAGAGGCACCAAAAATTGAGGTAGAGGCACCAAAATTTTAGCATAGCATCCAGTACCTCTCCCCAAAATACCCCCCAAGTTTCAAAATGCTTGGACCAGGGGGTCCAATTCTATGAGCCATAAAAGAAGGTCCCCCTATCCTTCATTATTTCCTATGGAAGGAAGGCATTTAAAAAGTCAACTAACAGGGAGCCACACAATAAATGTGAAAGAGCCACATGTGGCTCCCAGGTCACAGTTTGGCCATCTCTGTACTAGATCTTTAATCCTGGTTTAGCCCTGCCCCCAAGCTGACATTCTACACTAAAATCATAGAATCATAGAGTCATAGAGTTGGTTTCTCTTATTCTATGATTCTAGTGTAGAATGTCAGTTTGGGGACAGGGCTAAACCAGGATTAAAGGTCTAGTGCAAAGGCCTAACTGCTTCCTTGTCTATTTTTCACTCTGGATATATTTAAAGAAAATTTTGTTGATGCTTTTAGCAATTTGCTTCTCAGATTCTCTTTTTACATGTGTAATGTACTGAGAACCGAGATGGTTTGAAGGCAACATAGTTTATTCAGTAGCACATTACAAGAGAGGAAACACGTGGGCCAGGCCCCACTTATGTACAGTACCCGGAACAGCCCCCTCCTCCGACCAGGCCAATCCTGGTCGGTCAAACTTCCCGCCACAGATCTTGATGGGCGGGGCAAATGGCGAGCTCCATCCAGGGACCCAGGGGGTCGCCTTTAGTAGCAATCGCTATGCGGCCAGGTAACTTATGTTCAATACATAACAACATGACTACGTATTTACTGATAAATAAATCAGTTCTGCTGCTATGGATGTCTTCTTTCAGTTACAACTGGTTAATAAACTGGCCCTTTATTTAAACTTACTGACATGACCACGATGATCCACACTGCTATAACAAAATCACAAAATCAGAAACATTTAAGGAAAAGTTATATAAAATATTTTACAGATGGTATTGACTCCAGATAAATTGGCTAAAATATATCTTGAAATGACAAATATTTGTTGGAAATGTTGTAGTAAGGAGGGGTCATTTTATCACATGTGGTGGACATGTATGAAAGCAAAAAAAAAAAAATGGTCTATGATACATAAGATGATTCAAAGTATATGTGGTAGGGCAATTTCATTTAAGCCAGAATGTTTTTGTTGAACTTAATGCCAGAAATTACTGAGATGAAAATTAAATATTTATGTATACATACGTTAACGGCGGCAAGAATACAATATGCAAAATATTGGAAGAAGACAGAATTACCGATGAAAGAGGAAGTGATCTCAAAGAACCTTGACATTGCAGAAATGGACATCCTAACAGACTTAATGAGAGAAGAGAGTAAACATAACTTAAAAGAAACATGGCAACCTTTCTACAAATCGGCTGAAAATGGTATACTGGAAGAGTTATGACTGTATATTTAATCATTGAGTCTATAATGTTTGTAATATGTTAGATAGAGATTATTAATTGAATTAAGGGTTAAGCAATATGTAAATTGGATACTTTGATGGAGAAACAAAAATAATTGAAATGTATTTTTAAATACCTTTCCTCTTCTCACCCTTCCCATTCCCTTCTCTACCTTACTCAAATCCTGATTAAAATTTAATAAAATGTTAAATCAGACAAAATGCAGTCAATGAGGAGAGCATTTGGTGGAAGGTAAACTCTTTTGGCAGATTTGATTGCATTTTAACTATGTTGTGTTTTCTAACTGTAGTATGTAGTGTTTTTATCTTCATGCAGCTCTTTCAGTTTTCTTAGTCATCTTGAATCTGAGAAGATAAGGTGGGATGCAAACCTCTTAAATAAATTAATGCATGTTTACAGCCCCCCCCCCCCTTTATAGCTTCCTTGACTAGCATTGTTAACCATACAGATATTCTCTTAGTCTTCTCAGTGCCTTTCCTAATCAAAGGAATGCATTCTATCTGGATTTCAAATAATACATTTTAATTAGCTTCCAAGGATCTTCTAGAAATTTAAGAACATAAGATAAGCCATATTGGATCAGGCCAATGGCCCATCCAGTCCAACACTCTGTCACACAGTGGCCAAAAAAAAAGGAGGTTCACAAGTGGGGCTAAAGGCCCTTCCACTTCCCACCCCCCAAGCAGAAGAATACAGAGCATCACTGCCCCAGACAGTTCCAATAATATGATGTGGCTAATAGCCACTGATGGACCTCTGTTCCATATTTTTATCCAAACCCCTCTTGAAGCTGGCTTTGCTTGCAGCCACCACCACACCCTGTGACAGTGAATTCCACATGTTAATCACCCTTTGGGTGAAGAAGTACTTCCTTTTATCTGTTCTAACCCGACTGCTCAGCAATTTCATTGAATGCCCACGAGTTCTTGTACTGTGAGAAAGGGAGAAAAGTACTTCTTTCTCTATCTTCTCTATCCCATGCATAATCTTGTAAACCTCTATCATGTCACCCCGCAGTCGACGTTTCTCCAAGCTAAAGAGCCCCAAGCGTTTTAACCCTTCTTCATAGGGAAAGTGTTCCAAACCTTTACTCATTCTAGCTGCCCTTTTCTGGACTTTTTCCAGTGCTATAATATCCTTTTTGAGGTGCGGTGACCAGAATTGTACACAGTATTCCGAACGAGACCACACCATCGATTTATACAGGGGCATTATGATACTGGCTGATTTGTTTTCAATTCCCTTCCTAATAATTCCCAGCATGGTGTTGGCCTTTTTTATTGCAATTGCACATTGTCTTGACATTTTCAGTGAGTTATCCACAACGACCCCAAGATCTCTCTCTTGGTCAGTCTCTGCCAGTTCACACCCCATCAACTTGTATTTCTGGCTGGGATTTTTGGCCCCAATGTGCATTACTTTGCACTTGTCCACATTGAACCTCATCTGCCACGTTGATGCCCACTCATCCAGCCTCAACAGATCCCTTTGGAGTGCCTCACAATCCTCCCTGGTTCTCACCACCCTGAACAATTTAGTGTCATCTGCAAACTTAGCCACTTCACTGCTTACTCCCAACTCCAAATCATTAATGAACAAGTTAAAGAGCATGGGTCCCAGAACTGAGCCCTGCGACACCCCACTGCTTACCATCTTCCACTGCAAAGATTGCCCATTTATAGTCACTCTCTGTTTCCTATTAATTAGCCAGTTTTTGATCCACAACAGTACTTGTCCTTTTATTCCATGACTCTCGAGCTTACTAAGGAGCCTTTGATGAGGAACTTTATCAAAAGGTTTCTGCAAGTCAAGGTAAACAACATCTATTGGGTTCCCTTTGTCCACATGTTTGTTCACCCCCTCAAAGAACTGTAGCAGGTTAGTAAGGCAAGATCTTCCCTTACAGAACCCATGCTGAGTCTTTCTCAATAACTCGTGTTCATCAATGTGCCTACTCATTCTGTCCTTGATAATGCTTTCTACCAAGTTTCCCGGTATTGAAGTCAGACTGACTAGCCTGTAATTTCCCAGATCTCCTCTGGAACCCTTTTTAAAAATGGGGGTGACATTTGCTACCTTCCAGTCCTCGGGAACAGAGGCAGATTTCAATGAAAGATTACATATTTTTGTCAGGAGATGCACAAGTTCAACTTTGAGTTCTTTCAGAACTCTTGAATGTATGCCATCCGGACCTGGTGACTTATTAGTTTTTAATTTGTCTATCAGTTGTTGGACCTCCTGTCACCTCAATTTGACTCAGGTCTTTCAATACACCTTCCAAAATTAGCGGTTCTGGAGTGGGCAAACACTTTTTATCTTCCACAGTGAAGACGGAGACAAAAAATGCATTCAGCTTCTCAGCTACCTTGGAAGTCCTGGCCTTAGGTTTCCTGCCTAGCAGCCTAAATTTTTCCTCCAGGACCTCACGACTGCATTTCCCTACATCATTGGTGCCAACATGCACCACGACCACTGGTTCCTCCCCAGCACTGTCTATCAGAATTTGACTCTCTGGTGTTTTGCTTTCAGCTTTAAATATTCCCTCATTTTTGAAGAGTTCTCTCTTTTGCAATCAAACATTACACTTTTGGACTTTACTGGTTATTTCCATTGATGTTAATGTTGAACTTAACAGCATTGTGGTCACTGTTCCCAATTGGTGCAACAACCTCTATATCTCTCACTAGATCTTGAACCCTGCTCAGAACTAAGTCCAAAATCATGACCCCTCTCACTGGCTTTGTGACCAACTGTTCCAGGGCACACTCATTTATGATGTCTAGGAATCTCACTTCTACAGCATGACCAAAGCACAAGTTTATCTAGTCAATGTGAGGATAACTGAAGTCTTCCAGTATCACAACATTACCTCCTTTAGTCACTTCCCTTATTTCTTTCTCCATCTCAAGATCAGCCTCAAGGATTTTATCAGGTGGGTGATAGTGTGTGTGTGTATCAAGGGCCATCAGGTCACAGCTGACTTAGGCAAGTAGCTTTCAAGGCAAGTGAGAAGCAGAGGTGGTTTGCCATTGTCTTTCTGCAGAGTCTTCCTTTGTGGGCGCCCTTCCAAGTACTGATCCTGCTTAGTTTCCAAGATCTAACAAGGTAGGGCTATAATATGCTGCTTTCCCACTAGGTAATAGCACATACCCACTTTTAAGTAACCCTTGGGGCCCAGTATTTCAACCCATTTAATTTCTGTTGGGTAATTCATTCCCTAATATTTTGTAATTTATTTGAATCTATGCCCTCTTTGATGTACAATTCAGCAACTTCCCCAGCCCCGTTCCCACTGTCCTGCCTATAGAGCTTATACCCAGGGATACATTTATTCGATTGACTGATTAATTTATAAACCACCCTTCCTTGAAGAGCTCAGGGTTGTGTACAACATGTACCAACACATCATTATTTATTTATATTTATCAAATTCATATTTCACTTCCTCTCTCCCAAATAGGACTCAGGGTGGCTAACAGCCTTTAAAATATACCAATAAAAACCATGTCTCTCAAGATTTATAATGTCTCTCCTACCACTTCTCTGGACGCTTTCACCGACTATGAAGGGCAGGGATCTAAGAAGCAGGTATTGACTACACAGTCAATAAAACCATGTCAACATGCACCAGGAAGCATGGTTTGAAGGAGTCTAAAAATGGACCTGATGGAACACACAAGACCCTGAGATTCCTACTGACTCCAAATCTGGCAGCCAATTCTTGGCAAAGGAGTGAGACTTCAACTGAAAAGAATGTTGCAAATGTATCACACCTAATAGCCAAATTTTCATCTACTGTTGGAGTCACTGAAGGGGTGGTCAGTTGCCTAATAACTCTCAACAATTGTGTTGGATGCTACGTGGCAGATGCAATGGAGGCAGAAAAGTAAGAGTGCTTTGCTATCTTCATTCCCACTTCATAAGTTTTCAAATGGGCTCTATAAAGTGATTGTGTTGCTTCATCATGAGTTCATTGCAAGCATATATAAGCTCACCACCCCTGTGGAGGGGGAAGGAAAATCTCAAACTCACCTTCACAAGGCAATGATTAGTCCATGGCACCAGTTCACACAGAACCACTGAATCCAGATCAATTTCTGCACAAAAGAGCAAATACAGTGAGTGGCCTGCTCTGTGCATGGGGGCCAATACAACCTGGGAGTGTTCTAATGATGACATGACAGTCATAAAGTCTAAGGAGGCACGAGACAAGGCAGTGTCAGCATGGACATTGAAGTGTCCCAAAACTATCAGTTTGGGGAAATACAAGGCCCACTCTGCCACCACCATAAGGAATCAGTAGGTAAACCAGCAAGGCTCCCACCCTCTCTCTGGCACCCTATGCCAGGCCCACACATTCAATGCTGGGGTTTGGTCCAGGAAGCTGTATACCATTGATTTCCCCAATTCTACCATGTTTCTGAGATACCCATTATATCTAATTGTCATTTAGCACCAAGTACTTCATATTCTAGCATTGCCATATAGACTCCTATAACATGCTTCCCCCGCCCACAACTCTCACCTCTCTCAGTCCCTTTCTCTCCACATGTGGTCCTCCTTAACCATTCTACCCTCAGTGTTTACATTATTTCCTTGAGTGTTTATACTATCAACCCTTTGGGCTGACTTTCCCCAAACTGGAGTCTCCCCAGCTTTTGTTGGCTTTCCCAATGAGATTAGTGCAAAAGCCACTGTTCTACCTTTTTGATGTCAAATCTCAGCATTCCCTTTTGATTGAAATAAAGCCCATCTCTTTTGTACAGGTTCAACATCCCAGAAAATCCCCCAGTGTCTAAAAAATTTAACTCCTTCCTCCAGCACCACTTTCTCATGCACCATGACTTCTGAATCCTCTCTGTCACTATCTTTCAACCCTTCTAGACATTATAGACAATGTCTACAACCAGGCCTCGGATTCAGTGGGAGCTCACAGAAGCACAGCTCCTGAACTTTTCTGAGAGTTCCACCTCCTTGTCCATTGACTAGTAGTGCAGCTGCATAACAATCCCTGGATGAGCTCCACCACCTATTTTTCTACAAAACAACCCCTGTCTACAACATTTGACCAAGGAAGCCAAGTCACCATGTGGTCAAAATGCTTCTCACTGTATTCTCATATCATATCTATAAGCGATCCAGCGGGTTATTTAGAAACGACTCTCAAAAAGGCAGGCAAATTGGTTGCCTCACACCCAGACCATCTGCAAAGCATTCAAACAAGCAGATCTTTTGTTATCTAATATTTCTCATTAAACTTCGCAGATTGACAGGCTGGAGCCTGAGTCGGCAGCTCCACAGCCACTCGATGAACCATGATGCCAAGTCTCCTGTTTGTTTGCTTATTCTGAAATCAGACCATGTTTATTCTGTAGCCTTTTTCCAGCTCTGATAGATAACTAATTGTTGGCAGATGTGGCAAGTATCTGGGGCCAAGATATATTTGTTTGCATAGTTCAGCTTTTGCCAGTATCAGGCCATTGCAGCTGGTTTTTATCAGGATTTTGTATACGCTTGACAGTCCACCTGGCAAAACAGGATTCACTTCTGTGACCTTCTCCTAAAAAGCTTTCAATACAGGCATTCTACATAAGTAATGCTGAAAATAAATGCTGAAAACACCTAATTAAATTAACAAATTGCCATGAAATGCTAATTTCCATTTAGAGATGCAAAAAAGTGCCCCATAGTTCACATACAAGGATGCTCCAGCTTTGTTCGTCAACTTTGATTTAAAACCTAAACCGTACAATGGGAGCATTAATTTGCCATGACAAGCTTGATTTGTTCTGTGCCATGTAATTGGCAAATAAGTTTTAATTACGAAGCTTGGCATATATTCAGAATTTTGGGAGGGGGGCATCTACTGTTTTAAACCAAATGGACAAGGGTAGTGACAAGTAGCATCAGTCTGGTTCAGAAGAGTAACATCTATATCTCATTTTCGGAGCAGTACTGCAGGTCTCCAAGTGGACTTCATTTTTTGTTACAAACAAGAATGACTATTTAGCTCCCCAAAGACTTTAAATAAGGTTTAACCATGTGCAGTTCCACAGGGCCTGCAAGACTGCCCTCTTCCGGCTGGCATTCAATTGACTCGGCACCGGTATTTAAGAGAAGTGGAAGAAGGCCATCGCCACCAGAATAGCACTAACTCAATATTCTGTTTTAACTGTTTTAATCATTGCATATCTATTTTATTATTGAATGTGTAATTTTAATACTCATTAATTTAATTGTTTGTGGGATTTTATGTTGTGAGCCTCCCTGAGCCTGCTTTGGTGGGGAGGGCAGGATATAAATCAAATCAAATAAATAAAATAAAAGTTTATAAGTCGCTGTAGGGTTTGGGTTTCTGTTGCCATGGACTATTTGGAAAAGAGCAGGCAATGGAGCCTGTCCAGTGTCACTTGCTTGAAAAATACATCTTACTGCGCAGGTACAAAATAGCAATGAATGGAATAATAATAATAATAATAATATAACAACAACAACAATGATAATAATACATTTTATTTATATCCCGCCCTCCCCACCGAGGCAGGCTCAGGGCGGCTAACAGCATCAATCAATATAACAGATTATACAATAATTTAAACAGTAGGTAACAATGAATTAAAATTCTAAAAACAGTAAAACAATAAAATTAACATCTTGGTGCTATTCCGACAGATGACAAATCATTTAAGCAGTTTCTCAGTTTTTAGTCGGTGAAGGCTTCACCAAAGAGGATGGTCTTGCAGGCCCTGCGGAATCGGTCAAAGTCCCGCAGGGCCCGCACTTCCTCCGGGAGCTGGTTCCATAAGTGTGGAGCTACGACAGAGAAAGCCCGAGTATGGGTACTCTGCAGCTTTGCTTCCTTCGGCCCGGGAATAGTCAGTTCAGTCAGTTTGGTGACTCAGATGACTTTGACTCTAGGTGATACTGCTTTTTCTCTGGTAAATGGAATTATCCATTTTTAACAGTGTAAAATCAGCCTCAGGTTTCAGTGACCAAGCAGGTATTATGCTTGTGCAAATCTTCTTGACAGTGTATTGTGCTTGAGGAAAATTTCAACAAGAGGCACTGAGGGGATGCAATCAGGAGTTCACCTTGAGGGAGTCTGAACAAGGTATATGTACTTGGTAAAAGTTGTTGTGTGTCTGAGAATCATATCTGATCTGAGATTGGGGTGTTACTGAACGTCATGATTTGAACGTTCAGATTTATTTTAAGGCTTTCCTGCACTCAGATGGAAATTGTGGACATCCTTTTCCACATCATAGTAATACATTTCAATAATAATGCTATCAAAAATGATGCCTGGACTTTTGTCAGTTGCTTGTAAGAGGCATAAAAATTCCACAGATATCATAATCAAATGTTCAGAGGTGGTTTGCCATTGCCTGCCTCTGCATAGCAACCCCGGACTTCCTTGAATCAATCGATCAAATAAATATATCCCTGGGCATCAGCTCTATAGGCAGAACAGGAAGGGATGGGTTGGGAAGTTGTTAAATTCTACATCAAAGAGGGCATACAATCAAATAAGTTAGAAAATATTAGGGAATGAACTGCTGAACAGAAATGACATAGGTGGAAATACTGGGCCCCAGGGGTTACTTAAAAGTGAGTATGTGCTATTACCTGGTGGGAAGGTGTTGAATATTGGGTTTGATACATGAGGAGGGTCTTTGCAGGGTGAAAAAAGCTCTTTATTGTGATAACAGCATATTAGGCATGAACTGAATTGAGGGCTAAGGGGTCAATGGGGTCAATGATATACACCTCGGGTTCCTGCGCTGGCACCCTATAGGCCAATTTGAACCAGCCAAGGAACCTGCGATTGGTCAGGGAAGTACAGGAACCAAGATCCTGTTCCCCATTGTCCATATAGTCCCTAGCTCAGTCTCTGGCTCCAATGAGCAGCTGCAGGAGAGCATGAGCGCACAAAACCCTGGACAGAACAGAAGGTGACATATTATAGCCCAACCTTGATAGATCAAAGCAGGATCAGTACTTGGAAGGGAGCCCACCAAGAAGAAGAAGAAGATATTGGATTTATATCCCGCCCTCCACTCCAAAGAGTCTCAGAGCGGCTCACAATCTCCTTTACCTTCCTCCCCCACAACAGACACCCTGTGAGGTGGGTGGGGCTGGAGAGGGCTCTCACAGCAGCTGCCCTTTCAAGGACAACCTCTGCCAGAGCTATGGCTGACCCAAGGCCATTTTAGCAGGTCAAGTGGAGGAGTGGGGAATCGAACCCGGTTCTCCCAGATAAGAGTCCACACACTTAACCACTACACCAAACTGGCTCTCCAAGGAAGATTCTGCAGAGAAAGACAATGGCAAACCACCTCTGCTGCTCACTTGCCTTGAAAGTCTTTACATCTAGTTCTGCTACATCAATTCCAGCTGAAAAGTCTACCTTCCCAAAAACTACCCCTTCCATCTTGTCTGGACTAAGCTTCAGTTTGTTCACTTTCAACCACTTAACCACAGTTTCAGGACACTGGCCTAGGACCTTCATAGCTTCTTTTGGAGGCCTAGACAATAAAATCTAAAGCTGGATGTCCAGTGCTGGCCCAAGGGTGCATAGTGCCCTAGGCAGGTTTTCTGTCTGCTGCCACCCCACCGCCACCCCCACTGGCCCTCACAGTGGCACAATGCAATGCAGCACCGCGCTCTGTCGCTCCCTGCACGATGAGGCCCGGCTTCCTCTGCCCCCACCGCCCGCCTTCCCTCCCTCCCCGGTGCTGCAATGCAGCTGCGCTCCATCACCCCCCCCCCCAATCAGAGTGGGCTGAGCTGCGCTGCTCCGAGGCTGGGCCCTACCGGCTTCGATGCAGCCGGTGCACCATCTAATGCTTTGAAGCCTGCGTGGGAGAAGGCTTTGCTCCCCCTCCTTCCTGGAACCAGAAGTGAGGGAGAGCAAAGCCTTCTCCCATGTGGGCTTCAAAGCATTAGATGGCGTGCCGGTTGCATCAAAACTAATAGGGCCCAGCCTGGGCTTGGCGTGGTGTGCTCTGATGGGGGGGGGCGACAGAGCATGGCTGCATTGCAGCGCCAGGGAGGGAGGGAAAGTGGGCAGCAGGGGGGAGGAGGCAGGCAGGCAAACTAGGTGGTTGTCATGGGCACCAGGAGGGGGGAGCCCAATTTGGTGCCACCCTCCTCCCTGCGCCCTAGGCAACTACCTAGTCTGCCTAGTGGACAAGCCAGCCCTGTGAATGTCAATCCACAAAGAACTGCCATCATCTGTCCTACAAACTGTAGCAGAGACATCCTATACAGAACTAAAGCCTTCTATGGTTTAGAAAGGTGTAACTCTGCTTAGAAGAACTGCTCTGTAATTCTTGGAAACCTGTTCTAGAGGATCATGTGGTAACTCTGTTAATTTATACTGGCTATCTGCTGTGAAACAGGGAACCACTAATTTATTTGGCCATCAGGATCTCCAATACCAGCAACACGTGTTTAGTTTCCAGTTAGGAACAGGATCCATGTTGCAACCAAACTAACTTAGGTTAGTTGATACCTTTTTCATTTCACTATTGTTCCAGTTGTAATAAGCGGTATCTTCATAAGTATGGAAAATGATCAATACTCACAGACTGCTCACATGGATCTAAAGTATGTCGCTGAATACCACCATCCATCTATAAGACACCTAATAGAGCAATACAGAGAATTAAGAAATAAAATGAAGCTGTACCGCCTATGTAAGAAATTTTATAGCACTATTTTTAAGTTTTAAATTATAAATTGTTTATATGTGTTTTGATTTTATAATCATAAGAAGAAGATATTGGATTTATATCCCGCCCTCCACTCCGAAGAGTCTCAGAGCAGCTCACAATCTCCTTTACCTTCCTCCCCCACAACAGACACCCTGTGAGGTGGGTGGGGCTGGAGAGGGCTCTCACAGCAGCTGCCCTTTCAAGGACAACCTCTGCCAGGGCTATGGCTGACCCAAGGCCATGCTAGCAGGTGCAAGTGGAGGAGGTATTGTTATTGTTGTATTATAACTGTGAGCCACCCAGAGTCTGTATGTGGAGTGGGCGGCATACAAATTTAAAGTAAATAAATAAAATAAATAAATAAAGTAGACCCTTGGTCTAGGAAATGCTATGTAAAGTCTATTCAGTGATATCAGACAAGCCTGGAAAGAATAGTACCCTGCTCACTTTCCTATCCACACTGTGTTTTGCATAGAGCTCAGCTGCAGTGAAGCATCTGAATAAGATGGCATTTAGTTACATTGCTTCATGAATGGATTGAGGTTTGAAACTTGGCCTCCCATATCCTAATTTGCTATATTAACCACTACACCATTCTGGCTCTGTAAAGGTAATAGGTTGGATCCAACCAGTTTTTTTCACTCAAGCTCAGCCAATTCTCCTCCTTACTATAGCCCCTGCCCTACATGACATCTGCATATGCAGGTTTCATGACACATAGCAGAGCCCTTTTGGTAGTCAAAGGGAACCCCACACTCCCTTTTTCACCAGGAGAAAAGTTGGTTGGATCCAACCTAGCAGATTTTTTCTATGTACATGACAACAAAAACTTGTTGTCCACCCCTGGACCAAGAGAGGTGAAGCTGCAATGCACCCGCAATCGGGCCTTCTCCTCTGTAGCCCCGAACCTATGGAACCAACTTCCAGAGGAAATGCGGGCCCTGCGGGACCTTGAACAATTCCGCAGGGCCTGCAAGACCTTCCTCTTCCGACTGGCTTTCGCTGACGAAGAAAGAAATTGCTAATGATTACCGCCATCATAAAAGAACAAATAGCATTAGCACTTTTATCAATTTAATTAATTAATTTTAAACTTATCAGAATTTTTAATGTTAATGTTTAATGTTAAATGTAACCTTGTCTTTTGTATAATGGAATTTGAATGATGTTGTTAGCCGCCCTGAGCCTGCTCCGGCAGGGAGGGCGGGATATAAATAAAATTATCTATCTAACAAGAATACGCATATGGGCAGTGGTCATATGGTTCAGATGGTGCTTCTTAAAAGATGACATTAGAGTTCACCAACATTGCCATCCTAAACAACCATACCCTTCGAAGTTCACTTAGACTAAGCAAAAAAAAAACACCAGCTGACTGGCCAGTCACTCCCTTAAGCCTAACTTACCACACAAGGTTTTTGTGATAATAATAAACAGGAAAGGAGAACCATAAACCTTTGAAAAATTTAATGAAAAAGAAAGGGGTTTTTTAAAGGAAAGGAGAACCAAGTAAATAACTCTGAGCTGTGTGGAGGAACAGCTGAATAAAAACAAAAAGTATTAAACAAATGTAATACAGGAATGTGAAAGCTATGTAAGCTGTAATTATAAACTCTAATATATACATATAACATATTTCAAACAACAGTAAATGGATGTTATCTTTTTTTTTTTTAAATCTAATTTAAATGTTGTTGTTAATAGACCCTATGTTGGTAATGTGCCCCTTCCCACTGGGCATCCATTCCTAACAGTCGACTACAATCAAGGATGATTGGATCTTACTTTGACATGCCTGCCACCCAAGTGTATGAATTACAACTGTACTAACTGAATGTAGAAATATTATTTTTGGATTCTGTAATTCACACACCCCTTGAAGGTTCATTTAAACAGCATTAAATTCCAATGACTAACAGACCCAGCACTGTTATTAACATTGCCTAGCTTTTATCCTACTGAACTGTAGTAATATATTGTGATGCCACAAGCTTGTCATGCAAATTTCCTCTACTCCAATGCTCATCTTTGAGTCCAACTCCCTTGCATTGAAATTAACACTCTTGGCAATTAGAAATTAAAAGCCCTCTGAATGCCAGTACTAGGGGCAGGTGGTGTTGGTTGCTGTGCCTTGCTTGAAGACCTTCCAGGGGAATGTGATTGGCTACTGCATAAACCGTAGGCTGTAGTAGATGCACCATTAGTCTGATCTAGGACAACTGCTCTTATGTTTTAGTGATGTAGCCACCATCCTGAAGCTAAACAGGTCTGGATTTGTTAAGTTCCTGGATGGGAAACTTACTCAGAATCCTAGCTAAGTCACCTTGCATTCTTTAAAGAAAAAAATGTGGAATATAAAAGCTTAATATGGGATAATAAATAAAATGGGATGCTAGATTAGATAGACAACTGGCCTGATTCAGTAGGGCTGTTCATTTATTCATTAATTCATTCCCTTTTACCCCACCTTTCTCCAATAAGCTCATAGAAGCATACATGGTTGTGGCTCCAGCACCAAGGGGAGGGGCCGAGGCACCCCAGGCAAAATTTCTTCCTACCAACACATTCTAGTTTAATTTACAGTTTCAATTAAAATAACACACAAGCACACCATTTTTGGAAAAAGTGGAATAAAATTGGCCACAACTTTATTGGTTACAGCTGTAGTAAGCCTTGGAACAGCATGGGGTAAGGATTCCACTCATCGACTGACCCACCTGCCAATCGATGCTCCACTGGTCACCTTGGGATGGCAGGTTTGGGATTCCACTAGGACGGAAGCCCAGAGGTGGTCTCCCCTGCCACCTGAGCGTGAGGGTAATCCCCCGGTTTACCAGCCCCCGGGCTGGGCACATCAGTCGCCCCTCATGCTAAGATCCCTTAAGGGGATCCCCATACTCCAGAAGTGGGCACGCAGGCTGATTTCCTGAGAATGGATCCAGCCTCATGCTGATACTGCCAAGTTGTGACAAGAAAATCAGGAAGACAACCCATATGCAACCCCTGAAAAAAACCTAAATAAAGGGCTGGGAGGGTGGGGCCAAGCAGTCCGATGGTCAAAGAGGGCACGCGGCAGCAGCGCTAGGTCCTAAGTAGCCACTGCTCAGCCCTCCCTCTGACCAAGCCCAGAGACAGCTCATAGGGCCAGCATCAGGCTGAGGGCGGGGCCTGCTTCCCGTGCTTGACCTGGCCCAACACCTCCACCCGACAAAAGGCTGCCCTCCCTCTTACTCCTCTGTGCGGAGCCACAACCAGGACCAGGGTGAGTCCAGGTCCTTGCTTCTCCATTTTATTCTCACAACAATCATGTGAAACAAATTAGAGTGGGAGAGAATGACCAGTCCACAGTTGCCCAGCAATTTTCATGATGAAAACAGATTAGAAGCTGGTTCTTCCCAAACCTACTCTAGCGCTTTAATCACAACCCTCCACTGGCTAATAGGGTAAAAGTAAATAAATGTTAGATAGGATAAGGACATGTCTTGTTATGAGACATTGGGTTTGTTCACACACACTAAGTAATGTGGTTTGCAACTGGATTTTTACTGTGTATGAGTAGCAAAATCCACTTGCACACAGTCAATGTGTGAAACCACCCATTGTGTTGTATCTACAAGGAATTGTGAAGAAGGCAATTTAATGCCGGAAGTATATAAAGCTGGAAGAACTACCACTTTTTTGAGGTCTGCCCATGTATAAAGGAAGTTAATTATAACAGACATAAAGAATTAGACTTCTAGACATCTGGTTGTTCAGCTACCAGATCTGACTTCAGAACTGGGAAATGAATTGGTGAGACCTTATGTCAGCGCCTTGTGGGATTCAGCTCATCACATGCAATGTAGAAATCTAAAATATGAGTACATATGGATTTCATCGAGCCTGTGCCCTGTGAAATGAGATAACTTCACCCTAAGAAAACACATGGCTCTTTTATCAAGACTCAGATTATATTGTCTCCTCCGAAGCCTGTACCATTTACCTTGGCAAAATATTTATTTCACTACAGCTGAATGAGTTAAAATATATTCCTAGAAGAATTCCCAATTTATGAGCCAGCTTCTCTGAACATCTCCACACAACAGCCTTAAAATGATTTAAGAAAGGCTTCCTCTTTCCCAGGAAACTCTGGGAACTGTAGTTCTTTGGCAGAAGAAGAAATGACAGATCTCTTTGAGCCTGGTCCTGTAAACTGGCATGTTGCTGAGTCCACTGTTTGTGGCAGTATTTTTAATTGCTCGTATTTAGGGATACTTTGGGAAGACAATTGTCCTCACAATATAAAGACTCAGATGATGATTTGTCTCCTCTTTCTCCCATGAACTCTGCATATGGCTGCACCTGAATACAAACTTAATAAATTAGAGGAATGGTTCAAATCACTAATGGTCACCCATAGATCCTATCTAGGGTTGCCAAGTCCAATTCAAGAAACATCTGGAGACTGTGGGGGTGGAGCCAGGAATAAGGTTGCGACAAGCACAATTGAACTCCAAAGGGAGTTCTGGCCATCACATTTAAAGGGACCGCATGCCTTTTAAATGCCTTCCCTCCATTGGAAATAATGAAGGATAGGGGCACCTTCTTTTGAATCTCATAGAACTGAATCCCCAGGTCCAATCTTTTTGAAACTTGGAGGGTGTTTTGAAAAGAGGCATCGAAAGCTGGGGAGGGGGGGGGCTATTTTTTTAGGTGCCTCTACCTCATAAAACAGCCCCCCAGAGCCTCAGATATCCACAAATCAATTCTCCATTATACCCAATGGGAATCTGCCTCCATAGGGAATAATGGAGTGCCCAGCAGACATTTCCCTTCCTCCCCTCGCTTTCTGATGACCCTGAAGTGGGGGGAGGGCCTTCAAACCAGGGAATCCCCTGCCCCCACTGGGGGATTGGCAACCCTAATCCTACCATCTTTAAAATATAACTTGCTGAGGGAAAATCTATCACATTTTTATCCTACCTTTCTTCCAAGAAGTTCAGGAAGGCATTATCACATAGCCACCCTAGGCCACAGAAGGGAGACTTCAGTGGGAGATCTCCCAGTCTCCTTCTTTACTGCCCAGCACCACTCAGTAAAGCAGTGGGGAAAACAATTGCCCCCAAAATAGTAACATTACATTGCAAATGTGATGCTGACATGACACTCAAGCATTCAGACAAAACTGTATGGTTTTATTCCCTTCCTCTCCCACTGATTTCAAGCTAATGGGTGGCAACCCTAGGCCATAGTCATCATGAGCCGTAGTCCATTTTGGCTTAAGAGGCTTCTCTTGGCCTCTGACAAAGAGGGTTGGGTTTTGAGCATCACCAGGGCTTTTTTTTTTTTTTTTTTGCAGGAACACACAGGGACATAGTTCCGGTTGGCTTAGCATCCAGGGGTGTGGCCTAATATGCAAATGAGGTTCTGCTGGGCTTTTTCTACAAAAAAGCCCTGTGTGAAACAATGGTGATGTCAGGGGTGTGGCCTAATACGCAAATGGGCGTTTTCTACAAAACAAGCTTTGAGCACCACCCTGTTGCACCTCCTCTCCCATAGCTTTACTCCTTTTTGAGATGGGAGCCAAAGTAGATAAGTTCTTCTTGGCCTCTTCCTCAAGCCTTTTAGAGGCCCTAGCCAGGCCTGAGACATAACTGTGTTTGGTTGTTTTATGTTCCTTTTGTGCTTGATCATTTTTGCTTCCTTTACTATGGTGATTAAAATGGTTTGGATTAGTTTTTCCTTTCAGATCCATTTGTTCCCCGCACCCACCCTGGATTCTCAGGGATTATGTTTACTGAGAATGGGAAATCCTTTAGTCATGACACCAAAGTCACAGTGGCAAATCCCAGCATCCTGATTGGTTGCAGTCACTGGGACTGTACTATACCAACTATTGACTGGCATTCTGTCTATCACCACTTCCCGCTACCATTGCGTAGCTTCTCTGTCACCCCCTCCCCCACTGCAGCCTTCCCCACATTCTAGCAGGATTGGCTCACAATTCCTCTCTGCCATACCATTGGTTGATTTTGCTCCCCCCTGCCCACCGCTGGCCTTGTCAGGCAAGAACACCACCAGATGGCCACTGACCCCTGAGGGAGATAGTTCTCTGCTGACAGTTCTCTGCTGGGGGTTTACTGATCACTACGACCTCTCCTCAGAGCCCTGTCTATCTTCCTTCTTCTCATTTTTCTTTCTCTCACTCTTTTTTCTACCTCCCCCTTCTGTTCTTTCTCTCATTCTTTCTCTGTATCTCTGTCTTTCAGTCTTTTTATTTCATTCTGTCTGTCTACCTTCCTCCCTTTAATCCATAAAAACACTAACAGTTACATCTCTTCAAGTTACAAGAAATGTTCATTCACAGCAGGGAGGGGCCACTTCAACACCAGCAGATAAACAGAGGGAGCAAAAGGGAGGCTTGTGATGGCTTACTTCACACTGTCAGTTGCTTGATGCTACCAGCCATTTCCTCCCAGGAAAGCACTGTTGCCAACCTCCAGGTGCTTGGACTTGAGCCACTTGTGGGAAGGGCGGGATATAAGTTACCAAATAAATAAAAATAAATAAAATAAAAAATACCCCTCCCCACTGTGAAGAAAGACTGTCCTTTTCCCATGTAGAGGCTGCTAGATAGCCAACTCCAGGTTAGGAAATTCCAGATGGCAGAGATCACCTCCTCTTGAGATGTGGAGGGGGATTAATACCTTTACTTGGGTGGGTGGGAAGACAGCAAGGCTGGGAAGGTGGCACTCACCTAGAGGCATTTAGTGGTTCCTTTCCATGTTGGTGGGAAATTCCTAAGATATCAATATAGGCCTCTGAAGGAAAGGTCTTTTCCCCTGGGAATTGCTGTTGCCAATCTCCAGGTGAGGGCTGGAGATAACTCAGAATTACAACTGCTATCCAGATGGCAGAGATCAGCTCCCCTTGAGGTGGGGGGGGGATGAATACTTTCACCTGGGTGGGTTAGAAGACAGCAAGAGTGGGGGGCACTCACCAGCGGCCTATAGTATTACCTTTCCAGGTTGGTGGGAAATTCCTGGAGATTCTATGGTGGAGTTTGAGGAGTTAGGACTTCAGAGCAGGGTTTGCCAGACCCAGGTTCTTACTGTGGAAGCTAGGTGATTTTGGACCAGTCACAGACTTCCAGCCTAGCCTGCCTCACAGGATTGTTGTTCAGATCACATTGGAGTAGAGGAGAATGATGTAAACTGCTTTGGTCCTCTCCCCACTGTGAAGAAAGACTGTTATTTTCCTATGTAGAGGCTGCAGGGAGGTGGAAGGCAATGGAAATCTGAAGTCAGAGGGGCAGAAAAAGGGAAGAAGATAGGGTTGCCAGCTTTAGGTTAGTAAATTTCTGGAGATTTAAGGGGTGGGGCCTGGAGAGCATTGGGTTTGAGGAGGGATAGGACCTCAGACAGGTACAAATGCTATTTCCTCCTGGGGAACTATTGGAGATCTGATGATCTTTCTTCTCAAATCACGCATTTTTGCATTTATGTGTACTCAGCAAACAAAATGAAAAGTAATTTCAGACAATTCCACAAATTTGCATAGGTTAAGGTGTCAGTTTCCTGCCTACAGAAAGCCTGGGAATTGTAGTTCTTTTTCTAGAAGAATATGCTTGCAAATTCTAATATCCTGAAATTATATCAATTGAAAACAGATTCAAAACAAGATATGTGGCCAGGAGGGGGAAAACCCCTTCCTGAGTCCATGGAACTCACAGCTTGTCTCTTGGCTTATACCTTCACATCAGAAGGCAGTCAGAAATAACTGAGCATAGAATTTGTTTACAAGTCTGAAGCGACTCAAAGACCATGACATTGTTTCAGTTCATATGAAGGGTTGCAATGACAAGAAACAACATGGGGATTCTATCCCCTTTAAACCACTTTGGAAGGTAGTGTTCCATCCTATACCCTAACCTGCCCAGGAGAATCTCAATTACATCCATAAAACACTGTCTTCTTAGCTTACAATATTACTTCCACATGCTTGGAGTGTTGAAGCTTTACCATCTTTACCATTGATATAATAAAGTCAAATGACTGAAACTATCATCGTGTAAAGCTATTAATACCAATTACCTAAAATTATATTACTCCAAAATTATTTACTGAAATTGTCATATCACAATCAATATTATTAATAATACAAAATATCACCATCCATCAAGAACAATATTTACAACTTTATTCACAATACTCCATATATTGATACATGGTACAACTCCATAGAAGTCCACGTACACCTGCAGAAGTATGATACAAAGTCAGCTAAGAGAATCAAATGTCTATGCCCAATGGATTGCTGGTCCTGATTACTCTGCTTCAGATATTAATCCTTTATCCAGAGTCTATTATTCTTTAAATTATTCTCAAAATTATATTCTGTTGGTATACTTCTGGTTCAATTTGCTCCTCCATAAAGGCTGCTTCTCACTTTACAATCACTTCTATTTCCCTCCCATTACATGTATATAGCAACAAATACTCAACAAGAGGTCAACAACACATCCTTCTTCATTTACTTAGCAGAACACCGTAGCCACTTTTCCCTGTATTCACCCAGATGAGAAGATCAGCTTTTGTTTGTAGTGCATTGTTGCCACCTTTTCCTGTCATGTTTAGAATTGTGGCATTTAGCATCAGTGTGAACTCATGGAGTAATCTGGTTTTTTTGGCCCAGGCTGGTTGTGTTATGGTATACCATAGAGTATGCACCTCAAGGTGGCCATGTTCTGTAAAGGAACTGATCTGACTTCAGCTTTCCCTCTCCTCCCCCCTCCCTGCAACCTCTACCTAGGAAAAGTATAGTCTTTCTCCACAGTGGGGACCAAAGCAGGAGGGAAGCGACCTCAGCAGGGTACAATGACTAAGGGCGTTTTCGCACTGACCTTAATCGGCAGCGACGTCCCTCTTCACAGCGCCAAAAACCAGTTTCCATTTGTGCCGCAAAAGCTGTGGGACTTTGCGGCTCTTCCGGGTGCTCCGCAGCAATTGGTGTGAAATCCGCGCAGATCCTGCGTGGTGAAGAGGGACGTCGCTGCCGATTAAGGTCAGTGCAAAAACACCCAAAGAGTCCACCCTGCAAAGCAGTCTTTTTCTCCAGGGGAGCTGATCTCTGCCATTGGAGAGCAGTTGTAATTCTGAGTGATCTCCAGTTTTCACCTGCAGATTGGCAACAATGGTTCCCCAGGAGAAAATGGCTGGTTTGGGGGGGGGTGATGGCATTGTACCTGTCTGAGGTCCTACCCCTCCTCAAACCCACCTTCTCCAGGCTCCACCCCTCAAATCTCCAGGAATTTCCAACCTGGAGTTGGCAACTGCTAAGGCCTAGTTAAGTCATGCCAGGCAGGTGGCATCAAGTCACTCAGAGGGTGCTGCTAGTCCTAGGGAAGCCAACCTCCAGGTGTAGCCTGAAGATCTCCTGGGATCACAACTAAACACTAGACAACTAATCTCTCTCCCCCTGGAGAAAATAACTGCTTTAGAGGGTGGACTCTATGGCATTATATTCAGCTGAGGGCTGTCCCTTTACTGGTTGCCTAGCAACAGCCTCTGGCTAGCAGCTTCCCCAATTCTTGTCGGTCCTGGGGTGAGGCTGAGAGGAGGAGGGAGGGAGGGAGTGACAGGAAAGAGTTGGCCACCATGGCCACTGAGGAAACACTTTGTGAGGCTGCAGTAGAGCGGCAGCCCTTTTTGAGGCTGGTTGATGGAGAGGACACAGAGAAGCATTGGAGATGTGTCTGTCTCTGAGGTAAGACTGTTTTGGTGGTTTGTTCAGTGTTTCTGGGCCTACAGTAGGCAGTGGACAGAGGAGTCAGCCAATGGGAACCCAGAAGGGGTGACTGACACATGATGAGCTAATGGTTTGTTGAATGCACTCGTCAGCCAATGAAAGCACTCCATTTGGCCACAATTAAGGAATTATTATCTACTAGGAATAAGGCCCATTGTGTGGAAAAATACAGTGGGCACTAGAAAGAGGCTCTGGATAACTGCCCTCAGCCCTTGCTGTCTTCCCACCCACCCACCTAAGTGAAGGCATTCACTCCCCCATCCTTGGTGTCTTCCCACCCACCTACTTCCCAACTTCCCTCATTCCCCTCCAACTAACCCACAAACCACCTCTTCCTCTCGGCCATCCCTACACCCTTGGCATGCCACTACTCCCCCACCTGTTACATACACTCACCCCATCCTTGCTGTCTTCCCACCCACCCACCAATCCTTGGCCTTCACTAAACCCCACCCTTGTTGTCTTCCAACCCTCCCCACAGCTGAAACAAGTGCTGGTCCCCCCCCCAATGTGGGTGTATCCCCATGTCTGTGGTGGCTCAAAGCCCTGAAACAGGCCCAGAATGGAGATAAGAAAGAATATTTATTGGGTGTAGGGGGCATGACAACAGTCAGATAGACACTGAAGATGAGCATTCCTTTTGTTGGTAGTGCATTTTTGCTACCTTTCCCTGTCATATTCAGTCTTGCAGCGTTTAGCAACACCGTGAGCTTGTAGAGTAATCTGGTTTTTTTTGCCTGGCCTGGTTGTGTTATTGTAAACCACAGAGTATGTGTGTCAAGCCCTGATATTCCAAGAATGAGATCCTTTGTTATTTCAAATAGATGCATTTATTAGAATAACAGGAGATGTTTCACTGATACTGTCAGTGAAAAGACTGAGGCAATACAGGTTACACATTCACTATATAGGATAACATAAAAAGGTAAAGGTAGTCCCCTGTGCAAGCACAAGTCATTTCCAACTCTGGGGTGACGTTGCTTTCACAACGTTTTCATGGCAGACTTTTTACGTGGTGGTTTGCTGTTGCCTTCCTCAGTCATCTGCACTTTCCCCCCAGCAAGCTGGGTACTCATTTTACCGACCTCGGAAGGATGGAATGCTGAGTCAACCTGGAGCTGGCTAACTAAACTCAACTTCTGCCGGAATTGAACTCAGGACGTGAGCAGAGTCATTACTAAATGGCGGCAATATTCAAACCTAAAAGTTACCAGGTTAACATAAACACTGTAACTTTCCACTACAAAGCATTCTAATATCAGGGACCTGTGAATAGATAAACACTCTGAGAACCAGGGAGGGTGACATGTTGCATTCCACAGAAAACACAACAGGAACTATCTTGGGTCATAAACAACAGCATGCCAGATTGCCAGGCCAGCTAAGCAGTAAATAACAGAAAATGACAGGAGGCCCTGAGCAACAGTTATAGAAAAAATGGGGGCTTGACAATGTGCCTCAAAGATCCCACCATACCAAAGTTGTTTATAGCACCACAAAATGTTTTAAAAAGTTTTAAATTGTATTTTATTGGTTTTAAATTGTATTATAGTATTGATTGTAAGCCGCCCTGAGTTCGCTTGCGGAGAGGGCAGGATAGAAATTAAATGTAAAAATAAATAAATAAATAAATAAATAAATAAATAAATAAATAAATAAATAAATAAATAAATAAATAAATAAAGTGGCTGTTTTCTGTAGGGGAACTGATCTGACTTCACCTTTCCATTTCTCTCCCCCCCCCCACAGCCTCTACCTAGGAAAAGTATAGTCTTTCTCCACAGAGGGGACCAAAGCAGGAGGGAAGGGATATCAGCAGGATATAATGACACAAAGTCCACCCTGAAAAGCATCCATTTTCTCCAGGGGAACTGATCTCTGCCAGCATGGTTGCGTAGCAACAGCATCTCACTACCAGCTTTCCCAGTGGCCCAATCCTTGTCTGTCCTGGGGCAAGGCTGAGGGGAGGAGGGAGAGAGGGATTGACAGGAAAGAGGTGGCAGTCATGGCCTCTGAGGAAATGCTCCCTGTAGTGCTAGGTCTTGCTGCCTAGTCACATTACAATGACAGCAGTGACTCCCTGGCTGTTTTGGTGGCCTTTAGAGTCTGCGTGTGCTGGGAAGACATCTGTGTGGGTCATTGATGGGATGGCAGAGGTCTGTTCATGAGGTTGCAGTACAGCAGCAGCCCTTTCTGTGACTGGTTGACAGAGAGAAGCATAGGAGATGTTTCTGTCTCTGACATAAGACTGTTTTGGTAGTTTGTTCAACATCCTCGGGCCTGCAGTAGGTGGGGCAGGGGTGTCAGCCAATGGGAGGCCAGAGACACTGACTGAGCTGTGATGGGCTTATGGAGTGCATGGAGAACCAATGGGAGAGCTCCATTTAGCTACCACCATAGAGGAATTAATATCTATGATGATTATTATAATTCCAAAAGAATGTCAGCTTGTCTAGTGAGTTTCAAAATACTTATACATTCATGCCGGGTTCTTTCCCTAGTTCAGTGCTATCCTCCCCTTTTTACCCAGATATGTACAGATTAGTGAAATCAATAGGATTTTCATGCTTATTTACATGGGGAAAACAATCCTAAGCAAGTCATCTTACAAGTAGTTTCTATATTACTCAGTGAGGCCTAATGTCAGGAAATGGCAGATATGGTCATAATTACAGCAGGTATATTCAGGAGAAAGTGTTTAGAAACTTGGCCAATGGTATTCTTTGTGTTAATTGAAAAGGATTTAAAAAGGCAAACTGTTCTCCAGTTTGTTAAAAAAAATACAGAATGTTTTCAGAAGTCATGTTTAAAATAAACTGCTTACAAGAAAGTGACTGTACCACTCCCTGAGTTTTTAGTCATAGGAGGGATGTGTTTAAGACACTGGCATAAAAAATAAATCAGCTTTGACTTCAGTTATTAAGTACTAAAAGTAGCATCCACTGATAGAAAAAGGAGGGTGGGTTTCCTGCTTTTTAATGATAAATATGTATGCAAAGAAAAGTGTCACCATGGAAACCAAAGTCTTGCCAGAGGTTTTTTCTTTCTTTCCCGAGCAGACAAGTGTTATAATGGAAAGTTGAAATCATTGTAAAAACAAATACCTAGAGAGTAGACTGAGTGGGGAGGTGGCACTTCACTCTACTCCAGCCCATTTGGCACTTGGTGCTGCACTTTTTGGACTTCCTGATCTCCTGACCTCTCTTAAACTTTCCTTGACAGTGAAGACATTGGTGTGTTTTTAAAAGGAGAAAGGGGGTTTAAAAAGTTGCAAGAAAGACAGGAATGCATTTTTTTTTCCTCTTTGAAACATAGATCAACAATATAAGACTATTTCCCCATGAAATCAAGCTTTAAAAATAAAGATGGGCAATTAGGAGTCACAAAATGGCTTTCATGCATGAATACCTTCCCTCACATGCCTCACGAAAATCTGTGTTGCACTTAAGTCAAAGCAAAACGTTTCCAGACTCATGACCTAATGCTTATATTTACAGTCAATATTTGCAATGGCTAGCTCTTAATGTCTGTGTAAAGCAAGGAAAACAGTTACAAATGGATTTGAAGCCCAGCCTCCCACTGAGCAGATCATGAAGAGCAGTGCTGCAACGTGGCACCAAGAAGGCCAGGGCAGGAGGTCTTAGGAGGGGCAAGAGGGGAGCAATGTGTCCTCTTTACACATCTTACCCACTAAGTAATGGTACCAGTTCTCTTGCCATCTCCAACTGTCAGATTCAGCCCAGGCCTATGCATTTATCTGTGGCATTTCCCTAGAGAGGTGTCAGCCTTCATGTGAGACCTAGAGTTGTCCAGAATTACCAGTGATCTCCATACTAGTACAGAGATCAATTCCCATGGAGGAAATAGCAGCTTCAAAGGGTGGGCTCTATATTATATCTCCCTCCCCACACCAAACTCTAGTCTCTCAAGGCACCGCACCAAAATGCCCAGAATTTTTCCAAAACCATTTCCCTGTCATTTAAGATACCCTAGTACATTAACCTCCAAACTCTTTTTAGATGAGCCTTACACTGGGAAAACCTTTGGGATCAAGATGTCTTCCCTGCTAGGAGACCCTTGACCTCCAAACCCATCTCAAAAGCATTTCAGTGGTCAAGTATCAATCAAGATGTGATTGGAGGGGGGAGCTACTACTGAGGTAATTAAGACTGTTGTGTTGGAATGCCCTCCAGTGTTTATTTCCATTTGTACCCACCCAGGAATGGGCATGACCCAGTTCATGAGCCAGAATTCGGCATGAACTTGACCTGGTTCAGAGCCCTCAAACCAATGTTTGGGGAAGGCACTTATCAAACATTTACCAGACTTTTGTTTGGTTTGGCTATTTGGGCCACAGCTGAGCAGCGCAGGTCAGCAACTTACCTTTTAGGTTGAAATGGCTGCAAACCATTTCACTGCTTGATTTCATTTCCCCCCACTCAAAAGTGGGGGGAAGTGAAACAGACTGGTGAAATGGTTGCCAGTTATTTCAGCCTAACAGCTAATAGGTGCTTCCGTCCCATCATTAGGCTGAAACACCTGCAAGGGTGGGTCAGCCCATGAGCTGTTCGGTGTAAATGGCTACAAGCAACTTTTGTCAGTTTTACTCCCCCCACCCTTTGAAGCAGGGGGAAGCAAAACCGATGGGCTAAATAGCCGCCAGTAATTTAATCCTTCCTGGGGGATACAAACCGGCCAATGTGACACATTTTTGGCTGGGTTCAGGGTTTGGTTTGGGGGCTGCTTTGTACTGGGATTTTAAGGTTTGTGTTCATTCCTATACCCACCTTCTCATTATAATGAATGGTTTAGGCAGTTAAAATAAATGCAGTATAAATAAAAAAATACAGTAATCAAACCAATTGACTTAATAACAAAGCATCAATAAGTTTAAAAACAAAAACCAAAAAAACAGCTAAATTCCATAAGAACAGCATGTTAAATATGGGACAGTAAAAAAACCCCAACCATCAAGTATAAGCACAATAGAAAACAGCCATGAAAAAAACTGTACAGCAGAGACAATCAAAAGGCACAAATTACACAAGTCTGCCACAGGGACTACACTGCTTGTTGGTGGTAGCAACTGCAGGGCCTGATTCTGATCAGGACTGTGGCTCGGGGGGGCCTTCTCCACTGTGCCATTTTCCTGGGCCATGAGTGTGGAAAGAGGATGCCAGAGAGCCCAGTCTCTGTTTCTTCTGCATTTTTTCAGAAGCTGTTTGGGATACTAAAGAGGTGGGGTTTTTTTTAAAAAAAATAGATAGTAAAGAGTTAACTAGAACCTGATTATAGGATAGAGGAAAACTCCACCCCCTAGATCTCTCTCTCCTTAAGTTGGTTGAAATTCAGCAGATTGTTATGTTCAGCAACAATCCTGTGAGTAAAGCTACCGTATTTTTCGCACCATAAGGAGCTCCGGATGATAGGACGCACCTTCCTCCTGGGGGGCGATCCACTGCCACTGCGGGGGAAGCGCCGGATTGGAAGCAGAGGCAGCGGATCGCCCCCCCCCCAGGAAGGTACGTACCTTCGCTCCATAAGATGCACACACTTTTCCCCCCACTTTTTTTTTGGGGGGGGAGTGCGTCTTATGGTCCGAAAAATACGGTATCTATATTACTGCCCCAGAGAGATCACAAAAGTGTGGGCATGCAAATTGTTTATTTTGGCTGCTTTGTGTGTGTTCACTTTCATTGTGTGTGTTTGTGCATTGACTTTCATTTAGCAGCTTATGGGCAGCAAAAATGCAAAAAAGAGGCAGAGGAAATGAAGACTATATTCAGAGGAACTGCACTGCTGTATTGTAATTTATTTATTTTGAATGGGAAAATCTCCTGGTTCCACCTCCAAAGTCCCCAGATATTTCCTGAGTTGGACCTGGCAACCCTATGAATGGAATTGCCAGCTGGAACTCACAACCACAATATGGCTGCTAGTTTTTGTGGCAAATTCATGAAACTTGTACTACATAGTTTGGCCTAAGTTTTATTGTTTTATGTTTTATCGTTTTAAACTTCTAACTGAGATTGTTGGTTTTACTATGACTGTTAGCTGCCCTAAATCCGCTTTTGGAATGGGTGGGATATAAATAGAAGGTGAATAAATAAATAAATAATGCTGAAAACAGTGCATTGTCTTATTCAAAAGTCTGGGGTTCCATTCAGACACAATACAAAACTAAGGTTAGTTTCTGAAAACAGGATTTAGTTCCCAGACACTCATGGAAATCCTGGTTTGCCTTGACAAATATTGATTTAACTCCCTACAAATACCAGAGAACCAGAAGAGTAGGGTGTATACTATCAAATATAAAGTGAAATAATCGCTTTACATAACTGTGGTTAACAAACAAGGTCCTTTGTGAATCCTAATTAGCTAGTTAAGCAAGTTCAGGCAATCATATTAACCATGGTTAGTTTAATTAAAACATGATTTTGCATGATGTCTGAACTAGGTCATAGCAGCCATTTGTTTTCTTTAATGAAACCATTAATATACCTCGTTTTCATTCATCTAACTGTGGCTTACAAAATCAGTAGTCAAATCCACCCATCAAATATTCCATCCATACAGTTATGTTTTTTTTAAAAAAAAAAACAACCCTGTAAAATCAATAATTTGAAACTAACAGAAAACCAGACTGCAACAATAAAAAAACTACAGCATAATTAAAAGCCTTTGAATATTGTATTCATAAAAGAACTGACTAATAGAAAAAACTAAAGATTTTGCAGTTTTGTTAAAACTCAGCATGAAATTAGTTTTCCTACTTTCCCCAGAAGCTGGTTCTAGAGAAATAGGGCCAACACCAAGAAAGCCCTGCCCCTCAGAATGTATCACTAGTATTGCTTATTAGCCAAGCAGTTGTACCACACATACAAGAATCTGCCTTATACTGAATCAAACTATTGGTCCATCAAGATATTTACTGAGACTGCAGCAGCTCTTCAAATCTTTCACATCATCTACTACCTGGGCCTTTTACTCGAGATGCCAGGGATAAAACCTGGGACCTTCTGCATTCTAAACAGAGGCTCTTCCACTGATCCACAGCCCTTCCCCAAGGTATGTGGGTTCACATTGACAGAGGCAGCCCAGAAGCAAATTGGAAGCCAATGCAGCTAATACCTTCAAACTGAAATTCCATCCTGCCTCCAACCTTTTCCCAAAAAATGGGCATTCAGTTTTATTTATTTTATTATTTATTTATTATTTGCATTTATATCCTGCCTTCCCCAGTTGGGCTCAGGGAGGCTAACAACAAGTAAAACAACAAGTAAAACAATAAAGCAACAATGTTGAATTATTACAATAAAATTATCACAAAGTTGCTACAATAAAGCATTATTAAAAACTATGAGCGTTTTCGCACTGACCTTACTCGGGAGCGATGTCCCTCTTCACCGCGCAGCATCTGCGCGGATTTCGCACTAATTGCTCCGCAGAACCCGGAAGAGCCGCAAAGTCCCGCGGCTTTTGCGTCGCAAATGTAAACTGTCTTTTGGCCAGTTTACATTTGCGCCGCAAAAGCCGTGGGGCTTTGCAGCTCTTCTGGGTTCTGCGGAGCAATTAGTGCGAAATCCGCACAGATGCTGCGCGGTGAAGAGGGACGTCACTCCCGAGTAAGGTCAGTGCAAAAACGCCCTATATGTCAATATAAATTAAGAAATAATTTGTGGTTTCAGGATGGTGTTAATAGCACTAGTTAAAATTCTTGATGTTTTAAGCGCTTTATTTATCTGTCTGGTTCAGAAGAAAAGGTTTTTTGCTGTGGGATGATGGATACTAAGCTGGATGGATGATGGATTCAGATGTTAAAATGCCTCCAGTTAGACATTAAAAGCCTGTCTAAACAGGTATGGTTACAGGCCCTGCGGAATTGTGGCAAGTCCTGCAGGGCCCTGACCTCTTCAGGGAGGGCATTCCAGAGGGCAGGAGCAGCCACTGAGAGGGCTCTTGCCCTTGTGGTGGACAGGCGAGCATCCTTTGGCCCAGGGATGTTTAAAAGATTTGGGGAACTTGATCATAGTGCTCTCTGGGGCTCGTGTGGGGAAAGGCGGTCCCAGAGGTAGACAGGTCCCAGGCCATAAAGGGCTTTGAGGGTCATGACCAACACCTTGAAAGACTTCCTCAAGTCTTTCTCAAAAGAGGGGATGGGGTGAAGTTGTACAAACTAGACTGTCACGAATGGATCTCCATGAATGTCCATAATACACATACCTTTAGGTATGCTTTAGATCGAGTGGTCACGTTCCCATTTGTTCTTTATAAAATGGATCACTTGTCAAAATTAGACCAGAGTTCTGCTTCTTTTCTTGTACCCATAATGCATTAAAAGGGGGGGGGGGAGGAGTGCATGTCACTAGGGATGTGAAAAATTGGAGCTCAGAGACATTGTCTTGCACTGAGATGGTTTGCCCTCTGTTCTTTTTCTTCTCTGAAAGCCTCCCAATGCACGGATGTAACTTGTAAATAATTTTGGCTTCAGGAACCTGCCTGCTTGCCAACAGTTTGCATATTGTTTTGATTAGACAGCCAAACATGGCACCGAATAGCAGATGCATTTCAGTTCTGATGACAGCTTGTGGATGACTTACAGTGTTGGCTGTTAAAGACAATTGTTCTTGTTCAATATTTCTATGCATTTATGCCAAGATTTCACTGTAAACAAAGCAATTGAGCTTATGGTATCATATTGCTACTGTGCAAGCCAGTTTAGAAACCGTGTGGGAGCATAAATGTAGGTGCACTTTGGAAATGATGGAAAGAGACTGATGTAAAGACATTGGTCATCGGATAAATTCAGGTGTCCTAAACTAATTTAGGGAACTTTGTGCCTGAGGCCCTGGTCCAAGAAATAATATCAATTGACATGGAATAAGATTGGAACCTGAGAGAAGTTCACCTGTATTGTGGGGGGAAATATTTCTTGAATCCACAAGAGTTCCTCCATGAGCCCAATGATTTCCGTCCACAGAGTGCAACATTCTTGCCTCTTCACCCTGAGGGACTTCAGGACAGAAGCAGCATATACTAGGCATTGGGGCTGCCACAGGAGGGGGGAAGTGACAAAGTGGCACTATCCTGTGCTACTCAGTTCAGGGCCCGTGAAACACCCAGCCCCCCAGAGCAACTCAGCCTGCCGACGTCGATCCGCTCCAGAACTCAGCCGCCACCGCCGCGCCTCACGAGGAGCACCAGAAGCCGACTCGCTCTCTCCCCAATGACCCGAAGAAAACCGCCGACACGACCGCCAACAGAACCGGCCTCCCGAACAGGCTCCCGATGGCCCAAAGCCTCCCGCACGCACTCCCGATCGCCGAGGGACTGAGGAAAGGGACGGGGAGCTAGCCGTTGACGCGGCTAAACCCCGCCCCCTGCAAAGCGCGCCCAAACAGGGCGCAGACCAACTCTCCCGCCCTGGAGGGCAAACAGATCTAAGCAGCCTAGCAGCTACGCTGCAGGCTGCAAGATCACGATTGGGGCTGCCACAGGAGGGGGGAAGTGACAAAGTGGCACTCCATGGTCAGAAGCATGGAAAATTCAACCCTTAAGGATAGTTTTATGTTTTTCCAGCTCTGCGTGCATTTTTAAAGTCTTAAAAATACTTTCCAGCTCAAACATGTGTGTATTGAGTTGAATTTCCTTAAATACAATTTATTTTATTTTTATCCGGTACTTCGTTTTATCATAAATTGCTGCAGGTGATCAAGGGGTTGTTTATTAAAGCTTTTGTTGCCTTTGAGGGACATGTACTGGCCTGAAGCCTAGCATTTATGTTTGAGCTCCTTTATAACTTATGGTTATCTTTTCATGCAAAAATTGTTGCTGAGTACCTACTGGCACGACATGTCTTAGAACCAGGATGCAATTTTAAAGCCATAATCCTAGACTTAATTCCTGCTAACTAAGGACAACTGCACTCAGTGGGATTTACTTAGAACAATGTGGTTTCCATGCAGAAAAGGTGTTGAATGCAGTACCAGGTACATAATTCAGCTGTTCAACTTTAATTTTTCAAAAACAAGTTGCTAGTCTTTATGACTCTGAAGGTACGAGCAAGACCTTTGAAATCTCAAAATCTGAAGAGCGATAAATAAGTTTTCCATTGTTGGGAACAGGGCAGCAATGGCTTATGTAGTTCCTTTCTCTTCACCATTACTCACCAAACAAGAACACATTCAGCAAAACAGCAAAAATTCTGCTTTCTTAAGAGATACTTAGGAGAAAGTGTGTAATCGTTTTAGGTCAGAAAAACTGCAGTAATTCCCTATTATTTATCCAGAGCTTAACAGTATTTTTTTTTTCTTATCTGTTATAACTACACATACAATTTCCACTCTAGCATTCTCAGGATAGTGCAAACAGCACTATATATCCAACTAGGCTGTTCAAAAGGGCACTTTGGAAAGTGGTAGTGATTGCTACCAATTCCTTCATCCTAACGCAGACCCTCCCCCCACACACATACACACTTTAACCCCTATTGCTGGATATTCTTCTCTACCAGTGGCATTCCGTGTTCCTTTACTCTGCAGCACCCTGTCCTGTGCCATCTTCTGAAATAAGCTGTGCTAGTAAGCAAGATAACACGAGTATTAGTGTAACACTCTGTACATAGATTAGTGTAATGCTATATATTTAGGGGTGCCTCTGGGGCTGCCTGGAAGTCTCCAATTGGTTCAGAATGAGGCAGACAGGGTTATTGTCAAGGGGTGGATTCAGGGATTGTTTCATCTCAGGGCAAAAGATCTGTATCAGCTGCCTGTTTGTTTCCAGGCACAATTCAAAGTGCTCTAAATGGTTTGGGGCTAGGGAAATCGAAGGACTACTTGCTGTTATCCTATCCAGCCTACCACTTAAAGTCCTCTTCCCAAGTCCTGCTCATTGGGTCCCCATTGCAGAGGGGGGGCAGGTGGTACTTCACTCTTGGAATATCCTCCTATTTGAGGTTCACCAAGTTTATTGCCCTGTAGGTAAAAGGCAAAATACATTTTTTTGTGTTAAAGGGACTCCATCTTTTTAAAGTTTTATGGCACGTTATTTTATGGCTTGTTTTAACATTTATAATGTTTTGATGTGTTGTTTTTATGACTTCATTGTATTTTTAAAAATTGTGTGGTGCACCTCAAGCAGTTCTCCAGAGAGTTGGTATGTACTTCCTATTTTCTAAATAAATAAACTTTGAAAAACCCACAGAAACATCCGAAGAATTCTGCTGCATGACTGTGCAGACTGGAAACTTTTTTTAAAGCATCCTCATTCTCCAAAAGCTCTTCAGGAGGCAAACTGAAACAATAAGTCAAACAATTTTCTCAGGAGAAGAACTATGAAAGAGGGAGTATCCCTGATAAATAGAGAGTGTATGAAATCATGTTTGTGTTGGAGAAGAGGGACCTGAAGAGTTATAGTGTCTTTTGAAATAACTTCACTTTGAAATGTGTAGAGTTCCAGTATAGATGGAAACCACACACAGATAGTGCACACCAAGGCAAGGGGCTACTCTGGGGCTCAAGTAGCGGAGCATTTGCGTTGTTTGTGTAAGACCTTAGATTCAACCAGTTTGAAGAGTCTGAGCAGGTGTTAAGAAAAACCTTTATCTCAGATCCCAGAGAGCTACCCAAACATCTCTGAACTAGATGGACCAAAGGTCACGATCAGTATAAGATGACAACATCAACACCTTGAAACCTAAAACTACAACTTCCAACTAACCTTTTAGCAATTTTGCCAGACCAGGAGAAAGTGGTTTCAAGCCCTAACTTAGTAACAAGGTGGCTGCACAGTAATAGAACACCATAAACAAACAACTGTGCACAAAGAGAAATAAACAATCACTATTTCATTGAACAAAATACAAAGATACCCTGTGAACAATAGACTTCATAAGGGGCAGGTTCTATGCCAATATAGTTCATAAATAGTCCATATATTCACATGGCAAACAATTTTCTTCTGAGTAGTAGAAGAACCAAATCCCCATAAAGAAGTCTCCAAAGGTTGATATGTCCTTAATGTGTCCGTTGACTTCCTGGTACACGTTTCACATCACAATGCTTTCTCATAGAGCCAATCCTGACTGAAATTTTAAACAAGAATATTTTTCCACTGACGTCAAGATAAAACAACACACTTCTTACACCTCTTACAATAGATGAGCATGTGCCTATTGTAAAAGGTGTAAGAACTGTGTTGTTTTAGCGTGACATCAGTGGAAAAGTATTCTTGTTTAAAATTTCAGTCAGGATTGGCTCTATGAGAAAGCATTGTGATGTGAAGCGTGTACCAGGAAGTCAACGGACACATTAAGGACATATCAACCTTTGGAGACTTCTTTATGGGGATTTGGTTCTTCTACTACTCAGAAGAAAATTGTTTGCCACATGAATATATGGACTATTTATGAACTATATTGGCATAGAACCTGCCCCTTATGAATTCTATTGTTCACAGGGCATCTTTGTATTTTGTTCAATGAAATAGCGATTGTTTATATTTCTTTGTGCACAGTTGTTTGTTTATGGTGTCAAGCCCTAACTCCCTAACAGGAAGGTGTGATTCAAGGTATATTTCCATACCTCTTGAAAACAATCTGAGAGAACAATTTTGTCTATCAGAACAGCATGATTCACAAGACCAGATCTGTATCCTACGCAACCGGTCATGTGCTTATTTGTGTGCCCAAGTGGAAGTTTGGGGAAGAGACATGTGGACTAAGCCCAAAAATCATGAAGAGAAGTGAAAGGAACTCTTTTAATATCAGTATTTCCATTTCCTGTTCCCAAAAAAGGTGGGAAAAGGAAAGGTCCCCTGTGCAAGCACCAGTCGTTTCCGACTCAGGGGTGACGTTGCTTTCACAACGTTTTCACGGCAGACTTTTTACAGGGTGGTTTGCCATTGCCTTCCAACAGTACTAAAAAGAGTAACGGTACGCTACACCTTTTTCTTCCAAAGAGTGTTAGAAAGAGTTCATGCTTGCAATTACAGGATCTAAGCATATATTAGATCCTTGGTGTTTTCTGAAGAGTTTGAAGTAGCATACTCCCTGTATCTTAATACTAAGGCACTTCTTTCACAGTATTGTTTTTATCTGGTCAAAATGTTCAGTCTTTGGGAAGCCAAGGTGAAAGCTCAAACTTCTGTACCAAAGTCTACCCATTGTGTATTAAAATATCCAAGATGATTCATTCAGTCAACCCAACATCTCCTCATCAGCAGGAGCACAAGCTAAGAAGGCATTATATCTTTCCCTAGCATAACACTTAAGGTGAGGAATTCCAATCTAAAAGCTAAAATTGTTCCTTTGAGTAAAATAATTAAAGGAGTCTGGTTGAAAGAAAGCTGTTACGAGAGAGACCTCTAGTGGCCACAGCTGTGTATAACGCTGAATAAGTTTTTTTAAATATATATATTTACCATTTGCCGTGCAGCCCTAACTTTTCCTACTAAAGGATTAAAACATTGTTTCCCTCTCCTTCCCCTGTGGACCAGTAAGGACTCTGTGGACCAGTAAGGGTTCAGTAATTTCTAGTTCCGTATATAGCAAAAAAGAATATTACAGGTATAGCTGTCGGGGGGGAGGGTGCTAATGTATGCCATAAAACCAGAGTTAAGTGTTTTTGCACTTCAAAAAATGGCATATTGTAGGGAGATTCAGCATTAAAATCAAGAAAGAGAGATACCTGCAGAGAACTGTAAGCATGTCTGTATTTCTGAAACTGAAATTATTGACTGCTTATTTAATAGTTCAAGCTATGAAAACATTGCAGGCTTGTTTTCTTCATTTTTTCTAAAAAAAAAAAAGTGGAGGAAACATATATATATATATATATTGTTTCTTCCCCTACTGGGGCACTAAGACATAGGGAAGCATGTATTCATTCCCAGTTTTTCAGAAGTCAGCAATACATTTTCCTTAAGAATAAACTCTTCAAAGGGGGCCTATATTTTCCTCAAAGATGTAAAAAAGATTGTTTTAGAAAGAATGAACGCTGTCTTTTTTGAAGGATGACACTTCCCCTCACTAATCCTCCTTATAAAAAGAATGGATAAGATTAATGAATCTCAGGAAGTCTCAGCCTCTGATTCAGAATCAGAAATTGTTTTGTACCAGCTGTTCTAGAGTAGGCCCAAGAACTACTGCATTGTTGGACAACTGTTTTACTCAATCTCTCTGGCATATAACTCAGGCAATCTTGCAGATCGAGAAGGGCTGGAATAGAGGCAAAAGGCACTTTTTACACCTCAGATGTCAACTAGCCTATGCCATGCCAATTTTGTCTTCTTTCCAAAATTGTTGTGCAGTTCAGTAAAAGAGAGAGAAAGACTTAGGGATAAATCACAGAAACTCAGGGATGAGGACTCAAGAGGTTTAATTTTCCTGTTTAAATTTCCTTGAAAGCAGCCATAAAAAGAATAAGCCTTTTCCCTTGTGCCATTTCCTCAACAAATATCTACACCCAGAGAGATATACTGAACAGTTCTGTTTTTAGTTTAATAAAATAAAAATAAAAATTAACTAGAGCCCCACATTAGAGGGGATAAAGAGATCTTTGTTTATTCACTGGGCTCTACTAATTCATGTATAAGAGAAGCAGGGGAGATACTGTTGGTTTCTAAACAGAATAAGTGTACATGGGCAAGGTGAAACTAACACCTGTTCTTCTCATGCCTACTCTTCCTGTGGCAGGCTTGGAAAAGTCCTCTAGGCTTGGCAAAAAAGGCTGAAAGGGGTGGTACACCTCAGCCACCTGCTTTCATTTTGTTTAAAAATGAACCTTCAGATTTTACTTTAGATATGGGTGGGTACTAATCTTTGCAACTACTATCTGATTCTTGATCATCCATTGTTTCTTTGTGCCATCTCAGAAAACAAACGTTTGAAATTGCCTTTAAAGTGGGAAAATAAATTGGTCTGCAATTTGGCAGACAGGAACTTTTCAGTGTGTGGGGAAATATCTGAAAACTGCATCCCCATTGGATGGGAAGGGGGAAATTACCACCAGAATGTATTTCATATTGAAAACACAATGGAAGCAGAAATCTCACTGAATAACAGTGCAATCCTATGCAGAGCTACACCAATCCAAGTTAAATGGAATTAATGGGCAGGCTGCAGTAACTTTGTGCATAACTGGAAGTGCAATAAATAGCATTCAGAAAGTTAAAAAAAAAGATATATTTTTTAAACAATCGAGTGGGGTGGGGTTGACTGCAGAGTCAAGAAAAAATTGGTTTACTCACTTAAAAGCTTTCTACAGGCACCAAACTCCTGTTGAATTTTCTCCTCAATGAACTGCAGTGCCCTTTCTCCCCTCCCCACTGACTTTCTTTTTTAATTTTTAATTTCATCAAAAGTAAAGTAAGTAAAGTAAAGTAAAATTTTATTTGTATCCCGCCCTCCCCCGCCGAAGCAGGCTCAGGGCGGCTAACAACATTTAAAAGTGAACAATACAATAATAAGACATTAAAATCACATTAAAACCAATCAATAATCAAAACCAATCAAAAAGGGGAAATGGGGTTCATCTGGCCCAAATAGACTTGGTTTCAAAATGAAAACACTATGCATAATCGTAATTTGGAGTACTATTGACCCAAAAATATAGGGGGTGGGGGAATTATTTTAGCACTGTTCCCATGTTTAAATAGATGGGCCAACACCTATTATCTCCATTTTATATAAAGGTGGAGCAAACAGTGAAAACAAAATATTCTCTCATAATTTATATCTATAGACTATTTTTGGCTTTGAGAATTTAGACTACTTTTGGAATTTGGGGTTGCAATGACCCCAAGGGAAAGCAGTCTTTGCAACCTGAATTGTTAAGTATATAGTAGTAGCAGGAAAAAGTTCTGTGTTTGTGCTCTGTCAAAACTTCCTTCATGCCCACAGCCTCATGAAAAAGCTCAAATTGAACCACACTGCACTTTTGAAAATGGGGCCATTCCATACCCCATTGCAAGACAAGCCAGGACATGTTTGAAGGCATCCTCTGAACCTCACATTTTCCAGACTTTAAGGAGCCATGAAGTCTAGATGACCCCTGGCCACCTGTTTTCTAAGTTAATTGCTTCCCTTTTTTCCTCTTGGCCATGTGTTATCTAAGCTAATTACTTCCCTTTTGCCCTTCAAATTTTGCAAACCTCCGAGTGATCTTCTCAACATTACATATGGGGAGGGAAGTACTCTAGATGACCGCAGCCCCCTGTCCACTAAGCTGATTGGTTCCCTTTGTCCTCCGTATTTTCTGAACCTCTGATTTGATCATCTTAACTTTACAGGGGGAAGTTAGTCTAGATCAGTGGTCCCCAACCTTTTTGGCACCAGGGACTGGTTTTGCCACCACTGCTGCCACCACAGCCTGCCCTAGGGTTGCCAAGTCCAATTCAAGAAATATCTGGGGACTTTGGGGGTGGAGCCAGGAGACTTTGGAGGTGAAGCCAGGAGCAAGGGTGTGACAAGCATAATTGAACTCCAAAGGGAGTTCTGGCCATCATATTTAAAGCGACCGCACATCTTTTTAAATGCCTTCCTTCCATAGGAAATAATGAAGGATAGGGGCACCTTCTTTTGTGGCTCATAGAATTGAACCCCTTGGTCCAATCATTTTGAAACTTGGGAGGTATTCTGGGAAGAGGTACTGGATACTACACTGAAAGTTTGGTGCCTCTACCTCAAAATACAGTCCCTCCAGAGCCCCAGATACCTGTGGATCAATTCTCCATTATTCTTTATGGGAATAAGTCTCCATAGGGAATAATAGAGTTCCCAGCAGACATTTCCCTCCCCCTCCCCCACCTTCTGATGACCCTGAAGTGGGGAAGGGTCTCCAATCCAGGGGATCCCCTGCCCCCACCTGGGGATTGGCAACCCTAACCCGCCCCCTCCCCTCCCCTCCCTTCCCCAGTTCTAAACAGAACTTCCCCAGCGCCACACTGTGTTTCGCCCCCCTCCCCATGAGCAGAGGAGCGAGGAGGCGAGGAGGAATCAGCCCTACCCACTTCAGCAGGAACTGGGCTGATTGTAAGTCATTTGAAGAGGAGGCTGGAGGAGGAGTTTCACCCCCTCCCTCACTTCTGGAAGTGAGGGGGGGGGAGAAGCCTCCTTTAGCACGCTATTGAAATAGCTTAGAATCAGTCCTGGCCCTGCTGAAGTGGTAGAGCCAAGCCTCATCGCTCCCCACCGCCGCGTGATCAGAGGGGCGCTGCAACGAGGCTTGGGCAGCTTCGGCAGGGCTCGGGCTGATTCTAAGTTATTTTAACAGCATGCTGAAGGAGGCTTCTCCCCTCCTCACTTCCAGAAATGGAGGGGGTGAAACTCCTCCTCCAGCTTCCTCTTCAGACTACTTACAATCAGCCCAGTTCCTGCCAAAGTGGGTAGGGCTGACTCCAAGCCTTCTTGCTCCTCTGGAGTGGAATACGGCACTGGGGAAGGGAGGGGATGGAAGGGCCGTGGTGCCTCGTTGTGTGTGGGGGAGGAAGCAAAGTGGCGCTGTGAAGGGCAAGTGGGGGGTGGCGGTGGTGGAAGGAGCAGAGGACAGGGAGTGGCAGCCCGGTTGCTAACAGGCTGGTAGTCTGGGGGTTGGGGACCCCTGGTCTAGATGACCCATAGCCACCTGTGCACTTAACTATTCACCTTTAAATTTCCCAGTCCCCTGAGTCACCTTCTGAACTTTACATATATGGGTTGTGTGTGTGGAAGGTTACAATAATTGTTTTCTTTCAAATAAACAGTTTTATAGATTCCAAGGTGTGTCTTCTGCTTTAAAAATGGTGGGGTCAATTTGACCCCTTTTATGGTTTTGTGAGTTTTTGATGTTTTCAACTAGGGGTATTTTTGACCCCAATTCCAAATTTGTCTCTTCTTTGCCCTGCATTTCTGAATAAAGTTATTCTTGAGATATGATTTTTTTTTCTTAGTAGCTAATGCCATGACCGAGAGAACTATCAGGTTTCCATTGCTTTTTGCTGTACTGCGGGGTCACTTTGATCCCTATGCTACAGTTAGGGATCCCTGGGCCGAGGGAGGCAAGACTGAAGATAACTTGGGAGAGAGACTTCTCTATAGCGGCCCCCTATTGGTGGAACCAACTGCCAGAAGCAAGAGCCTTGTGGGATCTTGTTCAGTTCCGCAAGGCTTGCAAGACAGCTTTATTTCAACTTGCTTTTAAAGGATAGCCACATATGAGGGTACTCAAGAAGACTGAAATAACTGGAATGTATTATTATTTTTAGCACCAAACTGATTTTAAAATGTTTTAATTGTTTTATTGTAAGATTTTAATTACGGTAGTTAATGTTTAACCTGTAAATGTTTTTACTATTGTGAGCTGCCCTGAGCCTGCTTCGGCAGGGAGGGCGGGATATAAATCCAATAAATAAATAAATGCTGAAATAGTAAGAGCATATCTCTAATGACCAATAAGATGTGCTATGTCTGTGCCATTGTGTATGCTGGAGGGAGATCTTGTCCTTTGGCAATCCTGTCAGCTTTTTGTGATCATGGAGGAATTCCATGCAGAGAAAACAGTGCCTATCACTTACTGCAATCACTTTGCAAAGGGGTGTATGTGTGCCTAGAAAGTCAGACCAACTAACATGGCTGGCAAATTATTTGAATATTAAATTGGCCATAACATCAAAATCCAGTTGTTTTCAGTGCAATTTCAAGCAGAGTTAACACATGCTAAACTCAGTGACCTCAAAGTACTTAGAAAGGTGTAATTTTGCTTAGGATGGCATTGCCAGACAGTATTTCAGAGAAGAAGTTAGATGACAGATGATGGGGCAAGCTGGTATTGTGCCTGATTCTCTCTCTCTCTCTCTCTCTCTCTCTCTCTCTCTAGTTATAGTTATACCTCACTATTAATACCATTAATTGATGTGATCACTTTAGTTAATTTGTTTTTTACTCTGTTGCTAAATATGAAGCTACATTAGTAATTTAGGGTTTATTTCAAAAGCTTTTAAAAGCTTGTCTATAGTTCATTAATGTAATTCTCAGTCCTTTTAAATAAATTCTCAGGTCTAGTAAACCATCTTTAAGTATGCATTGAAAAGTATGGAAAGAGGAAACCACTTTTACTAGCTAGCCTGATTCTTCATGACAACTACGGCAACTAACAAAACAAGGTTAAATAAACTTGAGTCTATATTCATCCAAACCACAAGGTCTGAGAGACAGCTCTTCTGCTAGGCCTTTACTTGAAGTGGTGGATGTCACTTGCTGTTGGCCTCCCCCCTCCATTCATTCCAGTGATCAGGATCTGTATTGGCTTCAGGATCCGTAGGTTGTTACTGTAGAGGCAGAGTTTTAAGCCCAGTTTAAATTTGGTTTTGGTGCCTTCTTTGCTTTTTAGCCATTCTCTATTGTAACTGTAATCTGTTTTAAACATTTTTATTGTTTAGCTTCTGATGTAACCCGCCCTGGGCTTGCTCTGTGGGGAGGGCGGGATATTAGCCAAATAAAATAAAAATAAACAAACTATTCAGCCATAACTGCCAGATAGGTTCCTTCTTTCTGGCTCATTGTAATCCAAAATCACAACACATATTGACTGCGTTCCACCCAATATGAGCTGTGAGTCACCTGATGCATACTCTATCCTAAGCATATTTACACTTGTTAACAGGAAATGTTCAGTCTTACTGACATTAGTTTGTCCTAGCCTGCTTAGTCTTTTAAAAAGGAATTCAAAAAGCAGACTTCTTTAAAAGGAAAGTCATTATTTGATGAAACGCATTTTAAAAGAAGTTACTAAAAAGCTCACTGTATACTAATAATTTTCAAGTACCATGGTCACTCAGTTTCTATGAGAAATTTCCTCCACCCACTTACTTGGCTGCTCCCATGGCAGCTCAGGCTTCTGCTCTGCCTTCCCCACATTGCCGCTTTGGAGGAGCATTGCCACCTTCACAGCAGGGACAGCTGATGAGATCCCATGCCTCTTCCCCCACCCCACCCCAAGTCTCACTGCCTCAGTGGTGGAAAGCATTGTCACCTCAGCAGAGGTGAAGGCTGGCAGTTCTGCACCTCCACCCATTTCCAGTTTTATTGCCTCAGCAGCTGAGGCAGGGAGAGGGTAGTGGGTTCTGCTCCTTCTCCCACAATGCTCATCCTTCTTGCATGCTCCCTGCATTCAGAAAACAGTTGTGTGTCCTTGCACAGACAACTGTTCTCAGGGTTATTTGGGGTGTTTTGTAAACCCCTCCCTTACTTTTTTTTTTTTGCCTTTAGAATTTTTCTGCAAATCTGGGTTTTCCCTAGTTTGTAGAAATATCTCTTTTGTGTTTACATAGCCCTATCTGCAGACATATATATCTGCAGATGAGGCCATGTTGACTGTTATATATACAAAGATGCTGTTCCCACTGCATAAACTAAGGGGCACAATTGCCCATCCCAATATTTGAAATTGGACAAGACTCCAAATGAAACAGGGCCAAGAATATTGAAATAAATAAATATAGCTAAGTCAGAAGAGGATATTCTTTGCATCTGATTCGCATTGTAAGCAGAATTTGGGTTACGCTAAATAATAATTGTCTTTTGATCGCTAAGAGTTGTCATGGCCCATGCAAGACAGGAATCCTTTCATATGCAGATCAGCTGTTGGTCAGCCCTGCTTAATCCACAGCCTCTTAACTGATACCATAATTTCTGCATCTGGCACTTCCAATAAAAAAAAAAAAATTCTGATGATAATCTTGAAATCTACAATTTTTATGAATCTGTTCCCAGTCATACTGATAGAAATAAACATTATTTATTCTCATGGCATTTGTATTCTCGCAATGCTCCAGCTTTTTCGGGCCAAACCTTTTACACACCAGTCCCTGTTCATTCTGATGAACTGTTTCTGCACTCAGTACCGCAGGATATATGATGTGCCACCATGAATGAAGTGCATTTGGACCTCATTTAGTGCAATGAATGCATAGTGTAGAATGAACTGGAGCTCAGCTTGAATTTACCAGCATTGAAATTTGTCATCAGAAAACTGGACTTAAAATAGGTAGGTTCCCTGGAGAGACAGGAAAAAAAATATTTGAAATAAATATATATTTTAAATACAGTTTTCTATTTTTTTTTCCATTTTTTTAGGGATATGTATAGCTCAGGATATCCCAGTCTTGTCAGATCTCAGAAGCTAAGCAGGGTTGGCCCTGATCGGTATTGGAAGATCACCATGGAACACCAAGGTCACGATGCAGAGGCAGGCAATGGCAAACCACATCTGAACGTTTCTTGTATTGGAAACCTACAGGACTGCTATAAGTAAGTTATGACTTGATGACAATAACAACAAAAAGGTTTAGCTTTGTCTAAGAATCATCAAAGAAGAAGAGATTGGATTTATACCCTGCCCTTCATTCGGAGTCTCAAAGCCGTTTCTAATCTCCTTCCCCTCCTCTACCTACAACAGATACCCTATGAAGTAGGTGGGGCTGAGAGAGCTCTTTTAAGAACTACTCTTGAGAAAACAGCTCTGAGAGGACTTGTGACTGACCCAAGGTGACTCCAGCAGCTGCATGTGGAAGAATGGGGAATAAAAACCCAATTCTCCCCGATTAGAGTTCACGCTCTTAACCAGTACACCAAAGCAGCTGTTCTACAGCCACATATCTTCAAGTTGTTTTGAAGTTAAAATATTGTTGACATCACTTACATTAAAACAACTCCACTGATGAATGTGATTTTTCATTGTGGCACATGAGCTATATGGTAGATACTAAGATACATGGCAGGCCAGGAAGAGCTTAAGGGGGGAAAAGAGGTCAAGTAGCCACAGGTTTAATAAGTTCATAGGGAGCAGAGTAAATCTCTTTCATGTTTACATGGCCCAATCTGCAAACATAAGCAGAGTAAATAACAATATGAGAATTCATGCAGGGCAAGTCACACACATAATAATAATAATAATAATAATATTTCATTTATATCCCGCCCTTCCCGCCGCAGCAGGCTCAAGGCGGCTCACAACATATAATAAATACAAACTTACAATATAAAACATTATATCAGTACAATATATAATTCATAATAGTTGCTAATTAAAACCTGTAGAACCCCCAAGCTCTTGACCTTGCACGCCACTTTCAATAGCGCACCGTCAAAAACCGGAAGAGGGATTTCCCTTTCCAGACTGCCACGACCTAGGCAAAGGACCTCTGTCTTAGTTGGATTCAGCTTCAACCTACTCAGCCTGAGCCAACCTGCCATGGCTTGCAGTGCTAGGTCCAGATTTTTTGGGATGCAGTCAGGCATACCATCCATTAATAGATAGAGCTGGGTGTCATCTGCATATTGATGACACCCAAGTCCATATCTCTGGGCAATCTGGGCAAGGGAGCGCATATAGATGTTAAATAGCATCGGAGAGAGCACTGCCCCTTGTGGCACCCCACAATCTAGTGAGTGCCTCTGGGACAACTTTCTCCCAATTGCCACCCTTTGTCCCTGACCATCAAGGAAGGAGGAAAGCCATTGTAAGGCCAGCCCCCGAATCCCTACATTGGCGAGGCGGCGGGTCAGTAACCGATGGTTGACCATATCGAACACAGCTGATAGATCCAACAACATCAGCACTGCCATTCTGCCTCGATTCAGATGCCTCTGGAGGTCATCCACCAAGGTGACCAGCACAGTCTCTGTCCCATGACCCGGGCAAAAGCCGGACTGGTGAGGATCTAAGATGGAAGCGTCATCCAAAAAACTCTGCAACTGTAACGCTACTGCCCTCTCAATGATTTTACCCAAAAATGGTAAATTTGAGACCGGCCGATAATGTACCAATTAGGCCGGATCTGATGTCATCCTTTTCAAGAGAGGGCGGAAATGCCCCTCTGAGAGGGATCTATTTACGATTTCCCGTATATGACATCTAAGTTCCCTCTGGCAAGATTTAATTAGCCAGGAGGGACATGGGTCCAAATCACAAGTTGTTGGGTGTACAGTAGAGAGGATTCCATCAACTTCCCCCAAGCTAAGTATGTCGAAGTGATCCAGAACTGAACCAGGCACGGAGCCTCGAGCTCTTATACTTTATCCAATGTGGCGGGAAGGTCGTGGCAGAGCTACATGATTTTATCTGCAAAAAATTTCACAAAAGCCTCATAGCCAATCTCTAATTCCCTAGCATTTGGTCTGCCTTGAGGCAGTGCAGTAAGATTCCTAATTATCCTAAACAATTGTGCCGGGCACGAATTTGCAGACGCAATCTTAGCTGCAAAGTAATTCTTCTTTGTGGCTTTGACTGCCATCTCATAGGACCTCATAAACTCTCTATAGGATGTTCTAGTTGCTTTGTCTCGAGTACACCACCATTGCCTCTCTAACCATCTGAGCCCTTGTTTCAGCTGTTGCAGCTCTGGGGTATACCACGGAGCCAGCTTAGCACGAGAGCGCAGAGGGCGTCGAGGTGCGATCTTGTTGATGGCCCTGGATAGTCGGCCATACCAAGACTCAACCAGATCATCAAGGGAATCTCCAGGGAGCCAGGGATCCCACAGAACCATTTGGAACCGCTCAGGGTCCATCAGACTCCGTGGGTGAGCCAAAATAGGCTCTCTGCCCATACAGGGTTGGGATGGAGCATCCACACGAGCCTTGAGGACAAAGTGGTCTGACCGTGGCACCGCCTTGGCAGTAACACCGTCCATCAAAACCCCACCGCAAAGACTAAATCTAACATGTGCCCTGCCTGGTGACATGTGACAAATTGGGAGAGTCCCAGTGTCGCCATGGATGACACTAGATCCATTGCCTGGCTGGAGGTCGCGTCATGGGCATGGACATTGAAATCACCCAGGATCAAAAGCCTTGGGTATTCCAATGCCCAGTCTGTTATGGTCCCCATCAGAGATAGTAAGGTGCTGGCCGGTGCGTTAGGCAGACAGTATACCAGCCAGATCGCCAACCCCTCCTTCACATCCCACACCAGACTGGCGCATTCTATACCATTGATCGTTGGTGCCGGGAGAGCCCGGGAGGAGTAATCCTCTCGTATGAATAGTGCCACCCCTCTTCCCCACCTGCTAGTCCATGATTGGTGAAAGACTGAGCATCCTGGGGGGGGGGGTCATCTGGGAGAGAGCCACAGTCTCCCCATTTCACACCCAGGTCTCGGTCACGCAAGCCAGGTCCACATCCTGCTTAAGCAGAAACTCCCTAAGGGTCGAGGTCTTACTATTTATGGACATGAAGCTGCCTTATACTGAATCAGGCCAGTTGTCCATCAAAAGCAGTATTGTCTCAGATTGGCAGCAGCTCTCCAAGGTCTCAGGCATAGGTCTTTCATATCACTTACTGCCAGCTTTACCAGGAGATGCCAGAGATTGAACCTGGGACCTTCTGCATGCCAAGTAGATGATCTGCCACTGAGCCGCAACGCTTCCCCAAAGACTAGGAAGAAGCACAGTTAAGGTCAGGCAGTCAAGAGCAGGGGTAAAGCAGCCAATGGTCTAGAATAAGAGTTACTGCCATCTTAACACTATAAACAAGTTGTGCAGGCCAAAAGGCACAAGCGAGAGGTAGCATTTTTATATCTCTTGGCTCAGTCTTACTGGCCATGTTGGTCAGCTGTTCCATGACATGCTCATTGGATCCCTCCAGGTAGGGATGTTCTTTTTCTGCTAACCACCTTGAGGAGATTGAGCAAACAGCTCTCCCCCAAATCAAACAGCTCTGGTGGTTTACAGACCAAAGATATGAAGGTGCTGGTCCTATGTTCTGGGCTCAGATCTGCACAGCACCTGATGCTAGTCTTAGACACATGACCAGGCCTCAGGTTCAGTGAAAGCTCACAGGAGCACAGCTCCTGAACCTTTCTGAGAGTTCCACCTCCTTGACCATTGAATAATATTGCAGCCGCAAAACAATCCCTGGATGAGCTCCACCACCTATTTTTCTACAAAACAACCCCTGCACATGACCCATCTGTACATTCAATCGAGACAAGGGAAGCAGAAGTGGGCATTAGCCTTTTACCTCTCTGTGCTTTCTGTCAACCTATGGAAAGCAGGAGAAAGCTAAAGCACACTCAGCATAACTCCATCTCCTTTTATGGTGCAGTGGGAATAGGGAATTGGGTAAAAGGACCTCATCCTCCAGATTTAATCCTGGAAGTCTCTTCTCATTTCAATCTCTTGTTCCTAACAGTCCCCCAAACTTCTTCTTTTTGTGGTGAAGGATTTTTAGGACAACCAGCAGGCTGTTAGGGGAAGATGAATCCGAGGAGAGATCAGCTCAGTTAACTCCTTCCAAAAACTGGATCCAACACATAATCAATCCATGGTATACAAACATTTTTGAGGGCAAAGAAAGTCAATTCAGAATTAGGGTACTGTTTCTAGAAGAGTTTAGAAGCAATTACCAAAAACCATCAAAGGATATATGAGTCTGTTTTGAATCAATATTTGAAGTATGCTTAAGAGAAGGTAATCATGGAAGAGAAGTCTATGAACACACAGGAAAAACAGAGTGAAAAGAAATATTTCTCATCACAGCAGGTCCTGTGAATTCTATCAGCTAACACTGTCATCTTAAAGGTTTATGAGGCAAGGTAATCCAGAATGAGTTTCTGAGGATGCTATTTTCTTATTTTGGGGGGGGGTTATTAATAATCATTATTTTTTAAGTGACAGAAAATTGAAGAGCCACAGTTCGTTATTAGTGCCTTTCATTTGAACTGACCTTCTCGTTTGTTTGGACAGCAACTGAGAAATCTATTTTTTTTTAACTAAGATTATTTTGATTGCTTTTAGGGTTGCTTTTAAAACTCTCCTTAAAAGTGGAGGACTTGTGAACATTTATTTAAGCTAAATTATATTATACAAACAGATAAATATTGCCTATATAGTTGTACATTTTCATTTTCAAAAGTGAGGTTAAAATTCCTACTAGAGAGTAAGCCCCGTTGAACTCACTAAAACTTATTTCTGAATAAACATGCCATGACAGCTCCATCCTCTTTCCACCCTCAGAGGCATAATATTCCTTCTGTTTTTCTTCACCCTTAACTGACTGAGCCATCCTAGTAATGTGTTTTCTGCTTTCCTGAAGAACACTGGCTGTCCCACCCTGTCACAGTATGATATTTTGGCTGTTGGCTCAGCCCAGGAACCTGAAGAAAGGACCAGGAACATGCTATAACTTAAACAACTTAAATGGCACTTGAGGCATTTTGGAATTCATAAATAACTAAATATGTTATTTACATAGAGGAGAAAGGTCAGGTGAAATCAGGGGTTGACATTTCTGAGGTATAACCAGTACATGCACAGTTCTTATGTTTCAGGCTAACAAGAGTTTCTTTAGCTTTTCACAGTGACTTAAATCTTTATGTAGAGGTTTTTGTTCCAGTGTTTCCCCCAAACACTTCAGTATGCTTTCTTGAGTATTCTCTAACTCTTTTGGAACAACAATACTCATCTTGAGTTTTTAAACTGATTCTTAAGGTGTCCATTCTAACCACACCAGACCAGGGATCTCTGCACTCTTTAGAACTAAATCCCTGTTTAACTGGGTAGGGAATTTTCTTTTCCATCTAGAAGATCTATCCCCTTTCTTCGGCCCCAATGGAAATCTCCGCCTAACTACCCACTTGTCCTTGCCAACTTTTCCCAGTTCTCCTGTCTGTGTTAAAACTGCTCTCAGTCAGGGCTAAATTCTGAAATGGTCAGTACTTGATCCTTCTCAGCTAGAGCTGAAATCTGACTGTCTGCTCAGCATCCAGTTCAGAAGTTCATCTGATGCTAACCAATCAGATCTCTTCTGAGCAGCCTGTCACTCAAGTGTTTCTGTGAAGAGTTAACCTTCATAGTCCTTCAGCTGTTTGTCCAAAATTTCTAAGCTTTTGAAAAGTGCAGTCCATCACACATGCATAGGATTGGCTGTGATTGCATCCACATTTCAACCCTTTTTCATTGATTTAACCCCCTCCCCCCAGGAATGCGAGGAAACATTTGGGGCTGCAGCAGGAGGAAGGAGGCAAGAAAGTTATAACTCGCTGACAGAAATCCTTCCATTAGTGGTAATTTTGGAAGGATCCAAGTTACAGTTTTAGCAAAGGCCGGTGTACCATTAATTTAACACTGATAACCAACTGATGTTACCTTTACACTAGGGATCTCCAGCTGTTTTGAACCTGTGGGAACCTTTTGAATTCTGACACAATTCAGAATTGAACTTGTGGGCATCATATGTGGGTGCAACCACAAACTGGCTGCTGCCTGGAGGTGGAGCCAACCATAAAATCTCAGAGAGTGAGGTCATGCATATCTCTAATAGAAACTCTTCAATATTTCACGCAGAAGATATGTTTAACAAGAAGCCTTTTAAAATGAACATATTTTAAAATATTTCTTGCATGTACACAGCATGCTTTCAGTCACGCACAACGAAGATCCTTGTTCTGTGAAACAATTATTAAAATTAAAATCTGCAGTTTATCAGACCAATGACCAATCTGATGAGCCACTGGGCAAAAGACCTGGCCCCTGTCACTTTCTAAAAATCCTTGGGAGGGGCCAGGAAATGTGTTGGCAGGCACCATGGCATCCACAGGCACCAGGCCGGGAACTCTTATTTTACACAGTTGCTATGATGTACTGTACGTTTGCAATGAAATAATTCCTCGAAGAGGGAAGCTTTTCACCCTTCCGAGGTAAGCACTGTATAGAAAAAAATCCTGTGCTGGAATAATCAAATTAATCCTACTGGTGTGCCTACAAACTATGTGGTAATCGCTTCCACAGAGTGGCCACCGTATAAAAAAACCAAAAATTCGCATTGGTAGTCTCATATTTAAAAAAAGGTAAAAGTAGTTCCCTGTGCAAGCACCAGTCGTTTTCAACTCTGGGGTGACGTTGCTTTCACAACATTTTCACGGCAGACTTTTTACGGGGTGGTTTGCCATTGCCTTCCCCAGCCATCTACACTTTCCCCCCCAGCAAGCTGGGTACTCATTTTACCAACCTCAGAAGGATGGAAGGCTGAGTCAACCTGGAGCCAGCTACCTGAACCAGCTTCCACTGGGATCGAACTCAGGTCATGAGCAGAGGGCTCCGACTGCAGTACTGCAGATTTACCACTCTGTGCCACAGGGCTCTTTCCAGTCCATATTGCCCCCCTCAAAAAAAAAAAACTTATCCCCCACAAAAAGGAAGTTGATTTTGGTATCCCTTCATGTGGCAACTAGAATACATACATTTACACTGATGTTCCTGCTGCAGAACTGAGTTAATGTGACCAGCTAGTGGCACATGGGCTGAACGCATCTCTAATGAATTATGGCTACTAGGCATTGCAAGTCCTATCAAATTTAACCAAAATCTGGTTAAAACCTTGTCCACAGTTCCACTTATGGGGTTAAATAAAATTATTTCAAGTAGTGAGAAATAAGAGATAGTACATGTTTTAATTTATAGCTCTCATTTGATTTCTGTATACTTGAGTGCATGTGTTCTGTAAATGTGTAGTCTCCTCTACTAAGTGATGTGTGATTTGAACTTTGCAAATAGCTAACTGTAATAAACCTATCCTCCATACATGTACCCAAATGCTTCATAATTCCATCTGGGCAGATAGCCATTACAATATTTCATGGCAGCGAGTTCCACAGGACAATTACCCATTATATGAAACAGTATTTATTTTTGCCTGTCTTGAATTCAGTACTATTATGAAAACACATGAAGCTTATATTGAATCAGAGCCTTGTTCTATCAAAGTCAGTATTGTCTAATCAGACTGACTGTGGCTTTCTTATGTCTTTCACCTACTACCTGATCTTTTTTAGCTGGAGATGCTGGGGATTGAACCTGGGACCTTCTGGATGACAAGCAGATGCTTTACCACTGAGTCATGGCCCCTTCCAATTATTATGATGGGGTCTGCTCACTCATGAGAAGGCCACTTGGTGTGGCAAGATAAACTTTCAGCCTTACACCTAACTCTCTGGAGAACTGGCTATTTCACAAGAATGCAGAATGGACCATTACTGAAACAGGAAACACACTTGTAGAACTGAACATGTAAATATTTTACCATTTTTTACTGATGTAGAACCAAAAGAATACCTCAAACATCATTTGTTTGGCATCACTGTTGCAGCACATACTGATCCATGATATTGATTGGGAAATATGACTTTTATTATAAACACAACAGCTTCAAACACACTTATTTCAAACAAATCCGCACTTCTGCCCACCAAAGCAGTTATTATGCATATTTAAGATCCTCATGAACTGTTTTGGCAGATACTTATGGATGCATTTTAAACCATTTGTTAGCTATAGTCTTCCATCATTTTAGTACACTGAGAAGTAATCTTCAAGTCTGCCAGCCCCATTTTGCATTACAAATCATTTGTAGTTTTATAACTGTCATTTCCAAGGACATCTGGAAAAGATGGATTTATGAAAGGTTACTGTGCATTCTAAAGAGGCCGGGAATTAGCATGACTTTGTAAAGGTTCTTGTAAATTGAGCAGCAGCCATAACTGGCAATAAGCTGTTTTCTGCTCTAGTCAAGTATCTTTATTTAAATATTAAGGAAGAGGTATGACCTTTGGCCTCAAAGATCACTGTGATACAGCAACAGCGCAATCTATTAACTGTCAATGAAGTACTATGGCCCCCGATCTCTCAAGATACCTATTTGTGGACACTGCTATAATAATCCTTCCATTAGGCATCCCCAAGACAAATAACCTTGGCTTTAACAGAGTCAGTTTAAAATTCCTTGGAGTAAAATTAAGAGAATTTCTGGATTTTGGCAGTTTAGGATCGACTGCTCATATTAGCATTGCTCCGTAAATTATAAGTAGCTGCCAGTTTAAAAGAAATATTTTAATGCATGCCTACAGGTAAATATTAAATGCAAAGGGTGTTTAAAAGCCATTAGATTGCTTTATGTTTTGAACTGCAATGTTTATAGAGCAACATGTTTTTCCTGTATTTATTGCATTCCTTTTGTTGAAGGGAAACAGGATTGCTAACTTTTCAAAACATAAAAAAGAAGAAAAAACAGTGAAATAACTATCACCCCAGAATGTGATAGAAGGCTAAGCAGCATACCAATAGCATGTTCTTTTTACTGAATAGATATTTTGCTCACCAATAGATTATCAGGATAGTATTAAAAGGAATAGTTTTGCTGCGTTTGATTCAGTTAAATGCCTCGCATTTCAGAATTATTGCAAATGAAACCAAGATAGATGTGTAGTTTCAATGACACATTCAACACTACATGCAGTTATTATAACATTAGAATCACTCAGCACATGTATAAGGACAAACCAAGTGTACATTGTACATGGATTCTATGTGCATTCACTGTCACTTGTGAACACAGCAAGTTATTCTTCTGTTCAGATGTTTCCAGGTTTATTTGCTGGGGGTCAGTGGCGTATCTCTTACCACTTCCTCGTCAGAGTATGAAGCCTTCCTCCAACCTAAGTATCCTTTTTTTAATGTAAGTGGCTCTTCCTCTGACAGAAGCCATAGATATGAACATTAAGCAACTTACACTATCGTTGTAATAGGAAAAGGGTAATGATGAAGGACAGCACTTTCTAGCAATGGTGGCCTGATTGTGAAAGGTTAATATCTTTCTCCATCTCATTTTGATACCACTCTCTTCTTTCTACACCCACTCACACCATGTCATGCTTAGTTATTCTATACTGATATCGTCCCTTGCTGAACCCTGAGATTTCATCCTCCTGACATGAGCGTTTTGTTCTCTGGGGTCATTCACAGAATATACCTCAACAGCCACTCTCAATTCCTGTCAATAGACTTTGCAAAAACAGATGAAACAAAACCATGGCACATCTTTAAAATAAGTCAATAAAGCCTGTATTTTACATTCCAAATGTTGCACTTATTTTAGTGTCTCTTCTGAACCATATTTTGGTGCCTAATATATGTTTGCCACTAGCAAACAGGTGAATTGATGGTGTTTTGTTAGTTGCCTTGAGACTTGGAAAGGTGAAATAAATAATTAACTATTATTACAAGTATTTCAAACATTAACAATGTAAGTAAAGGCCAAAGCTGAAGTAGCCTTTAAGTGCAATTTCTTTAGTGTTACATATTACTTTTGTATATATTAAGTGCTGTCAAGTCACAAGTGACTTATGATGACTCCAGCAAAGGGCTCTCAGGGCTAGTGAAAAGCATTAGGTCATTTCCTCTTGCCTTCCTCTGCAGAGCCTTCCTTGGGGGCATCTCAGCCAAATACTAACTTTGCTTAGCTTCTGAAATCTGGCAAGATTGGACTATACCACTCTTTAAACATACGAGAAATGTGTTTATGAGAGACAGGGGAAACAAATCTGAATGTTGAATTCTGATTCAGTGGCTGTGTTATTTTAATATTAGTTGGTTTGGCAAATAAATCTGATAGTGATTTCAATTGGTTTCAGTTTTGTAACTGTAACAATGCTGTTTCTTGCTATAACTTCCATCCCCATCCAATTGGGATGAATTTCACAGGGGTAATGCTCTTCACAGTGAAGACATCTTCCCTCCAAAATCCCAACAAGTAAGAGAACAGTAAAACTGTTCTACAGGCAATCAAAATTATCTCTTGCAGAGTGAACTTCAAACACTATTCTCCACCTGATAAACACAAAACATAATCCTTAGGGGTAAAAAGGGAAACTTTTTGGTCTGCTGTATACATAACTTCCAGCATGGCACAATACATCTCAGAGAATGAAAGGAGAGAAAGGAGGCAAGCACTTAACCAGCAAGTAACTTTATTATCCTAGCCAAGATACAGACTAGTAAATGAGAAATCAGTGTGAAAAAGAAACCAATAAAAACCATTCACTTTGCACAATCCTTATGTGTGTTCGTATTCCTTTAGCTAGATGTCCAATTAAAGTTACGTTTTACTCCAAACAGTGTTCCTCCCATTTGGGTTTTCTGGAGTAAACAAACCCAGAGAGAGGACATGGGTAAGAACAGGGCTGACCTGCCCACTAGGCAAACAAGGCATTTGCCTAGGGTGCTGGCAGGGCAAGGATGCTGAATTCAACCCTCTCCTTGCCCCCTAGGCAAATCCCTATTTGCCTCCCCCTCCTTCTCTCCCTCACAATTTTAATGCCCACGAAAAGGCAGTGAAGTGCCATGCTCCCCGGGCTCTTCAGGCCACCCCCTGCACCAATCAGCTGATCGACAGGTAAAACTGCGCCAGAGGTTGGTGGCTCCTATGTTGGCCCTCAAGCGCGCTCGTGATCAGTGCAGGGGCAGTGGTGGTGGGAAGGATGAACGAGCCACTGCTGCTGTGTCACATTCTTAGGGTGCAGGCAGGCAGGAGTCCAAAGCCAGTCCAAGGTCAAAGTCCAGGAAGTCAAGCAGGAGCCAAGTCACCAATGCAAAATCACAAACCAGAATCAGAAGTCAATGTCCAAAGGCCAAAAGGTCAGGGTGCCAAGGAAATCAAGCAGGTCAGGTTCAGGAAGGAGCGTGGATGCAAGCCAGAGAATAGACTTGTTGCTTCCACAAGGTTACCAGGTCCTGGGTGGGAGCTATTTGGGAGCCTCAATCAGCCTGCCTGGGTGGCAGTGACTCTGCTAGAACTCAGGGCTGGGAGATCTGAAGCATCGGCATGCCTCATGTCTTCACTCTGAAAGTTCTTTCCAGAGCCTGCTTTGAATGCTTGAGATTGGAGGGGGAGAGCTTGGAGGAGATTGATCATCATCAACAGCTGGCACTGGTGCCTGGAGAGTGATTGATGGGCCAGCTGCTGTTTGTTCAGTTGAGGAACTGGCTGGCAACCCTTCCAAGTCTGTTAACCCTTTCAGCTCCCCCTCATCAGGGCTCATGACACACTACCTCCTCCCCACTTCCTTCCTGAATCACATGGGAAGGAAGTAGGGAAGAGGCAGAGGTGGCTCACTCATCCTTCCTGCTGCCGCTGCCCCTGCATTGATCGCGAGTGTGTCTGAGGGCTGGCATAGGAGCTGCTGGTGTCTGATGCAGTTTTACTCACTGATCAAGTGATTGGTTGTGGGGTGGCCTTTAAAGAGTCTGGGAGCATGGTGCTTCACTGCCTGTTTCCAGGCATTAAAATTGTGAGGAAGAGAGGGAGGAGGAGGAGGCACCATGGAGGGGGCAGGGACAGCAGAGGGGCAGTAGGCACTGAGGCTGCCTGGGGCACCATGCACCCTAGGGCCAGCCTTGGGTGAGAGCTTGCTTGAATTTGGTTCAGAATTGTGCTGAGACAGATAGGAACAAAACAGGGTAGAAACAAGAATGTCTATTACCAGGGTGCAAAGAGCAGAGGTTGGCAGACAATCTAGAATGAAGAATGAAGAAACTAAAAAATAGATTGGCCTAATTTCAGAAGGAACTGGGAAACAATGGGAAAGAAGAAATCATACTCTGGCTGTCTTGACAAAAAAGGGTCTGGTGACTTCAAGTCTGTAGAGAAAGAAGATGGTGTTGCAAGTAAACTAATTGCAAGGATGGAGGACAATGGATGTCCTTATGCATAGGAGAATTAGGTGAGACTGCATAGAAAACTGGTTGAATCCAGCCTTTGGTCTTTTTGTACCTAGAATAGAAGACATCACTGTATCAGACAAAAGAAATGGTGAGAAATTAGATTCTTCCTTCCCATAAATTTTCTTTGAAATTATTTCCTGCGATTTTTGTGTCACAGGTTTACTTACCATGTAGTCGATATCGGCATGTGACATTTGATTTATGTGTATGATATTTGATTCTTGACATGTAGCAATATTTATATTTGACTGGTTGGTTTCATTCCATGGTGTTGAACATCTTATCAACTATATCAGGTAAATAACATGCAATAGAATTTGGTTTAGTTTTTTTTAAAAAAAAATATTTGAAATTGAACATATATTTAAAAAGCAGACTATCAACAGATAGCCCACAAATGCTGAACCTGGTTACCAATCCTGAATGCAATTGAAAAAAAAAATCCCAAAATTTCATTTCTAAATTAAAATGCAAATATTGGGTTGGATTCAGGGCAATATTTCCACTTGTTTTAGAGCTCTTGCACAAATGGAAATTCAACAAAAAAAAGACTGTGACAGCCACTTGTACTAAGTAACACTTGTTATATTCCTATTTGTGTTTCTGCTAGTGTGAAATCCTGTGCAACCAATTTCTGAGCACTATAGTATATAGCAGGGGTGGTCAACGGTGGCTCTCCAGATGTTTTTGCCTACAACTCCCATCAGCCCCAGCCAGCATGGCCAATGGCTGGGGCTGATGGGAGTTGTAGGCAAAAAACAACTGGAGAGCCACCGTTGGCCACCCCTGATATAGGGAGGAAAGCACTGGGTGTTGCACAAGATCTTATGCAAGCAGGACAGTGCTGTTTTTATTTTAATATTTTTGTTTGCTTATCGCTAGATTCAAGCCACAGAGATTCAAGTTTACCAGTAAGGATACACATCTGATCCTGTTCTCCAGAAAGTATACTTATGCAAATAACAACTCTTTAACTGGTTTAAGATAAAAATGTAGAGTCATGGATTTATGGTTTTCTGCTGATATGGTATTCACAATTTTTGACAGCATCATGTTACAAATGGACCCACAGGCTCAGTTTGGTGTACCAAATTATGCATTTCTGTTTACTAGTAGCAATGTGAATTTGTTTTCAAGCTAATACATGAATCAAACAAAGCACATTTTTTGAATTCATTAGGTAATGAAAGTGAACTGGAAAGGCAGTGAAGAAAGAAAGGAATGCCATTAATTCGTCTTCTTTTTTTAGCCTTTGGTTCCATGTGTTTTGCATCTAATTGCTTGAAAAGCTTTTTTCCCCTTGATTCTACTGATTTCTCAACAATGGCATTTCTCCCTTCCAAACAGATCCTTTCAAGGGAGGAGCACAGAGTGCTTATACCTAATCACTTATGAAGACAAGTCATAGAGAGCACAGTTCTCTTTATCTCCCTTCTTTGTGGGTGGCAGAGCCTTTTTGCTCTTCTATGGCTAAATATATAGAGAACTGTGATGGGAAATACAAAAATGTTGACAAGAAAAAACTTCTGGAAAATGGCGCAGTGACACAGTGTACAGAACTGAGGCTCCTCAGTGAGTGTATTGATTGCTAGCCTTTGGGGGGACCCCCTACCAAGGGAGTCCCCCTAAAGAGAACTGGTAAAGCTCTCTGGAGCAAAGGGAGTTGGTTGGAAGAAGGGAGAGGAGGTGGAGGCCCCCCTTTCCTGATTTCTAATCTGTCCTGTGCCAAGGCTAGCAAGTGCTTTTGTGACTCAGCTGGGTCTCCGGAGCTTGGAGGCTAGAGAACACAAGAATTTCATCTAACCAGATTTGCCCCAAGAGAGGAAATAGGCTGGAGAATATAGTAAGATACATACCATTATGCAAAAATGCTGAAGAGAGGGCTAAAGCTGGAGTAGAGGTGAGCTGGAGAGTTGAAGATTGTGGTGGTGGTGCTGGAGGCGATGTGCTGAAGATGGATTGGAAGGAGTGCGCTGGATAGAGAAGGTGAGACGGAGAGAACTGTAATGAAGAATAAAGGACTGGAATGTGAAAGGGTGCGAAGAGGAGAGTTGGTTGGTGCAGATGAATGGTGGTGTGGGACTTGGGAAGGAGAAAGTTTTGAGAAGCGGCTGAGTCGGTGACAGTTTTATCAGCGGTGAGATGGTGAAAGCGTGAAAGGAATAAAGGGGACAGCGTTGTAAAGCTGTAAAGATGGAGAGATGGAGTAATGATGTGGGGAGAAGAGAGGATTGATATGCAGAGGTGGTAAGTGAAGGTGGTGGAAAAGATGAAACAAAGAGAGACACAGAGGGTGTTTTCGCACTCACCTTCAAGTGGCGCGACCACCCTCCTCACGCCGGCGGATCGGCAGGGATTTCGCATAAGAAGCGCCGGAGCAGCGAAAAGAGCCGGCGACTTCCGTCGCAAAAGCCGCTCAAACGTTTTCCTGCTTCTTGGCGGTTTCCGTTTGAGCGGCTTTTGCGACGGAAGTCGCCGGCTCTTTTCGCTGCTCCAGCGCTTCTTATGCGAAATCCCTGCCGATCCGCCGGCGTGAGGAGGGTGGTCGCGCCACTTGAAGGTGAGTGCGAAAACACCCAGAGAGAAATTGCCATTGTTGAAGAACAAAAGGGGGAGGAGGTGGTTCTTAGCAAACACACGGCTGCCTCTTCCCTGAAGAAAGGGGAGTTTCCTGTTGATTGTAGCGGTCAGAAATGGATTGGAGAGACACTTGGAGTGCAAGAGAGTGGATTTGGATTACAGACTGGATTGGGAAGGGATGAAGTGCATATAAGAACTGAATTTATTTGCTGGTGGTGAGTTATATGGACGGTACTGTGAGGGATTGTGGGAAGAAGGAGCAGGAAGAAGGAAGTAGACAGGATTTACAGTGCTGTAGAGGACTGTGGGAAGAAGAAGCAGGAAGAAGAAAGGATATATATTTGCTTAGAGACACTCTAGAATCTAAACTTGTTGACTGGGAGGCAGAAGCAGCATAGCAAAAACCTCATTTCAAACATTGTTAGAGGTGGTAAATGTTTTAAAATCAATTGATTTAAATAGCATTGTGACAAATAAATTAAGTATAGCCTTATTAAGAAAAATAGGTGGGGACTTTGGATGGTGCTTGATAAAATTTATTCTGGGGTATGATTTGGGAAAGTGAATGAATTGAAACAAATAGAAGGCATAATTTGAAAAGTTTTGCTTTTGACTGAATCAAACTGTGTTAAGTGTTCATAGAAACGATACAAAGAACCAAACCTTATATAATTTGTGAAAATTTGTGGAGATTTTAGAGTGTGTTGATTGAAGAAGAAGAAGAAGATATTGGATTTATATCCCGCCCTCCACTCCAAAGAGTCTCAGAGTGGCTCACAATCTCCTTTACTTTCCTCCCCCACAACAGACACCCTGTGAGGTGGGTGGGGCTGGAGAGGGCTCTCACAGCAGCTGCCCTTTCAAGGACAACCTCTGCCAGAGCTATGGCTGACCCAAGGCCATGCTAGCAGGTGCAAGTGGAGGAGTGGGGAATCAAACCCAGTTCTTCCAGATAAGAGTCCACACACTTAACCACTACACCAAACTGGCTCTCCATTGAAAGGTATTGTATAGCCTATTATACATATAATATATAGAAGATCTATAAATTGTATACAGAAGAACTATAAATTAAGACCCGGACATTGAAGGCCAAGTAAAATGGGAAGAAAAAATCTAGACCCCAAAATTTAAAAAGTGGGGCAGGGAGCCTCAGCTGGGATACCTAAGTCAATAGCTACCATGATAAATCAAGATGCGCTTGAAAAACTACAAAATATGATGATGGCAGGTTTTTTAAAAAAACAGGATACTTTAGAGGACATTAAGGTGGAGCTCAAATATGAAATTAGGAAAACTAATGAAAAAGCTGAGGAGTTTCAAAAGCAATTATCGACTAATATTCAACAAATCCACAAAGTATCAGCAAAAGTGGAGGAATCGGAGGGAAAAGTGAAATTGTTGTCTGACAAATTGCAAGGATGGGAAAATGAAAGAAAGGAGACTGACGATAGAACAGTTAAATTGGAAATGGAAAAATCTGCCTACATTTTGAGGTTCCAGAATGTCCCAGAGGAAAAGGGAGAAGATATACCTAATAAAATAAACGAACTTTTAGCCTCAAGTGTAGAGGCGGAACTAAAGGACATTAAACATGAGATAGACTGGACCAGAAGAGTGTCCTCATCCTATACTTGGAAATTTAATTTACCAAGGGAAATCAATGTTAGATTTACCAAACTTTTGATCTGTGAAGATATTTTGAGAGCAACAAGAGGAGTGGGTTTACACTGGAAGGAAAGTAAAATTAAAATTTTGAAAGAAGTACCCTGGAGTATGAAACAGAGAAGGAATAAATACAAGAAATTGTCATCCTGCTTGATTGAAAATGATACTCAGTGTAGATGGTTAACACCGGAAGGCGTACTTTTTACTTTTCAAGATAAAAGGTTTAATTTGAACTCAACATATAAAGCGCAAGAATTTTTAGATTGTTACGTAAAGGATGACAGGCAATCTTCAGATTCAGCTGAAGAAGAAGGGCGTGAAGATGATGAAGAAGAGGGTGGTCAGAGATCTGATGGGATGCAACAAAAGGCAAAGAAGAAGAGAGATAGGATCAAAACAAGATCTCAAACCCAAAAAGGTAAAGCAAAAATAGCAGATAGTAATAACCAGAAGGAGTAATGGATAGGGATGGACTAAAAACAGTGTCAGTTAACGTGAACAGCTTGAATGGACCTCAGAAAAGGAAAAAAGATTTTCCTATAACTGAACAAATTAAAAGCTGATGTTATATGTCTGCAAGAGACACATATTACACAGAAGGATACAAAATATCTACAACAAAAAAAGCTAGGTAAATTATATTTAGCGTCAGACCAAGTAAAAAAGAGGGGAGTCACAATCTATGTAAAGGGAAGGATTGAGTCCCAGCTGTTGTATGCAGCAGAAGATGGTAGAATGCTTCTGGTTGAAATCACTCACAATGGGAAAAAATTACTTTTAGCTAACATCTACGCCCCAAATGAAAAACAAGAGAGATTTTTTTAAAGTGATACATGACAAGATTGCAAGCATGGACTACCAAGAACTGTGTATTATAGGTGTTTTCAATGCAGTGTTTGACTCGGAATTAGATCAGAAACCAGGGGGGAAGATAAAGGGGAAAAAATGTCAAAATCAACTTTCTAAAACTTTTCTTAAAATGGTGGAAGAACTAAGATTAATAGATGCTTGGAGAACATGAAATATTGAATCTCAAGATTTTACTTTTTACTCCCAAATTTATGATTCATGATCAAGGATTGACATGTGCTAGATCTCATCTAGTATGTCCCTTATGCTTGCAGATGCAGCAATTCTACCTTGCTCTTTTTCAGATCATAGCTCAATACAGGTTAACCTGACAAGCTACAAAAATATACCTCGTTGGACTTTAAATCTTCAGTTTTTGAAGGAAGAGGCTTTTTTGAAAGAAGCCAAAGAGTAAATTAAAATGTTTTTTGAGAAAAATCTGGAGCAAGATACTTCAATCCAAACAATTTGGGATGCATTTAAAGCCTTTTTCAGGGGAATTGCGATATGATATTCCTCTAGGAGAAATAGAGAAAGAGCACAAGTTTATAAACAGTTAATAAAAAACTTATAAACCCAAGAAAAGAAATCAAAGAACAATAATAATGAGGAAATTAGAATTAAAATTCAAAATCTTCAACATCAGATAAATCTTCTATTGACTGAAGAATTAGAGAAAAAATTAAGATGGACTAAACAAGATTTTTTTGAAAATGCCAATAAAACTGGTAGTTGGTTGGCTTATAGATTAAAAAAAAGAAAAAGAATGAAGGACGATAAAGTGCTTGAAGAATGGAAATCAGATGGAAATTTGAGAAAGAGAACAAATGGAGCAAATTGTTAGGAATTTTTTTATCAATAATTATATTTATTTATTTATTTATTTATATTAAGATTTATACCCCGCCCTTCTCACCTAAGTGTCTCAGGGCGGCTTACAACATAATAATTCAAACAACTTCAGTTTAAAACATTTAAAAATACAATTAAACCATAAATTAATAAAAACAAGATAGAATAAAACCGGCGGCCTATAGATACATTTTGTTCCATCCAAGATATTTTACATTGTCAGTTAATGTCATATTGTTATATGCAGAACAAGAAATTTCTGAGGAAAAACAAGAAGAATATATGGAGAAAATTAAAGTGAAAAAACTCCCACAAAATTAAAAGAAATTCTAAATACAAAGATAACAATCCAAGAAATTGTTGACGCAATAAGAACACAGAAAAACAATAAAGCCCCAGGCTTGAATGGGCTACCAATGGAATTTTACAAAAAATTTTCAGAAGAACTCCTGCTTCCTTATAAAAAAGTAATAGAAGGTATAGAATGTACAGGTAAAGTCCCAGATGCTTGGAATGCGGCCATAATATCCTTGATTCATAAAGATGGATCTGAACCTACGGATATAAAAAATTACAGACCAATATCACTTTTGAATACGGATTATAAAATTTTCGCCACCATTTTAGCACAAAAGCTCAAGAAAGTATTGTCGCAGGTAATAGAGGAAGATCAAACTGGATTTCTACCAAGGAGACAAATGAGACATAATATAAGAAATATTTTAAACATTCTGGAATATTACTATGAGCACCCAGACAAACAAGCTGCTTGTAACTTAACAGTCTTTCCAATGCAGAGAACAGAAATGCATTGTTGACATTTTGAAGGCATTTTGCCATCCATGTTCATTTGAACAGGCATTTTCCAGAGTTCCAGTAAAGTGGTAATAAAGAACACAATGCAGTGGAACATATGCAGAGAGCATTCGTTTTTTCACAGAGTAATCCAACAAGAAAATGAATTTATAAGTTATTGGTGATAATAAGCATTTTAAGCCCATTAGAACTAAACTATTGTAAGATTTCCTGCACTGAGTAGGGGGTTGGACTAGATTTCGCTTCTAACTCTATGGTTCTATGATTCTAAGATTCTACTGGCTAAACATAGTTTTCTTCATAAATGTTTTCCGTAGCAGGTAGTTCAGTATTTGAGATGTTTGGGTGTAGATAGTTGTGGGGTTTTTTTTAGATCAGACATTGAATAAGAAGGTAGGCAATGGAAAAATGATATGCTTACTTGAGAAATAAGATGCAAGAGAACAAGCACACAATGTTTTTTCAGAGCTGCTGATAACTTTTACTGTTTGCTCAGAAACATTTACTATGTCCTGAAGAGAGCACTGTGTGTGAAATGGAGTTCATTCATTCCCAGCCCAAAGATAGTTTCATTTCATGAGGGTTGACCTGCAATAGAAGAACTCGATTCAAGTCCAGTAACACTTTGGAGACCAACTGGACTTTCTGAGTATAAGTTTTCAAGAGTCAAAGCTCTCTTTGTCACATACCAAATGCAGTACTTCGTTTCTGTTTATCCGCAGCGTAACACTCCATTTTTAAGTGGTTCGATAGGAAGCTATTAAATGTTTTGGAATGGTTCAGATGTGATGAGTAATTACTAGTTTGAGATAGTGCTCTGCTCTTGAACCACCTGACCACAGAGGAAGTAAATGAAAGCATTCTGGGAGCTCTTGCTGGCAGTTTCCTCATACCTCCATACTACCACAGCTTTATTTACACTTCCACTGCTGCTTTCAAGTTAAATAAAATGTTAGCTGGCCATCCAGTCAGTGATCTGTTGCACTGTATGTATTCTACCCAGAAAACCCCCAAAGCATTTATTATGTTGTGTCCTCATTTGAGGGGACACAACTAATGTGGGAGAAGAAGGGACAGATCTGAGCAGTTTGAGATACCATTTAAGATGAGCAAGAAAACAAGGAGCACAAATCATGACTTGTTGCGTTTAAGTCAGGGGACATAAGCCAAACATAGTTTGGAACCCATACGTAGCTTTGACCTGGTGGGTTACATCCAAAACATCTTAAAAAGGATAAAAGGAAGTACTTCTTCACCCAAAGGGTGATTAACATGTGGAATTCACTGCCACAGGAGGTGGTGGCGGCTACAAGCATAGACAGCTTCAAGAGGGGGTTAGATAAAAATATGGAGCAGAGGTCCATCAGTGGCTATTAGCCACAGTGTGTGTATATATGTGTGTGTGTGTGTATAATTTTTTTGGCCACTGTGTGACACAGAGTGTTGGGCTGGATGGGCCATTGGCCCGATCCAACATGGCTTCTTTTATGTTCTTTATGTTCTTGTATTTTTTTGGATGCGGAAAAGGCTTTCGATAATGTCAACTGGAGCTTTATGTTAAAATGTTTGGAAAAGATTGAGTCTGGGTCGTATTTTAAAAGCATGGTCCAAGCTATTTACACAAAACAAACAGCAAGAGTAAACATCAATGGTACATTGACGAAACAAATAAATTTTAAACAAGGTACTAGGCAGGGTGTCCTTTGTCTCCATTGCTGTTTGTGTTATCGCTGGAATATTTGATTCAATCTGTATGAGAAGAATCTGAGATTAATGGACTAAAAATAAAAGGGGAACAATACAAAGTACAGGCCTTTGCAGATGATCTAGTGTTTATTTTGGAAAATACAAATTTTTCAATTGAAATTTTGAAAAATAAATTGATCCAATATGGTCAAATTGCTGGTTTGAAAATTAATTACAAGAAAACGAAGTTTTTGGCAAAGACCATGACAAAAGAACAAATTAAAGAATTGGAAATTAAATCAGGCTTCAGACATGAGAAAAAAGGTGAAATATTTAGGTATTTATATTGCGGCTGGAATTAGAAAATTGAAAATTGACAACTATGATAAGCTCCTAAAAGAGATTAAAAAGGATTTAGAGAGGTGGAGAGATATACCGTCTCTTCTAGGAAGAATTGCGACTGTTAAAATGAATGTCCTCCCAAGGTTATTGTTCTTGTTTCAAATGATTCCTATAGCCCTTCCAGAAATCTTTTTTTGGCAGTTGAACACTCTAATTTCTAAATTCATTTGGCAGAACAAGAGGCCTAGAATTAAATTGAAAGTATTACAAGACGTTAAGCAGAGAGGGGGTCTCGGCCTTCTGGACTGGCAGCTATATCACAAAGCCTGTTCATTGGTGTGGCTTAAAGATTGGGTTACACTAGCTAACAATTGGTTGTAGAAGGTGCAGACCTTCCGCTAGGATGACACTTTTACATGTGGTACCAACCCCCTTCGAAAAACAGTTTATTTAACAGATATGAAATTAGGAAATCATTATACAAAACTTCGCAATGGATAGAACCACAATTTTTCAATAAGGTGCCGAGGTGGTTATCCCCACTTGAGGCATTGATACACCCCAACTTGTTGAACTGGCACAAAATACCCACTTACCATACTTATTAGATAGTCAAGCAAACCTGAAGATCGATCTTTGCAGTTGGATTGGTGGACAAAGACACAAATCCAATCAAGATACACAAAGGATAAGATATTGGGATTTGAAAGAAAAATGAACGATTTAGACCTAATTCGGATTGGTACTGAAGAGAAATTGATTGTAAAAATATATAATCCATTTCTAGAATTAAGAATGCAAGAAGAAATTGTTAAAGAAAGCATGGTTAAATGGATGCAGAATATTGGTCATACAATTGCATTAGCAGATTGGGAGAAGCTATGGAAAACGAGCATAAAAATAGCTAGATCCTCTCTTCTCAAAGAAAACATATACAAGATGATTTATAGGTGGTACATTACTCCTGAGAAGCTCTCCAAGAAATATCAGAACACCTCTGATAGATGTTGGAAATGCCAGAAAACAATTGGCTCATTTTATCACATGCGGTGGCAATGCGAAAAGGCAAGAAGTTATTAGACTCAAATACACACCTGGCTACAAAAAATAGTTAAAATAAATATAAACCACCTACCTGAATTTTATCTTTTGAGCATATGCCAAAATCCCATTTCTAAGACACAAGCTAGATTTTTGGTTCATGCAACTACGGCAGCAAGAATTATATATGCTAGGTACTGGAAGACACCACAAATAGCTAAGAAAGAAGAATTTGTGCAAAAAGTGTTGGAAATAACTGAAATGGACTTTCAAACAAATTGTTTGCAACAAAGTCAATGTAAAGAGGTTTGGCAGCCTATGTATGATTGGTTGAACATGCAGAAATAGTAGTAATAAAGGAGAGGGGTGATGGAAGAGAAGTTTTAATGAAACTGATAGATGAACTTAGAAAAAGAACCAGATCAAAGTTCTCTTCCCCCAAAATGTTTGTTTATGTGTATTTTTCATTTATTGTTTTTGTTTTTGCATTGTTATAACATTTGTTTTATTTTTATTGTGTTTTTGTTTTTGCATTTTTATAACATTTGTGTTACTGTTATTGTGTTCTTGTTTTTATGTTGTTTATTATGTAAAAAATAAAAATATTATGAACCAAATTTTTTTTTTAAAAAGAGTGCCCATTAGGAACAAAACTTGATACCTGAAGACTCATTCAATATAATGGGAAACAAGACTTGCATAGGCACCATTACAATACACTAGAGCAGGGGTGGCCAACGGTAGCTCTCCAGATTTTTTTTGCCTACAACTCCCATCAGCCCCAGTCAGCATGACCAATGGCTGGGGCTGATGGAAGTTGTAGGCAAAAAACATCTGGAGAGCTACCGTTGGCCACCCCTGCACTAGAGCAAACAAAAGTTGCAACAACAATACAGAATGGATTTAGAGAGACCTGCCCTAGGCCCGAAATGACAGGTCTCAGAGTGGAATGACCATTCCTAGGCCCAGATAGACTGCTCTGAAATGACAGCCCCCAGAATGGAATGACACCCCTGGGAGTAACATAAGTTTTCTGGTACTGTATTGATAGTTCCTACAGTGAAATGATAGCCCCTGGGCCAGATAAGCTGTTCTAGGACTGGAATGACAGCCCCCAGAGTGGAATGTGGTCCCTGGCTCTGGAATCAGTGTGGGACAGGAAAGATAGCTCCCAAAATGGAATGACAGCCCCTGGGCCCAGATAAACTGCTCTGGAAATGAAGTTAGCACCCACCTCCAGAATGGAAACACTGCCTCTGCGAGTAGCATAAGTATTTTGAGACTAGAATGACAACCCACCCCCACCCGAGTAGAATTTCAGTCCCTGGGACTGAAATCAGTGCTCTGGAACTGGAATTGCAGTCCCCAGAGTGGAATGACAGACTCAAATAAACTGTTCTGGAATAGCAACCCATTGAGTGGAATGATGGTCTCTGGAAGTAACAGAAGCCTTCTGGGACTGAACTGACAGAACACTTCTACTATGCTCAGGGGCTGTCATTCCAGTCCCATAACACTTCTGTAATTCCCATAGTAGTAAAGAGTCAAGTAGCACCTTTAAGATTAACAAATTTTATTGTAGCATAAACTTTTGAGAAACACAACTCTCTTCATCAGATGTAATTCCCAGACAGGGCCAGCACCAGGCTTTTTGGCACCTAGGCAAGGTTTCCACTTACCCCAGCAGCTGCCATGGGGCACTATGGCAACCCCCAGTCACATTAGGGGTGCCCAATTTGGCGCTCCCTGAGGGTCACCACCCTAGGCAACAGCCTAAGGTCACCTAGTGGGCACACTGGCCCTGTTCCCAGAGGCCATTATTCCACTCTGGGGGCTGTTCCATTCCCAGAGCAGTTTATCTGAATCCAGGTGCCATAATTCTACTCTGAGGGCTGTCATTCAAGTTGTAGAACAAAATTTGAGTCCACTGGCACCTTTTAAAACAACAGAATTTTATTCAAGTATAAGCTTTCATGTGCAAGAACCCTCCTTCAGATATACATGTAAGCTTTTACCATGAATAAAACTTAATTGGTCTTGAAGGTGCTACTGGACTCAAACTTTGTTCTGCTGCTTCAGACCAGTCCAGACCACTTCCCTCCCTCTGAGGCAAGATTTTCCCTCTTTTTATTTGCCTTACTGACTGAGCAATCCTAGTGATCTGTTTTGTTCTTTGGCTGCCCCACATTGTCTCAGTATATTTTACTGCTGGCTCAGCCCAGGAAACCTTTATCTTAAACCACTGAAAATGGCACTTGAGACATTTTGAAATTCAAAAATAACAAAATATTTTAATCAATGTAGAGGGAAAGGTCAGGTGAAACCAGGGGCTGAAAGTTTTGAGGTAACACTATATAGATAACTCTGAGGTAAAACGAGTCCATGCACAGACTTTAGTTCTTATGTTTCAGGCTAATGAGAGTTTCTTAAGCTAGTCACGATTACTTAAAATCTTTATGTTGACAAGCTTTTGTTCCAGTGTTTTCCAAACACTTCAGTACACATTCTTTGACTATTCACTGACTTGTATAGTTTCGAGAAGGCTGGTGCACTCTTTCAAGTACTAAAACCCCTCTGTTGTAACACCAGTACATGTATTGAGTTTTTAACTGACACTTAAGGTTTCTAAAGGCAGTTTATAACCACACCAGATGAGGGATCTCTCCACTACCTGTTTGACTGGGTAGGGAAATTATCCTCTTACTAGAAGATCTATCCTCTTTCTTTGGCCTGAATGGAAGGTTTCATCTAACTTCCCAATTATTATTTTTTTTGCTAGCTTCCCCCCAGTATTTTGTGTTAAACTACTGTCAGGTAAGGCTGAAATCAGACTCCACTCAGTCAAGGAAGAAATCTGACTGACTCTCTCCTCAGCATGTAGCTATCAAGTCTTTCTCTGCTCAGCTGATACTAACCAATCAGATTTCTTGGAGCAGCCTGTCACTCAGCCTGTCACAGTCCTTTAGTTGTTTGTACAGCATTTATCGGCTTCTTAAAAGTGCAGTCTGCCACATATAGCTACTCATCTGCATCTATATTCCAGTTGTAGAACACTTATACAGAGACCCTCATTCCACTCTGGGGGCTGTGATCCATGTCCCAGAACACTTTCCCCCCTACTCATTCCACTCTGAAGACTTCCCTTCTAGGCCCAGAACAGTCAATCTGGGCTCAGGAACTATAATTCCACTATGGAGGCTTTCATTCTGGCCTAAAGCAGGTTTCTTGAAATCCATTTGGCATTTTGATTGTAATGATTGTGTGTGCTAATGTATTTCAATTAAGTGCATGAAAGCCAATCGGCATTCCTGGTTCTCTTTATATCTAGTGGGCTCTCAGGTCTCTCCCATTGTTTCCAATGAGCATTCCTGGAATTCATTTTAGTGCAGCTCACCCCCTGAACCATACAATCTGGTCTGGAACTGGGAATGACAGTCCCTAGAGCACCAATTCCCACCCCAGAGGCCATCATTCCACTCTGGATGCTACCATTCCAATCCCAGAGTATTTTATCTTAGCCCAGGGACATCACTCTATTTTAAGGGACTATTATTCCAGTCTGGAAACTGTCATTCCAGGCTCAGGGCAGGTTTCTCATAATCTGGTCTGTATTTTTATTGCAACTTTTTATGCTATAACATATTTCAATAGACCCTATGGAAGTCAATTGACATCCCTGGTCCCATTATATTCAGTGAGGTTCCACGCCTCTGCCATTGTCCCCAGTAAGCATTCCTCTCATTCATTTTAGTACAAATGCAGAGTTTTCAGGGGCAAAGTAATTTTTTTTAATTGTCAGTCACTGTAAGAGTAGGAAAATACAGGTGGGCGTTTTTTAAAATTATGCCATGGCTGGCTGGAGCTCTCCTCCTATGCTGCTGCCATTTTGGAAATCAGTGGAGAGAACTGAGTCTCCATGGAGTGGCATCTTCTTTGGAGGATCTGTAAAACTGGCCCCCTTGGTCCAATTCACTTGAAACTTTGGGGGAAGTCTTTAGATTGGAAAAAGGAATATGCTCTGCAAATTTGGTGCTATTATCTTTGTAAACAGCTATCCCAGGTGCTCATATACATTCCCCATTGTAAATAATGGTCATGAACTCTGGAACCACACAGAATTAAATATTGAAGCAGTAACAGCCCACCTGAAAATAAGCAATCACAGTAAACAAAAACAAACAAAAAAACCCCTCACACACACATAACACCTTAAAGCCCAGATCAAAGTTGTAATAATTTTTTTTCTTGGTGCACACTCTTAGTATTGACACAATTAGGGTTGCCAAGTCCAATTAAAGAAAAACCTGGGGACTTTGGGGGCGGAGCCAGGAGACTTTGGGGGTGGAGCCAGGAACAAGGGTGTGACAAGCATAATTGAACTCCAAGGGAGTTCTGGCCATCACATTTAAAGGGACAGCACACCTTTTTAAATGCCTTTCTTCCATAAGAAATAATTAAGGATAGGGGCACCATCTTTTTGGGCTCATAGAATTGGACCCTCTGGTCCAATAGTTTTGAAACTTGGGGAGTGTTTTGGGGAGAGGCACTAAATGCTATACTAAAAATTTGGTGTCTCTATCTCAAAAAATAGCCCCCCAGAGCCCCCAATACCCACGGATCAATTCCCTATTATTCCCTATGGGAATCATTCTCCATAGGGAATAATAGAGTGCCCAGTAGACATTTCCCTCCCCCCCATGCTTTCTAAAGGGGGGAAGGGCCTCCAAACCAGGGAATCCCCTGCCCCCTCCCTCTCTCACACACACAAATACTTACTAGATCCTCTTCCTGCAGAACTCTACTTGCTGTGAAAATGAAAGCAAAAGAAAGGGAGGGGCCATTCTCCATGGAAACTATTACTGACCCTTTCCAATGAAGCCCTTCCTGTTTCCTGCGCAGCCCTAAAGGCACACATTTTACAAACGGATCAGGAGCTCTACAACTAAATGATGCCTACACGCATGTTCCCCCCCCACCGCTTCCAGATTTTTGGAGAGCGGGGGAGGAGGCTGGGTGGGGGGGTTGGGAAGCCTAGACACAATGCAGAACCAACCACAGCATGAACGAATGCTAAACACCCAGGCCTCAGATTCAGCAGGAGCTCACAGAAGTGCAGCTCCTGAACCTTTCTGAGAGTTCCACCTCCTCCTTCCCACCTTGTCCACTGAATAGTAGGTGCAGCTGCATAACAATCACTGGATGAGCTCCACCACCTATTTTTCTACAAAATGACCCTTATAAACACCTAATGGTTTCAGCAAGTATTGGGTTGGATCCAGCAGAAGAATTCCTAGAATCTTTCCCCACTTTATATTTCAGTTTACCGCTTGCTTCAAAAGTCCTTTTTGTGGATTAGGAGAGCTTTGCAAACAAAATGCACCATGTTAAGAGGTACAGGGACCATGGAATCGAATCAAATCAAGGAGTTTCCTTTTCCCTTCTGAACTGACATAAGTTTTCAACAGAAAAGAGAAAAGACAGTTATCATATTAGATCCTGCCATGGCTGCAGTGGCTTTGTCATGGTGCAATTTGTTAGCAAGACTATCGCAATGTTCAAAAAGGATTACAAGGGCAAGCCGTGGGCTGTTAGAGAATAGCAATGTGGGCAGTAGGTTTTGTTGTGCCATTCTAATTTACAGAATCCAATTATAGAGGTTCCTATAGTCATGAAACATCCCCCATCCCAGAGGAAAAATGAGTTTTCAGTGGGGATGAGTGAATTCCTACAAAACTGATCCAGAAATATTGGTCCATCTCTAGAATCTGGTACAGACCTTGGGACACATGAGGTGATGGAGGGTAAGCTGATGGTCAAATGATCCCATCTGAGTTGTCAAATTTTACATTAATCCATTGTTCTAGACAAGTATGATGTGTGTTCATAAGCTCTGCAGTGGTTGCTAAGAATAACACTGCAGGAGGTTCTGTATTAGAATTTATGTCACCTGGGTAAAATATTCTCCTTAAATTTCAGACATAAATTAATATCTTTATATTATCTTAATAATGACATACTGGTGTCACACATGACCTCAATAAGAACAATTGTCATTTTTAATGAAGTCAGAAGAAAAAGCTCATTCCTATATACTGTGAAGAATGTCCTTAGCTCCTACAGCATATATTCTCTCCCCATGAATCCATAATGTTCACTATGCATTTTTCCTACAATCTCTCCTTAACCTAGCCTCTTATTCAATTATAATGCTCGAATGAGTAACATGCAATGTTTCCAATCCACTTTCCCTAGCTCCTGAAACTTTTTAACGAAATGTTAGCATTTGCAGACACCAGATGTTTTGACATAAGGAGAAGCAATATGCAAATTTTAATCCATGCTAGGAACAATAGCCTGCAGGCACTTTTTACTTATTACATGAATCATATACTTAACCACACTGTGGTGGATTATATCAGAATCTCACCATCCTGAGCATTCTACACTTGTCTTGTAGTTGCCAATTAATGAAACTGATATATATTTAAGGTGATGGGTATCAGTGATTTAACCAGCATCACTTGGCATATTTTACTGCTGTAGTTTCCTTGATTAGATTTTTGGTCTTGACACTTATTAGTATCAAAACTTCACAGGGCTGTGTCTAATCAACAGACTGTCAATAGAAATAATGCTGACATCAAATTTGATTGGATGCCTTTTACTAGTGTCATTGTCTCTCATTGAGTAGGCAGTGCACAAAGTTTCTTAATTTGTATATTGTGGTTCAATTTCCTCCTGCTATTTAACCTCAAAGAGTCCAATTCTGCAAGTTGCTGAGAATTCACAGGCTACAAAAGCAAGGAATTGCCTTCAGGTTTAGATTTTAAGTGAATGCTGTGTGCAAAAGCAAACTTCCATTTATGGCTAATCAAATTCTGAATAAAGTGCAAGAGGACTAATTAGTTTCTAATGTTTGTAACACAATAATTAAAACAGTTATAATTAAATAATCCAAAAGCAAATAAGTCCAATGTCTATTTAATGCTTTCCCAAAGGAAAGAAGTTTATGTTTTAAATATAAAAAAAGACTACAAAGGCACGCTAAATTGTATTCCCATTTAATCACTGTTCAGACTTCTTTCATACATAAGCTAGCAAAAACATTCAAAAAAAAGGCAGCCCTTTTGGTACTGAGCATTTTAAATACTAAAGCTCAGATCCTTACTTAAATTCATTAAACATGGATATCTTCAGAGTGCCAAAATGTTGTCTAATTATCAGCTTTCTCAAATGTTTTATATCTTAAAGTACAATATTCTGTTTATCCTAGATTGTCTGGGGCGCATCTAGTACATTTAAAAGTTTTTAAGAGCTTCTTCATGAATAACTATTATCATCTTTGCCTGCCAGCAGTTTTGCAACATTTGGAAAATACTTCCCATAAATCAAAGCCTTAGCAGCAGGAATAAACAGACAGAAGATCATATTAAATATGTAATGGAAGATTAGTGAATCATGATGTCTTATAATGTCTAGCAGTTGTTCAGCATTTGACTGCTTGGGATATCCTTGCAGATGTGTTTAGCAGCTGTTATCATATTATCTTCTTGCTTCACTTGGTGGTTAGTGGCTGTCCAAACTAAACATCTTCATGAGGACCTATAGAAAGTGCTATTATAACATCTGATTGATTTTTACACTCCTATAACAAACATAAATACCAGCCAGTATTAAAAGCATTTTAATAAAGATAGCATTCTGTAATAAAACACATTCAGTTGCATACAGTTACTTAGAAAACAAGAGATTGTATTAAGAGTGAAAAATAGCAATTATTATAAAAATGACTCTACAGTCTCATAGTAAATGCCTGAACTGATCTAAAAGACTTAATGTAATTTAAATTACAATAATTTTACACTCTGTTTTATATACAACCCTATTACAGTCAAATGTATTATAATAGCAATGTTGTTAAGATTAAGTGACTGAATTATTTTCAGTCCTTTATACTAGAAAGCAACAGCATTCTTGTTGTTTGACAAAAAAATGTTTTCACTTATTTTAGTGGGGATCTCTATACAGCATTCAACCTGCAAGCCAGAAAACACTATAGGTAGTTTCCCCTTCTGCTATGAACATCTATCACTATTTCATGAATTAAACAAGACAGCAATATTTCAATTCATCTTTTTTTTTGCATATTTATGAGTTTACTGGGTTTTGTATATTGGAGGAATAAGATGAATTTGGAATATAAATTATTAGGAAAAAAATGGAAAAAAAATTATCTAGCACTCCCACTCCAATGAATATTCTAGTAGAACTTCCTAGGGCCTTGGCCATATGAAGAGCACACACCTATTACTAAGATTTGATTAAAGCTGGATCAGAAGCCTTTTGGACATATATCCTATAAACTACACTTGTAGCAGATACTCCAATATTAATCCAAGGCTATCTTGCATTCCCATTCATGGAAGTACTGCATGAGCCAGAGCAGTAAGATTTATTCCCTTTCTATAAAGAGCTCAATATGAGATCTCCTAAGGCTTGATCTTGCCAGGTGCTGAGTGTCAGTGAAATAACAAAGCCACACGTTCCATTGCTGAAGGCAGCACTATTCAGACACTTAATGTTATAGACATATTTACACAACAATTATTTTTGAAACTGGCCTTACTCATGCTATGCCAAGATTTCAACTTGTGCTGGATCCCTGCCCAGCCCAATGGCTTATGTATTTCAGTATAAACAGAGGATGTATGGATTTGCCTGCTAGTTCTTTCCATAGGAGAGTTTTTTCTTTTTTTTTAAAAAAAAAGTAAAGGACTAGTGCAGTTTGCAATTTCTTGTGGAGAAGCAGTTGCTCCTGAAATCAAGTGAGTTCAAGTTAATGATCAAGCTCCCACATAGAAATTTAAATTAAAAATCATGTTGCCCATTCACGTTTGATTTTTTTTTTATTAAGAACCTTTCCATTGGTCTCTTAGAATAAGGCTTTCCAAGAAAGGACAATTTAAAACTGCATAGCTGTCTCACTCAGAAACATCAGAACTTTTTCTGAGAGCTCAGTTGGCAAGAATTATCATCAGCTTAGTTCTGGATGGATTACACAGAGAATTCTTTTTAATTCATTTCAAGAACACAAACAGTCTCCAGAATCCCACCAGATGTGGAAATGATGTCTTCTTATACCTAAACCTCCATTACATCATCAATCAATATATTTTGTGAAAGTCAACCTCTTCCACTTTTTCCTATAGTATATCTAGATTAATAAAGTAAGGAGTATGTGCATATAACAAAATTAGACATATTTCTCTCTCAGTCCAATTCCAGTTTCTTCTATACTATAGCATAAAAGGTGTAGCATTAAAGGTATTTGAGGGGTATTATTACATTTAGTATATGCTAGCTAATGTGCTACAATGCATTAGCATTGTGATTTGAAGGATACTTGCAATAAATTCTGCAAAATTCCCTGGTAGCACATTTCTTCTTTTTATTATGGAATATGAATCCAACTCACAACTATGATATATTATCTTGAACTATATCAGGCCTTCCTAGTGTTGAGCCTAGGCATCTCAAGCCTGAGGGCACTGTAAATGGCAGGCAGTAGGATGTATTGGGATTTGCTAAGCTTGTAAACAGAATCTGATTGGCCTTCCACCGTTGCCAGATTGTCAGCAGAACAGAATGCTCTCATTTCTGGACTGCACATGTTCCCCAGTAGGGTGTGCGGGCAAGCAATACCGACTGTTTAAAAATTGGGGTGAAGAGCAATGTAAATACATATCCCCCTTTTTTAGCACCAAACAATGTAAAACAAAATCCAGTGATGCGATCTTTACCATGCTATAGTTCATCCCCATCATCTGTACTAAGGCTGCTTCTTCGACTGCTCCCTTTGGATGCAACGGGAGATACGGAAGACAACAGTGGATCTGTCCCAAATGGTGATATTGTATCATCCAATAAGATGTCATCTAATTTTTGTTCTTTCAATGCAGCACTGAATGACAAATCTGTAAAATGTGAAAGCGGATCAGAAAAGGCTGCAGACGCATCTCTGAGGTCAGAGTGTTGTTCATGGGCCACTGCAAGATGTTGAGGATAGTTGACAGAATTGTCTTCTGGGAATGCCTGCTGTTTTGTGACTTGAGATGTTAAGTCTATGGCACTTACTGAAGACATAATTGGCAGGCCATGAGCTTGTGCTTGTATTTCTAGTTCCTGTGGTTTGAGACAAGAAGATTTAGACTAGCATTCTGGAAAGCACTTTGGTTTTTCCCCCAAAAAAATAAGCTATATAAAAATGTAACCCTTACATTAACAATAATTCCAAAATTTAACATATGATACACAAGTACTGAGTAAAATGGTGATAAATGAGTTCTACTCAATGAAAGTTTACCCTACAAAAAAACTGTCAGTCTTTCAGGTGTCTGGATACCTTTATTTACTTTTGCTGCAACAAACTAACACGGATACCCCAATGGAATATATGACAGATTCCTTTGTTTGTCTTTTGTTGCTGTTGCTGTTAAAATCACAGCTGTCCAAAACTCCCTCAGTGTTTAAAGGAGACTCATTCATTGTTACATTAAGCATGTGGCCATTTACGTTGTGTATCTGCTATTTGCACTATGGATTCAACATAACCAGTGTTATGTGCTGTAAAATCCTATTAAGCTTTGATGAGAAATTTAGTGTAATCCTAAACAGAGTCACAACCTGCTGTGTCAACAAAAGTCAATAGGCTTAAAGGATGTAACTCTACTTTGGATTGCTCTGTTATACACATACCTAAATTTCAGTTTTGGTCTGTGGGTCTCAATAATGCCAAGCTTTGGCACATTTGTGCATTATGGGTAGGACCAACTGAAATTAAGTATTTTGGAGTCAAACTGTTTTTAATCAGGAATCCTTGATCACCCAGCATTTCAGTTTGAAATCTGTACACCATCTACAATAAGCATAGTTGAATGTTTAACAGCAAGTTACATGTGTGTGAACTGTTTACATATTTTGTATAGAAAACAAGTAATATATTTGTAAGCTTACATATTGATGTTTTCCCATAGCTTCTCTGTCTGACTAATGTTGCCTCTCTGTCTGTTGTTTGTCCCATTCTTTAGATACATAAAACATTAACTCCTCACATTAAGGGACTTACAGCACAATCCAGAGGTTGAGGGGGCCGAAAGCGCTGTGGAAGTGGACTTACTGCTACACCGGTGGTAGGGAGACCTACGCTGGTGTATCCTCCTCAGTGCCACCAGAAATGGGGCTTGCGCCACTCTCTGGCCGCCACAGCATGCCGCTGCGGGCTGATGGCAGCATGCCGCTGCGGGCTGATGGCAGCACACCGCCACGGGCTGATGGCAGCACACCACCGTGCCGCACTTGGGGTGCAGCAGAGGCACAGAGTGGCACTTTGGCATAGGAGGGGGCTGACCCAGGGGTGTGGCCGCTGCTGGTCGGCTCCCAGAGAGCTTTCGGTGCAGGAATGCACCCACGCCAGGTGCAAACCTGCGCAACACAAAATGCTGGTGTACCCCATAGGTACTAGTGAAAGCAGAAAGCACACGCCAGCAGCACCATTGTGGCAGCGCACAAACCCATTTGGGAGCCGTGTTATCGCCCCACCAATCCCCTCGCACTCCGGGCTGGGCACGGCCCCCCTCCCAAACCCAATCAGTGCCCCCCCTACAAAGGTTTCAACTCCTGGCATGCACAACTCTCCAGGGAGGGCAGAGCACACAGTACGGCACTCTGCTCCGGAGGGCCATACCATGCGGACTTAGCGCAAGGAGGGGTGCACTTGGTGGAGGGAACGGCACAGAGAACTATGTTAGTGAAGGTATAGCAGCTGGACTTGGGGGGAGGTGAGCAAAGTTTGGGCTGCCTGTTTAACCACTTTTGCTTCCCAGTCCTAACAGGTCTTGCTTCCAGAGTCCCCATATGGATGGGTAGGTCTGGCTAGGAGTCCCTGCAGCCCCCAAGACGGTCCAGTGTGGTTGCGGCTTTGGCTGGGGTGCTGGCCACCGCACATGTCCATCTTGCTGGTGCCCCCCCCCCCCCGTTTCTGAGTCATCCCCATGCCGGGGCAAAGGTGGTGCAACATGTGTCCCTACTTTCTGCAGCACAGGCAGTGACTCGCCATCTAGGACAGGTCCTGCCATGATTGCGGGCTTGTATGCGAGTCAGCTGGCCCGTTATGCAGGACACCTGGAATTGTGTGGGATGGCCCCACCAGAGGCTGCCGGGACGCTCGCCCTGCTCCCTGCAGGCTCGCCCAGGGATGGAGTCCTATGCCTGCAGCCAACAAGGCTCCCCCCCACCCCCGTCTCTCTGTCTTTCAGGTGTGCGTGCTGCACTCCAGCCTCTGCGGCCGCCAGAACACAGCCGGCCGGTTCCATCAGCCCCGCAGCTGTTGGTGCGTTCTCCAGCAATGCCATCTCGGACTGCAGGAACCAGGAACCTTCACACACAAGTTTGCTCTCCCTGCTTGCAGATCAATAAACTTAGCCCAGCATGCCCATCTTGTCTTCTTTGTCTTTCACTTTTCCCACCTCACCCCAGCCCCCTGTATCTTCTGCGCACTCTGCTCCCAAGGGAATGGCACTGTGGTCAGGGGGACTCTCGGGGCACCCACTTAGTGCAATTATGTGGGAGATGCAGTGGGCGATAGCGAGGAAGGGTGGGGGCTGATAGGCAGCAAGGGAGACACTTGTCCGGGGCTGTACCATGTGTCCACGCTGCCTAGGTCTGTGATGCAGCTGACAGGGGGGCTGAGATCAGGGTGGATACCCACAGGAAAGGGGGGGGGGTGGCCCAGGGAGTTGATCTGGCCAACCAAAAATAATGGCGACTGGATGGCAGGCTCAATAAAGAAGGAAGCTGGGTGCATGAGCCATTCTGCCTCAGGGCAGTCTCAAACCCACAGGCCCACCATAATGAGGCAGGGGAGTAGCTCACTAAGCCAGGCTGCCTCCGCTGTGTTCTGAGGCGGCTTACAGCTGCTACATGGCGGCAGGGGGGTTGGTCCTGGCTGAGAGTGTTGGCATGATCGGTTCCTTCTGGCCCCCTTTGGAGCAGGCTTGGTGGGATCATGCAAGGTCCACAAGCAAGGGGCGGCGAGGGCCACCGCAGGGGCTTCTGGATATGCAAACAAGATAAACCTGTAGACTTGAAGGTGCACCTGCTCAGCCCAGAGAGAACGTGGGGAGGTGTGAGTGGCGGTTATCATCCGCATTGGCCGCTGTTTGCCGAGGGACAGCTTTAGCTGGGAGTTGAGTCTGTGGCCACTCACACCTCACAGAATGCCTGCCATGGTGCCCTGCCTGACAGTCCCATGGCCACAGCATGCGGGAACCCTGTTGAGGGGTGACCAGGATTGCACAGGGGTCCCTGGATCCCATCCTTATGTTTTATTACCTTGTCTTTCTTTTTTGTGTCTCCCCACAGGACTTCAGCTCTGCCTGCCATTTCATCATCTTCCCCATGCTTTTTCCAACAAATGCATGAATTTTTGAGCGGACCCGACAATACTGGTTTAATAATAGATTGAAGTGCATTAGCACATCAGCACCAAGAGGCATCAGCATACATGGGAGCGCGCAGTGTCCCCCCGGTGGCCCTGGGTGTGTGAGCGGCCGCACTCATGGCATGCTCTCATCCCTGGGCTCCCTGCCACGTGCCAACTGGCCCATATGTGAGCTTGCAAATGCTGCTGGAGGCGCTGAAGCATGGCTTCTAGGAAGAAGTGGAGGCAGCAGCTGGCCAACGACTGGGAGACCTCTGGGGTGTCGCTGCAAGCAGGAGCCATCAGGGATGACGTTCGGAATGCCACGGCCACACCTGACAGGGGACTGGCCGCCCCACGGCTCCGCCCCTTGGGCAGCCACCTCTGCCCACTGTGGCTCGAGCCGGCTTCCTGCAAGGGGGCCTGGTGGCAGCCCCTCTGCAGCCCAGCGCTTTGATAAATCTTATCCCTGCATATTGCATTGAGTCCTTATTCAAGGGGGATCTGGGGGTGGGGGAAGGTGAGTCCTGCACGTGGCCACTTCAAAACCACCTCACACCCCTCATGGCACCATGGCGACCATCGCTGGTGCCTTTGGTGCATGAGTGCCTGCAGTGGATGGCCTACTGTGTCCTGGCAGGTGGCCCTCACGATGTCGGGGATGCCATCTGGCCATGCAGCCCATGGGAGGGACACTGACAGGGGCTCAGCTTCGCCCCTTTGGCGGGTAGGCTGCTCCATGGAGCTAGCAGTAAGTGCAGACGATGCTTCCCCAAGGATTACACAGCCACACCATGGGGCTGGGTGTGTGTGTGAGGGGGGTGGGGCATGCAGGCAGCATATCACCGGGGAGTGTTCTCTCCATCACCGAGTGTCACTTGAGCTGGCTCCCAGGCTACTGCCAGCCAATCCCTGTCATCCTTGTGGCAGTGCCCTCTCCTATCGCCCTCGCACCGCTCTGGGAGCCCACGCTCCAGTGTGTTTTACACATCTGCAGGTGGTGGCCAGGGCTTGGCCGTGCCGCACTACAGCACCCCAAACCCCTTAGGAAGCCAACGAGCGGTGCTGTAGATCCACCCACACCCGAGTGGTCGGCCGCCACGTATGTCTGGATTGGGCTGTTAAATCTGCAAGGAGTCTCCCTGTGTCCTATTTAACTCATTAACAGCAAAGACAGGCAAATGGTAAAGGATAGAGATGAATCCATTCATACATCCACATTCTCACATCATTCCATGAGAGCTGTAGCCTCCTCCCCCGCAATTCCTCCTCCCAAATGTGTTAAACTCTATTGTTAAAGGGGTTTTTGGGGACTGGCTGTTTTGTTTTGCTTTTCTAATCGTATTCTTGGCCCATCATGACTGTCAAGAATATTACGCCTGGTGTTTGTTAACAGAAAAAGCAGGCACACTGTGCGTATCAGGAATAATTCAGCCATGCACATTCTGAGACTAAGCAGGGAAAACTCTAGTTATTTTTAAGAGAAAACTTATTTGCAGCCATGAGATTTTTGTCCTGCATTATGAAGAAGAGCTGTTCCAACTCACTGCCTGTAACATGATCCTGTAGTTTATGAATCAATGTAGGTAGGAACGCCTGTAAAAAGTTGCCCAAAATGGTGCTCATTCAAATTTTGAGGGGGTGAAATCAAGGTGATGCTTTGAGGGGCTCAGTTTGTAATGGAAAGTTCAACAATAATGAATCCAAATATTTACTGTGTTCATTTCAAGATTTCCAGCTTCTGTGATTTGAATGGAAGAGTTCAAGTAAGTCTCAGAAAATGCCTAACTTTGGCAGATTACTAAGAACTGAGAGGTTATAAGAAAATTCTGCCGGCATTTCTACTTGCTAATTATCTACCAAAATTCAGGATTCTATCTAGAAGTAAGAACAGATACCTTACCCAATTAGATATATTGTAAATAATTTGTGCCGTGTTACAGTAACCCAGGAGAAGATGATGTGCAATTTAATCTAATATGGCACAATGTACGCAAGGTAACACAATGTCATGGATATTTTTCAAAGTATAAGATAATGGAATGGAATGGGGCCCAAACACTTTTTAGAGCAACAAATAAATCCTTTTCCTTCCACTGCTGTTCCAACATGGGTATAATCTACTGGAAAGCTGCATTTTTTAGAAGTACATTAGCTTGCAAAATACACTTAGTAGCCTTCATATTTTACTGTCATTATAATGCAATAAATATGTAGGTATAAGGATGCAGAAAAATTAACCCATTGATGCAAAAGGTATTTCAGATGAAACGCCAAAACAAAAAATGTTAGTGTATAAAATCTGCAGAACTTTGCCCCAAATAAGTACATTCCTACACAAACCTTAATACGTAGTAAAAGTCGCCTGTTCGCCTGCTCTAATTTCTTCTGTCTATGTTCTAATTCTCTGGCTCTTTGTTGTTCTTTTTGTAGCCACTTGATATACTCCACTGATGCTTTTAAAATAGTTCCTTTGTTCCAGCGCATATCACTGCAGAAAGTAGAGATAACCTTTTCACAATTGTGCATGTCAGCAAAATTCATAAGAACGTACAAAATCTTTTACATTAATATGAAATAATGATTTACATGACCATTATTCAGTCTTAGATATTATTGCTTCTGAATGGAAATTTTAATAGAATAGTTAAGAAGCCCTTATATAGTAAAATTAATCCCAGAATGAAAATAAGTGTCAAAAGAAAGTAATAAAGTGACTTTTTGTGGGAGAGCTAAATGCAATATCATGATTCTACCATTACAGTTTTTATATTTTTAGTGAAAATTGCTTTTATTATTAACTCTAAGATTAAAATCTATGTGCAGCGTTTCTGCATTAATGAACTAGGAAACATACATTACTAAGAATTTAAGCCTAAATTTTTAAAGATCATTTCAAATATACTATGCTTTTAACAGACTTTCTAATGAGGATGATTTTATGCTTATTAGAGGGGGAAAGTCTCACTTAATTCCAAACCTCACTGATGATGATACACAGAAACCAGAGTTTTGTAACCATTCTATGTAATATTACAAAACCTCTCTGAATTGAGATCCACACAAACTTAAACAAATCCTCATTCTTGATACGCAGTGTCTTGATACGCAGCCTATTGTTTTTATGCACGTTATAGCAACAGTGTATACAAGAGTCTTGGCCTTTCCTATCATGGCTCCTACTCCATGGAATGAGCTCCTTGAAGAAGAGAGAGTCTACCATTTCATTGGAAATCTTCAGAAGGCTTTTTTGTTTGCCAGGGCTTTTGATAGGCTATTAACAGCAGGCATCTTTGGGAGGGAGAGGTATTTCGGCTTCTTATTTAATTTGGTTTTAATCTATGATGTTTTAATTATTGTTTGTAAGCCACCTTCAGACAAGAGGAAAGGTAAGGCACATATATTTCAATCAATCAACCAACCAATCAATAGAAGAGTTGTTTATAGAACAAATGTAATGAATGACTGAATGGATGGAATGGGGAACAGCTGAAGGTATTGACTGAGAATTGCTGAGAGCCTCTGGACTTAATCAACTAATTGGATGAATTCAGTGGACCCAGTTAGGGCTTTTTCATAGCTTGCTTTAGGGTGTGATCATTTCCTTGATGACCTGTGACAACAGAATTTTGATATGTTAAAAGAGTATTGTATTTTTACCATGCCCCCAGTCCAGGTCCATTCCAAGTTTAGCTGGATTGGTATTGCAATGAACAGAATGCCATTCATGTTTTATTCATAATGTTGTAATACTTTTCAGGATGTCTAGTAATCCGAACAAAGTCTTGTTCAGGATTTAGGGATGATTCTTGCATTATATGAACAGGCACATCCTGAGGCAATATCAGCAGCATCAATAGCAGAACGAAGATTAGCTTATTTTAGGCTGATACAGTAGAAAAAGTGAAAAATGTTATTCCCTAGAAGTACCTACTAGGATAGCATTAAAGTTTCTCACTGGTGATTTCATTTAAAGTGGCTTGTCAAGACAAACTTGAACTTCGCAAATAGCTTTCAATAGTGTTATAAAAATCCTTAATTCAATCAAACATTTATTAGCTCTTGGGGATAAAAAAAAAAAAGTCTGAAGTGTCAACAGATATTACGGTTTGTAGAATCTTTCGGGCTCAAGTGCCGTGTTCTACTAGAGAAAGTTTTTCTTCCAGACGTTTCGTTCTCAGCTGCGGAGAACATCCTCAGTGGCATTGCAACCGGAGCAGGCGCTCTGACCTTCTTGGCTGCTGTGCATTGACTCAATGCTCACTCAATGCACAGCAGCCAAGAAGGTCAGAGCGCCTGCTCCGGCTGCAATGCCACTGAGGATGTTCTCCGCAGCTGAGAACGAAACATCTGGAAGAAAAACTTTCTGCAGTAGAACACGGCACTTGAGCCCGAAAGATTCTACAAACCGTAATGATGTTACCAGCCGTGAAAACCTGAAATCTTTGATGTCAACAGATACTTCATCTGAAGCATCATGGAAGGCTCCACAAATCAGGCAATGCAAAGTATAAAGTTTCAGCTACATGGTTATCACAGTCATCAGTGGTACATATTGTATAGGCTTCTTGATGTGACATTACGAAGATGAAAGTCTAAGCAGGAAATAATAAACCAAGTTGCTAATAGTAATGCTTTTAAATACAGCATTTCCTGCAATGATGCCAATCTCTTTGAAGGGAACTGAAGCTTATATTTTTAGTGCATACATCCATATCTGTACTTCTTTCTTAAAATCTGAATGCCTGATATGCAAAACAGTGTTTCAGTTGTACCCTGTCCAAGACAATAGGAGGGCATTCACTGCACTTCCTGTCCTCTGTAAACCCATTAAACCAGATTAGTGGTAGCAAATCCCCCCTCCTCCAATTTCTCTTCTGCCTTCTCTCCCACACTGTTTCCCCTACAAAAAGCTGAGGGGTCTGTTTACCCTTTCTTGGGCATGGTGTTCTGGGATCCATCAGAGGAAAACAAGCTTTGAGGGGAGGGCACAAGTTGAAAGGGCACAGACTTAAGTACACCCACATACACACTGTTTCTCACTAAAAATCATCCCCTCAAACTGCTTTTCTTTTAAAAAATAATTGACTTCATTATACACAACTGCATGGATTTTAGCAGTTCAGCCATGGAATGGAACTGTTGTGGCTGACCAATTATCATCTCTATAAAACCTTTCTTATACAATATCTTGCTTATTCTCATAAACTTACCTGATCATACAATGTGGACATTTTACAGGGACAGCACAAATAACTCAGATCATGCTATTACCTTGACAAGTTTTTCACCCCACAGCTATAATGTTTAGTATATCTTACCATGGGGATCAGAAGAATTATGTAAAGTAATAGTCACCATATCATTAGACATAAACTTAGAGCATTACCACTAGATGTTCACTAGAAGGAAAACCAACATGAAAATAAGACTATCCAGTTCAAAATTAGCATCCTAATGCTGGCCAAATGGAACCAGCCAAAACTGAACATTGCTCACTGTTGAGCCAAATCTACCCTAGCTGTATTTGTTTTGTGTTTTAACTGAAATATGGTTTTAATTATCTAAATTGATATTGTTATCTTTTTGACTTGTAACCCACCATAAGCTTGCTTGTGGGGAGGAAGGAAAGGAGGGAGGGATAAAAATTAAACAAAATAAATAAAAATAAACAAAATCCAGCAAATCTATCTTATTCTTTCCCTCTTTTGTTGTGTTTTAAGTTGGAGAAATGAAGAGAGAAACAACAGCTGAACTCACGGATCATTGGACTTTGGGATAAGTGTTCCAAGCTCCTTGATTCGATAATTTATATTGTACCTCCTTCTTCTTTCAACTATAAAAACAAGAGGTTGTGATAACAACTGAATGCAATTAAATATATTTGAAGGTACTGAAACAGTTTGGGGAGACATAAATTTCAAAATACTTTTTCTTTTTTTCAGACATCCAAAAATTCTTTTTCTCAGGAAAAAAACAAAATTGGACTTGGATTTTGGTGGAAAGAACAGGCCCTGTCACATAGTTTCAGAAACTTGGTGGAATGAGGAAAGTAAGTAGGACACAGTAATTCCTGGATATAAATTATATTGGAAGGCTAGGGGGGAAGGTTTGGAGGTGGGGTAGCTCTGTATTTCCAAGAGGGTATACAGTCCAGTAAGATTGAGAAGGTAAGAGAATTCAATTCAGGAAATGCTATGGGTCAAAATAGTGGGCCCAAATGGAAGTTTAACTCTGGGAGTTTGTTATCGCCCACAAGATCAAAATTTAGAGGATGTTCATAACATGATAAAAGAATTAAAGACAGCAGCTAGATTAAATAACTGTGTCATGATATGTCATTTTAACTACCACACATTGATTGGGTCAATATGTGTTCAAGATGGGAGAAAGAGATTGAGTTTCTAGACAGTCTCAATGACTGTGCTATGGGGCAGATGGTCACAGAACCTACCAAGAGAGAGGCAATCCTGGACTTGGTCCTAAATAATACCTAAGACCTGGTGAGAGATGTAAAAGTGATTGCACCACTTGGGAGCAATGACCATAATGTCATTGAATTCAACATTTGTATAGAGAGCTGCACAAAAAGATCAACACAATGACTTTTAACTTTAAAAGGGGTAACTTTTCTGAGATGGAGGAGGCTTGTGAATAGGAAACTGAAATGAAAGGTTAAAAGGGTCAAATTCCTTGGGGAAGCTTGGAGACTATTTAAAACTACAATCCTAGAAGCTCAGATAAAATACATACCGCAGCTTAGGAAAGGCACGAATTGGTATAGGAAAAGGCCTGCATGGTTAACAAACAAAGTAATGGAAGCTGTAAAAGGTAAGGATTCCTTTAAGTGGTGGAAAGCTAGTCCCTGTGAGGTTAATAAAAGGGAACATAGGCTGTGGCAGATAAAATGCAAAAATCAGGCAGGCAAAAAGGGACTATGAGGAGCATATGGCAAAAAAACATAAAGATCAACAATAAAAATTTCTGCAAATATATCAGAAGTAGGAAACTAGCCAGGGAGGCAGTGGGGCCCTTAGATGACCAGGGGGTAAAAGGATTTCTGAAGGACAATAGGGAAATGGCTGAGAAGCTGAATGCAATTTTTGCCTCTGTCTTCACTGTGGAAGATGCCCACTCCAGAACAGCTGATTTTGGGAGGGGTACTGAAAGACCTGAGCCAGATTGAGGTGATGAGAGGAGGTCCTACAACTGATAGACAATTTAAAATCACCAGACCCAGATGGCAAACATCCTAGAGTTCTGATAGAACTCAAATGTGAACTTGTGGATCTCCTGTCAAAAATATAGAACAAAGCAGTAGACAAGTGCACCTTTAAGACCAATTAAGTTTTATTCAGAATGTACGCTTTCGTATGCTCTTAAGCAGACTTCATCAGACAAATGGGAATGGGCGCAGCAATTCTTAATATAAGTTTGCAGTGTGGAATCATGGGAATGTTTTTAGCAGATTAAAAGAATCACAAATAGGACCTGTGTTTGTTAGTGTAGGACAAAACGGCTGAAAAAACTAGGTGTTAAAAAGCAGACTGCTGTCGTAGGGGTGCCATAAATCTAGGTTAACGTTCCGGCTTTGTTAGTTTAAATAGAGGGCATGTTTATTAGTGTTTTTTCAGCCGTACATTCTGAATAAAACTTAGTTGGTCTTAAAGGTGCACTTGTCTACTGGTTTGCTTCAGATCAACACGGCTACCTACTGGGATCTGTCAAAAATATGTAATCTTTCATTAAAATCTGTCTCCATTCCTGAGGACTTGAAGGCAGCTAATGTCACCTCCATCTTTAAATGGGTTCCAGAGGAGGTCTGGGAAATTACAGGCCAGTCAGTCTGACATCAATACTGGGTAAGATAGTGGAAACTGTTATTAAAGAACAAAAGCTATTGAGGAAGACTCAGTATGGGTTCTGTAAGGGAAGATCTTGTCTCACTAACCTGTTAGTTTTCTTTGAGGGGATGAACAAACATCAAAAGCTTCTAAGTAAGCTCAACAGTCATGGGGTAATAGGACAAGTCCTCTCATGGATCAAAAACTGGCTAAATAACAGAAAACAGAGTGAGATCGATTTCTCACTCACCCTATGCCGCTTAGATGTTCCTTTTTTTCAGCACGGCATCCTTCCAATTTCCCACTACCTGCCCCGGAGCTTCATCTTGCATTGGCATTTTTGCACAGCAACAAGAAACCAGTTTTTAGCTGTTTCTGTTTACTGCGCAAAAATGGCAACACAAGATGAAGCCCCAGGGCAAATAGTGGGAAATCGGAAGGACGCCGCACTGAAAAGAGGAATGTCAAAGTGGCTTAGGGTGAGTCGGAAATCAGCCTAAGTATAAATGGGCAATTTTCACAATGGAGGGTGGTAAGCAGTGGGGTACTTCAGGGCAGTATTGGGTCTGATGGTTTTTAATTTGTTCATTAATGATTTGGAGTTGGGAGTAAGCAGAGAGGTGGCTAAGTTTGCAGATGACACTAAATTGTTCAGGGTGATGAGAACCAGGGAGGATTGTGAGGCACTCCAAAGGGATCTGTCGAGGCTGGACAAGTGGGCGTCAACGTGGCAAATGAGGTTCAATATCAACAAGTGCAAAGTAATGCACATTGGGGACAAAAATTCTAACTATAAATACAAGTTGATGGGGTGTGAACTGGCAGAGACTAACCAAGAGAGAGATCTTGGAGTCATGGTAGATAACTCATTGAAAATGTCAAGGCAGTATGTAATTGCAATTAAAAAGGCCAACACTATGCTGGGAATTATCAGTAAGGGAATTGAAAACAAATCAGCCAGTATCATAATGCCCCTTTGTAAATTGATGGTGCAGCCTCATTTGGAATAACATGTGCAATTCTGGTTGCCACACCTCAAAACAAAAATTGTGGCACTGGGAAAAAGCGCAGAAAAGGGCAACTAGAATGATTCAAGGGTTGGAACGCTTTCCCTATGAAGAAAGGTTAAAGCACTTATGGCTCTCTTTTTTTGGAAAAATGCCAACTGAGGAGTGACATGATAGAGGTTTACAAGATTATGCATAGGATAGAGAAGGTAGAGAAATTAGTACTTTTCTCCCTTTCTCACAATACAAGAACTCATGGACACTCAATGAAATTGCTGAGCAGTAAGGTTAGAATGGCTAAAAGGAAGTACTTCTTCACCCAAAGAATGATTAACACACAGCATTCACTGCCATGGGAGGTGGTAGCAGCTACAGGCATGGAAAGCTTCAAGAGGGGATTGGTTAAACATGTGGTTCATCAGCGGCTATTAGCCACAAGTTACAGAGGGAACTCTTTGTCTGGGGCAAGTGATGCTCTGTATTCTTGGTTGCTTGAGGCAACAATGGGAGGGCTTCTAGAGTCCTGACCGCACTGGTGGACCTCCTGATGGCACCTGGTTTTTTGGCCACTGTGCTGGACTGGATGGATCGTTGGCCTGCTCCAACATGGCTTCTCTTATGTTCTTTGTTTCTCTGCTGTTTCATAAGGAAATGTGACAATGCCAAAAAGAACAGTTTTAGTGATGGGATTAGTCCTTTGAGACTAATTTTGTGACAATTCAAAAAAAGTCACTGCAGCTATTGAAAAAATTAAATGAGGCAATATAAATCACTCTACTCTTCAATGCTAGCATTCTGACTAACTATAAATACTTTGAACTTTTTATAAATAATGGTATGCACTGGAGCCCTGTGGTGCAGAGTGGTAAAGCTGCAGTTCTGCAGTCAGAACTTTCTGCTCACAACCTGAATTCAATCCCAGTGGAAGCTGGGTTCAGGTAGCTGGTTTAAGGTTGACTCAGCCTTCCATCCTTCTGAGGTCGGTTGCTGAGGAGAAAGTGTAGATGACTGGGGAAGGCAATGGCAAACCACCCCATAAAAAAAAAGTCTGCCATGAAAACATTGCGATGCGATGTCACCCCATTTTTTTTAATGCACTGGTACTGGGTACAGGCACCTTACTTTTGGGGGCTCTCCTGAGTCTTGATCCTTGTGCGTTGGTCTGCCCCACTCAGTCAGAGAAAAGGAGGGGAAGAAATAAGTGCTCAAAGCCACTGGGTTGGATATGCAGAGACCTGAGCCACTGTGGCCTGGGCAGATGCAGACCTGGGTGCACCACAAATCATGAACCGTGTAATTCTGAGCTTCTGTGTCTGAACTGGGAAGTGATGGGAAAGAAACTTGGCCATCACCAGTGTTCCCTCTAAGCTGAGTTAGCGTGAGCTAACTCACAGATTTTTAGCCTCCAGCTCACACATTTTTGTCTTAGCTCAGGAAGGATGACCCCAGAGCATAGTAGCAGTAGCGGTAGCTCACAACTTTAATACACAAAGTAGAATTTTTGCTCACAAGACTCTGCAGCTTAGAGGGAACATTGGCCATCACCACCTTGCAAGCTGGGTGGATGGGAAGGCATTTGCTCTTTTCCTACTCCTTCATGGGTGATAGCAAGCCATGCAATAGTCCAAGCATGCAAGAATCTGCAACTGTTTCATGAGCCAGGTAGGTGTGAAGCGCAGCAGAGGCAGTCAAAGAGCTTTCAGGGGGAAAGGCCAGATTAGGCATCAGTGGCAAAGAAGTAGCTCATGGTTTTTCATGGCCTGCAATTTCTCCCTCCTTTGTGGGTGCATGGAAGGAGAATATATATTTTTCATCAAAATTTGGGTGGAACCAAAGGCCAGGTAGGGAAAGGTGGGCAATGGAGGAAGGTGGGCAGTGCTGTTGTTGTTGTTCACTTGCACAATCGAGTCCGACTCTTTCCGACCCCATGGGCAAAGTCACACCAAGCCCTCCTGTCTTCTACCATCCTCTGAAGTCTGCTCAAATTCATATTAGTTACATCAGTAACGCTGTCCAGCCATCTCATCTTTTGCCGTCCCCTTCTTCTTTTGCCTTCTGTCTTTCCCAGCATCAGGATCTTCTCCAGGGAGTGCTCCCTTCTTATTTGGTGGTCAAAGTATTTGAGCTTCAGCTTCAGCATCTGACCTTCTAGAGAACAGTCAGGGTTCATTTCCCTTAGGACAGACTGATTTGATCTTCTTGCAGTCCAAGGGACTCCCAAGATTCTTCTCCAGTACCACAGCTCAAAAGCATCTATTCTTCTGCACTCGGCCTTCCTTATGGTCCAACTCTCACAGCCATACATTATTACTGTGAATACCATTACTTTGACTATACGGACTTTTGTTGGCAGGGTGATGTCTCTACTTTTTATAATACTGCCTAGGGTCACCATAGCAGTCCTCCAAGGAAAAAACGTCTTTTAATTTCATGGCTACAGTCACCATCTGCAGTGATCTTGGATCCCAGAAATGTGAAGTCTGTCACTACTTCCATGTCTTCCTCTTCTACTTGCCAAGGTGTGATGGGGCCAGATGCCATGATCTTAGTTTTTTTGATGTTGAGTTTCAAGCCTACTTTTGTGCTCTCCTCTTTCACCCTCAACAAGAGGTTCTTTAGGTCCTCCTCATTTTCTGCCATTGGAGTGGTGTCAACTGCATATCTGAGGTTGTTGATCTTTTTCCTGGCAATCTTAATTCCAGCTTCTGCTTCATCCAGGCCAGCATTCCACATTATGTACTCCGCATATAAATTAAATAAGCAGGGTGACAATATACATCCTTGTCGAATCCCCTTTCCTACTCTAAATCAATCAGTTGCTCCATATCCCATTCAGACAGTTGCTTCTTGACCCTTATATAGGTTCCTCAGGAGACATGTGAGGTGGACTGGTACTCCAATTTCTTTAAGGACTTGCCACAGTTTGTTGTGATCCACACAATCAAAAGCTTTAGTGTAGTCAATGAAGCAGAAATAGATGTTTTTCTGATACTCCCGTGCTTTCTCCATAATCCAGCGAATGTTAGCAATTTGATCTCTAGTTCCAGCCAGCTTGAACTTCTGGTAGTTCCCAATCTACATACTGCTGAAGCCTAGCTTGTAGGATTTTTAACATGACATTGCTGGCATATGAAATAAGTGCAATGGTGTGATAGTTTGAACATTTCTTGACATTACCCTTCTTTGGGATTGGAATATCAACTGACCTTTTCCAATCCTGTGGCCACTGTTGCATTTTCCAAATTTGCTGACATAATGTGTGCATCACTTTAACAGCATCGTCTTTTAGGACTCTGAATAGCTCAACTGGAATACTGTCATCTCTGCTTGCTTTGTTGTTAGTAATGCTTTCTAAGGCCCATTTGACTTCACACTCCAGAATGTCTGGCTCGAGGTCAGTGATTTCACCGTCATGGTTGTCAAGGACATTGAGATCCTTCTTGTATAATTCCTCTGTGTATTCTTGCCACCTCTTCCTAATCTCTTCTGCTTCTGTTAAGTCCCTACTGTTTTTGTCCTTTATCATGGCCATCTTTGCATGAAACGTTCCCTTGATTTCTCTAATTTTCTTGAAGAGATCTTTTGTCCTTCCCATTCTATTATTTTCCTCTACTGCTTTGCATTGTTCCTTCAGGAAGGCCTCCTTATCTCTCCTTACTGTTCTCTGGAAATCTGCATTCGGGTCAATTTTTCCTTTTCACCTTTGCCTTTCGCTTTCCTTCTTTCCTCAGCTATTTGTAAAGCCTCATCAGACAGCCACTTTGCTGTCTTGCATTTCTTTTTCTTTGGGATGGTGCTGATTGCTGCCTTCTGTACAATGTCACAAACCTCCGTCCATAGTTCTTCAGGCACTCTATCAACTCTAGTCCCTTAAACCTATTCTTCACCTCCACTGTATATTCATAAGGGATGTAATCAAGATCAAACCTGAATGGCCTAATGGTTTTCCCAGTTTTCTTCAGTTTAAGCCTGAAGCCTTGCTGTAGCTTTGGACAAACAAGGACCACTCCTGCCCTCAGAACAACATGGATGAGGAGCCCAATGGAGGAGAGGGGGAAGAGGGTGGGCAGGGAAAGGTTGTGGTGGAAGAGCTCAGTAGAGAAGGAGGAAGTGGTGGTTCGCCACCTGGTCTCCTTTTCTCCCTCCCTTGCAGGGTAGGAAGAGTGAGATCTCTTCTCCCAAAAGCAAAAGATTAATTTTTGGTTAAGCTTTTCAGTTTCTTCTCTAGGTAACTTTTGCAAACAGCATTGCTAACTTTTCTGCCAAGTCTTATGACTTTAAGAGTAGTTTGCTCTGCAAACTTTAATACTGATTTCCACATTTTAGAAAGGCTTTGACTGCTTTCTGCAGATCAACCTCTTATTAGGTCAGGGTTTTTTTTTCCCCCTTGCAGGTTGGCAACACTTCCAGTAGATTAAAAATATAAGAGCTTAGTGCACATCTGGAAAAGAGAGTATAAAAAAATCCAGATTGTCCCCAGATCCACTTTCACTACTGCTTTGACCCAACAGATAGCCTTAGATTAGGCAAACCGCAGTCTCAGTCTCATACTATACTCTGGAGATAATAACACTGATCTACTTTACAGGGTTTTTATAAGGATTCCCAGACAATGGACTCTATCCTGCCATGCCATTAAGAAAAAATAATTACCCCTTTCTTGAGCAGGGGCAGCAGTGGTTACCATCCTCTGTTGCAGCCTACTGAACCCTCTAAAATATTGTTCCTGCAGGACAGTGGACCTTCAGGAATAGCCTGCAACAGTAGGGGAGAATTGGCAGAAACTGGCACAACCTTCTGTATGAGTATTCACACCTTTTTTAACTAAAAAAAGTAAGGTAGATTCTTATGATATATTGAGTAATCTTATCCATATATGTAAAGGTAGTCCCCTGTGCAAGCACCAGTCATTTTTGACTCTGGGGTGATGTCACATTATGATGTTTTCGTTGCAGACTTTTTACGAGATGGTTTGCCATTACTTTCCCCAGTCATCTGCACTTTACCCCCAGCAAGCTGGGTATTCATTTTACCGACCTTGGCAGACAGAAGGCTGAGTCAACCTTGAGCTGGCTACCTGAACCCCTCCAGGATCAAACTCAGGTTCGAGCAGAGTTTGGACTGCAATGCTGCAGCTTACCACTCTGCACCATGGGGGTCCATACACACACACACATCCCCAAGTGTATTGGCACTATCCGGCTCTCCCATCGACTGTGGTGTGCGCTCCATCAGCTGCTGGCCTGTCAACTGCCACTCAAGTTCTGTTGCATTCCATTGGTTGAGTCCACTCCTCTCTCCTGCCCACTGCTGTCTACTCACTTTCTGTGGAAGACAAAGTAGGCAGTGATGATGGGAAGACAGGGAATGAAGATGATAATGCAACTAGGTGGCAAGGCCTGGCCCCCTCCAAGAGTGTTTCCTCAGAGGCCATTATGGCCACCTCTTTCTTGTCACTCCCTCCCTCCTTCCCTCAGCCTTGCATCAGGACAGACTAGGATTGGACCACTGGGGAAGCTGCTAGTCAGTGGTTATTTCTAAGCAACCAAACTTGGTTCTGTCAGTAAAGGGAGAGGCCTCAGTTGAATATAATGCCACAGAGTCCACCTTCCAAAGCAGTTATTTTCTCCAGGGGGAGAGAGATCTGTTGTCTGGAGTTCAGTTGTGATACCAGGAGATTTTCAGGCTCCACCTGGAGGTTGGCTACACTAGGCCTGGCTGCTTGCTACTGTCCAGCCCCCCCCCCTCCCAGAACAGCCAGTGAGGCACAGGAGTTAGGTCTTCACAGCAGGGTCTACCAGATTCTTGCTATGAAGCTGAGTGATTTTAGACCAGTCACAGACTTTCAGCCTAACCTATCTCACAAGGTTGTTGTGTGGATCAACAGAGAAGAGGAAAATGATGTACGCTGCTTTGGTCCCCACTGTGGAGAAAGACTGATATTTTCCTAGGTAGAGGCTACAGGGAGGGGGAAAGCGATGGAAAACTGAAGGCAGAGGAGCAAATAAAGGCAGGTTGATGGTTGGCTGGGAAGGAGATAAGGTCGCCAACTCCAGATTGGAAATTCCTAGAGATTTGAGAGGTGGGGCTTGAGGAGGGGTGGGATCTCAGGTCCAATATCATGAGCCCTGAGGAGGGGGAGCAGGAAGGGCTAACAGACCAGGAAGAACCAACAGCTGGCCCATCAATCACTCTCCCCACATTCCAGGCACACACGCTGGCTGTTGACAATCAGTCTCCTCCAAGCTCTCCCCCTCCCATCTCAAGAATGTTTAGCCATCTTCAACAAACACTGACAGAACACAGGCACACTGCACACCAATGCTTCCGATTTCTTAGGCCTGATTATTAGGAGAACTACAGCCACCCAGGGGGCAGGATGATTGAAGCACCCATATAACTCATGCCTGGGACTTGGCAACCTCGTGGAAGCAACAAGTCGATTCCCTGGCTTGCATCCACACTCCTTCCTGATTCCAATTCCTGACCAGTTTGAAGTCCTTGGCACCCTGACCCTTTGGCTTTGGACACTGACTTCTGCTTCTGGTTTGCAATTTTGCTGGGGTGACTCGGCTCCTGACTGACTCCCTGAACTTTGGCTTTAGACTCCCTCCTGCCTGCGCCCTGAGAATGTGACATCCAATGCCATAGACTCCACCCTCCAAACCAGCCATTTCTTTGAGTGGAACAATTGTTGCCAATCTCCAGGAGAGGGCTGGAGATCACTGAGAATTACAACTGGTCTCCAGATGGCAAAGATCAGCTCCCCTGGAGAAAATGGCTGCTTTGCAAGGTGGACTCTATGTCATTGTACCCTGCTGAGGTTGTTTCCCTCCTGTTTTTGCCCCCCCCCATGTAGAAATACTGTACTTTTCCTAGGTAGAGGCTGAAGGGAGGGGGAGATGAAAACCTGAAGTCATATCAATTCCCCTACAAAAAATCCAGCATCTGTTTCAGCTTGAGGGGCAGGTAAGAAAACAACAAGGGTGGGGGTTGAGTGAATGTCAAGGGTTGGGGGTGAGTGGGGAGACAGCAAGGGTGGGGAGGTGAGTGAAGACCAAAGGTGTGCGGATTTGTGGGAAGACAACAAGGGTGGAGGTGAGTGGATGTCACGGATGAGGGGAGTAGTAGAGTGCCAAGGATACAGGGGTAGTTGAGAGGAATAAGTGGTAGTGGGGTGGTAGTTGGTGGGGGGAGGACACCAAGGGTGGGGGAGTGATGCCTTCACTTGGGTGGGTGGGAAGATAGCAAGGGTGGGGGGCACTCATCCAGAGCCTCCTTCTATATTTTTCTTCAAAATGGGCCTTATTCCTAGTTATGAATAATTTGAAGGTATGAAACTAAAATCTTTGCTATCTAGAACATTTCTAGGCCATTTGTCTGGTAAAAGCCACAAAATAGCTTTCATCAAAATCAAAAACAGGCGAAACACTAAATGAACCAGCAATAGAAACATCAAAATGCCACAGATCAGGTAATATCAAAATATTAGTAAAATTTCCATAATAAGCAAACAAATCAATCTATAAAAAGCCCTGAACACTAGAAAACCTTGATTTGGCATCTAAATAAGATTAAATCACAAATCTGCCACATTTTAGTAACACAATAAGAACATAAGAAGTCATGTTGGATCAGGCCAGTGGCCCATCCAATCCATGTCACACAATGGTCAAAACCCAGGTGTCACCAGGAGGTCCAGCAGCAGGACTAGAACTCCAGAAACCCTCCCACTGTTGCCCCCCACCACCGAAACACCAAGAATACAGAGCATTATTGTCCCAGACATAGTGTTCCATTAAAAAGGCTTTCTCCAGTCATCACATGATTCATCTAACAGAGAAGAACAATCCAGCACAGGAATTTTATTGCAGTTCTCAAATATCAGGTAGATCTGTACAGAAGAAATTGTCATGGCATATGTCTTTTCATATCAGGAAAATTATTCTAGGAAGCAGGAAAGAGGTAATGAGTGCATTATCTATCCATTATCATCTGAACTGATACATTTAAATTTTCAGCTTGCAAACATCAATACTTATTGTAAGCTTCTATTTATTATTTTTAAATTACTGTACAAAACAGCTTGAAATGAATTGTACCCAATTGCCTAACAGCAAGTTTCTTTGATGTGCATACACAAGTGCCTTCAAGTAACAACAAACAACTAAAAGCAACCCCAGCAAGGCAAGTGAGAAGCATTGCCATCTTCTACAGAGCTTTTCTTGATGGTCTCCCATCTGACCCTGCTTGGCTTTTGAGATCTGATGAGATCAGGCTGTACAATGCTGCCTTTCCTCCTTTTCTTTGATTTAGAAAACAATAATTGCAAGATGGTGCTTTATATTCACTTTGAAAATTGTTCACATTTTAAATTTACCTGTACATTATGTGAAGAACTTACAATGGCTTCTAAGGACAAAATTTGAGTCCAGTGGCACCTTTAAGACCAACAAAGTTTTATTCAAGATATAAGCTTTCATGTGCATGCACACTTCTTCACACACATAGAAATGGAAGTTACCAGTCTATATACAAAGGTAGATGGTGAACAATAAATTAGCATAATCATTATAACAGATGCAAGGACCAAACTGGAATAACAAGCTTTGTTTATATGGTCACTATTTGTTTGGGTTTAATTCCAAAGAAATAAATACTGAAATAAATAAATATTAAAATTGGTGATAGATGGACAAATCTATCCTTCTTAACTGTGGAAGGCTCAGGATAATTACCTAGAGAGCTTTCAGCTGAAAGCACACATATCGGAGCCTCCTGGAGGCTGCCGCATCGCGGCGTGGCTAAAGGGGAAATTTTGCCCCCCCCTGGAGGAAGAGCGGACTCTTCGGCGCGCTTTTGAGCGCATCTTGAGGGGGCGGGGCTTCAGCGCTATTGTTGAAGCCCCGTTTGACGCCGCGGCAGTCCTCTCGGCGTTTTGATTATTCACCTGGGAGGGAATGATCTCGGGCTGATTAAGAGCAAGGTGTTGATCTTGCAGGCCCGAGATGATTTCAGGTACATAAGGAACAGATGGCCTGGTACCATTATAGTTTGGTCGGCCATGATTCCGCGCTTGGTGTGGCGCAGTGCCTGGAATCCAGCTGGGTTAGAAAGGGCTCGTTATAGAGCAAATAAGGAGATTCGCAAGGTTTTGGAGGGTGGTTTGGGTCACTATTTGCCCCATCTGGATATTTCTAAAGAATGTCCCGACCTCTACAGAGGGGATGGTGTGCATCTCTCGGAAAAGGGTAATATGCTTTTCCTGAGAGATTTACGGCAAGGGCTTGTGTTGACTTTGGGCCTTTCTGTGGGTGCTAAGCCCTAAGTAGAGACTTGGCCTTAGTTGTGGCAGGTTTTACGGGGTTTATGACACCATGCGGCCTGGGGAGGACCGGTTAGCCTCCCCCTTTTGGGGAGTTAGGGGTCTGACAGGATCAACCTTGGGTGTGGCCCGAGGTATGTGAATGCAGACTGTCCTGGAGACTCGATTGGATGGGTGCCTTTCGCTGAGACTCGCGTCTGGTGTTTGGGCCCTCCGGTGCGAGCCTCCCTGCTGGGCCTGCCTAACGTGAGCTGTATCTCACAGCTCCGGCTGGGGGGGCCAGGTCTCTCACTCACTGAAAAAGGCAGGGGAGCAGTCTGAGGAGACCCCTGGCCCTGACCTGGCCGCAGTTCGGTTGCCCTTGCCGTTGCTGGTTAATTTAATAAAGTGGCCCAGTGTTTCACCAAACTAATTGTGTCCGTCTCTTTATTCCAACTTGGGGGGCAAACAGTTATATGCAAGGGGAGAAAAAGAGAACTTGAAGAGAATACTGCTAAAATTTTCAAACAATAAAGATTTCTGTAAATACATGAGAAACAGCCTATCAGCCAAGGAGGTGGTTGGATAGTCAGATGATAAAGAAGGGAAAATATTTTTTAAAAGGATAGGGAGACTGGGAAAAACTGAACAAATTATTTGCACCAGTCATACTGTTTAAGTCAGCTAACTAGGCAGGTTCTGAGAAAAAATCTGAAGAACTAAGAAAAGCAGATGACACATTCTAAAGCTAATTTGCCAACTAAAAATGAGTAATTCTAATTCTTAAAGAACTCAAATGTAAAACTGCTGGTTTGCCTCAGAAGCACTCTTTACAGATTTTGACTCATAAATGTCTTTTGACAAAGTCTGCAGTGATCTGTACTAGAACTGGTTCTACTTAATTTATTCATAAATGGCCAGGAGTAGGGATGGACACAAACCGAGAAATGGACCATGGTTTGAGCACGGGTTGGTTCATTTCAAACTGGTTTTGTTTGGTCATGTCAATCTGGAAGCAAAAAAAATGAACCGCATTTTTTCCCATGGTGATTTGTTTGGGTAATTTTTCCTATTCATTCTCCAGACAGCCAGGTGCATATTCAATCACTGTATGAAACAGCTGAGGATGAACTTGTGGAGAGCCTTAGAAACAACCAAAGCAATTGTCTGTAGCTTGATTGGCAGCTCTGGACGCCAATCAAGTAGCTCCCATTCTGCTCTATGGGAACAGATTATATACCAGTATAATACCACACCTGACTCAGCTGCTTTCACTTTGCAGCATGTAGAGAGAAGGGTTAGTTCAGTTGTTTCCTGCATGGCTAATTTAGGGGAGGGTCTGAGGGACTCCTTTTTCCTCACATAGTAGGGCAATTTTTAAAACATGTCTCCCAGCTAGGAAGGTGTTCTGAAGGGACTGAATATGAAGCTAAAGCTAAGCTTTCCTGGGAGTACCTGCTTTGAGTGGCTGTAACTCAAGACATCCCAAATCCAAACTTTGCCACATTTGGGGGGCTGGTGGAGACGAGTCTGCTAAAGACTTCCTATGAGTTTTGCATCTCTAACTTGTGAGGCGGGCGTTCTACCACCTCCTGAACCAAATGAACCATAAACCAATTCAGAAAATGAAACCAAATGAACCACTGTTTGGGGCAATCAAACGAACCATGAACCAACACGAACCACCATTTCCCCAGTTCATGCCCATCCCAAGCCAGGAGTTAGCCATGTTTATAGATGATCGCAAATTTTTCAAGATGGCAAAAATCCAAGCTCTGTAGTAAAGCTCTGAAAAAAATCTCTTGAAAGTGGATGAATGGCAACAATAAAATGCATATGCATTGATGGTGTCTGAACTGGTGGTGTTTACCAAGATGGTGGTGTTTACCAAGACAGATTGTATAAACACATAATGACTTGTACAAATAGCTTCTCAAATATGTAAACAAAAAAAGGCAAGAAAATGCTATGGAAATGAAAACAAAATGGTAGGTGTTACTTATGGAAATAGGGAGGAGGCTGGTTTCTGTGCACATGGGTACATCTCACATGCTTTCTCTAGAAAAATAAATAGTCCAACTTTTTTAATATTTGCAAGCAACTTATTCTTGTAGAATCTCTTCACAGTTGGTAATAACAGAAGTATAAAACATACTCACTGAGATTATGGTTATCCTTTTTTTGCCTCTCCTTGGCCATGGCTCGTGTATCTGTTTCTAACAGAAATGAAACACTATTTAAACATTCTTTGGTCAAAGTTCCAAATATTTTTGCATTCTCACCACAAACCTGTTTCATTCCATGGAAGTTTTCAGAAAAGGCTTTATTTCTGGGTCATCCCAAACTGATAAATGATTACTTTTGCTATGCCTTTGCAGTTTCCTTATCATTGCTCTGTATAGCTCCCTTTAGCTGTGGATTTCTTGTTGTTGTTTGGTAATTGTGGTCATGGCTGAGGGGACGTTTTGCCTCCCTTCGGAGGGAGAGCGGCTTCTTTGGCGCCTTTCTAGGCGCGTTCTGAGTGGGCGGGGCTTCAGCGCTGTTGCTGAAGCCCCGCTCGTCGCTGGGTCATTCTTCCCGGTTAGCCTCCCCCTTTTGGGGAGTTAGGGGTCTGTCAGGATCTACCTTTGGTGTGGCCCGAGGTATGTGAATGCAGACTGTCCTGGAGACTCGATTGGATGGGTGCCTTTCGCTGAGACTCGCGTCTGGTGTTTGGGCCCTCCGGTGCGAGCCTCCCTGCTGGGTCTGCCTAGCGGGAGCTGTGGGTCACAGCTCCGGCTGGGGGGCCGGGTCTCTCGCCCGCTGAAAAGGCAGGGGAGCGGTCTGAGGAGACCCCTGGCCCTGACCTGGCCGCAGTTCAGTTGCCCTTGCCATTGCTGTTAATTTTAATAAAAGTGGCCCATAGTTTCACCAATCCATTTGTGTCCGTCTCTTTATTCCGACTTGGGGGGCAATGAAGTCTTCGTAAGCCCGCTGCTTTACAGCGTGGCTGAGGGGACGTTTTGCCTCCCTTCGGAGGGAGAGCGGCTTCTTTGGCGCCTTTCTAGGCGCGTTCTGAGTGGGCGGGGCTTCAGCGCTGTTGCTGAAGCCCCGCTCGTCGCTGGGTCATTCTTCCCGGCGTTGTCGGCCCACCCACCCGCCCTGTCTGTTATGCAGGCTTTTTGCTGGTCGCTTCCGTTTGGAGGGGCCGGGTAGGAATTTTTTCACGCCCCTGTTTTTTGGCTTGTGGCTGGAGGGTGTTTTTTGCCTACCCTGCATAGCATGTCAGTGGATTGAGGAATTGGCTTTGGGTTGGTGCTCTGGTAGAGTTTGGTCACTTTTAAGGCAGGTTCTACGGGGTTTATGGCACCAGGCGGCCTGGGGAGGACCGGTTAGCCTCCCCCTTTTGGGGAGTTAGGGGTCTGTCAGGATCTACCTTTGGTGTGGCCCGAGGTATGTGAATGCAGACTGTCCTGGAGACTCGATTGGATGGGTGCCTTTCGCTGAGACTCGCGTCTGGTGTTTGGGCCCTCCGGTGCGAGCCTCCCTGCTGGGTCTGCCTAGCGGGAGCTGTGGGTCACAGCTCCGGCTGGGGGGCCGGGTCTCTCGCCCGCTGAAAAGGCAGGGGAGCGGTCTGAGGAGACCCCTGGCCCTGACCTGGCCGCAGTTCGGTTGCCCTTGCCATTGCTGTTAATTTTAATAAAAGTGGCCCATAGTTTCACCAATCCATTTGTGTCCGTCTCTTTATTCCGACTTGGGGGGCAAACACTATTTAAACATTCTTTGGTCAAAGTTCCAAATATTTTTGCATTCTCACCACAAACCTGTTTCATTCCATGGAAGTTTTCAGAAAAGGCTTTATTTCTGGGTCATCCCAAACTGATAAATGATTACTTTTGCTATGCCTTTGCAGTTTCCTTATCATTGCTCTGTATAGCTCCCTTTAGCTGTGGATTTCTTGTTGTTGTTTGGTAATTGTGGTCATACATTTTTAAATTTCAAAAACTAAAAAAGAAGTATTCAGCATTTAATTTTTTTTCTAATTTGCTGTACTTTACACTGGAAAGGAAAATTTCTTAAATTAACTTAAAATGAACTTGAGTTCCATGTCCCATCATGCAAAAGATAATCAGATTTCTAAAATACTTGCATGAGAGGGGATAAGCCTTCCTTGTTCCCTTGCAATTATACTGATAAGCTATACATGGTTGTTAGAATTCTTTGGATTAATTAAATGTAACTTTTTAACATTAATCCATTAATACGGATTTTTCTTGAATAGCTGTATTGTGACCTATTTGTGGCAACCTAGGACAAATTTAATGGATGATAATGTATTTATACTATTGATCAGAAGCCAAAAATATGTATAAATCAGCTACATTTCACAACATAATTAGGCCTTTTAGTAGTGCAATGCTCTGAAAAACTACTGCTCTGGAACTGTGCATCTAGGGATCACTGCTAAGCATATCTCACTGTGGGGGACAAGTCTTTGCAAAGCAGGTCATGAAGTTGTCTCCAACTTCACAAAAACAGAATCTTCACTACAGTGAGTGATGGAAGAGTCCTCTATCTAGACAACTAAGCAGTGATCTCTTTGAACATTATGTTGTTGAAAAGCTAAGACCGATTTCCCACTCACCTTACACTGCTCTCATATTCTTCTTCCCAGCGGGGCTTCCTTCCGATTTCACACTATCTGCCCTGGGGCTGTAGCTAACGTTGGTGATTTCATGCAGCAAACAAAAACCACTAAAAACCAGTTTCTGTTTGCTGTGTGAAAATGCCGATGCTAGCTGTAGCCCTGGGGCAGATAGTGTGAATTCAGAAGGAAGCCCCACTGAGAAGAGAAATGTGAGAGTGGCGTAAGGTGAATGGGAAATCAGTCTAATTTTTTAAGGAAAAATAGTTGAGTAATTATCTATTTTGGCTTCTGACTAAGGGTATAAATAAACTTATTGCTAAAATTAAGTTGTATTTAAAAGGATCCATCGTGTGATCTGATAGCACCTCACGTAATACCATCTATCAACATGAGTCAGTCTTGTTCCAAATAGAGGGTACAGTTAATCTGAATTATAACCTTCTAAGGCCATTATTTCAATTTTTAGTAACATGTAACTGCTTAAGATTGTTCAGTTAGTATGTTCTAACCCTCTTGGAGGAAGGGCAAAATATAAACACAACAAAATTAACAGAAAACCAGACGTGTCTCTATGCCTATTTTCAACTCTGAAATGGCAACTCAAAAAAATAACAGTTTAAGACAGGGGTGTCAAACTCATTAGTCCTGGGAACCAGATCTGACATAAATGGGACTTTGTCAGGCAGGACCATTTGTGTCATAAAATGTGTTGCAGATAGTGGATATAATAAACTTTATAAAGGACACAAATGTAATTAAAGGTTTTTTTTAACTTAAAATACAAACATGCTTAAAACAGCAACACTCTTGTGATATAATTTATTTCACTATCTTTGATATCTGACACATCTCAGGTTAGAGTACTCACTAAGGCACCCATTCTCAGATCCATTCAGCAGAAACAAGCTTGCTCAAAACATCAACTGTTTATTTGCAAGGGGACGGCTCCCACCAACAACAACTGCAACTAACATACAGAACTAGAAACTGAAACAAGAGCACCACCCAATAGGACCAAACTAAATCGCACAGATATTGGGGTGGGGTGGGGAGTAGGCTGTTCCATTACATATATACCATAAATATACCACGCTCCAGGGCAGGGGTGGCCAAACTGCAGCTTGGGAGCCGCATGCAGCTCTTTCACACATATTTTGTGGCTCCTGAAGGTCAAGGAGGAACTTAATACTGGCTTACTCTCAAGTAAGTGTGCTTAGCATCAGCCTCTGAGTGCTGACCCACAGGTGACTGTTTCTGCCATGTGTAAAACAGGGAGGGGGGGAGGCAGGCTTGCAAGCTCTTCTCTACCACAGAGGTCACCTGGAGACCTAGAGCAGAGAAAGAAAGCACAACAGCTGAGGGAGCCGCTGGAAGGAGGGATGGAATTAAAGAGGGTGGTGCAGGGTTCTCCCCTTAGTTTCATAGCTGTTGTAGGAGCTATATTTACTAATCTTGGTGTCAAAGCAAAGAAAGATACATAATGATGCAAATGGTGGTCAGTGATTTATATGATACATGTGTTTTTCCTTTTCCCACTGTTGCCAAAAATAATTTCCTATGCTGGTCTTATGGGGACTGTTATTCCTACCTTTCTTTTTTTTAAAAAGTCTCCTTCTAGCATAATCATGTTGTAAAGTGCATACATGTGTATTTTTATCTTTCTGTGCATATAAACTATTAAGAGTGTATAAGAGTATAAAGACTTGTGTAATATTTGATCATGTCTTGCGGCTCTCAAACATCTGATGTTTATTCTATGTGGTTCTTACATTAAGCAAGTTTGGTCACCCCTGCTCCAGAGTCTCTGGGTTTTTTACATGGTGGTTTGAGAGGGGGAAGGCTTTAAGGCTCATGGAAGATAATGGGAGCCAAGAATGTATGGGCTCCATTGAAATACATTGCAGCACAAAAAAAGTTGCAAAGAAAATGCAAAATGGATTTTTCATTAAGGTCTCTTAGCCCAGATAGACTAGTCTGGGATTGGAAAACCCATTCCACATTTTCTTTGCAACTTGTGTGTGTGTGTGCTGCAATGTTTTTCAATGAAGCCAAGAGGAGAAGCTGGCAAAGATGAGCTGGGAAGTGAGCTTGAGCTCAAAAGGGTAAGGACAGGCAGGGGAGGGAAAGAAGATAGCCATGGGCCAGATAAAAGCTTTGGGGAAGTCCGTTCTGGCTCACAGGATGTAGGTTTGACACTCATTGTTTAAGACCAGGGGTTTTTTTAGCAGGAATGCATAGGAACGCAGTTCCGGCTGGTTTGATGTCAGCGGGTGTGGCCTAATATGCAAATGAATTTCTGCTGGGCTTTCTCTACAAAAAAGTGCCCTGGTTTAAGACATTAGAAACATGTCCTGGTTTATGCTTTAGTGGACTTCCAGGCAAAAAAGGTGTGTCACTGGAGAACGTCTGATTCAAGTGTACGCTCCAAATTGATCCTTAGCTTCCTTTTATTCTGATGTTCATATGTAGGGTTTTTATTTATTTATTTATTCGACTTGTATCCTGCCCTCCCCACCGAAGCAGGCTCAGGACGGGTCACATTAAGGGGTCATAAGACCAATATTAATAGACAAAAGAGAAAAATACGAGTACATCATAAATAAAAACATATAAAACAATTATGTAAAACAATGGCAGGTGCTATCTGATCTCACATTAAAATATATTGATGTATTCATGATGGCGGATACTACCAACTCCATCAATGTTAAAATGTTATTATTTAAGTATTTCTGCTGGATGTCCTATAAGAAAAAGATCCCCAGTCACAATATGATGTTCGAGGTGGGCCAAATGGATTAATTTCTGCTTTCCTGTTGTTGTCAATTTTAATTCGAAAATGCCTAGTGGAAGAGCACCATTTTACAGGTCCTGTGGAACTGTGGAAGCTCTTGCAGGGCCCTAACCTCCTCCAGCAGCTCATTCCACCAGGCAGGAGCTGCAACAGAAAAGGTCCTGGCTCTGGCCATCTTGAACCTGGCCTCTGATGCTGGGGATCCAGAGTAGATTTTGCGACCCCGACCAAAGTGCTCTCTGGGGTACATGCGGGGAAAGGAAGTCCCTAAGGTATGCAGGCCTTTGGCCATATAGTGCTTTAAAGGTAATAACCAGCACCTTGAAGCGAATTTGGTAAGCAATAGGTAACTAGTGCAGTGCTTTCAACACAGGTTGAATGTGTTCCTGTGAAGGAAGCCCCACTAACAACCTGGTTGCAGCATTCTGCACTAGTGGAAGCCTTCAGATTTGGGGCAAGGGCAGCCCCGTGTAGAGGGCATTACAGTAATCCAACCTTGAGGTGATTGTAGCATGGATCACTGTTGCCAAGTTGTCACGTTCGGGAAAGGGAAGCAACTGCTTTATCAGCTGAAGATGATAGAAGGCTGATTTGGCAGTGGCTGCTACCTGGGCCTCCATTGTTAAAGAGGGATCCAGGAGCGCTCCCAAGCTTTTAACCTTAGGCACAACTTTAGGTGAGTTGTGCTTCATCAAAGGTTGGTAGAAAGACCTCTGGTCCTGGACCGCAGCGACTAAGATACAGGACCTCTGCCTTCATTGGATTCAATTTCAGTTGACTCATCCTGAGTCACCCTGCCATGGCTTGTAAGGCCATGGACAGATCTTCCAGGAAGGAGTTGGATTGGCTGCCCATCATCAGATAGAGCTGGGTGCCATCTGCATATTGATGACAGCCCAGCCCAAACCTCTGAGCAATCTGGACAAGGGGGATCATATAGATGTTAAATAACATCGGAGAGAGAACTGCCCCCTGTGGCACACCACACATAAGTGGGTGCTATTGGGACAGTTCCTCCCCAATCTCCACCCTCTGTCCCCAACCCTGGAGAAAGGAGGAGAGCCATTGTAAGGCCAACCCCTGAATCCCAGCATCGGCAAGGTGGCAGATCAGCAACTGATGATTGACCATGTTGAATCCAGTAACATCAGTACTGCTGAGCCGCCTCTATCCAGATGCCTCTGGAGGTAATCTGTGAGGGTGACCAAGACTGTCTCCATCCCATTTGAAAGTATAAATACAGAGTATGGCTTCTATTATGCTTTAGAGAATGTAAACTGATGCAGATTAATTTAGTGCTTTCTACAAGAGTAGGACTCTTTTTTGTGATTCTACAACACCTATTCAGCAGTTTTTGCTGTTCATTTCTTTGCATAGAAACCATCCTTGACTGATGGTGGAGATTGCAATGAAGAACAAAGAAGGAGTCAGTCTATAGCTAGATCCCCCTAAAATGAATGCAGGTAACGTAACCCTACTGCCTGACATTTTATTATAAGTGAGAAATCCTTAGTTATCAGAAAATCCCTTTATCCTATTAAGCACTGTTTAAACAGTCTTTGAGTCACAGTTGGTATCCTCTTCAACATAAGGACACCTATTTTGGCCTGCAAAATATTTTAATAATAACTTTTGTATAACATAGCTATGTCACATAATGGCCAAATAAAAGCACTTCCCTACCATGTCAAGGGCAACTAATGGCAAGCAAGGTACAAGTTCATATTCTAATACCCATGTTAGAACCCTCCTGTGTAAACTCACATGAATTGCTGCTGCCTATTTATTTATTGAAAATAATTATATCCCACCCATTGGTCAGAAGCTGCTTCCCAGTGCAGCAAACACAATAATTAAAAACAGCTAAAACATCTGTAATAATCATACTTAAAACTCACTACCCAATAACAGGACAAAGGAGGTGGAAACCCCAGAAATTATGGATTGGATTCTGTGGTAAATCTCCATTGACTTTCTTCTCTCCTCTCTCTAGCTGCACCCCAAAATGTTGCTCCTGGACAACAGGGACCCCTAAAAAGAACATGAGGAGAAACCAAGCAGGGGCATGTCCTTAGTGGAAAAGGGGAGCTGAAAAAATCATTCCACTTGTTGAAGCTTTCCTTAGGATCTAACCTGTTGAAATCAATCATAAGCAATACAAAACATATTAAAAAACCATCCATCACATTCACTAAAACTACCATCAGCAAAAATAAAATTAAAGCTGCAGAGGAAAAAATAGAGTTGAAGAAAACAAAACTACAGGGTTTTTACTGGAGAGATGGAGATGGATAGGACCATTACGTACACAGGAGGAAGGCCATATAGAGCTTTAAGAATCCAAATGAACACATCAAATTGTGGCTGTATGATACATCCGTTTTGCAAAAACTGCAGCTATTTAAGATTATACAGATGAAACAGGCAGATGTTGTAAAGTGTGGCAAATATGTTTTGACATGCATTCAATGCATTTTAAAGTCACTGTTTTCTGCATCAAACTTAGGTATTTAAATGGCTTCCAGCTCTCTTAAAACATAGGTCGACATTTGCTCTAAATAGATCACAAGCATTTCCATTGTAATGTTCTTGAAAAGCAAGTACAATAGTTCTCAAAAGGATTACACTATGCCAACATCTATTACCTGTGATTTCCCTTTTCACAGGCAAATTAGATGGACAGGAAGTATTGGTGAGACCCATATTTGCAGTTGGCATTCCTTGGTCACTGTTGTATATATCCAGAACACTATCTGAAAACTGCAAGAACAGGAAAACATAGAGATGAGGAGAAAGAGAGTGACAAAAATTAGAGCATGAAAAAAAAATCAAAATTAATTCATGATTGGTAGGGTGAAAAGCATATGCAGGCACTTAAGAGCAAAATTCCTGTTCAGATGCGTATTCATGACTTAATCGCAGCGGGAGCAGCAAATGTGCATCTAAAGGCAGACTTTGACCTTATCTTGTATAAAATAAAATTAAATGTTAAGGGTCAACGATTGCCATTGTTCTGTATGCAGAAACTCAAATGAGGCTGATGTGAATTTTATATGCAGAATGATGCCTGGTTATGGCCTCTGATGTCTGGTTTTGAATTAATGCCAAAGCATATTTTTCCAATAACAGGATTACTGCAACTACACTTCAACTGTGAGTGAAGTTGAAAGTGAAAATAACCTTGCTAGTCTTACCTGAGACCCAAGTGAATTCTCAACTGCCTCTCTGAACTCAGAATTCATTTCTGCAGTTGTTTATGCTTCATACCACATTTTTTTTTTAAAAAAGAGGAGAAGCTGTGGTTCCAAATATTTTATGAGACTGGACAAAGCATCACATCATAGAAACTATGCTATGGGCAATTGCATAACAAAGGTACCAAGAGAGTGCTCATAGATATGTATAGATGCTACAACAAATAGGGTTAGATCCAGTGGAAATTTTGGCTGATGGAAGGGCAGGGATTTTCACCATTTCCCCCTTGGGCTACAAACCTCCACCCTCTCTCTCATGCTGTTCCTGGGGGTTTTCTGTCCCCTAGAAGCAGTATTTCGGAATGTAGGAGGAGGGGTGAGGTTAGGAAGTCCTGCTTTGCTGACAGAAATCCCTTCCATCACTGAAGATTTTTTTATCTGTGGGCTCCAACCCACAGTATTGGATTGTACTGCATCATATGAAATCTTTAAAAACTTATAGGGTTGAGATTATTCAAGATCAACATGTCCTTTCCTGATAAAACTGGCATCATATAAAGCTTGGTTCACATAGAAAGGAGGACTGGAAATCATAATAGTCTGTTATTTGCATGCTACAAGTGTCATTCTGTTTCTCAGTGTGGTTGCATCTACCTATGAAATAGAGCAAAATGCTTCAGGTCCAGGATGCTGAGCTTCTTAGTGGAGTGATAAGATTGGTTCCCAGATACCCGGGCCTCAAAACATTCACAAACCACATGAGAACTAGTATGGTGTAGTGGTTAGTGTCAAACTTGGAAGAAGGAGGCTTGGGTTTGAATCCACACTCTGACATGGAACCTTGTTGAGTGACATTGGACCAGTCACTGTTTTTCATCACAGGGTTGTTGTGAGGATAAAATGGAGAAGAGGGAACTGATGCTGTAAGCTACTTTGGTCCCATTGGGAAGTCCCATTGAGAGGGCAGTGGCAGCACAGCTACAGAGGTTTTTGAATGACACTTCTGCATTAGACCCATTTCAGTCCGGCTTTCACCCGGGACATGGGGCGGAAATGGTACTGGTGGCCCTCTTGGATGATCTCCTAAGATATCTGGATCAAGGCAGATCGGCAGTGTTGCTGTTATTAGATCTGTCGGCTGCCTTTGATACAGTCAACCACCAGTTGCTGCCGCACCGCCTTGTCGACATGGGGATTCAGGGGTCTGCCCTCCAATGGCTTACCTCTTTACTCTAAGGTCGAGGACAGAGGGTGGCAGTGAGGGAGAAGTTGTCTCAGAGACACCTACTAGTGCCTCAGGGGACGGTTCTCTCCCCAACACTATTTAACATCTACATGTGCCCCCTCGCTCAGATTGTCTGGAGCTATGGGCTGGGATGTCACCAATATGCGGATGACACCCAGCTCTACTTTCTGATGGGTGGCCAGGCTGACTGCATCCCAGAAAATCTGGATCGGGCATTACAAGCCGCTGTGAAATGGCTCAGACAAAGTCGACTGAAATTGAATCCAGCAAAGACGGAGGTTCTGTACCTAAGCCGAGGTGGCCTGGGAAGAGTGATCCCTTTACTGACCTTCGATGGGGCACCTTTAGTGCCAGCTTCGAGGGTCAAGAGTTTAGGGGTTCTCCTGGAGCCTTCATTAACCATGGAGGCCCAGGTGGCAGCCACTGCCAAATCTGCATTCTAACGTTTTAGGCAGATAAGACAGTTGGCTCCGTATCTGGAATGCAGCGACTTGGCTACAGTAATTCATGCAACGGTCACCTTGAGAATAGACTACTGTAATGCCCTCTACATGGGGCTGCCCTTGACTTGGACCTGGCAGCAGCAACTGGTGCAGAATGCTGCAGCCAGGTTGGTACTGGAGCTGCCTTTACGGGTGCACATCCAACCTGCACTGGAGACGCGGCACTGGTTGCCTGTAGTGTTCCGAGCCCGGTTCAAAGTGTTGGTTATTACCTTTAAAGTCCTATGTGGCTTGGGAACTGTCTACCTTCGGGACCGCCTTTTCCCATACGAGCCCCAGAGAGCACTACGATCAAGCTCGTTAAATCTGTTAAAGATCTCCGGGCTAAAGGATGCCTGTTTGACCGCTACAAGGGCAAGAGCCTTTTCCGTGGCTGCACCTGCCCTCTGAGAAGACTGCCCTCCCTGAAAAGACTAGGGCCCTGCAGGGTTTTTCACAATTCCACAGGACCTGTAAGACATATCCAGGCAGGCTTTTAATAACTAAATGGAGGTACTTTTAACATCTATGGGGGTGTGTACTATCTACCCCACAGCATCATCGCAAATGAATTCAAAACAGACAGAACGCCATCTGAACTGTATTTAAACTATTTTAATATTTTAATAATGTTTTATTGTTATAATGTGAATCTGTCACCGAATTGTGACCATTGTTGGCCGCCCTGAATATGGAATCTAAATGAATAAATGATACTTCAGTTATTTTGGGGTAGGGTGTAGAGGTAAAGGTAACTATGAAACATGCTTCTTGATCAGTTCCAGATGAATTTGTAATTGTTGGTCAGATACAAACTGCTTTTCTCAGTTTCTTTACAAAGTAGACACATTAGGCTTCATGAGACAATAAGCTCCTAAAAATAAGGGAGGAAAAGGCACTATAAAAAGGAGAAAAAATGGAAAGAATATACCAAAATGTCTTAATATACCAAAATGTCTTAATATCCTTGATTTACATAAAGGACCCAAGTAATTCCATTAATGAGAACACATACATCTACTGGATTTAAACAAAGCAACCTGAAATAATGAACAAGAGAACAGGGAATCGTACTTGTAAATATGACCTAGTAAAAAGAAAAAAAAATGGGAAATGGCTAGAAGGGAATTTGGGAAATTATACAATGTTCATGAGCAATAAAATTGCTTCTTATGCATCATCAAGGTTTCAGGCACCCTAGGAAAACAGAATATATTTTGCGGCCCTCAAGGTTTTTGCAGTGTCACCCAGTGGGTTTTTTTAATAGTTTTAAGGAAATTTATTCAAATGGTGCATCCACACTACACTAAATAATGTATTTTACATCCGGATTTTTGCTATTCTTACCCCGTAAAATCCAGATGTAAAACGCATTATATAGTATAGTGTGAACACACCATAAATGTCTACACTGAGTGGTCTTCTTCAGCCTTTCATGATCTGTGCAGGAGGCACATACACCAGATCTGGAGATCTCAGGATTGGATCAGAAAAAAATCGCTCACACAACCTATAAATATGCCTGCATATCTCTTCTTCCTGAGAATGTTGGGGTGAGCTCTTCTGAGTGGGCCATAAGTAAACATTTCTCTGCTTCACGCAACTGTTACTCCAACTTCTGTTTGTTAACCTTCTCAATCTATACCAAAAGGTTGAATATTTGCAAAGAACTGGAAACTGGCACTACTGTTAAACCTGAAGCTTATCAGGTGACTTTGGGCCAGTCTACTTCTGAGTCCTATTACACAGAATGAATGTGCAGATAACAGAAGAAGATGATGATGATACTGGATTTATACCCCACCCTTCACTCTCAGAGTCTCAGAGTGACTTACAATCTCCTTTACCTTCCCAACTCCCTCCCCCCTCCCCAGACACTCTGCCCTTTCTGCGAGAGCTATGGCTGCGAGAGCTAAGGCCATTCCAGGGCCATTCCAGCAGTTGCAAGTGGAGGAGTGGGGAATCAAACCCAGTTCTCCCAAAAATGTATTTATTTATTTATTTATTTATTTATTTATTTATTTATTTATTTATTTTTCGTATTTATATCCCGCCGTCCCCGCCGAAGCAGGCTCAGGGCGGGATATAAACCACTACAACAAACTAGGAAATGAGTGGTATAATCCTCTAAACTAGTTGTGGATCCTCTAATATGAAAACAGACAACACTATCCTTAAGAACAGAATGTGGAATGAAATTCATATGCTACCAGTTCATAAACTGCAGACTGATAGTCAGATACCATGAAAACCATGGCTTAAAATAAAATGTGAATGGCACTTGGAATCCCCATATACCTTTATTTTAAGACAGTTTCAGAAAGTTCACTTATATCCTTTATGTCTTAATGGAGACAGACACTAAAGATTGTTCAGAATCCAGTTCTATATTACTCAGGAACAAGCTATATTTAATATGTAGGATTTGAAAGCTATGCACATTTCTACCGGGAGCACCATTATTTAATTCCTGAATAGTAAGCCAAAATGTACTTTTGTGTTCATAATTTTCTTTTTTTCCCATTCATTCCTCAACTGAACTATGGCAATTGAATTTACATGTACGTTGAGACCACTCTGGCTTGTTACGTATGTAAAATGAAAACAGATACTGAATACACACACATAAGATTTATAAAATTCTGTGTTACTTAGATCCCATGTTTAATGCCTCTGAGATCAATAATGTAATACATCAGGTTTTAATACATCGATTCTATTAGTCCAGTAGGGGAAATTATAGTTATTAATGCAAGTGTTTTTAAATACAAGTACAGAACACAGGAAAAAAAATTTAAACAGATAAGAAAGCACTCTGCTAAATTCCAGTGTGTGAATCACAATTTGGTAAATCAGTTTCTTTCCCCACTAGGATCTTCTGTTCAATTTTCTCTACTTGTTACATGCTGCTGCTGAACATTAAATGTGGCAAAAAGTTCTACCACAATACATGGGAGGTGGACTAAATTAACTTGTTTCTCTTATGTCTTCTTTTAAACAATGCCATAATTGTGACTGTCATGGAGACTAAATCATACAAAAGTGGGAAGGAGGAGACAGGAGAGAGTGTTGCATTCCTATGACAGTATGTGCTAAAGCAATGATGTTCAATTCATCAGCCCCAGAACCCTGTCTACTGAGCTGCAAACAGGGACCTTTTCATGCTGCCCTTTGGAAAGACCTGCCGCTAGCAGACATGTGTAGAAACCTCCCTGACTCTTTTTACATGCACACTTAAAGTCAAGGTCAAGGACCTGTCTACCTTAGGGACCATCTCTCCCCACATGTTCCCCAGAGGGTACTTAGATCTGGGACGCAGAATTTATTGTCAATCCCTGGGCTGAGGGAGGCGAGACTAAAGTCTACTAGAGAGCGAGCCTTCTCAATTGCAGCCCCCTACTGGTGGAACCAACTTCCGGAAGAAGTAAGGGCCTTGTGGAACCTTGCCCAGTTCTGCAAGGCCTGTAAAACAGCATCATTTTGACTGGCCTTCAGCTGAATAATAGTATAAGAGGATGCCCAACATCGCTGAACATACTGAAATTGGTAATGATACTAGCACCAAAATTGTTTTAAATGGTTTTAAACTATTTAACTGTTATTATTAACTTGGTTTAATTGTTAAACTCTAATGCTTATCTATTGTTTAATGTTTTAGTTTGATTGTTGTGAGCCCCTCTGAGCCTGCTTTGGTGGGGAGGGTGGGATATAAATCCAATAAATAAATAAATAAAAGGAGCAGAAGAATGACAAGATAAGATCATACAGTGGTGGAAAGGACTCCTTCACAGTTCCAACTTGTGGCTTATTTCTTACTACAGAACACCTTCTGGTGCTCAGCTGGCTTTTTCTATCCGCTTGGTAGGAAATCCATTCTCTCATTGTAACCCTGGTGAGGTCACTAATCCCCTTTTCCTGTCAAGTGTGTTCTTATCACGTGCTTGCAGGTTTATGGTATCCAGGGTTTGAAAAAATAAAAACTACTGCACTATAGCAGCACTGTCACCTACTCTATTACAAAGCAGTGCAGTAGGTAGAGAGCCTTGGATTCAAAACCATGTATAGTCCATTGGGTAAGTATGGGTAAGTCAATTGTCTTGCAGCCTAACTTTCCTCACAGGCTTGTTTTGAAGATAAAAGACTCATGTCATGTGTACTAACCTTAGAGGAAGATCAGGATACATTTAATAGTAACAATAATGCAGTGGCCCCCAACCTTTTTGACACCAGGGACTGGTTTTGTGGAAAACAATTTTTCCATGGACCAATGGGGGTGCTGGGGGTTTTGTTGCCCATCCCTGCCCCCCATGGGGGTCTTCAAATGAGGGGTAGGCAAAGGTCACAAAGGCTACCCCTTCTGCCCATCTGGGACCTGGGCAAATGAAAGAGGTGGTGCTTTGGAGTGAGGCTGCGCTGCCTCTTTTGTGCCTCTTTCATCCACCTGGGATACGGGCGGGCAAAAGGGGTGGTGCAGTGTCTCTGTCTCACTCCGCAGCCTGGTTGCTAACAGGCCACTGACCAGTACTGGTCCACTGCCCAGGGGTTGGGGACCCCTGCAATAATGGAAACAACAAGCTTACTACTAAAAGAATACTTCAGAATCATTTATGGCCCATTATACCACAAAAGGTTAAGAACATAAGAACATAAGAGAAGCCATGTTGGATCAGGCCAACGGCCCATCAAGTCCAACCCTCTGTGTCACACAGTGGCAAAAAATGTTATATACACACATACACTGTGGCTAATAGCCACTGATGGACCTGTGCTCCATATTTTTATCTAAACCCCTCTTGAAGGTGGCTATACTTGTGGCCGCCACCACCTCCTGTGGCAGTGAATTCCACATGTTAATCACCCTTTGGGTGAAGAAGTATTTCCTTTTATCCGTTTTAACCTGTCTGCTCAGCAATTTCATCGAATGCCCACGAGTTCTTGTATTGTGAGAAAGGGAGAAAAGTACTTCTTTCTCTACTTTCTCCATTCCATGCATTATCTTGTAAACCTCTATCATGTCACCCCGCAGTCGACGTTTCTCCAAGCTAAAGAGTCCCAAGCGTTTCAACCTTTCTTCATACGGAAAGTGCTCCAGCCCTTTAATCATTTTAGTTGCCCTTCTCTGCACCTTCTCTAATGCTATAATATCCTTTTTGAGGTGCGGCGACCAGAACTGCACACAGTACTCCAAATGAGACCGCACCATTGATTTATACAGGGGCATTATGATACTGGCTGATTTGTTTTCAATTCCCTTCCTAATAATTCCCAGCATGGCGTTGGCCTTTTTTATTGCAAACGCACACTGTCTTGACACTTTCAGTGAGTTATCTATCATGACCCCAAGATCTCTCTCTTGGTCAGTCTCTGCCAGTTCACACCCCATCAACTTGTATTTGTAGCTGGGATTCTTAGCCCCAATGTGCATTACTTTGCACTTGGCCACATTGAACCACATCTGCCACGTTGACGCCCACTCACCCAGCCTCAACAGATCCCTTTGGAGTTCCTCACAATCCTCTCTGGTTCTCACCACCCTGAACAATTTAGTGTCATCCGCAAACTTGGCCACTTCACTGCTCACTCCCAACTCTAAATCATTTATGAACAAGTTAAAGAGCATGGGACCCAGTACCGAGCCCTGCGGCACCCCACTGCTTACCGTCCTCCACTGCGAAGACTGCCCATTTATACTCACTCTCTGCTGCCTAATACTCAGCCAGTTTTTGATCCACAAGAGGACCTGTCCTTTTACTCCATGATTCTCAAGCTTTCTAAGGAGCCTTTGATGAGGAACTTTATCAAAAGCTTTCTGGAAGTCAAGGTAAACAACATCTATCGGGTCTCCTTTGTCCACATGTTTGTTCACCCCCTCAAAGAAATGCAACAGGTTAGTGAGGCAAGATCTTCCCTTGCAGAACCCATGCTGAGTCTTCCTCAATAACCCGTGTTCATCAATGTGCCTACTCATTCTGTCCTTGATAATGGTTTCTACCAACTTTCCCGGTATTGAAGTCAGACTGACTGGCCTGTAATTTCCCGGATCTCCTCTGGAACCTTTTTTAAAGATGGGGGTGACATTTGCTACCTTCCAGTCCTCAGGAACGGAGGCAGATTTCAATGAAAGATTACAGATTTTTGTTAGAAGATCCACAAGGTTGGTAAATTCTATAGCAGCACATTATTTGCAAAGAAAAAAGGATAAATTTCTTTTAGTAGACATCAGTGAAACACAGAGGCCAGTACTCTCAAATGTAAAAGAGACAGATTTAGAACTAGTACAGCAAGAACAGGTGTGTCCTCCTGATTGTACTCATCTAACTGATGGAGAAACCTATCAATAGGATGCACCCTGCTGTAACAGGATGTGTCTGGGGCAGGCAGAATACACTGCCTTTAGTTGAGGGAGTAATACAGATTAAACCCCTTATTCTTTTCATCGCTTGGACATCCCAGAAATTGAACCTGTCTTCACAGAAATATTTTCCCTTAAGGTTTCTTAAAGTTACTCAATAGGGAGGTAGATACACTCTGCATAAAAAGGACTGTCTTTATTGTTATGTCCCACATAAAACACATCTCTGCCCTGCTGTCAAAAACCGGTTCCAGAAATGAGCCTAGTGAGCCCCATCACAATCTAAACCCACCTTCAGAAAATCCATGTATAATACCTGTAGAAGAGCAATCTTTGTGATGATACAGAGACAGCAACAGGACCACCTAGAACCTGCACTGAGAGCTTTTGTGCAGCTTTTTTCATCCACTCCCTCCAACAGTATTACTGAAAGAGGAGATGTCTTGAGGGATATTTTAAGAACTTCTGCCCCCTCATTGGTGTTTAATATCTGCTGCTGAGGTTGCTCAAAAATTACGAGGGGGGGGTGTAGCCACTACAGGTGGGAAGGTAGCCACCACAGTTCCTACTACCCCTAAAAAGATACTAACTAGTAAAGACTGAGTTGAGGACTTTTGCAATCTCAATCCCACCTTCAAGAGGGGTTTAGATAAAAATATGGAGCACAGGTCCATCAGTGGCTATTAGCCACAGTGTGTGTGTATAAATAAAATTTTTTGCCACTGTGTGACGGAGTGTTGGACTGGATGGGCCGTTGGCCTGATCCAACATGGCTTCTCTTATGTTCTTATATTCTTATCCCCTCCAGTTGTGCTGCCTACTCATGTTTATTTATTTATTCCCAAAATGCCTATGGTCAGAAACAAAGATGAAACCAAACCTTGTCATGAACATACAGAATAAAAGACCTAAGGGGAAGAATAGGAAGCGCTAGATAAGCTGGTTTCTTCAGTCAAACAGAAACAGCAGAATTCTACTTTTTTGAGGGAAATTTCACTCCTAACCCCATATTCTCCAGATAATTTCAGAGGCATCCACATCAAGAACCCATTTTTTCTTTATTGGTTAAGTAGCCTCCCCCCCTTTTTTTCCAGTAATAACTTCCTTATAAATCATTTTGGATTTGGCTCCCAATAGCTTACTTCCCCTACCTCCCATTAAGATTAGTATCCTACCAGCAATATTTCAGTGTCTAGAACGTTGCATTATAATTAACTCTGAAGATTTTTATTTTAAAGATTGACATTGTATTATATATCATAAAATGCGTACTTATTGATTGTATCTGACTTTTAAATTTTAATAAAAGTTATTTGGGGGGGGGGGAGAACCCAGGTTGTACTGTTCAGTTTTCACAACTGGGTTTTCATTTTGTTAAATGAGCAAAGCTAACTCATTCCTGTAGAAGAGAAACTGCCTGTATACCCTCCCCCTAACAGAAGTTTACAATGTAATTCTAAACAGAGTTTAAGCCCAATCATGTCAGTGAGTGAAACTCTATTTAGGACTGCACTGTTACAATTGGAAAAAATTGTATAGTTAAAAAAAAGATGGAAAATTTCATAGGAAAATAAATTATCCATTCCAGCAGTGGTCATTTTCCTATCCCATTGAAGGGGGCACACATTCCACCACACATAAAGTAAAAACATATAATATGTAGTTTGGCCCTATATTTGAACTCTTTAAGGCTGATCAGAGTTCATTAAATGAGCCTAAAAACCTTCCATCCATTCAAAACTAGCATGAAGAGAATTTTGCACATGATAGATCCAACTATCAGTTACTCATTTAAGGCCTGGAGACCTTTTTTGTACATATATGCATGCAAGCAGATATATTTAGATAGATGGTACCTTTCAGTTTAGTACATTTGGCTGTCTTCCTTCTTTCAATGACTTTTGATCAATGTGACTATCTCTCTCTATTTTTCCCTCTCTGCCTCTTATACATACCCTGCTATAAATCATTTCACTCAGTACACTAAATGATTAACATGGCCAATGGTTAACTAGCTCTACAAAGACAATACAACTGCATATCAAACCCCAAGAAAAGTTAAGCTAAGCCAAATGCAACTAACTAAGTTAAATGAGTTGCTATATTACTTCCTCCACACCTTATCTCTCCAGCCAGAGCAAACATTGCCACAGCTACCACCACTCCATACACACATGCACACTCTCTGCCTGGGTGGCAGTGGGGCACTTCATTTAATGAAAATCCCTGAACAACAACAAAAGCCTGGAACAAGAAAAGCATATGTGGTGCCATGATTGAACCACTTTGCCTTGAAGGCCCATCTATGTGCTCCTGGCCCTCCCTAGTTAGGCGGCAAGCGCATTTATGCTTGCCCATGGAGCCTGATGTATCCTAATGAGTTCCAAAGGGCTATGTGGGATCTGATCCCCCTGGTGGCCCGTTAGATTTCCTAGTGGAAGACTGGCATGTCCGTCTTTCCGAGGCTGTTGACGTGGCCACCCCCTGGCACCCTCTTTGCCCTCACAATCACTCAGCCCCTTGATATTCCATGGAGCTGAGACAAATGAAGCAGGAGCTAAGACAGCTAGAGAGATTGTGGTTAAGAGTTCATGATGAGGCCATGACAGCATCTTATAGGTCCTTTGTTCAGGCCTATGAGATGGCTACGAAGGCAGCAAAGAAGGAGTTTTATGCAGCCTTCGTTGTGTCTGCAAAATCACACCCAGCCCAATTATTTAGATTAATTCAGTCTTTGGCTTCTTTGCCTCAAGGTATCCCAAATGCTAGAGAAATGGCTATTGGCTGTGAGGCTTTTGCAAACCATTTTGCAGATAAAATCTCATTGCTCCACTGCAACCTCCCAGCCACATTAGATACAATATGTGAACTGGAGATCCCTTGTCCATCCTTGGGTCTGGTCTTGGACCAATTCAGCCCATTCTCTCAGGAGGAGGTTGACAAGATCCTGGCAGCTGTGAAACCAACCACTTGCCCCCTTGATCCCTGCCCATCATGGCTGATTAAAATCAGTGGGATTCCCTTGCTTGAGATTGTTAACACATCCCTGCTATCGGGGATGTTCCCAGGGGCTTTGAAGGAGGCAGTGGTTCACCCTCTCCTGAAAAAAAAAACATCTTTTGACCCTACGATCCTTACTAACCACCACCCAGTATCGAACTTATTGTTTCTGGGCAAGGTAGTGGAGAAGGTAGTAGCAACGCAACTCCAGGGTTTCTTGGAGGAAACTGACATCCTGGACCCCTTCCAGTCTGGCTTTCACCCTGCTCATGGGACGGAGATGGTGCTGGTCGCCTTAGTAAATGATCTCCAGAGGTATCTGGATTGGGGCGAATCAGTGCTGCTGATACTCTTAGATCTACTGGCAGCATTTGATACAGTCGACCACTAGGTGTTGACCCACCACCTTGCCAACACGGGGATTCGGGGATTAGCTTACAGTGGCTAACTTCCTTTTTCCATTTTCATGGACAGAGGGTGGCTCTTGGGGGGAATTGTCCCAGCAGCACCCACTCAAATGTGGAGTGCCACAGGGGGCAATCCTTTCCCTGATGTTATTTAATATCTATATGCGCCCCTTTGCCTTGGTCTGGAAACATGGGTTGGATTGTCACCAATATGCTAATGATACCCAGCTCTTTCTGCTCATGGATGGCCATCTGGACTCTGCCCCTGATGAACTGGGTGAGGTATTACAAGCCATGTCTGGTTGGTTGCACCAGAGTCGACAAGTTAAATTTATCAACGATGGAAATCCTGTTTCTGGATCAGGGGTGGGGGGGAGCAGGAAATGGGATCAGGCTCCTGCCCTTTAATGGAACTCAATTAGTGCCATCAACAGAGGTGAACTCCTCTGGGGGGACTCCTGGATGCCTCTTTATCTATGGAGGCCAGGTTGCCACCACTGCAAGGTCCACCTTTTCCCATCTGAGGTGGGCTCAGAAGTTGGTCCCCTACCTTACCTCTCATGATCTAGTCACAATGATTCATGCAATGGTCACCTCCAGATTAGATTACTGTAACTCTTTCTACATGGGGCTGTCCTTGGTCCTGCTCCGGAAACTCCAGCGGGTGCAGAACTCAGCAGCCCGGTTGTTGGCATTGAGGCCTATATGGGCGTGGATGCATCTGGTGCTGCACGAATTGCACTGGCTATCCATTGAGTACCAGATCCATTTCAAGGTGTTGGTGCTTGCCTTTAAGGCCCTTTTGGCCTGGAGTCTGCATATCTTTGGGATCGCCTCTCCCCATATGAACCCTTCCCTCGGCTCTGCCTTCAGCTACACAACATCTTTTTGTTCTGGTCCTAAGGACGCCATGCTGGCTTCAACAAGGGTCAGGGCCTTTTCGATCCTGGCCCCTACTTGGTGGAACGAGCTCCTGCTGGAGATCTGGGCCCTGCGGGACCTATCCAAGTTTCACAGGACCTGTAAGATGGAGCTCTTCTGCCAGGCTTTTAACTGATCCAGTGGGCATCCTTTGAAGTCACTGCTCCCCCTAGCACCATACCATCAAGGTGCTCAAGTTGTGCTGAAAGCTTCCAGCCTACATGCTGTTGTGTGGGCTGTTGCCAATTGTATGGACTACTGTTCTCAGATCTGACTTGACAGATCTGTAGATATGATGTTTAATTTTTGATGTGTTTCATTTTAATGTTTTAATTCTGTAAGCCACCCTGAGCCTGCTTGCGGGATAGGATGGGGTATAAATTGAAAAATTAAATTAAATTATTAGCGATCTTCCGTTTAAACATCAACTGTATTGACTGATTTTAGGTGCTGTCATCATTGGCAATAACTTAATATGATGGTGGAAAATGCATCAAGTTGCAGCCAACTTTGTGGAAATCCCTTGGGGTTGTCAAAGCAAGAGACATTCAGAGGCGGCTTGCCATTCAGAGGTGGCTTGCCATTACCTGACTCTAATAACTTAATAAAGTTTAAGCATTGCACTAGTTTAATCTGTGAAGTGGATAGCTGATATGGGATGCATATTCTTGTTCAGTTTATATTAACTAAAATACAATTTGTTCACTGTTTCATTTTCTTATAATTTACTTTTTAGTTTATTCAGTATAACTAGCCAGCATGGCTTGGTTTAATCTTTAAAGCTTGCAGATGAACTAGAAAATATGCATTGACTTTTGTGTTCTTAACACACATCAGCCCACTCTTACTTGAGTTCGTCACACAATGACATCTGAGGTATCAAAAGATATTTCCTCACTGAAATTGAAGGGGAAAGCATGCTGTTCCACACAAAGTTCAGATTTGGCCTAGTATATAAAAACTGCTGTTGAAAACCAAACATTAAGGCTGATCACTAACAGCATACTTTATAAGTTGCCTTGATAATCTCTCTATTTTTATTCTTTGTGACATAACTGCCAACCTGTAAAACAGTTCTTCAACATTTGCCATCTATTACTGGCTGAATTATATTTTTAGAGGCTTACATTGTGCATGACTTGTCTGAAGATGAAATCTCACAAGAAACCTAGGATACAATCAATCAAGTGATATGCAATCATGGTCGTATTATCTTTATGAGGAAATCCCATCATGGAAAGGGTAACCACCACTGACCACTAAGAATGAGCACAAACCACATTTTTGCAATTCAGCTTGGTTCATAGTTCGTGACTGAACCATGAACCGAACCATGAACCCATATGATTTGTGAGGCTGGTTTGCAAATTGACCGGGTTCATATCAGTTTGTGAGACATTTAAAGTTTAAATCCTTGCTTTCAGCTCCCCACAGCTTATAGCAGGAAGCAGAGGTTTCCAAACAGTTGAGTGGTGGGGACCACCACTCAGCTCTTTGGTTTAAATGGGGAGCAGAAAGCAGGGTTTAAATGGCTCTAAGCCATTTAAACTAAACAGGTGAGCTGTTTTTCTGCTCTTCATGAAATCCCACAAATTGCACCAAAACTCATGGAAATTTGTGGTGGTTCTTCAGTTTGCAAACATCGCTTTATGAAACATGAGCCAGCCCAAATTTATGACAAACTTTAATTTGTGCCCATCTCTACTGACTACTTTTTGGATTCTTGGGCATCACAGGATCCACATTGGAGTACAAAATGGTGGTAGGGCATCTGTTATTTGTGTCGTTTTGATTTCTAACAGGACACATCCACTTTATGGAAAAGTTAACTTTTCCATTGGTAATAGGGATTGGCAAATACTGTTTCATATTTGCAGCTGGTTCGTTAGTGAATTATCACTATTACACATACTTGTTCAGTCAGGGTTCAGTCAGATGATTTCAATGGGGAGACACATTTTCAGGTGTAATTTGAGATGCAATTCTCACAGATTGTGCCCTTCATCAAAATTATGCTCTCCCATTTATCATAGGAAATTGCAGTCTCCTGTGCAGAATGGGCACTGGCAGATGAGACAACACTAACTTGTGACTTTCTCTTCTTTTCAGCCAGGATTAATATTAGTGGGCTATTTTTTTAAAAAAACAAACAAACTAACTAACCAGCAGAGCATGTTGTGGTGAGGACAGCTAAACTTTGATGCACTTCCACTCCTTCCCTCACTACATTCTAAGTGCTATCAGACAGCAATTTCTTCCAGCCTGGCTCCAACAGTGAAGTTAACCAGCACAAGGAAAAACTTAGTAAAGCACTGGTGTGGACTGGACACCATTTTGTTTAAAAGTAGATTCTTCTGCTGGTTCAGAGCTTTTTTTGAGTTCCGCAGTTCTGACTGGCTTGGTGTCAGGGGTGTGTGCTTAATATGCAAATGAGTTTCTGCTGGGCTTTTTCTACAAAAAAGCCCTGTGTGAAACAATGGTGACATCAGGGGGTGTGACCTAATATGCAAATGAGTTCCTGCTGGGCTTTTTCCACACACAAAAAGCTGTGTACTGATTTAATATACAAATGGCAGATGGACTGCCTGACTTTTTCCCCTACAAAGGCATTAGCAGCAGTGATGGAAGTTTATGATTGTCAGCTGCTCACTCTCTTTTAGTCTAACCTGCCTTCCGGAATTGTTGCTGTGAAGGTAAAATAGAGGAGCAGAGAATAATGTAAGCTGCTTTGGTTCCCCAACGGGGAGTAAAGCAAACTATAAATATTTAAATAAATATATTAAAAACTATTCTCTACCCTATCTGCTGTCTATCTGCCAGCATGAAACACTTCTGCATCTTTCCCTTTTAGACACACTACCATGTCTGTTATGAGGGAAGTAGTATTGACTGGTGGCTAGGCTTTACTTCTGCCCCCCTTCCAATAATACACTTGTCATAATTGACTCTCTTCCCAGCAGATGTATGTCTTGGGGAGGAGAGGGATACAACATGGCTAGCATCTAGCATCATCCTTCTAGTCAGCAAAGCCAATGAATCTGCCATGATCTCTTCAGACATAGTCCTGACCATTTGACAGTATGTTCAAGCAAAGCATGAACACAGTAGGTAAGCATAGCTCCAGAATATGAAACAGCTCACATGAACAGGTTCTGTACATATATATAATCAGAAATCCCTCCTAAATAACTAAGATGGCACAAGGACTGGTCAGAAATGAAAAGGCTGTGCACACGCTTGGGACAATCCTGTTTGGCTAGATTATTGGTTAATTCTTCTGGTTGGATGTGACATACTACTAGGCACACACTTTCTGTATTATTGTCTCTCACCAATGTCCCTCCCACCTCCTGTGGCTTGGGAAAATGAAACCAAACTTCAAGGTGAAAGAATAACTGTCAGACTGAAAATTTCCCAACTGTTCACAAATACAAAAAATAATGATATACAGATTGGGAGAATCACAGTATTAGAGAATGGCTATAGGTCAAAGTGGATCTTGAGCTTTTATTTTTGATTGCAAATCTATATTGCAACAATAAGATACTTTCCCATAATCTAATTATCTGGAGTGCCCTCTTTACCCAGGTATTTGGTATTCCTTTCACTGATGCAACTGCATTTTATCACCTAATGTGATGACTTTTTAGTTGTGTTCACGGAGACAGAACAAGAAGCTTTCCCAGCAATGATCTACCTGAGCCTCCCACTCTTTTAAGTAGGACGAGTTCTTTTTTTGAAAAAACAGGTCAAGGAAGGGCTTTACAAACTCAGTAGTCCTTCTTTGAGAATATTCTTCATTTCTAAGTCATTTATTAAAGACAACTTTTTAAAGGATACCATCCAAAGTTCTCAAATAAGTGAACATCTGTTTCAGAGAGAAAAAGAACTACCATACAGAAATAGCAGAACACAATCGTAAGCTGGGAGTACACACTTAATTTGTGGAGTATTTTGAGAGAAATGCATTCTTCTATCTTAAAAGACTGACAAACTCCTTTCCTCTTTTCTCTATACACCATCTTTAATGTACAGTGTGAATCGGTTAGTCCCAACACATTTCTATTTATAAGTGACTGGCAGCTCTAGAGAAAATTCTGAATGCTTCAGCAAGGAATGCTTCCCTCCAAGGCTTTCACCTGTCTTTCAAAGGCAGAAAGCTGAACAGGAAGGAAGGGAACAGACTTTCCTCAGTTCCTTCAAAATTACCACAGGATCCATTTCACTGAATATATATTCACTGGTATCTTCAGTCTCTTCAGATGGAAAAACTAGGAAGTAGCTCTATCCACTAAATACTAAAACACAGTTTTTCTAGCATCTATAATGTTTAATGCAATCTTCCAACAAACAAATGGCATTACTTTCCAGTAGTTCAGAACAGGGTTTTGTTGTAGAAAAAGCCCAGTAGGAGCTTCAGGAAGCATGGCTTGGCCCCGTGAGCCTGGGGGGTGAGCTGGGCTCCAGGAAGCTGCCACTGCAGCACAGCTTGGTCCTGTGAGCCGAGCCAGCAAACCAGGCTCCAGGAAGCTGCCACCACAGCTTTGGGAGGAGAGCAGGAGCCCTGGTCATCTAAGGTGGAGCTGTGCTCTGGTTCACTCTGGCTCAAAAAAAGCCCTAGTTCAGAAGGTGATTCACTAATGGCACAATCTTAAGAATGTTTTCTGGGAGTAAATCCCATTGAATAGACTGGAACTGGATTCTGAATAGACCTGTTTAGAATTGCTCTCTCAATCACAAGTGTGTATATATATTAGTTTAGGACACTCCAGCACAAAATTATGTTTGAGTTGACAAATTTAACAGTCAATTAATCATGCAATCCTATATACAGTGGTAATTTTGTAGCCTGGGCAAGTTTGCAATTTTGTAAAAAATCAAACTTGTTTTGAAAAAATCAAACTTGTTTGGAGTAAAACACTGAGAAAGGTTTAGAGAGCCTCAGCTTTTCAATTACAATGTAACATCTGTTCACAGAAAACAGTGTATAGTAAAGAAATAAGGCACCATCAGACTATTGCATTCAAAATCAATAAGACGATCCCAGAGGAAGGATCATAACGATCCAAAACGAGAATGGACCGGTTTTGCTCGTTGGACTGTATTGTTTGCAAAGAACCTGATATCATTTTATGGACAGTAGTGAAGTTGTGTGCTTCGGATGGTATTTGTCACTGAAATTTACCTTATAATACTATGTTGTGAATGGAAAGTATTGCAATTATATTTTGATATTGTTTTGTAACACGGAGAGTATCTTTTCTGTCATTTCCTGAGTTTAGGACACTCCAGCACAAAATTATGTTTGAGTTGGCAAATCTAACAGAGTTAATTAATTGTACAATCCTATGTACAGTTGCAATTTTTTGCTGTCAAGTTGCAGAAAACTTATTGCAACCCCTTAGGGTTTTCAAGGCATGAGAGGAGATGAAATGATTTGCCTTTACCTACCTCTACATGGCAACCCTGGTATTTCTTGGTCATCTCCTATCCAAATACTGACCAGGGCCAACCCTGCTTAGCTTCTAAGATCTGACAAAATCAGACAAGCCAGGGCTATCCAGGTCAGAACTAAGCACAGTTATACCCTTTATGGTACAGTTAGAAGGGGAGATGTCCAGTTATACCCTTCTAAATCCACTGGAATCAATGGACTTTGAAGGGTGTAACACTGCTTAGGGCTCCACTTTTACTCTTGCAAACAAAAATGATTGCAGAATGTTATTGACCTGTGATCTCTAGAAGAATGAAACCTAGACCTAACACTTAACATTATTTTCTTACAACCATATAAAAATCATTTCATGTTACTGTATCAACCTAAGGTACAATCTTAGACTGGGGGAAATATGGGCAAATTGCATAATGCAATCTTGCCTCACATTTTGTTGCTAAAAAAAGGGAAAAAAGTACCTCATAATGAACAATTATTTTACTCACAGCATCTCAGGTCCAAGGACACATTAAAGGGAAAAAAGCATGGCTGCTACTGACCTTTTTGTCCTCAAAAGATGTGTTTGACATGACACCATCACATTCAGTGGCAGCCAATCAATATGAGTGGTGGTAGGAAAACAAGGACTTCAAGTTTGTATTTACCAGGAGATGCAGAGGATAGACCCTGGTCAATGGAAGCCATGCATCTCCATTATATGTACTCAGAATAAGTTCTATCAGAAGATAGTATGATAATTTCTGTGAATCTATATACTTGGAAACAAATGTATTGAAATCAGTTGAATTTAGGGCCACTTCATATGATACAGATGAACTTTAGCATGCTAAAAGTAGCCACCTATATCTGTTCCCCTGTTGATTTATAATGAAGTTTCATACTTCACAGCAATTGTACACAAACCATGTAAAATACACAGTACTCCACCAGTTTAATGCATCCTTTTACAAATGTGAGTGGGTTTCAGGGAACAGAACTGTATCCCCTTTGACGGGGCTTTTTTTGTAGCAGGAACTCCTTTGCATATTAGGCCACACACCCCTGATGTGGCCCATCCTCCTGGAGCTTACAGTAGGCCCTATACTAAGAGCCCTGTAAGCTCTTGGAGGATTGGCTATATCAGGGGTGTGTGGCCTTATATGAAAAAAAGTTCTTGCTGCAAAAATAGCTGTGCCCTTTGCAAATGCAGCTGATTTGACAATTCCTTGGCTTGATCTGACTGCACTTAATTAACTCATTGAGACAGAATGTGGAGAGGAATGTAAGACAATGTGGATGCTCATCTGGATGCACATTCCCCTCCACATTTTGTCTAAATTAATTATGCACAACTAGAGCTGGATCAAAATAAAAGCCATGCTGTACAGCTCTAGTATTTATTTATTATTTATTACATTCAATTTATATCCCGCCCTCTCCGCAAGCGGACTCAAGGCGGCTCACAACATTATACAATACAATCAGTCCAATAAAACATATAAAACCATAATTTACTTATTTCAATTTTAAAACCATTCTATGGCGCTGCTTCGGTAAAATATAAGCGGTATTGAATTCTCGACTGTGATCACCAGCATTCTGTAGGATGTCCGGTGGCAGCCCCTTTTCAATCAAACAGCAAAAGCCTGTTTAAACAATTCGGTCTTACAGGCCCTGCGGAACGCAGACAAATCCTGCAGGGCCCTTATGGCTTCTGGAAGAGTGTTCCAAAGTTCTGGTGCTGCCACCGAAAAAGCCCTAGATCTCGTTACACACAACCTGGCTTCTTTTGGGCCAGGGGCAGACAACAGATTTTTTGTCCCTGATCGCAGTGCTCTCTGGGGGATATATGGGGAAAGGCGGTCCCGTAGATAGGCAGGTCCCTGACCATAAAGGGCTTTAAAGGTTAATACCAACAGTAGTAGGCAATGAAACCACCAGCTCACATGGGAATTTAGGAAGCATCAGCACAGTTACGTTACCAATGGGCAGGACTTTTCGTGTAGAAAAAGCCCAGCAAGAACTCATTTGCATATTAGGCCACACCCCCTGACATCACCATTGTTTCACACAGGGCTTTTTTGTAGAAAAAGCCTCGCAGGAACACACTTGAATATTAGGCCACACCCCCTGACACCAAGCCAGCTGAAACTTTTCCTGTATGTTCCTGCTCAAAAAAAGCCCTGGCAATGGGAACAGATTCCCTTTTCCCACCACAGTTACAGAGCCAAATCTGACTGGATATGTGGTGTTATGATGTTGTCATATTCACAGTATGAGCCATAAATGGCTAAAATCATACCATGAAAAAGCCTTTCAAGTAACGCAAACTTGTTAAAGCCAAAGTTGCAGTGCAATACTGCAAATGCAGGAAATCCATTCAGCTTTGCTCCAGATCTACTGAGCACTGAATCCACCTGCTACAAACTCACATCATTCAAAATGCTTCTACATTTAAAAATTTGCTCCTCACCTTTTGTGGAGTTTTACATCTATATTTGCAAAAGAAGGAAGAAGGCCCTGCAGGCCTGCGCCCCACCCAGGAGCTGGAGGTTCGATTCAGTTGTCTCTCAAGATTGCCCAGTCATAGGTGGGAGGGGGCCTTGCTTTGAGTCTGGTTGGAACTGGGCTTTTATTCCAAGAGGGGGGAGGAGAAGTGAGTAGAGAGACTTGGAGTGGGGGGAGAGATGCCTCTTATCAGGGCTAGCACTAGAGGTCCTGTTGCCCCAGACAAGGATCCCCACCCCCCACGTGGCAGTGAACACACTGAACACACTCTCCACCACTCAGAGGCTGCCTTCCTTTGCAAAGCCTCTGAGTGACATGCACATCTCCACCACCTCTTTTGCCTGACCAGAACCTGGGCAGCCCCAGTGCTATGGACTTGGGTGCTCCAGGCCAGCACCTGCCCTGTGCTCCCCTGCCCACACTTGCCCCACTGCCACAACCCCTGCCCACAGGGAGACAGGTGCAGCAGCATGGAAGGAGGAGTGGGCAGGCTCCAGCTGAGCCGGGCTTGAGCGGTGTGCTCTTGGAGGTGCAGAGTGCATCCAAGAGCACACTGCAGAGGCATTCTCCTTCCTTGAAGGTGAAAGCAGATGTGAGGGGGGTGTTATCATCTGAGCTGGGCTTTCCTTGCAAAAGAAGCCCAGCTCGAAGAATCCGTGCCAAGAAGGCAAGAGCAGCTGGGTGGTTCATGTTCTCCTCCAAGCTGGGCTTTCCTTGTGAGGGAAGCCTGGCTCAGAGGAGAGCACACAGTGATGTGCTGTCTCACCACTCTCAGCTTCCCGGGGATGGGGCTTTGGGGAAGAGTTTGAAAACTCAGAGGGAAAGTTCTACAATTGCAACCTTAGATTCGGATGTTCAGAAAAACTATTCAGAAGTACTCTTGAGAACTGCGAGGCAAATCCAGGTGGAAGCGTTTTCGGTGCCCATTCAACAAAATGCATTTTCGGTGCCCATTCAACAAAATGCAGAAGACTTAAGAAAATGCAAAGCAAGACAGAAGTGATGGCGATATGCAATGTAGATGATTACTTTAAAATATGCACAAAGATGCAATTTTCTGCCTAGTGTAGAAACAGCCACATACGCAGTTGAATTAAGGGCATTTTTCCAAAAACGTTTCCATAATCCACTTAAACAGCAGCTTTCATAGGAGTAATCAAACCTCAAGAAAAGTTGGTGCAAAGTTAGCATACATGTGCTTGGCAAGGAACACCACAGTTCCATTGCTCATGGGCGTTTGCATAATACATATGAATGAGAGAACCAATTTATGCACAGAGTGTACATGCTAAACACATACTATGTAGGGCAGCCTTCACCCTCAAGTCAGTGGGCCAATTTTAAAGCTCTGCAAAGTGCTGATGAATCTTATTAGGTTGCTCCACACTCTTTCATGCTAATTCGTGCTCTGTGCATACATGGGAGAGGAAGAATCCCCACTAAATGTGCAGAGCAAGACTCAACTAGCTAAAAACCCCTGGGTACCTCCAAATGCACTACCGTTTCTAAACAATACTTGCATTAGTGGGCAGTGAGCATTTCTGAGAAATATTCACAAGCATTAGATAGCTCCTCTTTATTGGACACATTATATACGCAGGATCTTGTGCCTTGGTGTGATTGTTTTTCCTCTTTAGACTACTGAGCAGGCAGCAGTTCAGCATGGGAGAAGCTGATTCTGTGCAGCACTTCTACCATAAATCCATTCTGCTCCAAATTAGAAGGGCTATGAATTCCTGAGGCCAGATTGGACTGTATTCCTTGACTCTTTAGCTAGAGTCATATTCCATCTGTAGTTTGATATGGGTAGCCATGATGAAACCTGATGGTTCCATTTTTAATAGCTGTATTTTCCACCAAGATAAGATGATTGTCTTTTCTACCACTTTAAAAAAAAAAAAAAAACATTATGTGGCAATGCAATGCTGAGCCTCACATCCGAAATGAACTTTGAGTCTTCCTTGGACTTTGTCTAATCTAGTGTAAAATGTGCTTGACAAAGGTATTTGTTATGATGCCGTCTTGTGCAGCCTTTTTCAGCGCCCTAAGATAAGCAAGCAGGGCTGTTAATATTTAGTCTAGCCTTTTCCCAGCAATGATGCCCTTGTGTTTGATGATACTGGACCCTAGCTGGAAACTGCTCATAGCATCCACACTAATTAACATTTGTGAATGTGAATATTTTGCATGCAATTGACAACCCACATGTTATAATTTTAGTGAATAATATATCTTCTTTTATGAGCAAGTTTGAACACTTAGTTTGGGGATGAAAGGCAGGATATTAGTTTAACTAATAAAATCATACATGGAAATTGTAATTGAAAAAATATATCAGGGAGGTTATGCATTCCTTTCTTTTTATGCTTCACAGTGTTCTCCATCAAAAGGAAACAGTTGCTTAAATACATTAATGGGACTTTTGATTTGCTAATTTTTGTGTTTAAAGTTAATTTGACAATTGAAACATTTGAATTGAAACCAAAGGTTTCTGAACATTTGGTTTGTAAGTCATTATCTTGACATGGTCTATAAAATAGATTTACAGTCCTAGGCATAATTACTATGTAGTCTATTCCCACTGTATAGGAACACACTCCTACAAAACCATCCTAAGCAGAGTTAAAAAGGTAAAGGTAGTTCCCTGTGCAAACACCAGTCATTTCCGACTCTGGGGTGACGTCACATCACGGCGTTTTCATGGTAGACCTTTTTTGTTTATGGGGTGGTTTGCCATTGCCTTCCTCAGTCATCTACACTCCTTCCACCCAGCAAGCTGGGTACTCATTTTACCAACCTCAGAAAGAGGGAAGGCTGAGTCAACCTTGAGTCAGCTACCTGAACCCAGCTTCTACCAGGATTGAACTCGGGTTGTGAGAAGAGAGTTTGGACTGCAGTACTGCAGCCTTACCAATCTGTGCCATGGGGCAGAGTTATACCCATCCAATTTCATTGACATAAATAAGCTTAGAACAGGCATGTTTTTTTATTAGGATGGCATTGCCATATTCTCAGATACAAGCATACTGGTGCCCAATCGTCATGAAAATGAAGTAAAATATTGGGCTCTCCATATATATATATAAAAGTACAACTTGCTTCTCTGAGCTTTTCAAGTAAAATAAACACAGGATGGTAAACCAATAAGGAAATCAATATATTTAATGGCACAAACACAGTATGTTGCAATAAGAAGGAGATGTATTCACAGTTTCAGGGTGATGATTCTAAATTAATTTTAATGTAAACAACTTTGTAACAATATTGCTTTGATTTCTCACTGTGCTTCCATAGCAATCTATTAGTGCAAAGCAAATACTTTTGTACAGTGTTGAAGGTGGAGAACAAATTATGCCATTTTACAAATCAGAATTACAGTCCTCAGCTAAATTCTCTATTTCAGTTATAACAGCTCAAGTCAATAATTACTTACAGTTCTTTGCATGAGTAGTGGTGTTTCAGAGCAACACATTCCTTCATCATTAAAACTTGACTCCATATTAATTATGTCATCAATAACACCATCCATCTAATAAAACAATAGTTATAGATGAAATGGTTAGCGGTGAGATACATACCATAAATGGCTGGTCATCATTAAATTGAAAATAATCCATGACAAGAAAATGATAGTGACAAGCTCTTTTGCTAAAACACAGTTTAGGGTACAGAGCGCACTCCTTTTTCTGAACCTTATTTGTTCCAGTTCTTTAAGCTCCTTTGATGGAAGACCACCTTGGAATAAAATCTAAGCTGCTCCATTTTACATAATAATTCAGTTGGATTTATAACTACACAGTGGGGTCAAAACTGTTTATTGGCTTTTGGAACAATTTCAACTGCATTTTGGGATTTAATACTGCATTAAAAGTGCCTTTCTCTTTTCAGTTTTCAAGATGTAAAAAGTCTATATTACTGTAAATTTCTTTATTACTGCCTACCTTCTCTTTCTTTTTCATTTGATTCTGTTTGCTGTCAATTTAATTTGGCTACAAAATATATTGATGATATTGATCCCAGACCACCCACATGATTCATCAAGGAAAGAGTCCCTTCATTCTCATTTTTTGCCACCAAAAAAATAATCACATAACTAAATCTCAAACCTTTTTTTCCTGTAGAATGCAGCAGAACAGAGTTCCAGAACCTCTTTGTGGAAACAAAATTCTCAAAAAATGTTTAAAAGTGAATGAGCGGCACCCATGTGTTTCTCCTTCATTTCCCTCTTGAGAGTTCTGGCACCTCTTTTTCAGAAAAAAAGCCCTGACAAATCTAATCGGCTATATGGCATAATGATGTCTATTTATATGTGATGCATGACTGGCTGGGATTGTATACAGGTATAATTAAGGAAAATGAAAGGATCAGCAACTGAGAGAAAACTGCAGAACAAACAGAGAAAATTATTGCACCAAAGGGATTAACAAATCTGCATTGTGTGTCCCCAGAATTCATAGGATTGCTTATTGACTTGTGGAGAGAATTTCTCTACCAAGATATGCTACAGCAACAAACCATACCACATGTTCATGTTCTTCTCCAAGTGCTAGTAACTTGGTTGCTGGACTTCCAGGAGTGCTGATATCACTGGCAGGGGGCATCTGCCTACTCCTTAATATGGGTGTTGCTCCTGAAGAACTGACTAAATGAGAATGAGGAAGTGATAGAGTTTGGGTGGGCAGTCTGGTATCCAGAGTCAAGTACTGTTTCACTTGTTGCCTTGGTGTTTGTTGAATGTGATACTTGGATGGGTTTTCAAAGTGCGTCTGGACCTATAAAGAAAAGAGAATCAACAGCTGTCTAGTGATTTTTGACAACATAATTCTGACAGTATAACTCATAGTGTGATTTTCAAGCTGTCTCAATTTTTCTGTACCTGAAACAGCTTACTTTACAAACTTATTCTACCAACAGAAATACAAAGACAAACATTGCCCCAGCATATTCCTATTTAAAGCCACATTTTAGCTGAAACCTATGCATAAACTACAGTATACCTACATAGACAACAAACATTAAAACAGATGTTCTTATCATACAGGCATTTATTACAAAACAACTGAATTATTGTTTTTGAACAGAAACACATGAAAGCGTTTTTAATCCTGCTATTAAAATCAATACTTTGTTTTTGTTAGCTCACCTGGCAGTATGAGCAATCTGTCAGATGAGGCATTTTCTTAATATCATACAGAGATCCAGAAATAGTGTCCTAGCTGATTACTAATCAACCTCAAGCAATGTAATGATCTCACCAACCCTTTTAAGGACTAGTAAGAGTTTAGAGAAGCTAGTGAGGCTTTATAAATTAAGTGGTCATGCAAAAAAAAAAAAAAAACCCAGCTAATTGGGTAAGCCTAGGTCATCCTTTGATTGTGCAGACTGACAGCTACTACTTCAAACAACTCCCATCAAGTTCCATGAAACATTTCTGCAATGTATCTACTCCAAGGACATTGAGTATACAAGTTTGCTCTGTCCCATTCACCCTCTGGCTGTCTTGGCATGGTATACTATGACTAATACCAAATTTCTCCTAATCAATTTTGTTCAAGCGATCCTTAAGATTTAAACAATAGGAGAACTTTACTCATATTCTTCAATACTTTTTTTTTTTAAAACCCACTTCATATTGCACATCCTTTGACAAAATTACTTACGTTAGCAACGTTTTGATTCATTCTGGAACATATTAATATTAATTGTACTAATGCTTTTTTCCACTTAGGACACAATCCAGCCAGAATTAAGTACTTTAACATTCTTTTGGTTCCATGGAAAAGACAAATGCATGAAAGCCAGTATGATGTAACAGACTGTCAGACTAGGACTGGGAGACCCAGATTGGAATCCTAACGGTACCATGGGGTCACTAGATGGCTTTGAGCTAGACATTCTCCCTCAGCCTAGTCTACCTCATAGGATTGTTCTAAGGATAAAATGGATAAGGGCAGAACTGATAGTGCAAGCTGCTTTTGGTCCCTATCCTTTAGTCATAACACCGAAGCCATGGTGGCAAATCCCAGCATCCTGATTCATTGCAGTCACCAGGACTGTACTGCACCAAGTATTGACTGACACTCTTTCTGTCACCACTTTCTGTTACCATTGGGTAGCCTCTCTGTCACCCACACACTGAAGCCTACCCCACATTCTTGCAGGATTGGCTTGCAATCTGTCTCTGTTGTGCCATTGGCTGATTCTGCTCTCCCCCCGCCCACCGCTGGCCCTGCCAGGCAAGAACACAATCAGATAGCCACTATAATAAAGTGGGTTCTATGCATCGCTGAGGTGAGGTGGTAGTGAAACATCAGCTTTTTATGGATTTCAGCATAGTATAGGCTAAGCATAAGACTGACGAACTGGGTCAATGGGGCCAACCTTATACAACTCAGGGTTTCTGCACAAGCATGCTATTGGATCATTCAAACTAGCAGGGGGCTTGTGATTGGTGCAGGGCAGCAGGTATTTGGATCCTGCTGCCCATTGTTCCCAAATCCCCAAGCTCTGGTCTGTGAGAAAAAGACCCCTAGTTCCAGAACATCATAGTCACCCATTTGCTTGCCAGGGTGCCTGGAGACTCAACTCACACACATCTGCCAGGAGATCATGGGTTTTATCTACCAGAATGAAGGGACTTATGTGTGAGTACTAACAGCCACAACGTTGCAACAACACTCCGTGTCTCTGGAGGAGTGCTAACCAGGAGAACAGATGGGTTTCCAGTCACTCCGTGCGATCACCATCTCGGTCGTTGCAGTGGAAGAAGGTGCGTCGCCAGGAACTGTCCAGGCAAGCAGTTTCCAGCCTTGACCATAGAATCCATATGGGAAGGCTAACATCACCAGCAGCTATCTTCCTGCAGTGCCAGACTCCGTTACAGCAAAGTGAGAGGCTCACGTACTCAACAGATGTCACCTATGCATAAGGCCATCCAGCTTATCTTAGGCGTGGATCCTGCCAGACTGCCTAAGCCTTTGTCTAACGGAACCCAAGAAAAGACTGGTGCCAGTAGAGGAATGAAGAAGAGGAAGAACATCTTCACCTAGATCCAAGTGTCTTTGTATAGACCGGATGTTACCTTAGGTAGCAATTTGGCCATCCATTGTCAGCTTTTTAGATAAGTTTGATAGTTTTAATCATCCCCACCTCAATAATTTCTCCCATTCTTTCCCTTAATGGTTATCCTGGAGCCTCCCCCTTTGGCCCATTGTTACCTGGAAGTCCAATCAGGTAACCAGGGCCAAGCCTGCTCATTGGCCAGATATGGGCATCCAATCAAGTGCCCCCAATAAACTGGCTATTGGATACTTCATTTCTATGCATTTCTCTCTATTTTTATTAGGACTGTATGTGTGTTGTATGTACTCATTACCTTGTATGTGTGTTCTATATTTTTCTGTAATAAATTTTAATTGTTTTACTTAATTAGTGTCCTTGGTAAATTTAAGCAATAATTTCTGGAAGTGGAATTCTGTATACATAGATTCTGGATCCTTTTTAAGCTATAGGTGCCCACCTGTCAATTCCCCAACCTCTTTTGAGGGCATTTTGGCTTACAGGTCGTCTGGCTTCAATGAGCCAGGTAGGAACATCCAATTCAGTTCTCACTTGAGTCCACATACATAACAGCCACTGATCTCTCAGAATTACAAAAGCTATCTAGATAGAGAGCAGAGATCAGCACCCCTTGAGGTATTGGGGTGGGGGTGAATGCCTTTACCAGGGTGGTGGAAAGACAGCAAAGCTGGGGGGGCACTCATCCAGAGGCCTTTAGTGGTACCTTTCCACGTTGGTAGGAAATTCCTAAGGTATCAATACAGACCGCTGAGGGAGAGGTCTTCCCTACTGGGAACCACTGTTGCCAATCTCCAGGTGAGAGCTGGAGATCGCTCAGAATTACAACTGTTGTCCAGATGGCGGAGATCAGCAACTCTTGAGGTACGAGGGAATGAATGCCTCCACTTGGGTGGGTGGGAAGACAGCTAGGTTGGGGGAGGCACTCACACAGAGTCCTTTAGTGGTACCTTTCCAGGTTGGTGGGAAATTCCTGGAGATTCTATGGTGGAGTTTGAGGAGGATATACAAGTTAGGGCATCAGAGCAGGCTTTGCCAGACTCTGGTTCTTGCTGAGGATGCTGACTGGGTGATTTCTGACCAGTCACAGACTTTCAGCCTAACCTGCCTCACTTGGTTGTTGTTGTTCAGATCACATGGGGGGGGGAGGAGAATGATGAAAGCTGCCTTGGTCGTCCCCCCGCACTGTGAAGAAAGACTATCATTTTCCTATGGAGAGGCTGCAGGGAGGGGGAAGTCAATGGAAACCTGAAGTCAGAGGGGCAGATAAAGGGAAGGAGATAGGTTGCCAACTCCAGGTTAGGAAATTCCTGGAGATTTAAGGGGTTAGGCCTGGAGAGTGTGGGGTTTGAGGAGGGATAGGACCTCAGACAGGTACAATGCCATTTTCTCCTGGGGAACCACTGGAGATCACTCAGATTTACAATTGCTCTCTAGATGGCAGAGATCAGCTCCCCTTGAAGTGTGTGTGTGTGGGGGGGAGTCAATGCCTTCACTTGGGTGGGTAGGAAGACAAGAAGGGTGGTGGGCACTCACCCAGAGCCTCCTCCTAGAGCCCATTGCATTTTTCTTCACAATGGGCTTTACTCCTAGTTAACAACAACAACAATTTTTATTTATATCCCGCCCTCCCCGCCGGAGCAGGCTCAGGGTGGCTAACAACATAATTTCATATATTGGTCATACAAATATTGAATAAAATTACATTGACAGTTTAATTAAAATTCTGATTAAAATTCTAAAATTGATAAAATTAATAAAATAAACTAGTGCTATGATAAGTAATAAAATGCCAAAAAAAAAAAGTCATTCCCATTATAAGACAGTCCAGCTGCTTTCAAAGGCATAATCTCTGTCAAGCACACAGGACTGCGATGATTACCTCCAGGCCCTAGCCAATCTTGAAAATGTGTTTCTTCAGCTGCATCAATATCATTACCATCCTGTGCTGGAAACTTTCTTTTGTTCAAGTGCTATCGTATTGTAAGTAGGTATTACCAATAAATTCATAAACCTGCTAGATGCCACTCCATGGCAACTGAAATGCTTTCAAGAACATTACATTAGGAAACCACTTCAACTCCTTTCTTCTTGTAAATTCTCCACCACTAAAGAAAAATTAAAAAGGCATGCTCAAAATTGCTTAGGACACAATGCAGCCAAAATTAACACTTTAACATTACACTGGTTTCAGGGGAAAAGCATGGTCTTGAATCAATGAGATTTTTTTTAAAAGGCATCTCATAAGTCTTTTGTCACTGAGTCCACAATTTGAAATCAAGTATCTAATGCTTCAAGGACAATATTAGATTATTATAAATCATAATTTTAATTCTATTATCAAGATAGGACAAAAAAGTATATGCTATGGGGAAAAGGCTAATATTCTGCATTCTGGAATAAGATTCAGACAATTATACTGACATCTTTATTTTGCAGATTGCCAGAAGAATCACTTCTGGTCTATAACAAACTGTCCTCACGGATGGTACAGAGATATTTTTTTAACCTAATCTTTTTCTCTTGAGTGCTTATATTGACTAAGTTGCAAATTTCTGGCAAGCTTTCACAGCTATTTCCTGTCCTAAATCTTTTCAGTTGCACTTTTGTTCATTGCTTCTTACACTATTTCATTTAGGGAGGACATGGGCTTCATTTTTGCAGTTTGGTTTGTGGTTTGTGAACTGATCTGGTTCGTATAAGTTCATGAACCATTAAAGTTTAAACCTCTGCTTTCTTCTCTTTGCAGCTTTTTATAGGGAGAAGAAAGCAGGGGTTTTCATAGGGAGAAGAAAGCTGTTTGGTTTAAATCAGTGGCCCCCAACCTTTTTGGTCCCAGGGACTGACCCCAGGGCTGGCCAACCCACCATGACCCCAGGGCCAGCTGAGTAGGGGCACCAAATTCGGCCTCCCCACCTCCCATGCTCGGGAAGGAAGTGGGGAGGAGGCAAGGGCAGCGCCGCTCTTTCAGCGGGTTGTTGACACTGCTGCCATGGTTTTCCCCACTGATCAATTGATTGGTGGGAGGTCGGCCTGGGAGGCGCTTCACCACCACTTCCCAAGCCTTAAAATGGTGAAAACAGTGGGAGGTGGGGGCACTGCGGGGGACAGGAGTGAGGCTGTGGGAGGGGGGCGAGGGGCAAGGCTGCATGGCCCAGTTGGAAACAGGCCGCAGACTAGAACCAGTCCATGGCCCGGGGGTTGGGGACCCCTGGTTTAAATTGCTCTGAGCTATTTGAACTCTGCTTTCTGCTCTCTGCATGGTGGGGCCTGGCAAGGAGGGACGCTTGCCTCCACTGGGAAGGCTGGTAACCCTAGGTTTGACTCTTGGTCCAAAACAGTTACCTACTTATTACTGTGATCAAATTGTTTATCCCTGATTTTGTTTCATCATCATTAATTTCTGCATTCAAGTATTTTTCTATGACATTTTTGGCATTAAAGGTCTAAAACTGCATGACAATGGCATGGCATGTTTCCAAATCTCTATGGATGTTCTGGAGCAGAGCTCCTGCCTCCTGCTGCAGTTCATTAAGCTTCCTCTTGTCAGTCAGAGGACCTTCAGGAACACATAAGGGGCAAAGTGGGAAATCAGCAGAAAATGCCATTTTATCTGCAAATGTGAGTATCAATTTGTCAGATGAACTATGTGGCTGGAGACATACCCTCATACATAAAATAAGAAACAAATGAAAATACACCAGATTAAAACTATGAAAATGATAAAACAACTGTTTGTTAGACATGCACATAGGGGTTTTCTTTTTGGTTCTGCATGACAAAATACATCCACAGCTAGAAGAAGTAATGTGTGTATTATTGTGTATTGACAAGTGTGTTGTGTTGTTTTACAATTTGTACATGCTGAATTGTAGAAAGATCATTTATCTATACCACTTGTCATCTTGTACGTGTATATATATATATATATATATATATATATATACACACACACATACATACATACATACATACATATACACACACGTACAAGATGACAAGTGGTATATATATATATACAAGTGGTATATACACACACACACAGACACAGGGGTCATTTTGTAGAAAAATAGGTTGTGGAGCTCATCCAGGGATCATTATGCAGCTGCACATACTATTCAATGGACAAGGAGGTGGAACTCTCAGAAGGAGGAGGAGGAACTCTCAGAAAGGTTCAGGAGCTGTGCTACTGTGAACTCCCACTGAATCTGAGGCCTGTATGTGTGTGTGTGTGTGTGTATGCAGATATTATCTTGTGTGTGTGTGTATATATATATATATATATGCAGATATTACCTTTTTGTTAATTTTACCATTGTTTACCTTTATTATTCCATGGTGATTTGTTATCTGGCATTACAAATTCTAGATATGGTTTGTTATTATTCTGGTACTGGAATGTGCCATCAAGTTGCAGTCAACTTAGGGCATCCCTTGCCGACATGGGGATTCAGGGGTTTGCCCTTCAATGGCTTACCTCTTTTCTCCAAGGTCGGGAACAAAGGGTGGCCATAGGGGAGCAATCATCCCGGAGACACCCACTCATGTGTGGTGTACCTCAGGGGGCAGTTCTCTCCACGATGTTATTTGACATCTACATGCGCCCCCTTGCCCAAATCATCCGGAGTCATGGGCTGGGATATCATCAGTATGCGGATGACACCCAGCTCTACCTATTGATGGGGTAGTGGCTATGTCCTGGAAAATCTGGATCTGGCTTTGCAAGACGTAGGGAAATAGCTCAGGTAGAGTTGACTGAAATTGAACCCAGTGAAGATGGAGGTTCTGTGTCTAAGCCGAGGCAGTCTGGGAAGACAGATCCCTTTGCTGACCTTTGATGGGGCACCTTTAGCACCAGCTTCTAAGGTCAAGAGCTTAAGGGTACTCCTCGAGTCCTCATTGACTATGGAGGCCCAGGTGGCAGTCACTGCCAAATCCACATTTTATCATCTTAGATGGATAAGGCAGTTGGTGCCATCTCTGGAGTGCAGCAACTTAGCCACAGTAATCCACATGACAGTCACCTTGAGAATAGGCTACTGTAATGCCCCCTACATGGGGCTGCCCTTGATGCAAACCCGGAAGCCGCAACAAGTGCAGAACACTGCAGCCAGGTTGTTATTGGAGCTACCTTTATGGGAGTACATTCAACCTGTGTTGGAGATATTGCACTGGTTGCCTGTGGCATTCCGAGCTCGCTTCAAGGTGCTGGTTATGACCTTTAAAGCTCTATATGGCTTGGGACCTGTCTACCTCCAGGACCGCCTTTCCCCACATGAACCTCAGAGAGCACTATGCTCAAGCTCACAAAACCTCTTAATGATCCCCAGGCCAAAGGATGCTCTGCTGTCTACCACCAGGACAAGAGCCTTTTATGGTGGCAGCCCCTACCCTCTGGACTGCTCTCCCTGAAAACATCAGGGCCCTGTGGGACTTGCCACAATTCCACAGGGCCTGCAAGACAGAACTGTTTAAACAGGCCTTTAACATCTAACGGAGGCATCCAGTACTTCCCCACCCCACAGCATCAATATCTTAACCTGACCCAAACAGAAATGTAAGGCGCTCAATAATATCTAATAACATCACAGTAACAGCGCTAATCAAGAATTAATAATAATGCCATCTAGTGATTAAAACTGTATACATTTGAAACATTTTAGTAATTTATTTTGATTTTATTGTAACAATTTAATTTTATGTTGTTTTAATTGTTGTGAGCCACCCTGAGCCTGCCAGGGAAGGGCGGGATATAAATATAAGAAAGGAAGAAAGGAAGGAAGGAAGGAAGGAAGGAAGGAAGGAAGGAAGGAAGGAAGGAAGGAAGGAAGGAAGGAAGGAAGGAAGGAAGGGAGGGAGGGAGGGAGGGAGGGAGGAACAGAGCTGGTTTGCCATTGCCTGCCTCCTTACTAATGTTTGAAAAGCCCTGTGGCACAGAGTGTTAAAGCTGCAGTACTGCAGTCCTAAGCTCTGCTCACGACCTGAGTTTGATCCCTGACAGAAGTTGGTTTCAGGTAGCCTTCCATCCTTCCGAGGTCAGTAAAATGAGTACCCAGCTTGCTGGGGAGAAAGTGTAGATGACTGGGGAAGGCAATGGCAAACCACCCTGTAAAAAGTCTGCCGTGAAAACGTGAGAGCAACGTCACCCCAGAGTTGGAAACTTGCTTGCACAGGTGCAGAACACTGTAGCCAGGTTCCTTTTTCCCTGCTTTTTTTGTCTGTCTTGTCTTGAGGATTTACTTCTTTTCTTTGGCTTTACATCAACATAGTAGAGCAGGATGTGTTTACAAGTCAGTAGCCAACAAATTAGAAACAAATTAACAAATTAAAAACTTAAGTATCTGAGCAAGACTTTTTAAAAATCCTTGTTACAAGAAAGAAATCATATTTGTCTTTGTTGGCTTTTTTTCCTTTTATTTTTTCAAAAGAAAAAGGGGGTTTACAAAAGGGGAAAAAGTGAGAAGTGGGAAGTATAAATCCGTCAATGATTTTCAAATTTTATGAATAATTACATACAAAAGTAAAATCAACTGTTTTAGTGAAAATATATAATTCACATGTGAGAGTAGATATTAAAACATCCTTATTGCATATTTTGAAGTGAGTTCACTCTTTAAAAGAATAGATAAGAATTTTCTTGCTTGCAATATTCTATTAACAATAAAAAAATTATATCTTTTACAGTTAGCTGGTCTTTGGGGGCTTTTGAAAAACTTGCTTGTTGTAAAATGTACCTGTTGATCCATGTGATTCTTCTCATGAACCAGTCTTAAGTCAAGTATATACAATTGGCTACCTGTGTTAACAGCTGAGAAATATTTAAACAAATGTTCTCTTTGGGCTGGGTATTCACTTGCCCCTCTACTCATTCACAGTCTCAGAAGCTAGTTTTAATTGCAGTGTAACTTCTTGACATCAGTTTCATGAAATCAAAAAGTTCTATATGGGCACCAAGTGGACACTATTAAATCAGCTCATAGAAGAACCTTTTTTCATTAATTGTCTGTGGTAAGGGAAAAGACATTGTGCCTAGTTCTGTGAGGGCAGACGGCACTATTTTTATATGAACATCTAAGGACCATTCCATGAACACATCTACTATATCAGAAGAATTCAGCCTCTATTAAATTGTGAAAAACTGAAAATCTATGCCACCCAATTCCTCAGCAGCTGCCTCTTCAACAAGATAACTCTGCCCTGCCATAAGCCACCAAAGTGCTCTGTTTTTTTAAAAAAAAAATGATTAATATCCACAATATATTTATTTAGCTATTTATACCCCATTTTTCTCTGCAATGGAAATCCCAAAACAGCTTACAACATTATTCCTCTCTCCTCCATTTTTTCTCACAATCTTGTGTGGTAGGTTAGTAAGGAGAGTAACTGGCATGAAGTCATCCAGCAAGCTTTTATGATAGAGTGGGAATCCACATCCAGCTCATACTCTAACCATTAGACACACTGGTATGACAGCAGTAGGCTGTGCTCTAGACCAGGGGTGGCCAACGGTAGCTCTCCAGATGTTTTTGCCTATAACAGTATGGCCAATGGCTGGGGCTGATGGGAATTGTAGGCAAAAAACAACTGGAGAGCTACCGTTGGCCACCCCTGCTCTCAACCCTTTGGTTTCTTTCCATGAAGAAACTCCCCATCTGTTTCTGCCCCAGACCTTAAGGAATAGACAAAAGACTTATGGAGGATGACAGGAACTTCTGTCTCAGTGCAGCAGCTCACATGACCAAGCCATAAATCGAATTGCTAATTTTAAAAAATTTAGTACTGTTTTATTTTCTTGAACCTTTATGCCTACTATAGCACATCCTTTATATTCATATGCATGATGGGAAATTACAGAAGAATACCTGTCTTGCCTAGAAGAAACATTACTGTGTGTAGAAGCTTTCAAGTTAAAACAAAACACCCTTGTGACATTAAATACAATCTTTTACATTCAGTTTAATGTTAACCTTTGACACCATATTCACCAACAAATTTTAAACAAAAAGGGAACAAACTCAAGGAACAACTGTTTTCGTGATTCGCTCACCCTCTTCTATAGCAAAGGCTGCTCAAAGCTTACTATTGAACAGGCTATTTTAGTACCAGTATCCTAAAAATATCCTGTCCTGTATCTGCAGAGGAAGGAGGCTAAATTCTTTCTCTACTATAGCTGTCCGGCATTATTAAACCATCATAGCTCACAGAGAGCTATCTTTAGACACTGCGTCTCTTACAATGCTGTAACACCAGCATAAAGAGCTATTAAGCCAATATAAAAGCCAATATGGTAAAGTCAACCAAGTGTTGGACTTGGTCTGGAAAAGTCTGTCTTCAAAATTCCTGCTCAGTCACAGATTTATTGGATTAATTTATTACTCTTCTGAATTTAGCAGGTGTTGCATGGAGATGAAATGGAGTATTTCCCCCTCTATGCCATCTGGACAAGGGTGGAATTATGCATAAAGTAATAAAAACATATGTACATGCCAGTGGAAATGTCATAATACATACAACACACTAGAAATGTGCAAACATTTCCATTTCTGCCTTAGATGTAAATGATATTTACACACATGAGTTGCCAGAAACTTGATGGTAAAACTATAGAATTTCTAGTGATTCCTAGAGAGGTCTGACGTCACTTCTGGGTTTTCCCTAGAAATGATGTCTGCTGTTGCCCCAATGGCTATTTAATTTTTTTTTTCTATCACCACTGCTCTGAGTGGCAAAGAACAATAGGAACTGGGGATGGGAATTCTCCACCCCTTTCAGGACCTTCTGGCTCCTCTGCCTACTTATGTGTATCTTACCAACTTCACAGAAACCCTGTTTGGAAGTTACAGTAATACACATGTGATCTGTGTGCAGGGTACACTTGATTTTTCTTTAAAAATGTAACTAATAATTAATCCATGACATCCTCAGCCTAGTGTGTTGTAGTGGTTAAGAGTTTCAGACTAGGATTTGGAAAACCAAAGTTTGAATCCCCACTTGTGCCAATTCTATGACACCAAAAGAAGGTGCCCCTATCCTCCATTATTTCCAATGGAAGGAAGGCATTTAAAAGGATTGTGGTTTCTTTAAATGTGATGGGCAGAATTCCCTTCAGAGTTCAATCATGCTTGTCGCAACCTGGCTCCTGCTTCAGCCCCAAATGCACATGGCAATTTAAGATTTAGTATTGGCAGTGTTGAACATAAGAACATAAGAACATAAGAGAAGCCATGTTGGATCAGGCCAACGGCCCATCAAGTCCAACACTCTGTGTCACACAGTGGCAAAAAATGTTATATACACACATACACTGTGGCTAATAGCCACTGATGGACCTGTGCTCCATATTTTTATCTAAACCCCTCTTGAAGGTGGCTATACTTGTGGCCGCCACCACCTCCTGTGGCAGTGAATTCCATATGTTAATCACCCTTTGGGTGAAGAAGTACTTCCTTTTATCCGTTTTAACCTGTCTGCTCAGCAATTTCATCGAATGCCCACAAGTTCTTGTATTGTGAGAAAGGGAGAAAAGTACTTCTTTCTCTACTTTCTCCATTCCATGCATTATCTTGTAAACCTCTATCATGTCACCCCGCAGTCGACGTTTCTCCAAGCTAAAGAGTCCCAAGCATTTCAACCTTTCTTCATAGGGAAAGTGCTCCAGCCCTTTAATCATTCTAGTTGCCCTTCTCTGCACCTTCTCTAATGCTATAATATCCTTTTTGAGGTGCGGCGACCAGAACTGCACACAGTACTCCAAATGAGACCGCACCATCGATTTATACAGGGGCATTATGATACTGGCTGATTTGTTTTCAATTCCCTTCCTAATAATTCCCAGCATGGCATTGGCCTTTTTTATTGCAAACGCACACTGTCTTGACACTTTCAGTGAGTTATCTATCATGACCCCAAGATCTCTCTCTTGATCAGTCTCTGCCAGTTCACACCCCATCAACTTGTATTTGTAGCTGGGATTCTTAGCCCCAATGTGTGTTGGTGTGATATAGGCTAACATTTTAAACTTCTTTTTTAAAAAATTATTCTGCTGCTATAACTCTGTAGCCCAATATAATATCAAGACATTAATCCAAATAGAATGCATAATAGGTATGTTTTTTATCCATGCATGTCCTCAATACACTACAAAGCTTTATCTTAAGAAAAGGTTCTTAATGTAAGCAGAACTTTATCTGTGTCAAAATATCAGAGAATATAATCCATTTTTTTAAAAAAAGAAGTGAATACTCACAAACAGAGTATACATCTAGCAGCAAGAACAGAATTCACCTGCCTTATGAGTAATACACATTAATTAAAGAGAAACAAAATAGAATATTTCCCAAATAAAAGGCCAACAATATGAGATACACATGCTGTATTTAAAAAGGAGGGAGAATGATTTTGGTAACTTCAGTTTATGGATAGAGGAAATATATTGGCAGATCAGTTACCTACCGGCATTGATTAGATTCTAGCAATTTAAATAATCAATCCTAGAAAGCACTACTACCTCACAGACACCCTGTTCCTGAAGTGAAAGCAAATCTTGCTAATGACAAATGAAAAAGAAAAGGAGTATTAAATATTTGACAATGAATAATGTATGGCTAATTAGTTTGTGTAAACCTAGAAAGAGAGAGAGCAAAAGGAGGGGGTGGGCTTCAGAGGACTTCTTGGACCTTGACTGGAATTTTGGATAAAGCAGAAGTGACTCAGCTTTTTTGAAAGGGAAAAAAACTTCTCATGTTACAAACAAAAAACCTGGTTACTGGAGTAAAGAATGTAAATTATTGAAAATTCATAGGTTATTGCTTTTAATGTTAAAATAGCTGTTTAATGTATGCACAAAATACAAATGCCTTTCCACCCTCTCCTTCACTTAAATCCCTTACAATTTCTTCCCTTCTTTCTCTCATTCATACCTTTCAAACTAGACAAAAGTTTTACTCTAATTTGCTTTGTCAGTTTCCTGTTTGTCTGTGTGTGTGAGGGGGGGGGGGCAAGTGGGATGTGCTACATAAATTTCTGTGAAACCACATTATCATCCTTATTGATGCTTCCTCTTAAGGTTAAAAAAAATAGTCTCTCATCAGCTGCTCCAAATATCTCCCACACTATTTATTTTTAAAGGATTGCTAACACTGTCTAAAAATTTTCTTAGATTTACTTTCAGCTCCAGTCATTTTTTTGTTGTTGTTTTCAGGTAATGAAAAATGTACATCAATATACTATTGAATATATAATATTATTGCAGATCTGCAGTGCGGTCCTAAACAGAGTTATATTCTTACACAGACAGTGTTCAGCTTTTAGTCATAATAATCAAATAACTTTAAGGATTTGGCTCTTGTTCAAAACTGAGATAGGCTTTGCCTGCATATCAGATTAGAAGGGAAATTCCTGAGGTAAAGCAGGCTATACCAGTTCATGCTAGAAGCAAGGACAATGCTGAATTAAAGCCTGTGGAGGCCCTTAGGCAGTCAAAATCTTGGGGGCTCCCTCGCAAATTATCTCAGAGTCGGAGTGCCCACCCCACTGTCTGCAGCCCCTGCTGCAGCCTGCAGGCACTTTCTCAAAAGCTCCTTTGACAAAGCTGTGGAGGAGATGCAGAGGCAAACTTGGCAAACATGCCAGCAGCAGCCATACTAGGCAAGTCAGGCAAAGAGTGGCTCAGTTGCTGGCTGCGCATGCAAGGCTGGGAGGGATGCAAGCAGGGGGTAAAATAGTGAGGGGAGGTGGCCTGGGGTCCCTAAAGGCATGGGCGCCCATAAAGTTTGGTTTTTATATTGTTGTGTACTGCATTTTGGTCCCTGAATTTCCAACACAGCACCACTACACGTGCTGAGGTGAACCGCAGGAAACTGCGGGTCACCTGACTGTAAGGGACAGATGCTGACTGCCTATTAAGATCTGTGGTGCAAACTCTAACTGTTCACGATTGGACTGGACAGGGAGTGGGTTGTTCCAGGTGAATGCATATAAGGGGGGACCTGGCCCCTCCATGTTCTCTTGTAATGTGCTCACGAATAAAGTATGTTTGCTGTTGAAAGTCTCTGAACCCAGTACATTACACTGGCGATGAAGGTGGGATTCTGTTGAGCCAGCTTATCACTGCATGCTCCGCACCCCGACTCCAGTGCCTTAACCATGTATGGAGCAATGCATCGTGGCTGGGATCATGGCTGTTGCTCCAGGACACCAACTACCGGAGTTCAAACCGATGAGGCTGGACCTGTGGGAGTCATGGGTGGACCAATTCAAATATTACATTGAGCTGCACAAGATGGAGGAAGCAAAGGACCAGAAGGCCCTCTAGCTGATAAAGCGCCTCATCATGCCAACCACACTTGCAGCCGTCACCTTCGGGGGCCTAATCAAGGCAGTGATGACCACTTGTCGCCACAGCCAACCCATCTCACACACTGGCACACGTTCTACATGACGCAGCAGGGACAGGCTGAGTCTGCGGTGGACTTCCTCTCTAAACTCTGAGGTCTCGCCAGGTAAAGAGTTTGGGTGTTTTACTGGAGCCTTCATTATCAATGGAAGCCCAGATAGCAGCCACTGCCAAGTCAGCATTCTTCCATCTGAAGCGGGCAAGGCAGCTGGCCCCCTTCCTGGAACGTCGCGACCTCGCAACAGTGATCCATGCAACGGTCACCTCAAGATTGGACTACTGTAATGCCCTCTACTTGGGGCTACCTTTGTGCCGGACCCGGAAGTTGCAGCTAGTGCAGAACGCATCGGCCAGGCTATTGTTGGGGCTCCCGAAATGGGAGCACATACGTCCGGGGCTGCGCGGACTGCACTGGCTGCCAATTACATACCGAGTCCAGTACAAAGTGTTGGTTATTACCTTTAAAGCCTTATATGGCCGAGGACCAGCCTACCTAAGGGACCGTCTCTCCCTATATGAACCCCAGAGGGCACTGAGGTCAGTGTGAAAAAATAAAATGGCGATCCCTGGGCCGAGAGAGGTCAAGCTCCAAAACACCAGAGCTCGGGCCTTTTCAGCTGCGGCCCCTGCACTGTGGAATCAGCTTCCGGAGGAAGTGCGGGCCCTGCAGAACCTTGACCAGTTCCGCAGGGCCTGCAAGACCGTCCTTTTCAAACAAGTGTATATCGACATCGACTGCTGAATTGCTGTGAATAAAGGATCCGCCATCTACATTACTATCGAACTATTTAAACTGGCAGAATCAGCATCACAGAACTAACCACTACTACTGCCAGATAAATTTAAATTAACTTAAATTATGTAATTTAAATCTATTAACTGGTTTTTATATGTTTAATTTTTAATTGTTAAATTTAAAGTTTTTATCTATTAATGTAAATGTATAAAATGCTGTTAGCCGCCCTGATCCGCCTAGACGGGGAGGGCGGGATACAAATAAAATCTATTATAATTATATTATTATTATTATTACATTGTGACTTCACAGGGGACCTGGAGGAGATCTTGCTCAACTGATTCGAGGTGGGCATCCAGGAGGAGAAGCTACGCTGGAAGCTGCTTGCCACAGATGACATCACCCTCATGAACGTGCTCTGACAGGCAACCGCTTTTGAACAGGCCCACAGCAGCCGCCCCACAATGAGCACACACCAGGCCACAGCTAGGGGTGTGCATTTGGTTCAGCCGAACCAAATAAACCTCCAAATACCCCCTGATTCGGAAGTATATGGCGCTGAATACTTCCGAATCCAATAGAGAGGCATAATGCGGGAGCCGTATACTGCTCCCTGTATACTTCTGAAACAATATTTGGAAGTATACGGAAGTCCATAGAAAAGGCGGGAAAGGAGCTTCTGCAGCCTCAGGGGAGCTGCTTGCTTCCTTTCCCACCTTTGGAAGCCTTTTCCTGCCTCTCCCATAGCCTCCCTGGGATCAGGGAGGGAGGGGGAGAGGAGCCCCAGCAGCCAATCCAAAGCATTTATTTGCAAAAAGCATTGCAAATGCATGCTTTGCAGAGCTGTTGTGTAGTTGATGGCTGGGCTAATTCCCCAGCCATCAGCAACATTGTTGTTCTTTTGTTTACTTGGGTATCCAAGTAAACAGTGTTCTCTGGCCAATCACAGAGCAGTGGTATTTTTTGAAACTGCTCTGTGTAGGGCCAGAGAACCTTTTTAAGGAGTCTGCCTGGCTGGACTCCATTCCATTGCTGCTGTGTTGGTGTTGGTGTGTGAGAGAGATTGTGCTGCACTGACCCTTGGCCACAGCTGCTGTTGCTCTTTCTCAGCCTTGCCTGACCTGCCTGGAGAAGAGAGGAAATCTAAGGTAAGACAGTCTTGGGATTCTTGTTTTTATTTTAGTTAGTAAAAGGACTTTTTAAGACAGAGTCCCTTTACTTATCCAGATTTGGGTGGGTGGGTACTGGGTAGCTTATTTGGTGTTAGGGGGTTCTGCTGGGGTTGGGGGCCTGGGGTGGGGGGTTGCCAATTTGCCTATATTTTACTTTAGTGAGAGGACTTTTAAAAGTGCAGTGTCCTTTTACTTTTCCTGATTTGGGTGGCTTGGATTTCTTGGGGTTAGGGTGAAGATTTTTTTTGGGGGGGGGAGAGGAGTTGATAAAGTTCCTATATTGTTAAAAGTCAAGTTTTTTCCTGTTTTAAAAGGATTCTGTGTTTGATTTGTTGCTCCTGTGTTGTGCTGCTTTTGTTCCTTTTCTCTTCTGGTTCTGGTTCTTGGGGGGGGGGGCTGTTTGCCCTAATTTTCATTGTTAAAAAGGTCACTTTTTTAACAGTTGAGTTTGTTGGCCTTTTCTCAATGATTTGTTGTTGTTGGTTTTGCATCCTGTCCTGTTGTCCCTTTTCCTGGTTCTGGGTGTTTTGTTTTGTTTTTTGGGGTGGGGGGGTGTTGTTGACTGATTTGGCCTGAGGTTTTTTATTGTTAAAAAGGTCACTTTCTTAACAGTTGAGTTTCTTGGCCTTTTCTCAGTGATCTGTTTGGATCTGTTGTTGGTTTTGCATGCTGTCCTGTTGTTCCTTTTCCTGGTTCTGGTTTTTTTTGGGGGGGGGGTGTTTAAAAATTTCTTTCTGTCACGTTTTGGTTTTTTTTAAATCACTTATGGACATACTGAATCAGACCCTTGGTCCATCAAAGTCAGTATTGGCAGCGGCTCTCCAGGGTCTCAAGCTGAGGTTTTTCACACCTATTTGGACCCTTTTTTGGAGTTGCCAGGGATTAAACCTGGGACCTTCTGCTTACCAAGCAGATGCTCTACCACTGAGCCACCGTCCCTCCCCATCACCTCTGATTAGTCTGGGGATTGGTGTGTGGGCTGTGTGGGGTGGGTCACTTTCATGTTTTTATAGTTATTTTTTAAGTCTGAGGGTGCTTTCGGTTTGGCTAGGGCCACTAAATAGGCTGCCCAACTAATAAGGGTGTTTTTAGGGATTGTGTTTTTTGAAATTTAAAAAAAAATTAATCCAGTTTAGAGCTTTATCTTCTTTCAAAATTCAACTAGGCCAGATAGGGGTAATTTAAAAAGATTTTAGGTTTATCATAAAAGGCAGCATGACTACTAGGCCATATCAGGCTCTCTTTTAAAGAGACTAGGGTTGCAGTGCATCTTGCTTTCAGTTTCTCATCTGGATCTAGCAATCCTAACCCCCCCCTCCCCAATTTCCTGCTGGCGGCCACCTTAGGCCACCCTAGAGGCATTTAAAAATTACTCTCCCATTATAGGTGAAGCCTGGAGTCTTCCCAGAATTACAATTAATCTGCAGGCTTCAGAAACTTGTTCCCCTGGAAGAAATGGCAGCCTCAGAGGGTAGACTCTATGCATCATAGACTTGGTGAGCTCCCTCTCCTCCCCAAACTCTGCCCTTCACAGACTTTGCCTCCAAATCTACAGAATTTTCCAACCTGGAGCTGGCAACCTTACCTGCATACAAGAATTCCTTGCAGAGTGAAAACAAAAATCAAAGCTCTAAAATGACAGGAAGAAACATTCATGGATGGAACACTTGTACTGGGGCATCCTGGATTCTAATTCCTAGTCAACTGCAAAATGCATTGAATTGCCTTGGTCAAGTCACCAGGTCTCAGTATAATTTACCTAACGGGATTCCTTATAAGAATGTAACTGTATAACCTCACTATGCCTGAGTGCCTTGGAAAAGGGCAAGGATAAAAATGAGATTGGTAAATAAACAATACCCACATAGATTCAAGACACATCGCACAATTATGCATACTAAAATATAAAGAATCCTTACTAATATGAATCACAGCCTTTCCAAACTTGAAAATCTGGTTCTCCTGTGTTAGAAATTGAGATTTTTCATGTTATACATCAATACTTCAGCTAAATTTAATCTTCTATATCAGTTCCTAAAGCACAACTTTCATTCCTGAAGCAGAACTTTCATGCTAACCACAGAAGTTTCATTTTCACTTCCAAAGATTCTGTTCACATCACTGCAAACATATTCTTTTCAAAAGCTATTTTAGTACTGCTGATTTGACATTTGTGTTTGACAAGTGAGTGAATAGATTGAGATGAACTCTCAAACCCAAACACTTCACTTTCTGCCTGGGAGAAAGCCTTCATAAACTTTGAATGAAACAAAGAGCAATATAAATGGAAAACACTTGAGCCATCTTAGATTGGTTGCCAGTATTATCATATCCCCCAGAAATCTTTCCTGATCACCCATTTTGAAAAGAAAAAGAAGGAAGAGTGGTTTCATGTTGAATAAGAAGGTTTAAGCTATAATGCTGCACAGTTGTGTGCTGCTTCTATCTCATTGGTTTTCAAAGGGCATAAGCATGTACCTGTGACCTGGGCATTTTATGAAATTGTGTAAGAAGAAAGTGATGGGTAAAAATAGCATATACGGTACCTAGAAAATAATTTCACCATCGACAGGAATTGTGAAATATTTTTCCTGGTATTTCTATACTACATTTTCACTTTTATACAGCTTTCAATAAATTAAATTACAATCCATAAACATTTTAAATGTATCAATAAAAATAGTATCTAGCCATCAAGGTACCAGTATAAAACAGAATCATGAAAGCATCAGCATTAAAAAAGTATAGCTAAAAATCCCCATTTCAGCAGCCACAATAACATCAAATCTAATGTCTGTATTGGTTGCCTGCTTTCTTTCCCCAATGGATACCGAAAGTTGCCCATAATATCACACAACAGAATACTTCACAACAACAGCTCTGTGAGGAAGGTTAGTCAGAGAAGGTATAAACAAACAAAGGTCACCTAGCAAGCTTCCATAGGTGAGTGGAGATTCAAATCTGGGTCTCCCAGATTCTAGTCTTACATTCTACTATATCTTGTATAACAAAAGTCCTGGACTCTGCTCAGTATCTAATTTCAAAATCAAATGGAACACAGTGCACAATGCTATGCAATGTGACTAAATAAAGATAAATATGCATTGAATACTGATGCTATGAACAAACATCATTCAATTTGCAAATAAACTATTTTAATGACCTGCATTATTTTAATTTATATTTTTAATATTACTTGTTTTATATTGACGAATATATACGTCAAAAATTCAGAATTAACCATACTAGGTAAATAAAACAGTATCCAGAAAGATTAACATTGCATTCCTTAAATGTTTATAATACAAAGAACAAACCATGTCAAAGGAAAAAAAACATCACTCATTAATACTTGTACAAGGTCAAAGTCCATGTCAAAATACCAATGGCTGATTCATGAAAAGTCATGTAAACATGTCTGTTTACATGACTTTTCAGACAGCTATATAAAAAGCTGTTCTTCAGTCTACATATCAACTCACTTCCAAAATTCTGTTTTTAATTAAGAATTTATGTACTATATGAGTTTTTACTGCATTTATGGTGCTCCCTATGTAGAACAAATTACATGGGCAGATTGCAACATAAATTGCACACTTAGTGTTACAGTTTGAAAAATGTCACAACACAAAGGAACCACAGCTCCTTCGATGTTTAAACTCTGATCCTAATTCTCAGCTTGCACAGGTCCCACATCTGCCCTTTAATTGGGGGTTCTTCAGACAAATTTTCTCAGCATTTCCGAATGCGTGATCATATTTCCAATGCTTCTGGAATGTCTAAAATCCGCCCTTGGTCTAACTTGGCACCCAGGAATATCAGTGACCAAGTGTCAGTGCCTGCAGATAATTCTTATAATATGATCCGCTAAGCGGGTGTAATCTAATGCAAATTAAATTGATTCATGCCTACATGGTGGTTGATTCTTAAGGAGAGATTCCTTATTTCTAGCCACCACTCTATATCTCTAGCTGATTCAATTATTTGCACAGGGTAACTCCATTCTTTTAATTGATGCTTCATTCATATAGATGTTCTTTCAAAATCACTGCTGGAGGTGCAATTTCTTTTGAGCCTAAGAAACTGTCCAAAAGGAAGATTGTTGTTGATGGAATGATCTATAACAAAGCAATACATTCCTATCTTTTGGCTTCACATGTAAATGCGCTGCCAGTTTGTTTCTATGGTCACAAATGAACACCATGTCCAAAACCAGGATAGAATGGGAACCACTGGAGCAGAATTTTTTTTATTGTACTATGGATAGTATTAACCCACTCAAAAAAGTCCTGAAAAAACAGAGATTTCTCTAAAAAAAATCTATAAACCTTTTGTAAGACAAAATAGACTCAAATAATGGATTATTAGTCACATGACAATAAAACTCTTCTAGTTCTGCTATAATCAAGTTTGTTACTGAGGGTACCACTGGGCTGCCCATCGCTGCTCCTTTCAATTGATTAGATTTAGAATTGATTTTCAAAATGAAAATAGCTATTTTCCAAAATAATGTCTAATAATTCTATTTAAAAAATTGTAGGGGCAACAAGGATGTTCTTTTGTTGAGTACTTTTCCGGCAACACCTCTAGCCTCATTGTGGGAGATATTCATATATAGAGAGAAATAATACCAATTCAATTGTTACTAAAATTGCTCCAGTTGGAATAATCATATTTTCAAAATTCCTGATCAAATCTTAATAGTGAAATCCTGTGGGGGGGGGGGGGGCGAGTGCTTTGAGAGTAAGTTGGTGTAAGTTCAGTTACATTGGCATAAATGGCACTTATGTCGCAGTTGCTTGTGGGTGCTGGCAGAGGGGCAGAGCAGACAGCTATCATAATGACAGAGGTGTAGGTCCCCACACCGGTGTAGGTGGAGGCAGTGCTGGGGCATGGCCAGGGTTAGTCAGCTCCCTGAGCCATTTCAGCCTGGGAACGCCCCCTGTGAGAGGCAGAAAGTTATGACAAGGGAAAACATGACATAGCCCATTGATGCCCATGCATCATGAAATTAAATCTTCCCTCACTGCTGAAACCACACCCATTAGTCTCAGAAATCCCCTGGGATCTGACTGAAAGCCAGCTCTCCCTGGGGCAGCCAAGCCCTCCCCAGCAGCACCCAATCCTGCCCCCCACTTCTTCAAAAACTTCTGCTTGGGCCTTGAACAACTCTTTAGGCAGGGTACATGGCATGGGACTCTGTCTTGAAGCTCCCTGGTGTGGAGACTTAGAGTGAGGGACAAGGTTCTTGGGTGTTAGGGGATGCGAGCAATCCAGAAGCAATTCAACCCAGGACAGGCGAGTGTGAGTTGGCTAGTTCCATAATGTGCCTCATGGGGGGCGGTTTTCTGCCCCCCTCCCAGGGGTTTGCCTTTGCCAACCCTGTCAGGACAGGACATGCATAGCTGAGGGTGGCATGAAACTCCTGCCTGGTTGCCATGGATATGTTTCACTGTCTTGCAGGTCGAGATTCAACAGAGAGGCTTCTGGGTGTGACAAGTCCACCTGAGATGCTGTCCCACTTAGACTCCTGCTATGCCAGCCATCCTCAGTCCCCAAAGTAGAGATGGATGGCAGTGTCACCCCTTGGCATAGATTCCAGTGCAATAAAGTCTTTGTTTTTTCCCAACTTTTTCTCTGCTGCTTGGTTTCTGCTACATCACCAGAGCTTCACAGTCAGACCCACTCCCCCTGTTGGCTGCCTGAGGGGATGTCTAAAAGGGAGGTCATGCTCACCTCACAGGCTTCTGTGTGATAGGAACAGGGCCCAGAGGGTAGTCTGGGTGAATGAGCACCTCACTGCACCGGCTAGAACCTGAGCCTGGACTAGAGAGTCTGAGGGTCTGTTCCTATTTGTACCATGGGAGCTAGGGGGTTGGCCTTGGGACAGATACATCCCCTCACCCTGACCAGCCTTCTGAGGTTGTTGTGCTCATGTTACGAAGGAGAGGGAAACAGTGCAACCTGGGTGGGGGAGGTTTTGCTAATGGAATGGGTGCATGGCTGAGCTTCCTAACTCTGTATCTGCTCAAGGACAGGATTCTTCTTACACCCAGGGGGATGGCATCTGTACACATAGCAGGGGGTGGCAGTGAGACACAGAAGTTCCTTGAGAAAGCCATGGTGGAGTAGACACCTGTTTGGCACACCAGCCTTGTCCTGAATTCATCTATAGACTTAGAAGGCAGTCTTAAGACTTTGTGTACTCTGCCCATGCTTTCGGAATGTTACCTTTCACCTCCTTCCTGGAATACACATTGTGTTAGAGCTAAAGGTAAACATCTGTCGCCTTGTTCTGCATGCTTGTAGTAAATGATTGTGTAAAGAGAAGCATATAAAACAAACGACCACTGTCAGAGAGACAGAGACCGGTGCGTAGAACCTCAACCCTGTGTTGTGATTCCTTCACACCTGCCCCAGGACTGACTAATCCTGTTGATCCAAAGTGCCCCTCCCCACCACTGCTCCTAACTCAACAGTGCACACCAGGAGGCCATGCTACAGCAGAATCGCAATGGTGACAGCCTTACAAGCAGCCAGCTTTGCTTTCCCTCCCCCTCCATCCCAGCATAAATTGGACCTTAGGGAGCCAACTAGCAGTGCCTGAGTTCCATGGCAGCAGGGCGCTCCAGTGTAGGTGTAATTCAGGATTGTTCTGCCCAAGTTCTTGATATATGATTTGGATTTCAAAATAAATGGTTTTAGACGGTAATCAACATACTGGGCAACAGGCTCGAAGATAAAATTCGAGGCAGAAACAATTGGATATCCAGGAGGAGGGAAACTCTCCTTATGTATCTTGGGGAGGATGTAAAAAATAGGAACTCTAGGATGAGAATTATATAAGAATTTGAAAGTGAGTTTGCCCATGCATTCCATGCTATAAGCCTCCTCTGTAGTGATCCCAATAAGACATACAAGATTATCAGTGAAGTCATTATCAGTTAAATGAGAGTCATCATTCAGTTGGCAAAACACTTCCTGGCAATAGTCACCTTGATCTAATAGAACCAGGGCTTTTTTTGTAGCAAGAACTCTTTTGCATATTAGGCTGCACCCCCCACCCCCGATGTAGCCAATCCTCCAAGAGCTTTCAGGGCTCTTAGTACAGAGTCTACTGTAAACTCCAGGAGGATTGGCTACATTGCGGGGGACAGCCTAACATGCAAAGGATTTCCTGCTACAAAAAAAAGCCCTGAATAGGACAATTCCCTCTCCCTTGTTGGCCTCATTAATGACAACTGTATCATGCTCCAAAAAGGTTCTAAGGGGATTAAATTGTTCTTGGGTGAGATTATGTTCATAGTATCTATGTACATTTTGCAGTTTCTCAATATCCTGGAGAACAACCTTCTCAAATGTTTGTAAAGAGTGGTCGGTCACTGAGAGGATAAAATCTAATTTTGGTTGAAATCTAGGTTTTTCACCGTCTTTATTGTTTCCAAAAATATTTTTTTATTAATTTTATCAGTCTTATAAGCAAAAGTTTTGTTGTTGTTGTTCAGTTGCGCAGTCGAATCTGACTCTGCGACTCCATGGACAAAGTCATGCCAGGCCCTCCTGTTTTCCACCATCCTCTGAAGTCTGCTCAAATTCGTGTTTGCTACATCAGTAACGCTGTTCAGCCATCTCATCTTTTGCCGTCCCCTTCTTCTTTTGCCTTCTGTCTTTCCCAGCATCAGGATCTTCTCCAGTTTTTCAAGCCAGTCAAGATCATCTTGTCTCTGTTTTCTACTGTATTTGCGACCGACCCCTCTCAATTTAGTATCATCTGTAAACTTAATAAGCATTCCTTCTATTCCTTCATCAAAATTATGTATAATTTTAACTGGAGCTCTTTTGACTTAATTTCAACCCACTGGTTGTAGTCCAACCTAGGACAACAGAAAACAACTCCACACCATCCTCTATACGACAGCCTCATTGACTCTTTTTCCTTCTGCTTTTCTGGTCAAACTACCAATGATAATCCTTGTCGTGTGTTATCTTTACTGTCCCTATCAAATGTTCTTATTTTGAATTCCCCTAATTTATTTTTAAGAATTTGCACAGATTTCCATTTACAACCCGCATCCCATACAGGCTACCAGTGTGCACAATGAATTATGTGCAATAATGAAACACAATAGTGAGCCTCAGGAAGGGGAGCTTGTGTCACTGAATTCCCTTTGAGGGTTTGCCATACAATAGCAACTACCAAGCATCAGTGAACCACTGGAATTGGTAAGTCAAAGGATGGGATTGCCCATCATCTTTTGAAATCCATGGTCCCACATTATGATTTACTGTGCCAGCAGAAACACTCTGGTTCATTAAGAACTACCTGCAATTGCAGATTTTGAAAGTTCTCATCTGGATGAGTCCTATGAGCAGTCTCATGCATTGGAGAAAGGGAAAAAAATTCTGTACATTCTTCCTTCTGACAGTTGCTCATTCAAAAGTGCCATCTCCTTTGCTTTGCTTTGCTTTTCTTCCAAAGAGCTTATAGGATTTCATTGAACATATTTGCGTGTAACATTCTTGGCCCCTTTGAAATTACTTTCACAAAATGTACACAAAAATATTTCTGTTTCTGAAGCATGTATGTGCAAATTGTCTCAGCAAGTAAATGAGATGAATATGTAGTAATAGGCCATTAATAGGCAAATCTTGGCCTACATCTACTGAAACATCATTTAGTCATGTCAGCCCCTCAGATAATCTCAAGTCCTTTAATCACACAACTGAACATTATATATAACTAGGCTTCCCAATCCCCAGGTCCCAGCGGGGGATCCCCTGGTTTTACAGGCTTCCCCCCTCCCCCAGCCAGCTGGCCGGCGGGGGAAGCTCCACCCCCATAACCATTATGCACCTCCAGGAACGATTCCCATAGGGAATGATGGGGAATTGATCCGCGGGTGTCAGGGGCTCTGGGGGGGCTGCTTTTTGAGGTGGAGGCGCCAAATTTTCAGTATAGCATCTAGTGCCTCTCCCCAAAATACCTTCCAAATTTCAAAAAGATTGGACCAGGGGGTCCAATTCTATGAGCCCCAAAAGAAGGTGCCCGTATCCTTCATTATTTTTTATGGAAGGAAGACATTCTAAAAGGTGTGCTGTCCCTTTAAATGTGATAGCCAGAACTCCCTTGGAGTTCAATTATGCTTGTCACACCCTTGCTCCTGGCTCCACCCCCAGTGTCTCCTGGCTCCATCCCCAAAGTACCCAGATATTTCTTGAATTGGACTTGGCAACCCTATATATAACATCAAAAACAAAATACAGAGTTCCTGACAGCATGCTTATAATCACTGCTAGTTCTTCATTGACACTGCAAATCCTGCATCCCACCATAATTTTGTAGCAGAAACCAACCACTAGAGCGGCCATTTGTCCTGTTTTATTCTGGACAAGCCTATTTTAAACCGTTCCGCAGTACCCATATGGTAACAGACACCAAAAATTTGCTATAGTGGGAGGCAGCAACCACCAACATAAAACTGATCAAGGCTCCACATAAAACCATGCTTTTCCCCTTCCCAGGCCTAACAGAAAATACATCCTGTTTTGTATGACATGAGTCTACTATAGAATGCTGCACTCTTTATCAAATGCTTTTTTCCAATTCCTTACACAGTTTCATGCAATTTACAAATATGTTGTACATAATGGATTTCTCCGGTGTTCTTTTTCAAAGTCTTTCCCCTTATTTTACACTTATTTAACATTATTACCTCTCCCTGACTGCTTCCATTCCCCTTACCTGTTTAATATTTTTATATATGCTAATCCACACACACACTTCCGAGTAGGGTGGCCAATCCGCAGGTGGGGGCAGGGGATCCCATGGTTTGGAGGTCCTCCCCCAGCTTCAGGGTCATCAGAAAGGGAGGGGGGAGGGAAATATCTGCTGGGCACTCCATTATTCCCTATGAAGACTGATTCCCATAGGGTATAATGGAGAATTTGATCCACGGGTATCTGGGGCTTTGAGGAGGCTGTCTTTTGAGGTAGAGGCACCAAATCTAAAGCATAGCATCCAGTGCCTCTCCCCAAAATACCCTCCAAGTTTCAAAAGGATTGGACCAGGGGGACAAATTCTATGAGCCCCAAAAGAAGGTCCATATTTCCATTATTTCCAATGGAGGGAAGGCATTTAAAAGGTGTGCAATCCCTTTAAATGTGATGGCCAGAACTCCCTTTGGAGTTCAATTATGCTTGTCACAACCTTGCTCCTGGCTCCACCCCTAATATCTCCTGGCTCCACCCCAAAGTCCTCAGATATTTTTTTAATTGGACTTGACAACCCTACCTCCAAGATATACCTTATAGTTTGTAAACATATTTTGTACCTCCTCATTCCCTTGTTACCTTTGCCATATACATTCCCAAGCCTGCTCTCTGTGTCCATGACTGAGGAGGTGAGAAGGATTGTTATCAGGGACAGGGCTTTTTAGTGGCAGCACTTCACCCCTGGAATGCCCTCATCTCCTTGAGCCTCCTGTAGGCCTCAACATATCATTTTACCTAAGCTTTTAACTGAGGTATTGCATTTTAAAGTTGTTGTTATTGTTTATTTCTCAGTTTTATGAGTTTCATTTTAGGCTGCTGAAGGGTGTTTTGTACTATTTTATGTTTATAGTTTGTTTTATTACTTATAATTTTTATGTTGTTGATACTATGATTGTATTGTAGTGTTTTTAACTCCATAACCCCCATGAGCAGGTTTCTGGCCAGGGAGTATTTAAGACAGCTGTGTAATATTATTTTAAAAATCCCTCCCACTTGAGTGTCTGGTGACATGAAACCTCCAATAAAGTGTTGATTAGTGCTTCCTTAATAGTAATGCTGCACACTACCCACTAACTCCTCATCTGAATTTCCCCCCAACTATCCCCCACTTCAACTTGTGTTTCCTTTTCAGCCTGTTTGTATTCTTAAATTCAGTCTGTGGCAAGTATAATCCTCACCCCTACTCCTAGAATAGTTATGTGAATACTTGTGAAGAAGGAACTTTTATATTTTGTCTAACAAAGTATAATTATTATCACTTTTGTTCCTCTACCTGAAACCTTGGAGAACAGCTGCCAGAGTAGAAAACACTGACCTTGATAGACTGATAGTCTGACTCAGTATAAGGTAACTTCATGTTCCTTGTTCAAGCAAGGGCCAGTGGCTCAGTGGTAGAGCATCTGATTTGCATGTAAAACATCCCATGTTTAGCCCCAGCCATCTTCTGTTAAAAGAATCAGGTAAGGTGGTAATGTGAGAGACCACTATTGTGGAGCTGCTGCCAGCCAGAGAAGATGATGTTTGTGCATTTCTACATTTAAATGTTTTGTGTAGTTATTTTACATGAGTTTAAATGCTGTTTTAATGTTCAAATGTTTTCACGTTCACCCACTCTGAAGACTCTATTTGCATGGGGAAGCAGCATAAGAATTGTTTAAATAAATAAACAATTCTATCCTGGATAAACCAAAATCCTGACTCAGTATAAGGCAGCATGATGCATGTATGTGTTATCTGTTGTAGAAATACCAAAACAATTTTGACACCACCCTCAGCTGTTCAGCTAGATACCTCTCAGTAACATTTTCTATACATCAGATGTAAACGTTTTTAGAAAGCATGTCATGGATCCTATGTGGACTTAGTGAAAAATATAATCTGTATCTTTTGTCTTTTGATTGATAAAACATGATGATTTTTAACCTTCACTAGAACTGTTTCTCCTGCTCATGTTTATGCAAAACAGAAATTTTGGAGGAAGAATGTGAAGGATAAAAAGAACAGTAACATCAGAAGAAAATATCAAAGGGCTAGTCACAACATCTTAAGGCTTTTATCAAAGTAGTGAGAGAATACATTAAAGTAACAATATCTGTAGCATACATGTGACAGGACTACCAACTCAGCAATGTGTTTGATGAACATCGCTGTGAACATGTTTTACATGCAAGCTTTGTTGTGGCCCTGGCTCCAGTCACAGCCTTATTGGCAAAACTCCGAACAAAAACAATTGAGAGGTGAGTTTCTATGAATACACCTGTTTTTCCTCACAATTTCACAGAGGTCTTACAGTCAGAATATTTTAAACTAAGTGTTTTACCTTTTCCTGTTCAAAACACCACTGTTGTTTGAAAGCTGAGTACATCCTTTAAAATTTGGCAGTCTGTACGGCATTGTGCATGAGCAAAGGTAAGCCCCATTTATACAGCAATAATCATATCAAAATTTAATGTACAATATCCTGTGGCACAACCAGAGCTCTGGTTCTTCCTGGCTGTCAGAAGATAAACAAAGAAGGGGATTCCTATGGGGGGTGGGATGTAATGTCCTCCTTTGACTGTGGGTTCCCAGGTTAGAGCATTTCGTTGCTCTCTTTTTGTGGAGAACAATGACAATAAATTTATCTATCTATCACTCACTCAGGCACTCATCCTCAGGTCCATTCAACAGAGACAAGCTGGCTCAAAACATTAAGCGTTTATTTGCAAGGGGACTGTTCCAAGAACCAACAACTTCAGCTCACATACAAAGCTGGAAACTGAAACAAGAGTTCCACCCAATAGGATCAAACTAAATCACACAGATATTAGGGGAGGGAGCAGATTATTCCATTACATATATACAATAAATATACCACAGGGGAAGCCATGTTTCTGCTCTAAAATGCCTACTTGTTTTGCTTTCCTTCTCTCTAGTTGGTGCTAGAATTCACTAAGTCATTGACATAAAAAAAGAAACAGAACAAATAAAAGGGAACTTCCAAATGAAAAAGTGGTGAGAAAATGAAGATAATTTAAATTTAGCAAAGAGAAAAAAGTAGGTCCCCTTGCTGGTTCAGTGGGAGGTGTTCTAAGAGTGGTCATGGACATCATGCAACGTCCCTGTTGCAATGACATCACCTGCAAGTGACACCATCATGTCAGGGACATCATGCAAAGGATGCTTTGGTTTTTGAGCAAACTCGATGGTTAAATTGGGCTTAAGTCATAGAATTTAAATCTAGATCATAGAAAAAAGAGTGTCCCCTATGCAAAGCCCCTGATGCTATGATGACACTTTTTCATTGCATCAGTGATGATGATGATGATAATAATAATAATTTTTAATTTATATCCCACCCTCCATGCTGGAGCAGGCTCAGGGTGGCTCACATAATATAAAATACAGTATATAGTAGTACAATAATAAAACAAAATAAAGTACCCCAATTTACAATTATTCATCAGTTAAACATTAAAACATCAATAAAACCAGAATTTAAAACCACAGATTAGTTTGGTGCTACAAATATAACATAGCTTTGCATAACGATGGTATAATAATTCCACATTAAAAAGCCAGCTGGAAGAGGACGGTCTTGCAGGCCCGGCGGAACTGGTTAAGGTCCTGCAAGGCCCATACCTCTTCTAGTAACTGGTTCCACCAGCGGGGAGCTGTAACCGAGAAGGTCCTCTCTCTTGTCATTTTCAATTTGGCCTCCTTTGGCCCAGGGATTGTCAGCAGATTTTGCGAGCTAGATTGCAGCACTCTCTGGGGAACATATGGGGAGAGACGGTTGCTAAGGTAAGCAGGTCCTCGGCCATATAGGGCTTTAAAGGTAGTAACCAGCACCTTGTAACGAATCCGGTACACAATTGGTAGCCAGTGCAGTTCCCGCAGCCTAGGCTGTATGTGCTCCCACTTAGGGAGTCCCATTAACAGTCTGGCCGCCGCGTTCTGCACTAGCTGCAGTTTCCGGGTTTGGCACAAGGGCAACCCCATGTAGAGGGCATTACAGTAGTCTAGCCTTGAGGTGACCGTTGCATGGATCACTGTTGCCAGGTCATCACGCTCCAGGAAGGGAGCCAACTGTAGATACTCCACAAGAATAGTATAATAAGAAATAGTTTCCCATACTTTTATTAATTACATGACAATTTTTCTTTGCAATCCAGATGTTTGCAAATGTTCATAGATTGGTAGGTAAAAATGAATGCAAATGCATCAACATCCAGCTGTTTTTAAGGAAGGATCTTTGTGCTATATCACTGCATCCTAATAATATATTATAAAGTTGGAAGGGACCTCCTAGGTCATCTGGGCGAACCCCCTGCACAATACAAAAACCTCCCCCACACACATATATCCCCCAGTGACCCCTGTTCCATGCCCAGAAGGTGGCAAAAACTCCAGGATCCCTGGCCAAACTGGCCTGGAGAAAAATTGCTGACTGACGTCAAAGTGGCAAACAGCATTTCCCTGGGTGTGTAAGAATCATCAGAACTAAGCACTGATGCAACCCTTTTGGCCCTCCTTCTCATGATCTGCCTAATTCACAGAATCAGCATTGCTGACAGATGGCTATGTAGCCTCTGTTTAAAAATCTCCAAGGAAGGAGAGCCCACCACCTCCCAAGGAAGCCTGTTCCACCAAGGAATTACTCTGTCAGGAAGATCTTCCTAATTTTAAGCCAGAAACTCTTTCAATTTAATTTCAACCCGCTGGTCCTGGTCCGACCTTCTGGAGTAACAGAAAACAACTCCGCACCATCCTCTATATGACAGCCCTGCAAGTACTTGGTGATCATATCACCCCTCAGTCATCTCCTCTCCAGGCTAAAAACCCAGCTCCTTCAACCTTTCCTCATAGGACCTGGTCTCCAGATCCCTCACGATCTTTGTTGCCCTCCTCTGGACATGTTCCAACTTGTCTATATTTTTCTTAAATTGTGGTGCCCAAAACTGAACACAATACTCTAGGTGAGGTCTAACCAGAGCAGAGTAAAGCAATAGCATCACTCCACTTGATCTGGACACTATACTTCTGTTGATAGAGCCCAAAATTGAATTTGACTTTTTAGCCACCAAATCACACTGCTGACTCATGTTCAGTGAACGCTCCACTAAGACTCCTAGATCGTTTTCATACATACACCAAGACAAGTCTCCCCTATCCTATAATTAATTTTGCATTGGATTTTTCCTTCCTAAATGCAGAACTTCACATTTATACCTGTTAAAATTCAGTTTATTTGTTTTAGCCCAGTTTTCCAGCATGTCAAGATCATCTTGTATATTGTCTCTGTCTTCTACTGTATTTGCAACCCTTCCCAATTTAGTGTTATCTGCAAATTTAATAAGCATTCCCTCTATTCCTTCATCCAAATCATTTATAAAGATTTTGAACAAAACAGGTCCCAGGACAGATTCCTGAGACACTCCACTTGTCACTCCTCTCCAAGAGGATGAGGAACTATTCACAAGCACTCTTTGGGTGCAATCTGTCAACCAGTTACAGATCTACCTAAAAGTAACAAGATCCAAACCACATTTTACTGACTTATAAATGAGAATATTATGTGGAACCTTATCAAAAGCCTTACTAAAATCAAGATAAGCTATGTCTATAGTATTCCCCTGATCCAGCAAGGTAGTAACTTTAAAAAAAAAGATATAAGTTTGGCCTGACATAACTTGTTCTTCAGAAACCCATGCTGGCTCTTAGTGATCACAGCTGCCCTTTCTAAATGCTCAAGGACTGATGGACTGATGATTTGTTCTAAAACTTTACCTGGTATAGACATCAAGCTGACAGGTTGGTAGTTATCCAATCTTCCCTTTTTCCAATTTTTTAAGATGGGGACAACATTTGCCTGCCTCCAATTTTCTGACATCTCACCTGTTCTCCAAGAATTCTCAAAGATAATGGCCAGAGGCTCAGAAATTACACCTGTGAGCTATTTACTACTGAGCCTTAGCTTTCCTAACTTTCTCTACAAGCACTGGTGATTTGTTTTTATTCATCCTGGTTATAAGACCCTCCTTCCATTTCCTAAATTATTCTTTTTATTTCTTAAGTCTTTAGATAGCTTCCGATCAAATAAATTTTATTAAGATTATATTAAAAAGGAGAGGGAAAGGGAAGGTAAAAGAGAAAGGGATAGAAATATAGAAAAATTGCATTCTGCATGGCATAATACCATAAAGGAATCAATAATTCCCCAAAAAATCAAGATACATTAAAAAGATATAAAAAGTAAGTACTGCAAATCTTAATTTACATACATCTGGATCAGTCATAACACAAATACAAAGTAAAAAAGAAGATAGTAGCAATTTGCATCCGATAACAGTAGTTTGAGATTTAAGCAGAAGTGTCCAGTCAGGCATACAATGGTTCCCAATATTTTTTGGCATCTTCCATAGCTTTGCCTCTCAATAAAGAAGATAAATAGTCCAGCTCAGCTGCCTTAATATTTTTCCAATCAGTTCTTGCTTAGGCAATTCCTGGTGTTTCCATTTTTGAGCCAACAAGATTCTTGCTGCCATATTAATATGTGCCATCAGATGTTTTGCCTCTTCTGGATAGTCATTAGGGTAAACGTTAAATAAAAATAACTCTGGATTATATTCGATTTGCATTTTCAATATTTTCTGCAATAACTCATGTACCATCTTCCAATAGTTTTTAACAGCATTACAAGGCCACCACATATGATAAAAGGTCCTGAAGCAGGGCTGAAATAAAAATCTATTAAATAAGGTAAATTGAAGGCCATTAATTAGGCACAAGGACAAGAAAGCAAAAGGGCAAAGAAATTTTAAAGTGCTTGCTAGGTGTCTCTGTGAAATAATCATTCTAGATTGCGAAAGTAGGGAAAGCGACGTTTGTAGAAGCATAAGACAACAAAAGAAGAAGTTAATCTTTGACCCACTGGCCCACCGCAACTGCCGAAAAGAGCAACTAGAAACTTGGTGGAATAAGCATTGAGTCATATACCTTGGAAAATCTTGGGATCAGGTCAGAGGGGCAAATGTGTTTTTTATGAAGGATATTGCTGCAAGAGTGTTAGCAACATCAATGCCATGTATGGAAAGACTCTCCCTATCTCCTCCTTGTTCCTTTAGTAATATGACGCTTGTAATGATGTATAGGATGTGGGGTTGTCCTTTCCTGTAATTGGGCGAGTGTTTACTGGAAATGATTGTTTGTGACTATAAAACTGTACACCTTCCTGCAATTGGGGCTCCCAGATGTGTTCAGTCTGGTCTGGGGTCCGTGTACACGTTAAATAAACCGCTATTTCTTCCTGCTTGGTTGCTTTGACAGTATCTTTGACTTGCGAGGGGGAGAGCGAGGTCTCTCCCCTGGGGCTAACTGCTCTTGTTTCCAGGTCTCCACAGGTTCCAGGCCTCCAGAGGCTCTGCATGCGAGGACTGTTACTCATGACTGGGTAAGTTGCACTGTGCACCCCCACTGTCCTCCCCTTCCCCTTGCTCTTGACTGCTCAGTGTGCGAGCGTCTCTGGCACTTGAACCAGGCAGTGGGCTCCAGCAGGGGGCATTTGCTGACCCCGCTCCCCTGTGCTGCTGCCTGCTCCCTTCCCTTGGTCTGCCCTCTGCCGCGTTCCCAACCCCTGGCAGGGCAGGGGTGTGTGTGTGTGGCAGCTGCCCCAATGCGGGGAGGTGTGTCAGAGACTGTCCCTTTAAAAGAGCACCGATTGGAATGCAGCCTGCTCCTCCAGCTGCCACCCCTGCTGGTGCTCTTGATCTCTGTCTCCGTTTTGCAGGTGGGAATCCAACACAGAGGCTTCCAAGTGTATTGCTCCACGCACCCCTCCACTCTCTCAGCTGTTTCTGCCCACTGCTCTGAATGGAGCCCCGCCCACGGCGAGAGTACCCAGCGTGCACCAGGGAAACTGTTGCACTCTGTTCTGGAAAAATAAAGTCTGAGCTGTACCCTCTGTTGTCTCTTCTGCTTGGCATCTGCTGCACATTCCCTGGGCAACCCCCCCCCCCACACTCTGTCAGTGGCCTCTTCAAGGGAATGCCTGGAAGGGTGGACAGACTTGGTTCTTGGGGGGGGGGAGCGGGCTATGAGCCACCACACTGCCCCCGCATGGCTGGACAGGGGAGGAGGTGCCACCCCTCAGTCTGCCTGGGCTGACAGCCTACCCGACCCCACAGCTTAGTTGAAGTGCTTGTTATATATCCTAGCTCAGAGTAGAACATCCATAGGGGGCTGGTGCTCATGTATTTGATTGGACTCAAATATGGCTGAGAGTCCAATAGATCAGACCATATGTGTTTACAAAGATACGCAGTCCATAAACAACTGGGTGTCCAGGGCATCTGGCACCAGGGTCAGAGTGAACATAGTCTATCCAAGATTGAAGAGGGGGCTCAGGCTTCCATTGTGATCAAGGTCAAAGCTGAATGGCCCAATGGTTTTCTCATTTTTCTTCAGTTTAAGCCTGAATTTTGCAATGAATAGCTCATGATCTGAGCCACAGTCAGCTCCAAGTTTTGTTTTTGCTGACTCTAAGGAGCTTCTCCATCTTTGACTGAAGAGTATACAATCAATCTGATTTCTGTGTTGCCCATCAGGTGATGTCCATGTGTAGAGTCACCTTGTAGGTTGTTGGAAGAGGGTGTTTGCTATGACCAGCTTGTTCTCTTGACAAGACTCCTTTAGCCTTTGCCCAGCTTAATTTTGTTCTCCAAGGCCAAACTTGCCCATTGTTCCGGTTACCTTTTGACTTCCCACTTTGGCATTTCAGTTCCCTATGATGATGATGAGTTCTTTTTTGGTGTTAGTTTTTGAAGGTGTTGTAGATCTTCATAGAACTGGTCCACTTCAGCCTCTTTTGCATGAGTGGTTGGGGCATAGGCTTGGATTACTGTGATATTGAATGGCTTGCCTTGGATACAAACCGAGATCATTCTGTCATTTTAGAGATTGTATCTCATTACTGCCTTCTTCACTCTTTTGTTAACTATAAAGGTCACACCATTTCTTCTACGGGACTCTTGTCCACAGTAATAGAGGGTAACAATACTCACCATATATATTATTTAACAGGGTTTATCATATGACAGACACTAGGAGGAAAATTAATCTATCCTTCACACACCAAACATTGTTGGTTCATTTATATCTATATTTCTGTCTTTCATGAATATGATAGGTATAGAGAAAATAGCGTATGTGGGATTCAGGCATTCATAAAGTGTAATATATGAACAAGAACCACACTTCTTACAAGCTTTTTTCTCTATATTCTCTCTCTTTCTCTCTCTTTCTTATTCACCTATCCCTGGGCAAGCATTCAGATAGTGTATGAAGAACTTCAATATGGTTCATTATTGCAGTAGCTAGGGAAAAAAATACTACCTTGATCACTGGGCTGGGTCATCCCCACCCTTTTTGGTATAAAGCTAAGAAATTATTAAAAGAAAGAAGAAGCCTGGTCTGTTGAGACCCTAATGTTTCCCCTATGATATGTGAATATATGTAAATAGTAAGTCAGACCCTGACCTGAATAGTAAGGCAAGCACACATGCTCACACACACACACACACTCAAATACTGAAACAAAAGTAGGTCAGTATGATTGCTTGATGGTGCACAAAATTCAGGGCTGGCCCTCTTGTTAGCAGACCCATCGCACAGCCAATTTTGAAGAGTCAAGAAAGACAGAAAAATACCAGTTACTCCAATTATGTTTATAGCTTTATTAAATGGGTGTGTTACTTGAATTTTCTTCCTTTGCTTTTCTGATGCAAGCTTCTCAGCAATGGCTCACAACATTCTGAGCTTTAGCTACACTACAACAGGGCAATTTCCTAATAATACTGCAAATGTAGTGTTTCTTTTTTATGTAATGAAGCACACAAGAGGCCTCAGAAATAGCCCAGTTGATGTCTCACAGTGTCTACTGTTGGACTAAATGTTTGTGAGATCTCACCAAGTGAGCAAGATAGCAACAAACACAGAAAAGTTTGAATCATTAATTGACTTTTGATAATGCACTTAAGGTGCTCACATGTAGTCTTCTTTACATTTGTGCAGTTATCCTACATGTCAGCTTTATCTACTACCATTCACATCATAATGTCACTATTTTTATTAAGAGTCAACAGACTTTTATAAAGAAGCGGGAAGAATGACAGCAATCAGCTTCAGCAAACCCTGGCACCAACTATTTGGACTCACGTAAAGAAAAGTAATTGCATACAGACCACCTGACATGAAAGTGGGACTGTTTTGGTAAGGCAAGGAAATGCTGCAAATTAACAGTATGGTCTAAAGGAGAGTTACATTCTTCTTCTAACTTCAAAGGATTTGTAGAATCTTTCGGGCTCAAGTGCCGTGTTCTACTGGAGAAAGTTTTTCTTCCAGATGTTCCGTTCTCGTTCTGAGAACATGTTCTCCACAGCTGAGAACGAAACGTCTGGAAGAAAAACCTTCTCCAGTAGAACATGGCACTTGAGCCCAAAAGATTCTACAAACCCTAATGATGTTACCAGCCATGAAAACCTGAAATCATTGATAACTTCAAAGGACTTAGAAGGGTATAACTGTTTAGGACTCCATTATAAGTAATTTACTATACCACAAACATTGTCATCAAAACTACAGTAGTTAATGTCCTGGAGCTTACGTCTGCTATCCATAAAATCACAAAGCCCTGCTTAATTGAAAAGATAAACATCAGTTGTGGAATAAATTAACATTCACAATTATGCTTAATTGAAGCCATAACATGAATATGAACTGGATTACTTCCATACAAAACCTCCCGCAATATGTGCCATGCAGTTTTGTCACAAAACAAAGAGAGATTTAATATACTTCACACACAATTACTCACTATGCCAGAGAAGAAGAAAATGGATTCACTAAAAAATGTACAAACAAATGAAATTCCACAATAGGACATAAATTGATTGCTGCTAAGTCAACAGGTGCTGGCTTTGAGGCTTCTCAAGATCAGGCTTTTCCATTGAACACTTAAGGAGCAAAGGATCTGATATCTTTTCTTGATTAAATTACTGCACAGCACAATTTTTTTTCCATCCTGAGGTGATTCCCATTTTGATCATAGAATCATAGAGTTGGAAGGGACCTCTAGGGTCATCTAGTCCAACCCCCCTGCACAATGCAGGAAACTCACAAACACTCCCCCCTAAATTCACAGGATCTTCATTGCTGTCAGATGGCCATCCAGCCTCTGTTTAAAAACCTCCAAGGAAGGAGAGCCCACCACCTCCCAAGGAAGCCTGTTCCACTGAGGAATCGCTCTAACAGTCAGGAAGTTCTTCCTAATGTTGAGCCGGAAGTTCTTTTGATTTAATTTCAACCCATTGGTTCTGGTTCTGGTTCTACCTTCTGGGGCCACAGAAAACAATTCCACACCATCCTCTGTATGACAGCCCTTCAAGTACTTGAAGATGGTGATCATATCACCTCTCAGCCGCCTCCTCTCCAGGCTAAACATCCCAGCTCCTTCAACCTTTCCTCATAGGACTTGGTCTCCAGACCCCTCACCATCTTCGTCACCCTCCTCTAGTCCCGTTCCAGCTTGTCTATATCCTTCTTAAAATGTGGTGCCCAAAACCGAACACAATACCCCAGGTGATGTCTTTGGGCTACCATTGAAAATGCAAAGATGTAAATTCTACTGTGGAATGTTCACCTACACCATTTGGGTCTGCATATCGCCTGAAGTGTTCCTTTTATCTCTTGGATCATCTCTGCTGTTCTGAGCCCTGTCTTATGTTCCCAAGCAATGTTACCCATCCAATCCCAAGTGCTACTCTCAATATACTATTTATTTCTCCTACATAATAATAATTACCTTAGCAGACTGGTCATAAATCAGACATTCTCCCATTGGCTGAGCTGCCTGTTGCTGCATCCTCATCCCTCATGATTGCATGAATTGGTTCCTACATAGAATACACTGCTGAGTCCCATCATTAGCCTATCAGGTTTGAAAAAGAGTCACTCAAAACGTGACATTTCTCATCTGGAGAACGCATCATTTTCAAGACTCTACATAGTCCACTTTTCTCAGAAGAGCACATCAAGTTGTACATTAGCACATCAGAAATCATTGAAGTGAGACTATTGGAAGTTGGGACTGTACCTTATTGTGCTTTCATGTATTGGATAGCTTTAATACTTTTTTGGTTCTGATCACAAACCATACAAGACAGGGACTGGATTTCTGTATGGAATAAATTGCCTTCTTATGTTCTTAAGGTACATGAGCAATTCTTAGTAACCATAGTCAGTGTTTCTTTTCACTTTTCATGCCTGTGTCACAGAGGAAGCCTTCCCTTGATTGGCGGAGGGAGGGAGATGGGAAAGAGCCAGAGAAAGCCTTCTCTTGACTGTTTGAGGGCTCCTCTCTCTCCTCCTCTGGAAGGGAAACAGCCAGAGACAGAGGGGAAATGGCATCCTGTGGCAGCAGAGCAGATACAGAGGGGGGGGGAGGGAGGGAGGGAGAGGAAAAGCCAGAGAGAGATACAGAGAGAGAATGAACTCCTGTGTTTAAGACTAACAATGTTATTAGAGAGAGAGTGGTGGTCTTAAAGGTATCACTAAAGGCCTTTGAGAGAGAACTCATTGGACCAAGTCCTGACTAGGACTGCCAGTTCAAGGTTGGTGGGAAATTCCGGGAGATTTTGTGGTGGAATTTGAGGAGGGCAGGGTTTGGGAAGGCGAGAGGCCTCAGCTGAACATAATGCCATAGAGTCCACTCTCCTAAGCAGTTATTTTCTCTACGGAGAGAGCAATCTGTTGTCTGGAGTTCACTTGTGAAGCCAAGAGGTCTTCAGGCTCCACCTGGTGGTTGGCTGTCTTAGGCCTAGCTGCTTGCTACTGTTCAGTAGCAGCCCCCCTAGGACAGCCAGTGTGACAAAGGAGTTAGGGCTTCAGAGCAGGGTTTGCCAGACCCAGGTTCTTGCTGTGGAAGCTGACTGGGTGATTTTAGACCAGTCACAGACTTTCAGCCTAACCTAACTCACAGGGTTGTTGTACAGATCAGAAAGGGGGCGGGGCAATAATGTAATCTGCTTTGGTTCCCTCCATTGTGGAGAAAGACTGTCCTTTTCCTAGGTAGAGATTGTGGAAGGGGGGAGGTGATGAAAAGTTGAAGTCAGAGGGGCAGATAAAGGGAAGGAGATAGGATTGCCAGCTCCAGGGTGAGAAATTCCCGGAGATTTGAGGGGTGTTGCCTAGAGAAGGTGGGGTTTGAGGAAAGGTGGGAACTCATATGGGTACAAAGCCAAATACTCCACCCTGCAAGTCATCCACTTCCTCCTGAGGAACCATTGTTGCCAATCTCCAGGTGAGGGCTGGAGATCACTCAGAATTGCAACTGCTCTCCAGATGACAGAGATCACTTCCCCTGGATAAAATGACTGCTTGGAGGGTGGACTTTGTGTCATTGTATCCTGCTGAGTTTGCTTCCCTCTTCCTTTGGTCCACACTGTGATTTCAGACCACTCACAGACTTTCAACCCTACCTACCTCACAGGGTTGTTGTAAAGATCAAAAGGGAAAGAGGAGAATGATGCAAACTGCTTTGGTCTTCACTGTAGACAAAGGCTGTGCTTTTCCTAGATAGAGGCTGCAGGGAGTGGGGAGGAGATGGAAGGATGAAGTCAGGTCAATTCCCTTACAGAAAACAGGTATCTTGGGGGGAAGACAGCAAGGGAGGATGCACTTGCCCAGAGCCTCTTTCTAGAGCTCTTTGCATTTTTCTTCACAATGGGCCTTATTCCTAGTATTGATATAAACGTTCCAGACATATAATATATATATATTTTTAATTTTTCCGCCCCAAATTGGTTCTCCAAGTACCTCATAAGAGTAAAATCTAGTACAAATGACATAGAGCTAAATACAAACTATTCTTTGGAGAGGGGATGCTCAGCTGAGTGGGATCCAAGCAGAATAGGAGAGGAGAGCCGGCTGCTTTCTGCCTTCCCTCTGATAATGGAGTTGAAAACAGTGGGAAAGAGGGAACTTGATTGGACTTTGGAACCATATATCTGAGACTAGGGCAAAATTTCCTTCAAGTTCTAGATCTCAAGCATTTTTTTTTTACCCACAGGGTAAGTTCCCATGGACATGGTTAAGAAGGATATGGACAAGCTGGAATAGATTCAGAGGAGGGTGACAAAGATGGTGAGAGGTCTGGAGACCAAGCCCTATGAAGAAAGATTGAAGGAGCTGGGTATATTTAGCCTGGACAGAAGATGACTGAGAGGTTATATGATCACCATCTTCAAGTACTTGAAGGGCTGTCATACAGAGGATGGTGTGGAATTGTTTTCTATGGCCCCAGAAGCTCAGACCCGAACCAACGGGTTGAAATTAAATCAAAAGAGTTTCTGGCTCAACATTAGGAAGAACCTTCTGACAATTAGAGCAGTTCCTCAGTGGAACAGGTTTCCTCAGGAGATGATGGGCTCTCCTTCCTTGGAGATTTTTAAACAGAGGCTAGATGGCCATCTGATAGCAATGCTGATCCTGTGAATTTAGGGGGAGGTATCTGTGATTTTCCTGCATTGTGCAGCAGGTTGGACTAGATTTCCCTGGAGGTCACTTCCATCTCTATAATTCTATGATTCTATCTATTTCATTAACAGTGTCACCATCCTCTGACACAAGGTACCTTTGCTTGTCATAAGAGATTAGGTGAAGGAAGGCACTACTGTTAGCAGAACACAGTTGCAGAACTCAACCAAAAGAGAGTTTCTATGGCTGCAATTATATTCTCATCTTCCCTCCCTTTTTTCGTGGATAAGATCTCATCGCTTCATTACAACCTCCCTGTCATGCTTGAAACAGTATGTGAAATCGAGACTCCGTGCCTGTCTTCCAGATCAGTTTTGGATCACTTTACAACACTCAGCCTGGAGGAAGCTGACAGAATCCTCTCCACTGTGTGCCCAACGACATGTGATTTGAATCCTTGTCCATCCTGGCTGATTAAAGCTTGCTGGACGGAGCTACAACATCCTATATGGCAGGGTTTCCCAAACATTTTACCCCACGGCCAGGTTATTTTTACACTTCCCCTTTGTGGACCACTAAAATTTGGGGGTGGAGTCAGGAGACTTTGGGGGTGGAGCTGGGAGACAGGAAATGATATCATCTCCTGTGATGTCACTTCCAGGGCACACTGAACCAAAACCCCACCTCTTCCTGTGATGTTACTTCCAGGGCACTCCCCCAAACCTGCCTGTTCATGTTACTGTGAGCATGCAAACATCTTTTGTGAACATCTTTTTGTAAAAAAGAGCCACCGTGTGTAACATTGCACTGTGTTAGGATTGCCAGCTCCAGCTTTGGAAAGTACTGGAGATTTAGGGATCGTACCTGGGTAGGGCAGACTTAGGGGAGAGGAAGGCATCCAGATGGGTGCGATCCCACAGAGTCTGTTATCTGAAACTGCCATTTCCTCCTGAGGAACTGATCTCTGTAAGTTTGGAGACCAGTTAGAATTCTGGGATATCTCCCAGTCTCACATGGAGGTTGGCAGCTAAGCACAACATTTTTCCTCAAAATAAGGTGCAGCCCTGTCCGTCAGCCACCAGCCACAGTTCTACCTTCAAATTTGTGGATAAGTTCAGCTCTAGGCAAAATGCATGCATCACCTTGCCATTAGTCGGTGGTTCCTGGATGTAAATGCAGCTCATGATGTGAACTTGGATCCAGGCCATTCACTGCAGGATTATGCCGCAATTATGCAGGAAACACATTTTCTCTCATCTCCACATAATATATGTGAAACAGCCACATACAGCTGTCCCAAGCCACAGTTTGGCCACCCCTGGTCTAAAAGGTGCCACTGGACTAAAAATTCATATTAGGCTAACTTCCACATAAGTCTTTTCACATACTAACATAACCTCCATCTTATTTGGACTGAGTTTCACCTTACTGGCCCTTATCTAACCAGTTACAGAATCAGATACTTGTTCAGAATATCCATAGCTTCATCCTAATTTAGATGCTAAGGAGAAACAGATCTGGGTCTCGTCAGCACACAAATGATACGTCATCTCAGTGTCAAACAAAGTTAGGAAGGTCAGACCTGTCATAAATGGGACTTTGTGGGGCCCAGCCATGCGTATCCTAAAATGTAATGCCAGATAGAGGAGATGAAGGACACAGGCAAACACAATTAAATATATTATTTCTTAATTTAAAGTACAAACATGCTTAAAACTCTTGCAATATTTTGTTTAGGAAAGTTATGAGAATAGTGGGATTTTGCAATGCAATTTTAAAAATAAAACATCAAGAAAAAGCACAAGGCTCACACAGCAGAAAACTAAAAATTTTAAATGCTCTCAGCCTGAGAAAACATGAAATGGTAGGGCATTTCAAGCATCTCCCCTCCCCAGGTCTACTCAGATAAGCAACAGCAAGGAAGGGAGGGAGGGAGGGAGGGAGAAAGAAAGAAAGAAAGAAAGAAAGAAAGAAAGAAAGAAAGAAAGAAAGAAAGAAAGAAAGAAAGAAAGAAAGAAAGAAAGAAAGAAAGAAAGAAAGAAAGAAAGAAAGAAAGAAACGGAGGGAGGGAGAGTTGGAAACAAATAGAGAAAAAAAGAAAAAAGAAAGAGCAAGGAAATAGGAAAAAATGAAAAGCGAGGGAAGGAGTGAAAGAAAGGAGGGACAAAATGAAGAAAGAAAGAGAAAGGAAAAGAAAAGAAAAGAAAAGAAAAGAAAAGAAAAGAAAAGAAAAGAAAAGAAAAGAAAAGAAAAGAAAAGAAAAGAAAAATGGAAAGAAATGGGATGGGAGCAACTCACCTTTAAAACTGGTGACTCTTGCCACGCAGCTTGGCCTGCTGAGCCCTGCGGCCAGGGGGGAAGCCAGAAGGCTGTCCCCTGACCTCAGCTGGCCAGCGGAATGTGTATGGGAGGCCCTATGACCCGGCATTGAGGCCTGCATGGCCCAGTGCCAGGTCGTGACCCTGCCAATGGGAAATGCTGCTATACGGGATATCATAAATAGATCCCTCTCTGAAGGGCTTTTTCCAGTGCCTCTTAAAGAGGCAGTGGTCTGCCCTCTCATGAAAAAACCAACACTGGACCCAGCCAAGTTGGCAAACTAACAGCCGGTGTCAAGCTTACCCTTTATGGGTAAGATCATTGAGAGGGCAGTAGCGCTACAGTTGCAGAATTTTCTGGAGGACGTTTCCATCCTAGGTTAAAACAATTTTATTTGGTAACATGGTAACAAATTATATTTCTTGCATCAGTACAAGGTGCTGGTTATTACCTTTAAAGCCCTATATGGCCAAGGACCTGCCTACCTTAAGGACTGTCTCTTCCCACATGTTCCCCAGAGGGTACTTAGATCTAGAACACACAACTTACTATCGATCCCCAGGCCAAGGGAGGCAAGACTGAAAACTAGAGAAAGAACCTTCTCAGTCGCTGCCCCCCTTGGTGGACCCAATTGCCTGAGGAAGTCAGAGCCTTGTGGGACCTTGCCCAGTTTCGCAAGGCCTGCAAGATGATATTATTTCAGCTAGCTTTTAACTGAAACTGCCAAGATATTAGATCTAAATGGATGTCTAAGAACACTGAATGCCATCTGTAACTAAATGGAAATTAGCACTAAATTGTTTAAATTGTTTTAACTGTTTTAATTTAATGTTTAATTTAATTGTTTTATTGTGACTTTACTGTGTATTCTGCGCCACCCTGAGCCTGCTTCGACGGGAAGGGTGGGATATAAATCGAATAAACTAAATCAGGCCTCGCAGAAGTGCAGCTCCTGAACCTTTCTGACACTTCCACCTCCTCCTTCCCACCTTGTCCATTGAATAGTAGGTGCAGCTGCATAACAACCCCTGGATAAGCTCCACCATCTATTTTTTCTACAAAACGACCCCTGAACTAAACTAAACTAACTAAACTCTTGGGTTTCGGGTGTGTCGTGATCCTTAGGTAAATTGGTCCTCATAAGACTGGGAACTGAGTGACAGACATGGGATTACTGCACACATCAGACAGCCAAGATCCATGAAGAATGTAAGGGAAACCAGGGCTTTTTTTGTAGCAGGAATTCCTTTGCATATTAGGCCACACACCTTTGATGTAGCCAATCCTCCAAGAGCTTACAGGGCTCTTAGTAAAAGGCCTACTGTAAATGCCAGGAAGATTGGCTACATCAGGGGTGTGTGGCCTCATACGCAAAGGAGTTCCGGCTACAAAAAAAGACCTGAGGGAAACCTAATCTATAGATGAAGCACCAAAAAGTGCTGCCTTATGGGAAATGTCATACAGAAGTAAAGGCAAGAGTGGATCTGACCCAAAATATTGTAAACTGTAGTGATCTTGCTTCTCATCTACCCTCTCACCTCTGTTCCCTGGATGAATTTCCCTACCCCATTGGCCATTTAGCTCATCCCTGCACTTTCCTTCATGCTGCAGAATGCAGGCTTAGTGCTTAATCTGTCCAATTTGAATGGCTTCTCCTTTCGTTTGTGGGGAGTGGTGAATAAGGAAAGTCTGGTGTTTCCGCATATTCACAGATTCCTCTGAGTATTCTGAAACCTCCCTTTTTTTGGTAGCTTGCCATCTTGTGCTGCTTACTATAGCAGGATGGAAACTCACTTTAATATTAGAAGAAAAGGTCACCTGTAGATAACAAGAGAGACAAAGGACAATATTTTAATAGGAGAAATAACACGTTGAGAATCTCCCCAAGATGGGCCTGAACCAAAACCAGTTTAACAGCTTTTGACTTCTATGGGGGGAAATTGCAGATGGAAAATAAAAGAAGTAATTGTGTTGATAAATTAAAAACTTTTAAGGTTTTTGGTTTTTACCATGCTTTATTACGTAAGTTGTCTCAATCAGGTTGCCCTGGAGAGATGGCATAAAATGTTCCTAAATACATAAACAGTAGTACAAAGAAGTGGGATGGTTCCCTGATATGCCCATCACGTTCCTGCTTTTCATTCAGGGTGTGGGGTGGCGGGTGGGGGTGGGGAACAGAATGTAGCAGCAAATTCATTTCTTGCTGAGCAGATGGATAAAAGGAACTCAGAATGTGCACTGTATTTTTTTTTTTACTGATTTCAGCAAGGTCTTGAAACTATATATGTCTACTGGTGTTTTCAAGTGCTGCCTTTCTAATTTTTCAGAGTTCATACATTGTTTTATGTTTTGAACAGGGTTTTGACCTCTTAATCTTTCTACATCTACCAACAGCATATCCTTGGTTACTTGAATAGATTTTGTTATACGCCCTCAGGTCTATGTTATTTTATAAACCCCATAGTTAGGAATTGCCCTGACCTGTATAGCACTGGCTAGTCCAATCTCATTAGATCTCAAAAGCAAAGCAGCATTGGCCCTGGTCAGTATTTAGATGGGAAGTTGCTCAGGAAGTCCAAAGGCAACCTGGCAAACCACCTCTGAAGGTCTCTTGCCTTGAAACCCTACAAGGTTGCCATAAGCTGGCTGTGAAATGATGGCAAAAAAAAAAAAAATGTTAGAAATCGTACATGCTGCTGTAGTCATGTAGCAAAGAATTGGAGAAAACTTTGAGGATCTAACTCCACTGATGTTTCAAATTCAATTACACTGGTGTAGGTTTTTTGTTTTCCTTTACAAAGTTTTAAATGAATGGAATCAGCATTATAGATGCTGAAAGACTAGACGGAAGACTCTCCTATAAGAAAGCTGAAAACAACATTCAAGCAAACAATAAATCAATTGTTTTCATTTCTCTTTGAAACAGAGGAGACATTTATTCTGTTAATTTAAGAATTAAATTTAGAAGAATTAAATTTTATAATTATGAATGAATCCAACATTAAAAATAACATCAACAAAACAGGAACTTTCCCATTTGGAATTAGAAAATCTTGAATCATAATTTAAATAGGATGCTCTTTGGCTCTGCCAAGTGCTCTCACATGCTATTTCATGTTTAATTTAACCCTTTGAGCAGTTTTGCAGAATACATCATGAATGTGTGTCATGGGAATCAGAGAAAGATAAGTATGATTAATTCAGTTTGTATACGAAGTTGAAATATATCAACTTACTATCATAGTACTGAAGATAAACCAGGATTCCTGTTGGTGTTTATAATTGGTTGGAAATTGTTTCAGGGAATATCCTCTATACAAGATGTTAAAAGCCTCTAAATCAGTTCAGCAAGATCTGAGCAGGTGAGCTAGAAACTGCATTATCTTGATATCAAGGAACCAACAGTGGCAGAAGGAAGGTTTCCCTTGGAGAAATGCAGACATTACAGGGGCTGGGACTTCTCATGAGGGATACTAGAAAGTGAAAGCATATTTGAAGGGCCATATATAGTGGAATGCCTCCTAGGTTGAATGGAAGATAAGTGGATCTTGCTGATTTTTCAATCCTTTGTTAACCCAAGACCTGTCCCAAGGTATTTGCTGACTGATATCCACAGAAGGATGCTTTATAATTTTTGCCCCATTGCAGCTGGGTTTCAGATCTAACCACATCATGTGATGAACAGCAAACTCCAATCAGGCCTGTGTGAGTTTATTTTCTTGTTGTCAGTCATATCCCAGAGGCTCAGGATTGGAAGTCCTTCAAACAATAATTCAACATTACAACAAATAATACAGCCTTAGCCAATCAAAACCACAGAAGAATATATCTTATTATTTAATATAACCAGTCTCAGGGTTACAAACCAACTCCAAAATGGTGGTCTTATAGCATTTCAAGTATTCACAATATCTGGAAAATCTCTAGGGAACTAAAAATTCCAAACTTTAGTGGCAGTGTTTCCAAATGTCTCTCGCCTGCCTTTGCTGTTCCAACCTGTCACCATATCTTTTTTTGTATTGTTCAAAACAAATTATCTTATCTTGTAAGCTAAACACTAGATCACTAAGTACTGAAATAACTAGTGATTTAGAAAGGCTCAAAATTAATGTATATTAAAATAATATTTTCCAAAAAAATGGAAGTAAAGTTCTTTATTTTGCTTGGGGAATTTGTGTTCCTTTTCACACAACACTAAAAATTAATTCATCGATTATAGATTTCTGCATGAATTTTCTTGTACGTGTATTATGGATATGGCCAGAAATAAAGGGGAACAGTAGTTGGACTTGACCAAAATGATCATAGAAGATGTGGCACACATATCAGAACAAACATGGCCTCTCAGGGAAGCCTACCAAGAAGGGAGTGTAGAGATTCAGAATAGAATGGTTTTGAAGGCGAGTAAGAAGAAGACAGAGTGGCATTGATTATATGGCCTTATGTAGATTAGGAGTCATCTAATCCATTATCAATAGATTCAATTTGTTTAGATCCAGGTGTGGAAGCACCTGAGAATTGCAAGAATATCCAGTTTCACAAAAGTGAAGGTATGATTCAAGGATGGGAGCACTGACTGAAGACCAAACAATAGCCAAATGTATGAGAAACTTATCATTATTATTTTTAAAAGGTTTTGCTAAGATAAAAAGTAACAAGAATGAACAAATGTTTTTATATATTTTAAAAAGTGATTTTAAGTAAAGATAACCTTGTATAGTGTTTGAAATTATAAGATAATGAGTTAGCCAGGAATGTGCCCTCTAATCAAGTGGGACAATTGCCTAATATCAGATGATTTTAAAATTCTATAAACATGGGAAGTTGTATGATCAAGAGCTTCATCTCAGAAGGGACTCCTTGCTTGTGACCTACTTATTTAGGGGGCAAGAATCCTTTATGGACTCTTGTAAGAAGATCCAGCACCCTGTGTGTAACAGGAAGAAGTGCTGAACCAGCACTTCTTGGCCCAGTTCTGTTTGTACTAAGTCAGGGGTTACCCCAAAAAGAAAATAGGATCTCTGGCCTCTTGTACTAGGAGGAAGGAGGGTGAGCCACTTTTTATTTGTGTGTTTGTTGTTTACTCAGGTGAGAGTTGGTTTGTGTGTGTGTCTCAGATCTGGATGAGAGGTGGGTCTGGATTTGTGTCTGCTTTATGTTTTATGTTTCCAAGACCCAAGTGAAATGTGGGTTTGTATATTAAGTGTGGGTGTGTCATTATTTGTTTGTTTGCTTCTGGTAGAAGAGATGTGCTTGGGGAGACAGAATGGGATGAGAGACAGAGCCAGGATTCGTAGAGTGTGGAGTAGGGGAGATATGGTGGTGGGAGAAGAGCAGGCCAGGTAAGGGGCAGCAGACAGCTGCATGCTGTTGCTCCTTCTGGCTCTCCTTTCTGCTGAAGTGACATTGGTAATAATATCAACAATTCACCAAGCTATGAAATCCTTCTGCTAAATGCCAGATCAGTCACAGCAAAAACAGCAGCTATCCAGGATTAAATCCTGGATGAGAGGGCTGGTTTGGTATGTATCACTGATATTTGCCCAGGGGAGAGAAGAGGGGTTAAAGTCTCTCAGTTGTGCCCTCCATGATATTCAGTGATACATCAGCATAGGTGTGGTGAGTCAGGAGGTGATGTTGCTGTAGTCTATAAAAATTATATCACCTTCACATGCTGCTCCATCCAGAATACTACAGGTTTTGAGGCTGCATATGTAGTGGGACTGAGAGATGGAACTGGGATTCTGCTAACTGTCTCCCTACCTGAGCTGACAGGTCTCAGGAGTGGTGTTGAGAGCTGGTCTCAGGAGTGGTATTGAGAGCCCCTAGGCTGGTTTTCCTTGGGGAGTTTAACATTCATGCCAAGGCTGTCTTATCAGGTGTGTCTCAGGATTTCATGGCCTCTATGAAAAGCATGGGCCTGTCTCATGTAATAACTGATCTTATTCATTGTGCAAGTCAACCTCTTGATCTGGTATTTTTTTCTGGGCAGGAGGAATGTGATCTGAGGGTGGAGGAATTAATGACAGTTCCTTTGTCCTGGACTACCTGCTTGAGGTTAGACTTAAAGGAACACTCTTCAGAGGTAGGGGATCTATTAAGATGATCTGCAAGATGGCTCCAAAGAGCTTTCTGATGACTCCAGGAGATTTTCCTGTTGATATGGTTGGTGCTCCTTTTAATGCCTTGGAATGAGGAAATGACTTAGGCAGATGCCATGTTTACTCCTGGTACCATCTCTCAGGTGTTAGAACCCAGGTAGCCCCTTGGTTTACTGAGAGACTTTGAATGATGAAAATACAAGGGAGATGGAGGAAGACTCAGGCCAAATTAATGTTTCCCATCCCGAGCTGGGTGCAGAGGATCCCTTGAAGCCCCTCTCCCACTTATCAGAAAGAGGGGGAATGGCTGTGGAGCACTCCTCTCCATGGAGGGAATTAACCCCCCCCACCAAAAAAAAACCAGGCAAGAAGCAGGAAATAAACACAACATGCTTAAATCAGCAGAAAATGATGTAGGCACATTGGTGACATGAGGAAGATGCTTTGGCTTGGGGGTAAAACTCTATCCTAGAATTAGATTCAAGCCATAGAGTTTTGACCAAAAACCAGAGTGTCTCCCCCATGTTACCAATGTGCCTACATCACTTCCTGCTAATGTAAGCATATTGTGGAGCTATTCCAGGTAGCTACAGGACTGTTGCATCTCTCACACCCATTCCAATTTGGACTCTACATTAGTAGTGAAAAGGCTGGATGGTGCCAAGGTGCAACAATTGGGACACTTTTCATTTTATTTAGTCTGAGGATATGGACGCGATCCTGAATCTTAGAGCCAGGAGGCAACATCAGGGGTAGGTCTTGACCTCTATATCCTGTTGTTGGCCCTCCAGAGGAGCTGGTTGGCCACTGTGTGAAAGGATGCTGGGACTAGTAAAACCATTGGTCTGATCCAGCAGGGCTCTTCCTATGTTCTTAAGCCTACCCTTCACCCCAAAGATTTCAATAATTATCAACCACTCTCAAATGTTCCATTCATGAGCAAGGTGACTGAAGGGGTAGTGACTGAACTCCAAGCCTTCCTGGATAAGACAAGTTGGTTAGATCCATTCCAATCTTGTTTCAAGCCATATTATGGAACTGAAACAGCCTAGGGCGCCATGATGGATGGCTTGTATGAGAAGATAGAAAGAAGGAGTGCAACTCCGTTGACTCTCCTTTACCTCTTAGTGACTTTCAGTACCATCAGTACCTTCTGGACCACCTATATAGAATGGGATTGGGAGGCACTGTTCTGTGGTGGTTCCAATCTTATCTGGAGTTCAGACCATTATTCTGTGGTCCCACAAGTTTCCAGCTTGTACCCTATGCTCTTTAACATCTACATGAAACCACTAGGTTAGACCATCTGTTGATTTGGGCTGAGTTGTCAGTATGTGGATGACACTCAGCTCTATTTTACACTTCCAGCTTATCCTGGGGAGGCTGCAGAAACCCTGAACTAGTGCCTGGAGGCAGTTTTGGATTGGATGCAGGCTAATAAACAAGCGTAAGCCTGACAAAACAGAAGTGCTAATGGTGGATGGAAGGCCTGACCCAGGATTCAAGGTGTCACACATTCTGAATGGGGTTGCACTTCCCTTGAAGGAACAAATCCAGAGTCTGGGAGTAGTCTTGGACCCAGGCCTACTACTAAAAGATTACATCTGATCCGGCCAAATTGGCTCACTATCGGCTGGTCTCAAATTTGCCCTTTTGGGGCAAAATCATTGAGAGGGCTGTGGCACTGCAGTTACAGGGCTTCCTGGATGATGCTTCCACCTTAGACCCATACCAGTCCAGCTTTCGCCCGGGTCACGGGACGGAGACAGTGTTGCTCGCCCTCATGGATGACCTCCGGCGACATCTGGATCGAGGCGGCTCGGCAGTATTGCTGTTGTTAGACCTATTGGCTGCGTTCGATATGGTCACCCATCGGCTGCTGACCTGCCGCCTCGCCGATGCAGGAATTCGGAGGCTAGCCTTACAGTGGCTCTCCTCCTTTCTTGAGGGTCGGGGACAAAGGGTGGCGATTGGAGGAGAGCTGTCCCAGAGGCGCTTACTTAATTGTGGGGTGCCTCAGGGGGCAGTTCTCTCCCTGATGTTGTTTAACATCTACATGCACCCCCTTGCTCAGATTGCCCGAAGGCATGGGCTGGGTTGCCACCAGTACGCTGATGACACCCAGCTCTATCTATTGATGGGCAGCTGGACTGGTGATGTCCCTGTAAATCTGGACCGGGCGCTGCAAGCCATGGCAGGTTGGATCAAGCTGAGTGGGCTGAAACTGAATCCAGCGAAGACAGAGGTCCTTTGCGTGGGTCGCGGTAGGCTAGGAAAGGAGATCTCCCTACCAGCCTTTGATGGTGCGTCGCTGATACCAGTGCGCAGGGTCAGGAGCCTGGGAGTGCTACTGGAGCCTTCCTTGACAATGGAGGCACAGATAGCAGCCACTGCTAAATCCGCCTTTTTCCACCTTAGGAGGGCGAGGCAGTTGGCCCCCTTCCTGGAATGTAGCGACCTTGCAACAGTGATCCATGCAACGGTCACCTCGAGGTTGGACTACTGTAATGCCCTCTACATGGGACTGCCCCTGTACCGAACTCAGAAACTGCAGCTAGTTTAGAATGCGGCAGCCAGGCTGTTAGTGGAACTACCTCGGTGGGAACATGTACAGCCTAGGCTGCGGGAGCTGCACTGGCTGCCAATTGTGTTCCGAGTTTGTTACAAAGTGCTGGTTATTACCTTTAAAGCCCTTATGGCCAAGGACCTGCCTACTTTAGGGACTGCCTCTCTCCATATATCCCCCAGAGAGCACTGAGATCTAGTTCTCAAAATCTTCTAAAAATCCCTGGACCAAGGGAAGCCAAACTGAAAACAACGTGGGAGCAGGCCTTTTCAATAATGGCTCCCCAATGGTGGAATCAACTACCAGAGGAGGTGCGAGCCCTGCGGGACTTCAATCATTTCCGCAGGGCTTGTAAAACTGTCCTTTTTCAACTGGCTTATAAGATAGAATCCTGAAAGTGACATCTAGCCATCTTGATATATATATATATATATATGTACTGTACTGTAGCACCTTTAATTTGTAGTGGTTTTAATCAATTTATTTATCTAATGTGTTTTAACTGTATTTTATTGTATAATTGTATTTATTATAATCATGGTACACTCCATGTCTTGTGAGCCGCCCTGAGCCTGCCTCAGCGGGGAGGGCGGGATGTAAATAAAAGTTTATTATTATTATTACTAGCTAAGCAAGTAGCAGCTGTGACCAAGAGTGCTTTTTACCAGTTTCAACTGGTTAGCCAGCTGCAGACTTTCCTGGACAGAAAAGATCTGGCCCCTGTGGTTGCATAAGCTGGTTACATCTAGATTGGATTACTGCAATGTGATCTACATGGGGCTGTCCTTGAAAAGTATACAGAAATTTCAATTGGTATTGAATTCAGCAGCCAGGATGTTGATTGGAGGGGGCTGTAAGGATGCTATCACCCCACTCTTGGCTCATCTACATTGCCTCCCAATTGGTTTCTGAGCATAATTCAAGGCACTGGTGCTGACCCTCAATGCCCTATATTGCTTGGAACCAAACAACTGAAGGACTGTCTACTCCCTCACAAACCTACCTGGCCATTAGAGTCATCTTCAGAAGTCCTGCTTAGGGTGCCCCAGCCTTCTGAGATTAGGCAGGCAGCAGCTCAGGAGAGACCCTTCTTGGTCATGGCACAAAAACTCTGGAACTCTCTCCCCCAGTGAGATTCATCTGTCCCCTTCGGTTGCCACCTTCTGAGAATGGGTAAAGGCGTTGTTGTTTCATTAGGCATTCCCTCAGTGATTACTCCTAGTTTAGTTTATTTACGATTTATATCCCGCCCTTCCCACCAAAGTGGCTCAGGGCGGCTTACAGCATATAAAATCTAACATAAAAAATATTAAATTTAAACATTTTACACAGTTAAAACATTAAAAAAAGCATAACAGCAGTCTAATAAAACTACACTCAGTTTTCAATGCCAGGGCTGTCTTGCAGGCCCTGCGGAACTGGGCAAGGAAGAAGAAGAAGATGATGATGATATTGGATTTATACCCCACCCTCCCCTCTGGATCTCAGAGTCTCAGAATGGCTTACAATCTCCTTTACCTTCCTCCCCCACATCATACACCCTGTTGGGGCTGAGAGAGCTCTCATGGAAGCTGCCCTTTCAAGGACAGCTCTGAGAAAGCCATGGCTGACCCAAGGCCATTCCAGCAGCTGCAAGTGGAGGGGTGGGGAATCAAACCTAGTTCTCCCAGATAAAGAGTCCACGCACTTAACCGCTGCACCCAACCGGCTCTCTATACTCCCATAGGATATAATGGAGAATTGATCCATAGGTATCTGGGGCTTGGGAAGGGGTGTTTTATGAGACAGAGGCCCCAGATTTTCAGCATGGCATCTAGTGCTCTCCTCAAAAAACTCCTCAAGTTTCAAAAGAAGGTGCTCCCATTCTCCATCATTTCCAATGGAAGGAAGGCATTTAAAAGAAATGTGATGGCCAGAACTCCCTTTGGAGTTTAGTCATGTTTGCCACAACTTTGGTCCTGGTTCTACTCCCAAAGTCTCCTGATCCGCAAATATTTCCTTAGTTGGACCTGGCAATCCTAGTTTTATATTCTGTATGCATTTTAACTGTTTTAGATGCATTTTAACTTTTTCCACTCTTTTGAAAGTTGTTTTAATGAGGTATGCTTGGGATAGGGCTTTATTTTAATGGTTTTATAATGTATTTTATCATGTATGTTTTAAAATGTTAGCCACCCTGGTGGACCTTGTAAAAGGAGAAAGACGGGATACATTTTTTTGTAAATAATAACAGCAATAATAAAATAATTCAAACCATAAGCACAAGGGTACTTGCAGAAGTGGATCTTTCCCACTTTCTACTATGCCGGCAGTCCCCTGTGGTCCCAGGAAATGCAATGTTGCAGAAAAAGGGATCCTCCTTTGGAATGAAAAGGAAGTTGTTCATTGGCCAAGTGCCCCAGGGAATGGGAGGCTTCAGTCTTATTACCTTCTTTTGCCAGCAGAGCTTCCACTGTAGAAAAGGCTTCACCCAATTCATTCTACTCATTCCTGCCAAACCCACCCCCCCATGCCCCCTTGGCTTTTTGTCCATGAGATTCCCCAGAATCAGTTTTTTAGGGATCTGAAGTTGCTGCTGGAGAGAATAGCGAAGAAATCAGGAAAGATCTAGATCTGCCAATTCTTTCTATTCTAAGTGTGTAGGATGGATCTAATCCCAGTTTTTTACTGGCAAGTACAAATTCCCACTGAAAGAAAGATGTGTAATGTTGGTTCTCCTGTTTCACAGTTTCTGTAATTAAAATGTGTTAAATAGTTTCACATAGAGATAAAATAGATGAGAAAATTACTTTGAATGTGTGGTGCAAGAACCACCCAACTTTAAAATGTCAACTTTATCCTTCCTACACTTAACAGGTGTTTGGATTGACTAAGCAGCAAGGGATGGTCTCCAATATTGTTTCCTCATTAAAAGCAAATTTAATTTTATAAAACATAAAAGGCAACGTTCATGTCTTGCTTAACCCTAGTTCATTACTCTGCAATGCAATAGCTACAGAATTACAACAGTTTAATTGTGAGTCATGATCTCCATTCAGTTGGCAATGAAACAGCATGTTAACCAATCAGTTCCTGTAGCTAAACAAGGACTGTAGGTTTAATTACAGTTAGGACATGTGCATGTAAATTAATTACAGCTTTCTCAATTAGAGACTGCTTTCCTGATTCTGGTACAAGCATTTACTTTGAATTACAAGATTCTGAGCTGAAGATAACTGCCTCAGGGCAGCTACATCTTACATCACTTGTAAATGCCACACTACTTAGAAAGCAGACATTAATATCACATTAGCTCCTCAACCCATGTATTCATAACAAACTAAGCACTTCCATGGACTTCTAACATGATGGTCTACGATTTTTCTTTCCATGTGGGGATTATATATGGATTGGGCAAATGTCACATGTAAACTAGTCACTGCACAAATCCATAAAAGAGACAAAAATGTATCCAACAAAATGACAAAACACAGTGGACTGTGCATGAGCCTTTACAAAATGTATCTATAAAGCATATTGCATATATATATTAATGAAACCACCATTGATTGCAGTAATAAAGCCATCCACAAAACTTTCCTGTTGCTTGACTCTTGGAGCCTTCAGTGTGTGAAGGAGTTTGGGATGAGTGATTGTTGCTGCTAAGCATTTCTTGTATTCTACAAGTCATTTTCTTTCAGATATACTTAATTTCCCAAAAATTCATTTCAGCTCATCTTCTGCTTGAAGGAGGATATAGAGAAGGTATTCCACAGTGTCAGCACCGTGGAAGAAAAGTCCCTCTCTTTCTCTCCCACAGATTTTACCATGGTCAAAGAAGCAATATGGCCTTATCAAATAACATCAGGGTATGGGGAGGAACTTATAGTAGGTACTTCCTGAGATATTCAGGTCTGAGGATATATTTCCGTGGCTAAATGTGCCAGAATTGAAACAGTTCAGAAATCAAACGCGTAGGATATTTCACACTAGAAATTATTGGCATAAAATTGACCTAATCAAATTGTCATTAGGAATTTAGTTTTTGTTATGAGTATGTAGCAGCCCAAAGGAAGTACTAATTTCTAACTGGGGTTGCCAGCCCCCAGGCCCCAGTGGGGGTGCCCCCAGTTTCAGGAGTTTCTCTCTACAATGGCCCAGCTGACCAGTGGAGGAAACTCCTCCTCTAAACAGGAATGTCACCATGCAACATCATTGACATGATGACATCAACTGGAAGTGACATCATCATGCTGGGGACATCATGCAGGGGGTGCTCTGGTTTTTGAGCAAACTCTGTAGTTTAAGCCCAATTTAACCATGGAGTTTGCCCGAAAACCAGAGTGTCCCCTGTGCAATGTCCCCAGTGGGATGACTTCACTTTTAGGTGACATCATCACATTGCGGACATCGTGTGATGTCCCTGCCCATCCCTGGAATGCTGTCCCAAATTCCCCAGCCAGACTGGTGAGGGGACCTGGCAACCCTATCTCTATTTTTTTGTTTAAAAAAAGGTAACATATCTGCATGAAGGCCCTAATACTTAAAGTAATAAAGAGACCCTCTACCCTTGTAGAAAAATAGTAACAGAATGGAACAATTCCTGAATTTTTTTCTAAAATCTATGAAAAATGGACAAGAATTACACTGTCATTGTGACATCTGGCAGACAAGGGAACATGTTGTTTACTACCACTGGGGCAGAGTAACAAATACTGGTAGGCGGACTGAGCCTTCCCATATTTCCATAACACTGCAAGATAACCATGGAGGGGGAATTGGGCTTGAGCCTAGAAACCAGAAAAACTAAAATACCATGTCTTGGTTTTCTTGTGAATTCCTATTTTTTATCATTACTTTACTGAAAATTCCCATTACCTTTAACAACATTTTATCATTTTATTTTATTTTACTTATAGTCCATTTTTCTCACTGAGTCTCAAGGCGTATCATAGGTCAGGAAATAAAACAGTACTATTAAACAGCATAAGACAATAAGCGAACCATACAACAGAACTAGGGTAACAGAATTAGAGAACAATGCAAACACACTAAGTCATGGCATACTATTTTCAATACAGAAAGTGGATTACAAGGTATATGGCTATATTCAGGTGGGTAGCTGTATTGGTCTGAAGCAGCAGAACAAGGTTTGAGTCCAATGGCACCTTTAAAACCAACAAAGTTTCATTCAGAGTATAAGCTTTCATGTGCATGCACAAACACAAGATATCAGATACCTGAAGAAGTGTGTGTACAAACCAAAGCTTATATCTTGAATAAATGTATAAGGCATTAGCAATAAAAAGAGATAAATAAAACAACTAAAACCATTTGAAATTCCTGGGGGGGAGGCATGGATTTTTGCTTTAAGAAAAATTAATGTTAGCTTTAAACCAAAACACCTTAGTAGAAGTGAACACTTTCTTTGTATTTACTTCATTTACACCATGCCTTCCTGTGAGGTAAGTTATGCTGAGAGTGGGGGGGGGGGGTGGCCCAGGTCATCCATGGAAGAGTGGGGGTTTGAACATGGCTCTCCCAGATCATACTCCAACATTCTAACCATTACACTACACTAGCTCTTCTAAAACAAGCTATCAAATAAACAGTTTGCCTTTCCCCAAAAAATGAACAACGTTAAGTAATTGTCGAAATATACAAATAGAAAGTGAAACAAAGAATATTCTGAAGTAACTTTAACCTGAACAAGTTGCATTATTTTTTAAAAGACAGCGAGAACATTTTTAAGCATTCATAGATTGTGAGAAATTCTGAGAAATGTACTGGCAGGCTGTCTCCAAAAGTAATAGCATAATAATATTCCATATACAAGACAAAATTAATACAGGATGAAATGACTCTTTCATCACAGCAGGAAGGCTCAAGGGGGAAAAAAATCCTGCCCTGAATATGGAGCAAGCTTTTGCGTATTTAAAAGGGCAAGCCACCAAGATACACGGTGATGCAGAAATGTTTATCTCAGGCTGAAATTAAGAAGTGCCATCTACACAGGAGCCTTTACAATGTGGTGATGTCCTCAGAATTCGGGATAATTTCCATCATCAAACAACAACATATCATCTAGCACTGCAAGATAAACTTCCTGCACCTTCAGGAGTGGGTCTATAATACACCAATACATCTAAAACCCTATTAAAACATAATGGGCATGGTGCCCTCCTTGCACACACAGCTGTACTCACAAGAGTACAGGATTCAACAGGTACTTTGTTGTTACCACAATTATAAATAACTTCTGTGAACGACTCAGGTAGAGAACCAGTATGGCAGAATAGTCATATGGGGAACACATATGGACCTCCTGTAATAGAATAACACCGTGTCATAGTATGCATGTGGTTATTTAGCCTTAGAGATATTTCATCCGACATCCAAGAAGAAGATGGCACAACAAATGCTTACCTGTAAGAGGAATTCAAAGGATCCTGGAACTAAATGTATATCTTAACTCCTCCAGCTTTATGTTCTAGCTGACTCAGATGTCAGATGCTGGGGTACTCCTGTACCACCCTAAGGTTATGTAAACAAAGCTAACTCTGACTGGAGTCAGTTTAACTCTGTTTTGTACCCAGCACCATTGAATCTAATTAAATCTGCAACACTGCTTGGACTCTGTTTTAAGAAAGGTACAAAATGGAGCGTTTCATTTGTACCTCTCTTCTCTCTCTTTTACCGTTTTAAAAAATTGAATCTTAAGTCTGAGGAAGAGTTTTGAGAAACTCAAAAGTTTACTGACTTTGTCATGACGGCTGGGTGACATAATAAAAAAAGATATTGTTCTGCTGTTGCAAACCTAGAGTTCAAGATGCATGTGCAGAGTTACAAATTATGACATAATTGGAGCATTGATTCAGTGTAGGATAAAGAAAATATAAATATGCCAAAATCTAAACACCTATATTTAGTCTTGTAGCCTAAACTTCAGAGTTTACCCACCAAGTCTTTCCACATCATTTTCGCATATAAGAATCTACACAATATTTTCAAGAGCCAAGAATTTGAGCCAAAGCTCACCAAAATGGTTGACTCTCAAGATCTTTGAATCAATTCATTGGACTGGGGAAACATTACAAAAATGGAGTAGATCCTGCCCCTGTCCTACAATCCTCTTGGCTTTTTTTTCCTCTTTAACACATTTTTCTTAAAATATTTATATCCCACCTTTTCTTTTGCTCTGAAGCCTTCGTCCAACTTAAGTGATTCTTCTACTGGAGGAAGACCACAACTTGAAAAGAAATTACCTTAGGCTAGAGATATGCTACTTGGAAGATGGCTGGATCCACTCCACCGTAGTTACAGGCAGTGTTCTCTCTAAACTGAATTAGCGTGAGTTAGCTCACAGATTTTCAGCCTCCAGCTCACACATTTTTGTCTTAGCTCAGGAAGGATGACCCCAGAGCAGTAGCTCACAACTTTATGCAGTAGCTTACAACTTTAATGCCAGTAGCTCACAAAGAAGAATTTTTGCTCACAAGACTCTGCAGCTTAGAGGGAACACTGGTTACAGGTAAATTCTAATGGCACATATGCTGTGGCTATTTTCACATGTGACATATTAAGTGGTAGGGTATGAGCTTCTGTGAGTCACTGCTCCTTCAGATACTTTGGTACCTGAAGAAGTGAGCAGTGACTCACAAAAGCTCACACACCTACCACAAATTTTGTTAGTTTTTATGGTGCTATTGGATCCATTCTTTTCAATTGCTGCAGGCAGCCTAACACGACTATTCCTCTTGATCTATTAATATATTAAGTTTTATACTTCCCGCTTCAGTAAATTCAGTGAAAAGGCTACTTCAGACGGAATGTATATTTAAGAGTGTCTCCCTTTTGTTTTCCATCTTATGTTAATATTTATATGAAAGCAATACATACCAGATAAAAATGACATACTTAACATCACACGTGAAAATGTCCTGAGCCTGTCCTTATATGAACCATGTTTTCTCAGACACCGCCACTGTACAACAGTCAGGAACATGACTGCTTATGGCATCACTGATGATAAATTGTTAATGACTGCATTCCTAAAAGACTACAGACACTGACGACTGTCAACATTTGGTAACCCGCCACCTCCAAAAATGTGATCCAGCCCTGCTCAAGCCACAATTAATAACTGAGTAACTGGGCAAAACTCTAAAGCACCAAAGAGCTTTATAAATCTAAACAATACACATCGTATGTTCATCCAAAAAGAATACCAGGAGCACTGCCCTAGTTCACAATGCCTTGTATTTTCTTCCTCCAGAGTTATCCCACATCATTAGTAATGGTGGTACACAGTGGCCATAGCAATATCTTTCCAAGGCAGAAAAGAAAGATTCCAAACATCACAATTTTTCAATTCTAACTGAGCCAAGAATAAGATGGGGCAGAACACAATCATATTTATAGAGCAAAAAAAAAAAAATCTTTATACTGATGGTTGCTGCTTCCAACAATCACTTGCCATTATTGCCAAATAAATACCAGCAAGTATGTGTGACACAGGGTGTCAAGCACTCCATCTCATTCATTATATTGGAAGACATGCTATACATCTATCCCTCGCTGCTATAATAAGACAGCTTTAATTGGAGTTATACATACCTGCCCATACAAACTGTATTCCAGCATTGTAACTGTAGGGAAAGCCAAGCCTTAGAAAAAGTCAGGAAAAGTTTGTGAATACCCACTGTTTCATTAAGTGCAAAGCAAATGCCCGCTCTGCTTCTTTCCCTTTCAAGGGAGTGTGCTCCAGTCCACAACTTTTTTTTTTTTAACTGAGCCACCAGCGCTGCTACAATCCAAGCTTTGTTGAAGTGTTGTACTCTTACCGCTAAAACCTGTTGATAATGAACCTGAACCCATTATTTTGAGTCAATGAATTGAAAGAAATAGGGCAAAGAATGAAAGCCACAGGGCCAATTACCAGCATTCTTTGATGTATTACTTGCTAGCACACACCAAATCACTTTGTGTCTTTGTCTTGATCCCCTCTGTTATTCATTAATTATTCTGGAAGGGTTAGAGTTCAGATAGCTAATTGCACAGACAGTCTTACTTGGTGGGGATTCTCCTTACACTGACACTTTCCCCAACTGTGCCCAGCCACCTTGGATTATGCCAATTAATCCAATTCTTGGCATTTTTTTGTACAACCTTCCAGGCCCTGTGTAAAGTTATACCTAAAATGTGTTCATGAGCCCACTTCTCTGCTGTCTGAAAGAGATGCCACTTTCAAAACCTGCAAGACCATCACAATGTCAAGGTGCCACAAGATGCCTGGCCACAAAATGCCTATTGTGCTGCAACAGACTCACCCACCCACCAGTCATGGCGTTCCATGACCAGCTGACATTTCCCAAGGTTTGTGGCTTGTATCCAGGTTTCTTTCCTCTGTAGATAGATCCAGGTGGGCAGCCATGTTGGTCTGAAGCAGTAGAACAAAGCAGGATTCAGGTTTACCTTTAAGACCAACAAAGTTTTATTCAGAATGTAAGCTTTCATGTGGTAGAAGCACACTTCATCAGTCAATATAGAGAAAGTGGGCAGTGAATTAGTATGTAAAATCATGGAAATGTTTTTAGCAGATTAAAAGAATCACAAGTTGGGGTCTGGTGATTGTTAGGCTGATTCCCCATTAGCCTTTGCTCCGGCTCCAGCACTGTGTTTCCCCTGGGCGGATGTTGGTTTTCGCATATCTTGACCGGGGCGGCAGTTTGGCCCGCCTCCGAAACGGCGTCGCCCCGAAGTTAGGAGATCGGCAAAATGTGAGAAGTTTATTTTTGATGCGTTTCCGGGGCTTGAAATTTATGTGCGGAACTCATGCCAATGCGCTGTCAAACTTCTTGCATCAGCAGATCACACCCACATAACTCCACGCCAATGATTCTGCCCAGTCATTTCATCATATTTCCTTAATTTTACTCTCTTTGAAAAGTACCCAATATTTTCCTGAAATAGAGTAATTTTTTAAAACAACTCACGTTTCGCGTTACAACGCGAAAAATATATAATGATGTAACGTGATTTTCTTTTACTGAATACATCCCTTGCTTCCACCCGCCCCCATTCTTTATGGTATTCCACGCGATTTTGATAATGTGTCATTGCATTGCATTACTTTCTTCCCCCCACCGATAAAAATCACTCCTATTATAATTTTTTTTTCAAATAAGTTCATTACAACGCAACTAAATAAATAGTGATGTTACACGAACTACTTTAAAGATGCACGATTGCCACCTTTATCGATCCCCCCCCCCCCGGTATGGCCTCAAACGGGAACAGGAATTTGATTATGTTTATAGGTTTATATTTTTGATAGGTTGGGGAAACTTTCTCCCTTAATCCCTCTGCATAAATCTCCCCCCCACCCCTTCATGCATCTGTTTGTAATTTGTTATAGCTTTTAATGGAAAACTGTGTGCTTAACATTCCGTGTGTGTGGATAAAAATGGTGGATCACCGACTCAGATTTCCTGGGGCTTAGATAACCTGCCAATGGCAGGGCAAAAGGAAAGCACGTGACTTTGCCAGTATTATGCCTCTGGCATTACGTTGTAATGTAAACAAAGACAATTGTATTGTAACGCGAATACGCATGCATGTTAAAAAAAAGGGGGGAAACATATGAGGGAGGGGGAAATTGCTACGATTGTGGGGGAAACTCCAGGAGAAGCAGTAATGCAGAATCAGAACACATGGAACAGATTGGGAATTGAATCCGGGAGAAATCCTCTAGTGCGGAATTAGAAAATCACACCCGCATGGAACAACCTCAGAGCAAAAGGGAGGCAAACGCCAAATGCGGAATCAGCCTTAGTTTGTGTTGACTGGGCTGAAACAACAAGGTGATATAAGTCAGAATAGCAGATTGATGTCTTTGTCATTAGGTGTGAAGTGCAATAAATAAGAGTCTGTTATAATCAGTTAAAATGAGGGCATTAGTTTCTCAGAGGTTTAATTTAAACATGTAACACACATATAAACATATTACATATACTAACCTATGTTTTAATGTATTCTTTTTTCTAATGGCAAACTAGAATGATGTTTATATGTGTGTTACATGTTTAAATTAAACCTCTGAGAAACTAATGCCCTCATTTTAACCCATTATAACAGACTCTTATTTATTGCACTTCACACCTAATGACATAGACATCAATCTGCTATTCCGACTTATATCACCTTCTTGCTGTTTCAGCCCAGTCAACACAAACTAACAATCACCAGACCACAACTTGTGATTCCTTTAATCTGCTAAAAAACATTTCCATGATTTTGCATACTAATTCATTGCCCACTTTCTCTATATCTAGGATTGCTTGCCATTCCATCCTGATGAAGTGTGCTTCTAGCACACAAAAGCTTACATTCTGAATAAAATGTTTTCTTCTTTAGTTATAGCAATTGGAAGGCACTTTCCATAATCTTTGACAGTAATTTACAGACTAATGCTCAATTGGGGAACTCCTCATTAAGAACTAATAGCAAAGGACTGTTTATCCTTTCACATCTTTCCTAGAAACAACAGTTAGTGGAATGTCCCTCCAGTACGTGGCTATATAGCCACTCACACACAGAGGCATTGCAGGAAATTTGATGACTTCCAGTCTTGCATGCTAAAAATTGCTCTCTGAAATGCTCACTTTCTGAAATGCTCTCAGAGATGAGCTGCTAATGGGAAAGCTTTGCAATATATACCTACAGTTTTTCATATTTTACTGCAAAACACAATCCAGCATGCTTTTTGTACTTGTCCCTAAAGAACATATTAAACTGATTTACACCACCTCTAGACCATTTATCCATCTAGCTCAGTGTGACTGAGCTACTGTGACTGGTATCCTCAGCTACTGTGACTGGTATCCTCAGGCAGAAGACAGCCTCTCCTAACTCCTGTTACCTGAGATCCTTTACCTGGAGATGCCAGGGATGGAACCTGGGACCTTCTGCACACAAAACATGACCTCTGCCATTGAGCCACAGCCTCACTACAGTGTATGTATCTATATATTAGCAAGGGTTCAGAAATTACAATTTGAACACCCACTTGCAAAAAGGATGCATGTTTTCTACATTTTTAGCCTAAAATCTTGAGATTATGGTACACCCGAACCTCTCCATTATGCAGCCATCAATACACTATCTTGACAATGCAGAAAAACAATGTATGCGTAGATTATCATTTCCAGGCCCAAGCAAGCATCACAACCAATAGCCTACATCTGCAGGTTCTACTATATTGTGTTGCTATGCATCATCCATCTATAAATCAGGTAAGTAAATCAGGCCAAGCAAATATGATATAGCTCAGGGTAAATAACCTAAGACGCTATAGCTTTAATTCTAACTAGCTGTTAGGGGGAATTTCCTGCCTGCCCCCTATTGCAGACTTCTGTGCCCCTCAAACTTTTGAGTTGGAGGGCCTGATGGAACAAGGAGGGAGAGGGCAACTGGGGACCTGCATCAGGAGAGTAAAATCAGTAAAAATTGGCCTCCCCACCCTCTGTCAATTGAAATGCCATTCCATCAGAGGAGCTGCAGCTACGCTGACAGAATGAACCATAGGATTCAAACTAGTCAGTGCAATTGTACTGACTAGATGGCATACAATTCAATGCAGAACCTTCTGAGATAGAACAGGAAAATGGGACTGTATAGTATCCAACTGTGGTATTTTGAAAACTCGGTAAATCTTCATCGGTGACTATGAAAAATCCAATAGTCAGGTCAAAAGAACAATTCAATAATTACAGATGTCTTTCATAAGCATCTGTAGAACACCCAGGAGCATAGAGTATTTGTCAAGTAGGATTAAAGACAAAAGGTTTGTTTATAGATTTCATTGTCCGCCAGAAGAATCTAAATAAACCTGGGACATGACTTTCCTCTCCATATGAATGCAAGGTTATTAATGATGTCTTTGTTAAACTAATGATATCTCACACAATACCATCAGAACTACTCAAGCTCCACCTTTAGGTGAAAATGTGTGCAAACTCTTCCCAGCTAGCTTGCTTTATATTTTATCCAATAACCTTGTCTTTTAGGTTGACCTGTCAGTTGGGCTAATACCAGATTTCTGAACTCAAACCTATTAAGCATCCATTTCCAAACTCAGTTTCCTAACTGCATTACTTGAGATGACAACAAATAGTTTGAGGTATTTATTAAAAAGTTATACATTTTATGGCTTAACTGCTTCCATTTTAAAAGGCCAAGAATGATGTCATTGCCAAATCAGCTAGGTGATTTGGGCAACTACAATATCCAAGTAATTCACAATCTCTATAATATTGTAATATGTTTTATAAATAAAGCTAGAGATAATGTATAGTTAGGGAAAGATTAATTCTATGTTTCCCGCTTTTTTTACATGGATTTCTCATCTGCTTTACCTTTTGACACCTTTACCCTAACAATTTGTTTGTTTCTTGGCAATGTATCCTATTTTTTCTAATGTTCAAAGTGTTTATGATATATATACTAAAACAGAATTACAGAATACATTGCTTACATTCATTACTTGAGGAATCCTCCATTGAAATTAGACTTTTCCATTGGACTCCCTCCCTGAAGAATTGGATCCAACCACCTGAAATTAAGTATTAAATCAAAATATTGGAGCAAACAGATCTTAAAATAGTTATAAACTGAAAAGTTACACCATTTGACAAAAACTCAAGAAAAGTTATGCAACTCAGAGGCAATAAGTCATCCTTAAAATAGAAACACAAAACAAAATGAGAGACAAGCAACACAACCAGTTGTCTTCAATTCATGCCTAAATACAAAGAAAGAAAAACAAAAATAAAGTCCAGTAGTACTCATTGGATACAAAACAATAGTATTTAAACTCAGAGCTTGGAAAATTTTGCTGATATATAAAGTACTATTGACCTCTAATTTGTTTCTACTACTGCAGACTAACCTAGCTACCTAGCTGAACAAAGACAAAGTGAAGTTCAAGGGGCAAGGAATCCCATCACAAAGAAATGCCCAAATGAAGAAACCATACAACATTGTGGGTCAAAATTAAGGTTTAAAGCAAATAATTACGTTTAACTTAAAATTAAAGTTGATAGTGTGGGACACCGTAAACAGCATCCCAGGACTTCTGGTTTCGATGACGTGCAATTAGAAGTGGCTCGGACTGGTGCATCCAGAGCCGCTTCTAAATCGGATAATTTGAGGGGTTGCCCATGAAGGACAACTCGACTCTGGGGCCCAGGAAGGGTCCCAGAAGGCAGGGTGCTTGAGTGGTAGAATGGGGGTGTCAGCAGAGGTGGCTGCCCCCCCGATCCCGCTTGCTCCTAGCCTCATCACTCCAATCGCCATTTTTAAATGGCATGAGGGTCGACTGCCGGCTTCTCTCTTTCTTCTTGCACTCTGCACTCTGGACTTAAAAACTCTGCATTATCAAGACAAGCTGCATCTATCTTGCTATTACTGTACGTGATCTTTCTTTATATTATTGAAGCGAATGGCACTATCTCTGACAAGCGGGGAAATGGAAAGCAGACTTTAAATAGAGGCAAAAGACTAAGGGGGGGAACTCTCTCTCCTTTTTCAAGGCTTGTAAAAGTTTCTTCTTATCCTGGTAACATTTACAACACCTGCACGAGGAGAATCACACCAATCTTTAGTTATATAAGAGACTTTAGTTATATAAGAGGCTGAATTTAATTGACTTACTTTAAACCCCCCCTTTTTGGGGGGAAGTTTTGGATTCTGGGAAAGTTGCTTGCTTGCAAGTTTATATGGATGTTAAGGACATCTGGCTTAAAAGTACTTTGAAGCTTAAATTGAAGTGCTCTGAATGAATTCATAAAAGCTCCAACCTGACTTTCAAATGTTGGTGGGTATCTTATATTGATTTATAAGACATAGCAGGATCTTTGGTCAGAAGAAGAACACTTGTGCAAATTTCCAAAGTGGATTTTTACGTATTCTTGCTGGATGTTATGGATATAACCCTTTAATCTTGTTTTCATTTTTTTCCCTTCCTTTTATCTGTGGCTGGAATATTTTTGACATGGTTTACACATTTTTGGTTTTAGATTCCATTTTTTTTTACTCACCCCTCCCTTTTTTTGGATTACCAAATATGGAAACTTTTTCATATTTTCTATTATTTTTTCTCTTTGGGAGTGCCTGGTTTCCTTTTTTAATTATTATTTGTTTAATTTTTAATTCTTGATTTCACCCTTGGATTACAAATAGGGCATTCAGCCCTGGATTACAAATTTATACCTTGAAGTTGTTGAAATTCGAAGTTGTTGAAAGACGTTGTAGTGACTTGGATTTTAACTGAATTATCATTGCTAGAGGACTTGTAATAGTGAATTGCTTTTGTTGTTATGAATTGAATTGTTTTGTCAATTTACTAGTAAGTGGGGTTGATTAAAAGTCTTATTATTATTCTTACTATTGTTTTGGGTACCACAAATTGTTGATAGAAGCTAGAAGGCTGTTTTCTTTTAAAAACTATTTCATAATAAGGGCATTGCTTGGTAGAGATTAGCTTATCTGTTATAAACAGGAACATAGAGTTTCAAAACAAACGCTGAAGAGGCATTATTGGACTTGTGGCTGTGAGTGTGCTTATTCTAATAAGAATGTAAAATAAAGCTGGGATTGGTTTCAAAGAAACTGTAAAAAAAAAAAAAGAAAACCAAGAAGGAAAGCCACCAATTTCTTCACCTAATGCTCCATCTGGGCCAGGAAAATTTATGACCATGCAGGGAGATATGAAAGAAATGCAAAGCACCTTAATGACTGCTATAGCACAGCTGACTAGTAAAGTAGACAATATTGGTGAACAGATGGCAGAGATTAAACAAGGGCTTTTGGAGAACAGTAAACTGACAGCTGAGACTAACAAAGCCTTAAAAGTATTAGATGACCAGGTGACAGAGAATATCCAAAAGGTGGAATATCTAGAAAAAGAACAGAATATACATGATTCTACACTTTTGCAGTTGGAAGTAGACAGAGCTGCCTATATGTTGAGGTTTCAAAATATACAAGAAGAGAAAACTGAAGATTTACAGAAAATTTTAAGTGAAGCCTTGGCTGAAATTTTACAGGTGACTCCTCAGAGGATGGAAGAAGAGTTTGATCAAGTTAGGTGCCATCAAGTTATAGAAGATGAAATAAATTACCTAGCGAAGTTCATTTGAAGCTTACAAAAAAGAAGACTAGAGATGACATTTTGAAGCAAGTAAGAGACAGACCTATGATGATAGCTGGAAATATGGTGAAAGTTTTAAGAGAGGTACCTTGGCCAGTGAGACAAAAGAGGAGAGAATACCAAGCATTAACAGACTTTTTGAGAGGAAGAGAAATACCCTATATGTGGTTAATGCCAGAAGGCCTTCTTTTTACTTACCAGGAGAACAGATACAGGATAAATTCCATCTTCAAAGCTCAGAATTTTTTTGATAGAGTGAAGGAAAAAGAAGGCAAGGAAAAGAAGGATGATGGTGAGGAGGAAGAAAGTTCTGGTGAAGAGAATCCAAATGAACCACAGAGATACCCCACAAGACAGCAAAACAAAAAAGATAAGAAAGATAGTGATAAGCAAAATCCATAATGGCCTCAATAGTCTAAATTAATGCGAACGGACTTAACTCTCCTGTCAAAAGGAGGAAAACTTTTAGATATTTGATAAAAATGGAAATGGACATAATTTGTTTGCAAGAAATCCATATTTTAACTAAAGACCAACATCTTTTGAAAATTAAAAAACTTGATAATTTATTTACAGCAACAGACATGAATAAGAAGAAAAGGGGAGTGGCAATATATATTAAGGACAAATTTAACCCACAATTGCAGTATGCCTCGGCAGATGGAAGAATCCTATTAGTGAAAATTACAGTGGATAATAAAAAAAATTTACTGGCAAATATCTATGCCCCAAATTACCAACAAGAGAAACTCTTTCAAGAGTTGTGTCTTAAATTATCAAATTTGGAATATGTAGAATATTGTCTAATAGGAAATTTCAATGCAGTCTCTGACAGACAACTGGACAAAAAAAATGCACAAACAGACTAAAAGCAAAAGTCTTCAATTGCCAATAAGTTTGTGGAAATTAGCAGAAGAACTGGATTTGGTTGATGTATGGAGAACAAGATATCCAAACTCTAAAGATTTCACCTATTATTCCTCTAGTCATCAAACTTTGTCAAGAATTGATATGTGTTGGCTTTCTGCAAGTATGATCAAAGATCTAGTTGATACAGAAATTCAAACAAGAGTTATTTCAGACCATAGCCCTGTAATGATAAAACTTAAAGGTACATGAATGAGAAGATCATGGAGGCTAAATATCTCAATTTTGAAAGATAAAGACTTTCTTAAAGAATCGAAGGTGGAAATGGAATCTTTTTTTAAACAGAATATAACACAAGATGTAAAGATGCAAGTAGTTTGGGACACTGCTAAAGCTTGTTTCAGGGCCCTTGCAATTAGATATAGTATTAAGAAAAAGAAAGAACTGAAAATTTTCAAAATCTAATGTCACAAGCTAGAGACACTGAAAAGAATCTTAAAAAACAACTGACTAAACATGAATTTCAAAAAACGGTGAAAGAAATACATCAATTGAATTTGATACCTATGGAGGAGACAGAGATTAAATTGAGGTATGCTAGACAAAAAAAAATTTAACATGCCACAAACCTGGAAGGTGGTTGGCTTATAGGATGAAAAGAGAAAAGGCCAAAAGAATAATTGCGACTCTGAAAAATGAGAATAATAAAGAGAAAACTCAAAAGCAAGAGATGTGCAAATTGTGGAACAGTTCTATAAAAAATTATATGAAGATAAGCAAGCTCATAAAATAGATCTAGAAGATTATATCAACCAAAACAATCTCAATAATTTACAGGAGAACAACAAAAAAAATTAAATGAACCAATCACATTAAGGGAACTTGGAGACGCAATGGCATCTCAAAAGAATGGCAAAACCCCGGGTCCAGATGGATTGCCTGTGGAATTCTATAAAGCGTATGAGGAGTCTTTATTATTACCATTTAAGCATCTTATTGAAAAGATTCAAGAGGAAGGCCAAATTCCAGTTTCATGGCAAGAAGCTACAATATCTTTAATTCCAAAAGAAGATACCAATCTGAAAGATATTAAAAATTATCGTCCAATCTCCCTTTTAAATGTGGATTATACATTTTTTACCATGATACTGGCACATTTGAAGAAAGTTTTACAGTCTACAATACATTATGACCAATCAGGGTTCCTTTCTAGGACCCTCTCTCTCCCAAGTAGCCCCACCTGGGTTCTCCATTCTTCCCCAGGCTCAGACTAGTGGGTGGGGGGGGAGGGGTGGCTTTTTTCATACAGGAGGATTGCTCCTTCAGGGCGCTTCCACCGCCAAGGATCGTGGGCATAGAGTGTGTTGGCCTGATGTGGGATATTGGGGAGAGGTTGGCAATCTAGCTGGTGTACCATCTGCCTAACGCACCGGCCAGTGCCTTACCGTCCCTGATGGAGGCCGTAGCAGGCTGGGCATTGGAGCATCCTTGGCTTATAGTCCTGGGTGATTTCAATGTCTATGCCAAGGATGCGACTTCCACTCGGGCAATGGACCTAGTGTCTTCCATGGCAGCACTGGGACTTTCCCAATATATAACACACATTGGGCCGGACATACGTTAGACCTGATCTTTGCAGCGGGAGATCTAGTGACTTGTTAGATGAGCTGGTGGAGATCTGGAATAGCCAGCTCTCTACAGCCATTGACGAGATCGCTCCTCGATGTCCTCTTCATCCTCGTTCATGATCCGCTCCGTGGTATACCCCGGAGCTGCGATCAATGAAACGGCGACTGAGACGACTAGAGAGACAATGGTGACGTACTCGCGATGAAGCTACGAGAACATCTTATAGGTCATTTATGCGGACCTATGAGATGGCGGTCCTGGCCACAAGGAAGGCTTACTTTGTGTCCCAGATTGCGTCTGTGACCTTACGCCCAGCACAATTGTTTAGTATAACTCGGTCATTAACAATTTTACCACAAGGTAAACCAAACGTTAGAGAATTGGAAATTGGTTGTGAGGCTTTTGCGAGTTTTTTTTGCAGCTAAGGTCTTGTCACTCCAATGCGACCTTCCCACCATAATTGATACAGCGAAAGAAATTGAGAAACCGAGCGTGTCTTCTGGTCCAGTTCTAGATTCCTTCAATCCACTCAGCCTGGAGGAAGTCGATAGGATCCTTTTTGCTGTATGCCCTACGACCTGTGGGACCCGTGCCTGTTCTGGCTTATAAAAGCTAGCCAGGCGTTGTTACGTGAACTACTACAGGGTATTGTCAACAGATCCCTGGTAGAAGGGATCTTTCCCACACCTCTTAAAGAGGCTGTGGTCCGTCCCCTCTTGAAAAAACCATCTGCAGATCTGGCCGTATTGGCGAACCATCAGCCGATATCAAACCTTCCCTTTTTGGGTAAGGTTATAGAGCGGGCGGTGGCAACTCAGCTACAGGGGCTCCTGGATGACAATTCTGCACTGGATCCATTCCAGTCTGGCTTTCGACCAGGTCACGGGATGGAGACGGTTCTGGTAGCCCTCATAGATGACCTCATGCGACATCTGGATTGGGGCAGCTCAGGGGTGCTGTTATTATTAGATTTGTCAGCCGCATTTGATACAGTTGACCATCAGCTACTGACTAGCCGCCTTGCCGACATGGGGATTCAGGGGTCTGCCTTACAGTGGTTGGCCTCTTTTCTCCAAGATCGGGGACAAAGGGTGGTGATAAGGGAGGAATCATCCCAAAGGCACCCACTTATATGTGGTGTGCCACAGGGTGCAGTTCTTTCCCTGATGTTATTTAACATCTATATGCGCCCCCTTGCCCAGATTGTCAGGAGGTATGGGCTAGGATGTCACCAATATGCAGATGACACCCAGCTCTATCTATTGATGGGTGGTCAGTCCGACTGTACCCTGGAAAATCTAGACCTGGCTCTTCAAGCCGTAGCATCTTGGCTCAGGCTGAGTCGGTTGAAGCTCAATCTGACGAAGACGAAGGTTCTCTACCTGAGCCAGGGTGGTCCAAGGGGGGCGGAGATTCCTCTGCCAGCTCTTGATGGGGTATCACTAATACGGCCCCTAAGGTCAAGAGCTTAGGTGTATGCTCCTTGAGTCCTCTCTTACAATGGAGGCCCAAGTAGCAGCCATCTGCCTTTTTTCATCTTCAGCAGGTGCGGCAGTTGGCCCCTTTCCTGGAGCGCGACAACTTAGCAATGGTGATCCATGCTACGGTCACCTCAAGAATAGATCACTGTAATGCTCTCTACATGGGGCTACCCTTGGCGCTGACTCGGATACTACAGCTAGTGCAGAACGCTGCAGCACAGCTGTTAATGGGGCTCCTCCAGTGGGAGCACATTCGGCCAGTGCTGAGAGAGCTGCACTGGTTACCTATTGTGTTCCGAGTCCGTTTCAAGGTGTTGGTATTGACCTTTAAAGCCCTCTATGGCCAGGGGTCTGTCTATCTGTGGGACCACCTTTCTCCACATGTTCCCCAGAGAGCACTGCATTCAGGGACAAAAAATCTATTGTCCATCCCTGGACCAAAGGAGGCTAGGTTGTGGCTGACATGAGCAAGGGCCTTCTCGGTGGCAGCACCAGAATTGTGGAATGCTCTCCCAGAGGCCATAAGGGCCCTGCGGGATTTCTTGACTTTCTGCAGGGCATGTAAGACTGAACTGTTTTGACAGGCCTTTGAGATCTAAGGGGGAGAGAGCTGCCACCCTACATCATTATAGAGTACTATATGATCACCGCTTATATTATATTGTAGTGATACAGCACCATGAAATGAAATGTTTTTAAAGTAATTTTAAATTGTAACTATTTTTATTGGTTTTTAATCTATAAAAATGAATGTTGTTAGCCGCCATGAGTCCGCTTGCGGAGAGGGTGGGATAGAAATTTAAAGTAATAAATAATAAATAAATATCTGAAAGATAATATCAGAACAGTTTTTAACATCTTGGAGTATTATGAAACTCATCCAAAGAAGTTTCTGGCTCTAATTTGCTTGGATGCTGAGAAGGCCGATAATGTTCGTTGGCAATTTATGCTACAGCAACTGAAAGGTATGGAATGTAGTGAAAAAATTTTGAGAGCAGTGGAAGCAGTATATTCATCTCAAAGTGCAAGGGTGTCAGTGAACAGCAAATTAACAGATGCAATTAATATTCAAAAAGGTACAAGACGAGGCTGTCCATTGTCACCTTTACTTTTTATGTTATCCCTAGAGGTACTGAATAACCAAATAAGGGAAGATACAAGTATCAAGGGAGCTGTGATAAAAGATGAACAATATAAACTCAGACCCTTTGCAGATGACCTAGTTTTTATATTAGAGCAACCAATAGATTCAATAAACTGCCTTATAAAGAAGAATAAACAATTTGGCTCCCGGGCAGGATTGAAGATCAATTACCACAAAACAAATTTCTGACAAAGAATATGATGATGGAACAAATTCAATCTTTTCAGCAAAAATCAGGGTTTTTGTATGAGAAAATAATCAAATATCTAGGTGTCCTTATTTCAAATAAATGTAGCAATTTAAAAACAGACAATTATGATAAACTACTTAAAGAAATTAAAAAAGACTTGGAAAAATGGCATGACTTGAACCTATCCTTAATGGGAAGAATAGCCTTAATAAAGAGGAATATCCTTCCAAGGCTATTATTTTTGTTTCAAACTATTCCAGTATTTTTAAATAGTGGATTTTTTCAAGCACTGAACAAGATGGTCTCCAAATATGTTTGTATAACAGCCTGCCTTGCAGTCCATCTTTTTCGCTTCTATAAGCAACTTATGGCTACCCCAGCCCCTCTTCAGCCTCAGTTCTTCCTTTAAAATTTTACCTCAGGACTATTGACCTCAAGGGGTGGGTATAATATGGATTTCTCAATACTAGTCTCTTCGGGGGTTTTGTTTTGTTTTGCTTTCAGATGGATGGATCGCTTAGTTTGTAGGGGACCACAGCAGCTTTGATAGTTTTCCCAATATACAGGCACCAGAGAACTTTAAAGTAAACCACAGATATTTATTTATATATACAGTCTTCAACTGGGGAATGGGAGATATTTACATGGACTATATTGTATCTCAAGCAGTTAACAGTTTCTTCATAGTTCAGGCTTTATTATATCAATTTCACTTAGGTCTCTCAGATTCACAGTTCATATATATTACACTCTCCAACACTATTCTAGGTTGGCCTCTTGTGTGTAATGTGCCAAGTCTCTTAAATCGACTGGTGTCTCTTCTCCCAGCCCTTCAGACTTCTAGACCCACATTTTCCCTCAACCACCTCTTTAGCTCTTAAGAGACGTGTATATGTTTCTGTGACCTCTCAGGTCTTTTATTGTGACTCTCCTTTAGTCACACACAGCTCCGTGGCTGTCTCTGTAGAGCTAGCAGTGAGCTTTTCTTCCCTTGAAGACTCTCCTCAGCTCCTTCTCAAAATCAACTGCTTTCTTCAGCAGTCTCCCTCAGACTCTGTGTCACTGACTGCTCTCAGCCATTAGCTGTCAATCACTTCTGAGAGTTCCGAGTGCCCCCCACCCTCAGATTATCTGACTCAGGCTCTATGCATCCTTAGTTTTCTGATTAACTCATTACCGTCACAGTTTGGCAAGGCAAAAAACCTAGAATCAAACTAAAGACATTGCAAGATTCCAAATTAAAAGCAGGTATGGGCCTTCCAGACTGGCAATTGTATTACAAAGCTTCTGTGCTTTTGTGGGTAAGATCCTAGATACTATTGAATAATAAGAGACAATTGTTGTTAGAGGGACATGATCTCACTATGGGGTGGCATGCGTATCTATGGTATCAAAGACTTGAAGGCCATTCCTAATTTAAGAACCATTGTTTTCAAAAATCCTTGTACCACACGTGGTCACAGTTAAAAATCAGAATTTATCAAAAAATTCCAAGATGGGTCTCTCCAGTAGAAGCATTTACTCATCCAAATCTTCTAAAACAAAATCAGAATTATAGATATGATGATTTGTTGGGAAAAGGTAATCAGTTGAAAACCAGAGAAGCATTGGAAAATATGGACATCAAAATGAACTGGTGGTTGAGAATGCCAAAGACAAGATGACAGGTTTCAATACAGAATATCCATTTGATAAAATATTTTTGGGTCCACAGGAAAAGCTAATTTCTAAATTATATGCATATCTACTTCAGATGAAGACACAAGACAAAGTTGTAAAAGATTGTATGGTTCAATGGGTGAAAAAATTTGTTAACAATATCACATTAGAAGAATGGGAGAGACTGTGGAAGTTCAATGTTAAATTAACTAGGTCAGTAACTTTTGAAGAAAATTTGTATAAGATGTTTTATAGATGGTACTTGACTCCACAGAAATTGTGTAAGGTTTATACTAATATGACTAACAAATGTTGGAAATGTACTAAACAGGTTGGTTCTTTTTATCATATGTGGTGGACATGTGAGACGGTGAAGGGTTACTGGAAGATAGTACATTAAATACTACAGAAGATTATGAAGACACAGATTCAATTCAAACCAGAACTATTTTTATTGAATACATTTCCTGAGGACTATTTCAAAGAAATGAGACATTTGTTGGCACAGTTCAACACAGCAGCTAGGATTCTCTTGGCGCAGAGATGGAAATCTCAGGAAATTCCCATGAAAATGGACTTGGTGGGAAAAATTTTGGAAACAGCAGAGCTGGACTTTTTATCCCAGCTGTTGGCTGGGAGATCTAAGGAAGAAGCAAGAAAATACTGGATGAAATTCTACGCCTGGTTAGACACTCAAGACTCTTAAGATTATCTGGTGTGAATTTATTTTTTATTTTTTCCTATATTTTATATTACAAAATTGCCATTACTGGAATTGTCAAAAACAATAGATATCGTAACTAAAAGATTTATAATATAAAATATTAAAATGTTGATGATGCTTAGCTTAGAGATGATAATAATAATAATACTTTTTATTTGTATCCCGCCCTCCCCACAAGGGCAGGCTCAGGGCGGCTCACAACATATGAATACAATACAATAAAATTATAAAATTATACATAGTACTTACACTTATAATTATAAAATCAACATAAATCCATTTACAAATTGTATTAAAATTAATTATGGTGCTATAACTTAAATCTTGATACATTCTGTGGCTAAAAACATATCCACGACACTTTCTTAGCTCAGCATTAGGTGAAGGCTATTTTGAAGAGGTAGGTCTTACAGGCCCTGCGGAATTGATCTAACCATCGCAGGGCCCGCACCTCCTCCGGGTGTTGATTCCATAACAGTGGAGCTGCAATTGAGAAGGCCCGATAAAATGGGACAATTTATGTAAAGAAAGTATTGCAGATGTAGGCTTGTATTCTTTGAAAGTATCTTTATGCAGAATAAGGTTAAAATGTATTGTGCTCTCTATCCCCTCTATTCCCTACCCCTACTTTTTCTGAAACTAATAAAACTTTTTAAAACTGAACAGCACCCCAGGAGATTGCCAATGTTCGGGTGGTCACCCCACCTTAAAGCTTGGATTGGCAGTATTACTGTACCACTTTCCCCCTTTATTTCCTCTCTTTCCATGCCTCTGAATGAGTTTTCTATGGGCAAAGGAACAGCAAACAGTCATCTCTCATAATTTCATTTCCCAGAAATACAGAATTTCCTTTCAAGAGACTTGACAGAAATAGCCACGATAAATATATGTTTTAGAAAAGTGATGTTTAAAGAGTTTTATTTATCTCATATGAGTACAAAACAATTTTGAGTACACTCAAATTTGGAGTGTTAAAGCTCTATATTAAGTATTCTTTTTTTGATCCCAACTAATAACCCTGAGCAATGCTATTATCAAATATATTATACAGATAATACTGGTACTGAAAACAGCAGTCCATTTCTTTCCCTGGGATTCTGTCTGAATATTTTGACATGTTCAGCAACTCACATTAAACTACCACATAGACACCAGTTGAACACAGGTTTAACACAGCCGCCCTGAGCCTGCTTCGGCGGGGAGGGCGGGGTATAAATGAAAACTTATTATTATTATTAAATAAATAAGAAAGTGAGTGAGCTTAAACAAGATTAACTCTTCATAGGATAGTATACAAATTTGGCTACAAGATGCAACACAATACAAAACTCATAAGGCAAACTAACACAATATAACGATGAAAATGTAACAATATTTTTTCCTGGTATTAAATACAGGAAGAATAAAATAAATAAAGGAACAACAACAACTGCAACTACAACTACAACAACACACATACCCCTGTTAAGAAAAATATAATCAAGGAGTATTACCAAAAAGTTAAAAAGATACTGTGAACAAAATTACGTAAATGTAAGGACAATTAACACATGGGTAGTCCCAGTTCTACGCTGGCATTATCAATTGGAACTAAGTAGAATTAGAAGCAATAGCTCACAAAACTCACAAGATAATGATGATACATCACTCACTACATCACAGAAATGTTGCTGATCATCTCAACACCAAGAAAAGTATGTACGTAGGTGTTAGGTACTGGGTTTGATGCAGGAACATGCTTCATTAATAAATGAGGAACAATGAGGAACAGGAACATGCTTCATTAATAAATGAGGAACAAGACAGAATGGTGGGGCTGCGACCCTGCTTATATGTATGCAAAAGACACACACCCCGGATCCCCATGCCAGATCATAGCAGTCAAGCTTTGTGCCAAAACTGCTAATTGGTTCCCATTTAGAGTCCAAGTCTCCAAGGTGTAGCAAAGTCTCACAGCATCCAGGCATGCAAAAGCAACCCACCAAACATAGAGTCCAGTACATAACAATAAATCTCTTGGAAAGTAAGCAAGCAGCTGATGAAGATAAATGAGCACTGAATAACTACACTAAGAAAAGCAAAAAGTGAGAAGCTTCTAGTCGAAGTGTACGAGGCAGACTTATTTAGGCTTACAGAAACCAAAGAAGGTTATGAAAAGACTGGAATCAAAACTCATTTTGACAACTGGAAACAAAAGCACTTGCATGGGCCATATTCAAAAGATATTTATTTATTCATTCATTCATTCAACTTATATTCCGCCCTCCCCACCGAAGCAGGCTCAGGGCGGCTCACATTGAAAGGTCATAAAAACCAGTATTAATAAGCTGTAACACAGAAATATAAAATACATCATAGATAAAAAACATATAAACAATATCATACAACAATGGTAGGTGCTATTTGATCTAACAATAGATTATATTGGTGATGGCGGATAACTGCCAATTCAATTGATATAAGTTTTATTATTTAGCTATTGTGTGTTAAGAAAAAAAGTCTCAGGTCACAGTGAACTATATGAGGTGGGCCAAATAGAGTCTATTTCTTTCTGGGCTGGATGGTGCAATATCTGTTTTTCTGTTGTAGATTTTAATTCAAAAATGCCTGGTGGAAGAGCACCATTTTGCAGGCCCTGCGGAATTGTGGGAGCTCTCACAGGGACCTAACCTCCTCCAGAAGTGCATTCCACCAGGCAGGAGCTGCAAGAGAAAAGGCCCTGACTCTGGTCACCATGAGCCTGGCCTCTTTAATGCTGGGGATCAAAAGTAGGTTTTGTGACCCTGACCTCTGGGGTACATGTAGGGAAAGGCGGTCCCTAAGGTATGCAGGTCCCTGGCCATATAGGGCTTTATAGAGAATAAAGTTGATAATAAAAATACCTGGAAGTGGTTCCAAAACTGGCACATGAAGAAAGAAACAGAAAGACTCCTTCTAACTGCGCAAGAGTAGGCACTTGAAATGAACAGTATGAAAGGCTAGATTCAGAAGACCACTGCTAACAGCAAATGTTAACTCTGCAAGAAAAAGGATGAAACAGTTGACCACATGGTCAGTGCCTGCTGTTAAATTGCTCAAACTGACTATGGAGAACATCACGATAGAGTTGCTGCTATGTTGCACTGGAATCTTTGCAAGAAGTCTGGCTTACAATCAGCCAGAAATTCATGGGAGCACAAACCAGACAAGATCATGGTGAATGATGAAACAAAGATCATTTGGGACTTCCAGTTACAAACAGATAAACACCTGGAACATAACAGCCCTGATGTAATTGCAAAAAAAGAGAGAAGTATGGTTTCTCATTTCTCAAATGAGAAATAGGATTTGGATCCTCAACACTGAAATCTCAGGAGACAGCAAAATAGAAAAGAAAGAACAGGAAAAGATCACAATACCGAGACCTACAAATAGAGTTAGAGCACCTCTGTGAAAAGAAGGTGACCCTCATACAAGTTGTCATTGGAGCAGTGCCTAGAAGTTTCAAGAAACACCCAGACTTTCTGGGCAACAACATAAACTGCAACAACACCAGCTCAGCTCCAGAAGAAAGTGTTGCTTGGGACAGCAAGAATTGTGCGAAGATATATCTGCAATTCCCAAGAACTTGGCTAGATCTTCAGTGCTACAGCAACACCAACAGCCTTAGCATCATTGAGATGCATTGAGAAGTGCTCAACTTAGAACATTTTTTAAAAGTTTGAGGAAGATCATGCAGCAAAAAAAAGGGTGGGAAGAAAGTGTGGCACTGTTTGAAATGGCCAGATCACTTCAGAGGTGGCTCATTAATGGAATCAAATTTGCTATATGAAACCTCCATTCTTAGATCAGTTTACTTGGAACTGGGCCAACAATGGATAACATCCAGTTTAGAACAGTAATGTAAAAGGGCCTATGTTTTGTCTTGAGGTAGCAGGACACCAATTACAATTTGAAGTTCACCTAACTGAAAAAGACTGCAGGCTTCACTCAATTAACAGTAATAGGATTAAAAACCTAGCTTTGGAAACAAAGATTTAAATAGGAAAAAAATCTTGGCAAATATACACTGCATGCGCCAAATTAATCTCAAAATAAATATGCTGCCTTGGGTAAAATAAGTGGAATGTGGAATTTTAGTTCTCTTCATCCCCGCCCCCCACATACATGCTTTAGTTGGCTTTCTTAACAGTTTCTGCTTTTTGTGTTATGACCACCATACCAGAACATCAGAGTTTCTACTTTGAGTATTCTGTTTTTTAAGAAATATTAAAGTCTTTCATGAGCTTTCCTATAGAGAAGTGCATCACTGTCAGTTCTTTTGGGTACCCCACATATCTGAGGTCCCTACTACAATAACTTATGAGTTTTGGGGAAGGGCAAGGTAACCTAGCAGATGACATCAAATCATACTAGCTGAGTGATCTCATCAGGTTTTAGTCATGATACGATTCACACAAATAGATAATCATACAATAAACATGTCTTATTCATATTTTGTGCACTGTCCTCACATCCTCCCTCAAACCTGTGCTTCCATTGTGGAGACTACTGGCTTGGACCCCAACCAAATCATTAGATCCAAAGGTGCTCTTCCATGAGCCTAAAGACTCCTTTGATATGCAGAAGGGCACCTTTGAATCTCTTTGGGTGGGGTCCAACCCAATTACTTTCTGAGCACTCAAAACCCAACATTTTGCACTTGGGACATAATGCACTGTCCCTCTATTTAGCACCTTCACGGCTATTGTGATACGCCTGCATGACTGCCCTATCTTACATGGTGCCAAATTTTCAAAATACCATGGTGCCATGGAGAAACAACTCATGTTCATGTTACTGAGATAATATGAGAAAGAACTCTTAGACATCACATTAGTATAATTCAAACCTGAACCATAGGAAGGTATATATGATCAGCTGTACATTGTGGATCAGTTTGAAGGTACATTGGATTGTTTTCTTCTGAATGTAGGATCATCACTATTTTGTAGGATAGCAAATATTTTTAAACATTGGGCGTTTTCGCACTGACCTTAATCGGCAGCGACGCCCCTCTTCATCGCGTAGGATCTGCGCGGATTTCGCACCAATTGCCGCGGAGCACCCGGAAGAGCCGCAAAGTCCCACGGCTTTTGCGGCACAAATGGAAAGTGGTTTTTGGCGGTTTCCATTTGCGCAGCAAAAGCCGCGGGACTTTGCGGCTCTTCCGGGTGCTCCGCGGCAATTGGTGCGAAATCCGCGCAGATCCTGTGCGGTGAAGAGGGGCGTCGCTGCCAATTAAGGTCAGTGCGAAAACGCCCATTGTGTAGGCTGTGTTTTGTCGCATTTTGTCTGAGTTGGACTAGGAGGTGAAAGTAGCCCTGGAGCAAGCCATACCGAGTGACCCCCTGTTTTGCTACAACCTAGTGCTGTAGGACCCCTTGGCTTAGCAGTGCCAACTACAAGTGTTTGGTTGCCCATTGCTTTTTCCTATAAACTGATGGCAGTGCAGGAGGAGGCGATTGGCAGGTTGACACTGAAAAAAATGCTGAAAGTTCTAAGATGCAGTGAGGCACTGGCAGAGTTGCTGGCACTTGACTTTGCTTGCTGCTGGCCCCCAGTTGGCCTATCAGACAGTAGCCCACTGGAAATTTACTTACTTACTTGCTTACTTACTTACTTGCTTACTTACTTACTTACTTACTTACTTACTTACTTATTTATTTATTTATTTATTTATTTATTTATTTATTTATTTATTTATTTATTATCTTTGATTTCTTACCTGCTCTCCCCATGAGTGGGCTCAGAGTGGGTAACAAGTAGTAGCATAAAAACGATTGAAAACATATATGAACATATGAAGCTGCCTTATACTGAATCAGACCTTTGGTCCATCAAAGTCAGTATTGTCTTCTCAGACTGGCAGCGGCTCTCCAAGACCTCAAGCTGAGGTTTTTCACACCTATTTGCCTGGACCCTTTTTTGGAGATGCCAGGGATTGAACCTGGGACCTTCTGCTTCCCAAGCAGATGCTCTACCACTGAGCCACTGTCCCTCCCCAAAACCATTGAACAATAAAATTAAATATCAATTTAAATATAGATTAAAATAGTTAAAATTACCAAGATAGCTGCCTATAAGTTAAATGGCCAGGCAGCCCCTGCATCATGGAATACTTGCTTATGCCATGCATTCCATTCCTCATATTATGTTTTATCACTTAGCATTTGATTTCAACATTTACAAAACAGTTTTAAAATAAAATTTAAATAAATAAATTCTGGAGTGCAGCAGAGCCATTGGCAGGGGTGTCCCCAGCACAGAGCCCAGGAAAGTTGGCCTGCTAGCCCACCTCTGGTCTGAAGTCTCTTCTCCATGCATACTGTAGTCCCAGTGTGAATCTGGAACTACGTGCATGGAAATTTGAGGGGAATCTCTGCTCACATCTAACGGTTACACAGGGTGGACAGCCCAGAAGAAACAGACCAACAATGGTAAGAGCTTAAAAGGAGAGCAACATAATTGCCTTTGTAAAAGCTGTTGTGATTATTGTTTAGGCAGACACAGTTCTGGAGATGGCCTTGCATGCTATTGACATGCATAGGAATAACTATATATTTAGCAAGGGCAGGTTGTCTAGGTATTTTTGCCTTTTTGAAAAAAAAATGCTATTGCTATTGAACATCTGGGATTCCCTACAGAGCCCTTGAAAAATAAAGGTCTAAGATTAATTGGTATCAATGCTCAATTCCTTGAAGCATGCTTGATAGTTGACAACAGGCTGAAAGAGGTGGCGTAATTATTGCCCCAATCTCATGCCCCCTGTCACTTTGTTAAAATGGGAGGCCTAGGAAAGCTTTTCATTTATTAAATTGAAAATACACAATGTAGAAAAAGGCCAGCCTGCTAATTAGTTGGGTGCTGTGGCATAGGAGTGTGCAAAGACAATGTAATGTAAATGCTTGGGTCGTAGTGGTTGGCACATCCATTCTTGCTTTAAAGTTTTCATTTTAAATAGTTTTACAATTTAAAAATAAATTTAGGTCAGTGTGAAGATTGGTGGGGTTCATCCTGAGGGACCAGTGGTTCAAACCCTAATGCAGCTGTAGATTCAGTTGATGGAACTGGACAAGCAAATATCTCTCAACTCTTTAATCAGTACAATGGCAGCCTATTCTCTATATGATTGCAAGAATGAATTAGGGTAAAAAAATGGAAGCAAAAATAGCACCATAAACTTCAGGTGGTTTCGTCAGCAGATAAGAAGATTAAAGAGTTCACAGACTAATCAGAGGAAGCCAGTTTTATCAGAGTAATAGGATGTATATATGTGACATCAAGTTGCAAACAACTTATGACAACACCAGCAAGGGGGGTTTCAAGGGAAGTGAGAAGCAGAGGTAGTTTGCTCTGCCTTCCTCTGCAGAGTCTGCCATGATGGTCCCTCATCTAAGTACCAATTCTGCTTAACTTCTGAGATCTGACAAGACTGGACTACAGCATACCCTGGTGATGATAAAGAAGATTACATTGGATTTGTATCCTGCCCTCCGCTCTGAATCTCAGAGTCTCAGAGTGACTCACAATCTCCTTTACCTTCCTCCCCCACGACAAACACCTTGTAAGTGGGGCTGAGAAGAAACAGAAAAGGAGGAGGAGGAAGAAGACCTCAAATTTATATCCCACCCTTCTCTCTGAATCAGAATCTCAGAGCGACTTGCAATCTCCTTTCTCTTCTTCCCCTACAACAGGCACCCTGTGAGGTAGATGGGGCTAAGAGAGCTCTCACAGAAGCTGCCCTTTCAAGAACAACTCTTGCTAGAGCTATGGCTAACCCAAGGCCATTCCAGCAGCTGCAAGTGGAGAAGCTGGGAATCAAACCTGAATCTCCCAGATAAGAGTCCGCACACTTAGCCACTACACCAAACTGGCTCCCTCTACACAAAACTGGCCTTGATGTGAAAGACCTTTGCCAGAGAACTTGGAAAGCTGCTGCCAGTCTGAGGAGACCATACTGACCTTGATGGACCAAAAGTCTGATTCAATATAAGGCAGCTTTGTGTATTCATTCCTCATGATTCATGTGATAGGAAATTATAAAGAACAATGAGCTATGGATTGTGAAATAAAGTGAGTTCAGCCAGCTCTGAATCAACCAGAACACTTTATTGCAAGAAGAAAGAGTCTCAGAGGAACACAGGGAAAACTGCAACTACATACAATCTAGCCATGGTTAACCACACACACACACCAGCAGGCAACAGTTACTCCTATTGGCTCACTCCATAATCCTTCACTTGCATCTCTTTGTTACAAGTTGTTACAAGCCTAACATCCTGACTGGCCAGTTCTTCCAGGCTTCAGGATCCTGGTTTGCAAAGAGTAACTGTCTCAAGCTCAGGCAACAAGAACCTAGTAAGATGCAAAACATAACACCCCTCTCCCCTACGTTAGGACTGTACCCAGTTGCACATGTAGTCCTGTAGGTATCGGGAGTGAGCTCATATGTGCTGGGAGCACCACAGTTTCATAGGTGGCTCCGGTGAAGCTGGAGTAGTAACCCCACAGGGAGGGATAGTGTCCAGAGGAGGTACCTCACACAAAGATACAGAGTTCTGTGGGTCCTCTGCAGCTAGCTCAAAACTCTGCCTCACATTGTCCATAGTTCCAAGAAAATACAGCGGCTGCTGGTTGGAATGCCCTGGGGGCTTCAGGGGTCTCCCAATTTGGTGGGCAGGTAAGGTCCGGATGCAGCCTGTCCAGCAATGTGGTTAGCCAGCAGTTCATCAGTAGCTCTGCTGGACTGTGACTGGTACCAGTGTGTGGTGTAATATGCTGCTGCAATAAGAAGTCTGCCAGCCATACATGCCAATCCCCCTGTACAATTCTCTTCAGGGAGACCTTGGTTGGTCTCACCATGTGCTCTGCTTGCCCATTGGTCAATAGGTGGAACAGAGCCACCATTATGTGCTGGATGACATTGCTTTCAATGAAATGCCGGAACTCTTCTGAAGTAAACTGAGTCCCGTTGTCTGAAATGATAGCATCTGGCAGTCCATGCATCATGAAGAGACATTGTAAGGACTGGATCACTACCAATGTTGTCATCACAGATACTGCAATCACTTCCAGCCATTTGGAGTATGAGTTGACCACCAGTAGGAAAGTTTGACCCTGAAAAGGTTCAGCAAAGTCAGTGTGCAGTCAGGACCACAGTGTGTGTGTTGTCTCCCAAGATTGCACGGATACCTGTGGCATAGCTGGGCACAACTTCTGGCACAGTTAGCAAGATCAAACCAAGGCTTCGATCATGTTGTCCAGTCCTGGCCACCACATGTAGCTCCATGTCAGAGCCTTCATCCTAATAATTCCAGGATGTCCCACATGGAGTGTCTCCAAAACTTGCTGTCAAAGTTTGGGTGGAATTACTATGCGGTTTCCCCAGAGCAGACACCCTTTCTACATGGACAGTTCATGTTGTCTTGATTGGAATGGCTGGAAGTCTGCATTGATGTGGCCTAATGGCTACTCCCTCCACACCCAATTTACAACATGAAAGAGAGTATGATCCCTGGCTGAATGAGCAGCCACATTGGAAGGAGGGAGCAGAGGTTTTGGCAGGTCCTCCAGGAGCATGATGCTGAGATCCAGAGACTGCTCACTGGATGGCGCAGGAAGCGACAGACAGCTGAGGGCATCAGCATGTCCCAAATCTTTACTGGATAGATGTTGCGAATTACACTCATAGGCAGAAAGAACAACTGACCAACACATCGTATGCAGAGATAGGATCTGAGCAGTTTGGCAGTCTGATGTGAACAGACCCAACAGCGGCTTGTGGTGGATGACTATGGTAAAATGATGGCCGTACAAGTAATTGTGGAATTTTAAAACTGCTGCCATGATCACCAGTGCCCTGCTCGGCTTGACTGGAGTGATGATCAGGGTTTCCCACCGAGCATGGGACACTGGTTTCAAAATCCCTTAAGCGATCAATCATTCAAGTTCAGTGTCGATCTTGGGCTTCAGCACTAATGGTACTTGGCAAGCCTTGAGCCACACCAGCAGCATCACCGGTGAGTCGAGGTCAAAAGATATAGGAGGCCCTGTATAGTGTCCTAATGACCCATCAAAGATGTCTGAAAATTCAGAACAGAAGGAGTCAAAGGATGACTGGCTGATTTATTGGATACCCATGACTTGAATGCCCAACGCCGCAAACCAGTCGAGTCCAACCAGGCTAGCGTGGCAAACCTCAACAACAAGGTTCAAAGGGCCACTAAAGTCTTTGTAGCAGATGTTGAAGGAGCTGATGCCAGCTACAGGAACATGCCAACCCTGGAAGTCTGTAAGGTGGACCTTTAACGGCTCTAGACAGAGATCAGGCTGTTGTGAACAGACTCAGCTGTAAGTGTCCATGGAGATGATGGAGAGTGCTGAGCCAGAGTCTACCTCCATCTTGCAAGGCACACCCTCAATGAGAACCATCACCTTAATTTTCTTTCATGGTCACAGCTGGACCTTCTTGATGGTGATTCCCCAAGCATAGTTAGATGGGCAGGAGCACTGTGAGATGGTGTGGCACTCCTCCAATTTGATGCTCCCCTTGTGGGCCGGTTGTAGTAGAGGAGAGGTCAGTTGTTTACAGTCTTTTGATTTTGAGCCCCAACAGCTGCATGCGATGTGCTCAGATTACCACAGTCCCAACACTGGGCATCTTGGAAATGGCAGGTCTTTCAGAGATGGGAGCCCCCACAGCTGGCACAAGGTGTCTTGATGAATGGTGGTGAGTCTTCGGATGAAGCATTGAATGGCTTAAAGAGGTCCTTGGCAGCCAAGTTGACAACTGCACTGGAGCAATTGGATGGCTGTGTGCAGTTGGCCAAGGCAACAATTCCTTGCCAGCAAGCAATTCAGCTCAGTGATTCAGCTGGTTCTTGGGGGCTGCAAACCCAAGCATATTCCATCCTCATCACCAGCAAAATAAAGTGAGTTCAGCCAGCTCTGAATCAAACAAGAACACTTTATTGCAAGAAGAAACAGTCACAGAGGAACACAGGCAAAACTGCAACTATATACAATCTGGCCATGGTTAACCATGCCCCCCCCCCAGCAGACAACTGTTTGCTCACTCCAGAATCCTTCATTTGCATCTAGTTGTTACATGCCTTGCATCCTGATTGGCCAGTTCTTCCAGACTTCAGGATCTTGGTTTGCAAGGAGTACCTGTCTCAAGCTCAGCAACAAGAACCCAGTGAGACACAATGCATAACAGTTTGGATCCAAAGAACTACAACCAGAGTAGGACTCACAGAATGGATCTTTTCTGCCACTCTTTTGCAGCCCACAACTACAAAAGCTGCTTCTGAGGTTAGGGGATCATCCAAAACTGCACAGATAAGCAACTTAAGGAGGAAATTTCAGCCCTCCCAAGCGCAGGCAGAAGAGTTTGTCAGTCCCCGAAGACTACTCTGAATCCAATTCTGGGCTATCATTTAGTGGATTATTTATTTATTTGTTGAGCCAGCTCATACTTCCAATATCTCCAAATCCATGTAGATATTCTGGAAATATGCAAATATATTTAAACTTTCAACACAGGCTGAAGCAGGGCACCCACTGGTGCTGCAGCATAAGTAGCAAGAGTGTGAGAAAACACTGGCAGACTGTTAATATATTAACAGCCATAATGGAAAATTTCATATCACAGAGCAGAGTAAACAGAGCCAAAAACTTTTGCAGATCACCCTCCACTAGCGAAGTTCATATCCCTGACTACCTTATATCTGACTAACCAGTTACACAATTAAAACAGTAGTCAGAGAATCAGTCTCCAAGGATATAGTCATTACTGTTAGCGGCAAGTTCTAATATTAACTCAGCAGTTTGACTGTCACCTGCAATGTCTGTAACACAGGACAGTTTCAGCTCTTGAAATGAATATCTTCTATACCAGTGAGGTGAAAAGACGGGAAAAATTGAAAAGAAATAATATGATCCTGCAAATGGGACAACATAATTCCAAACTACTGTGAACATATTCGATAGTAAGGACAATTCTCAGTATCACTCACAGTTAAATCATTCATGGGATATTATTTCAGAGGCTGCTGCCTTTTTTGATCAACCTCCAGGTGATGGCTAAACATCTCCCACTATTACAACAGATCTCCAGTGTGAGCAAGAGACCCCTAATTTCAGTTATAAAAGGACATCGTAATCACCCATTTGGTTGCCAGAGTGCCTGGAGATTCAACTCACATCTGCTGTGAGATGTGGGTTTTATCTACCATTTTATAAGAGACTTATGTGAGTACTAACAGCCTCAGCATTACAACAGCACTATATATCTCTGGAAGAGTGCTAGCCAGAAATACAGATAGGTTTCCAGTCGTTCCGTGCGTGCACCATCTCAGCCGTTGCAGTGGAAGAAGTTGCATCACCAGAAACTGTCCAGACAAGTGGTTTCCAGCCTTGACCATGAAAGCCATGTTGGTAGGCTAATATCATCAGCAACCATCTTCCTGTGGTGCCAGACTCCATGACAGCGAAACAAGAGGCTCATGTACTCAACAGCTGTTACTTTTGCATAAGGCAATCAAGCTTATCTTAAGCGTGGATCCTGCCAGACTGCCTAAGCTTTTGTCCAATGGAACCAAAGACAAAAGATGGTGCCAGTATAGAAGTAAAGAAGAGGAAGAACATCTTCACCTAGAGCCAGAGTTCTTTGTATAGATCGGGTGTCACCTTAGGTAACAATTTGGCCATCTATTGTCACCTTTAGATAAGTTTGGATAGCTTGTTAATCACTTTCACTCCAATATCCTCACCCTGGAGCCTCCCCCTTTTGCCCATTGTTACATGGAAACCCAATCAGGTAACCAGAGCCAGTTCCGCTCATTGGCCGGATATGGGCGTCCAATCAGGTGCCCCGAATAGACTGGCCACAGCCCATCACACAAGTCAAGCCCCTATGGTCACTTCGTAGCCTCCCCTTTTTCTGAAGTCGTGTACCAGCTGACCACCTGTCATCCACCCCTGCACCTCCTACCCCCTAAGGGCTCAAGGTATTCCTTATAACCTCTGACCCAACTCCCCACACATGTGCATCTGACAGTACTACATATCCCACTGTTAGATACGCCCCCGATACCTGATCAGTTGAGGGTCCATCCCCCATCTCCTTTTTCATCGCCATTGGAGCCTTCCTTGGAGACTATGATAGGTAATTATTATCCTGTTTGTTAATCCTTGTGTTTACTCGTGTCTATTTCTATCTTATTTTTATTAGGACTGTATGTGTGTTGTGTGACTTTATATCCTTGTATGTTTGCTTTCATTTCATACTAAAACCCCCTTATTTTATATTATATTGTCTCGTTATTGGGTAACTTCCAAAGCAGACACCTTCAGTATACATAGGTTTTTGATCTTGCTAAAAGGCAGATTGCCCTCCACTCTAAATTCCCCAAAATCCTATTTTTAGGGCAGTTTGCTTAACAGATATTGGTGGAGAAAGTGTTGGCAAAACCCTGGTCATAAGAACACACGGGTGTTTTCTGACAGCCAGATGTGGAAGGATACTGCTTTGAGAACTTATCCTGATAGGCTTGAGTGATTGTGAATGAGTGACTGAGAACTGTGTGATTGGCTGATCAGTTCACCTGAAGAAAATGTACACGTTGGAAGGCGGACTCTATGGAAATATACTCCTTGAAGCCACTCTCCTCCCCACACCCTGCCGTCCTACACCCCAAATCCTCAGATTCTTCCCAGTCCAGAGCCAGCAACCCTAGTTTGGGAAACACTCATTTGCCAAGACATGTAGTTCCACCATGCATGTTGAAAAGAGTGCAGGATAATGTGGTCTGCTAAGATTCAAGAACTAAGCTCTTTGATTTAGACTACAGAAGACAAAGGCTGTTTCTGTACTCAAGGTTGATTCTGATTTTACGAGCATTGAATTCACCTGCAGAAAACTCCTGTTCAGAAGTACTCTTGTAAAGTGAGAAGCAACTTTGGGGTGAAACTGCTTTCGGTGCCAATTCAAGAAAATGAATGTAGATGACTTAAGATAATGCAAAGCAAGACAGAAGCTGGTGGCATGCAACGTAGATGAACACTGGTGAACATACATTGTAGAACATACAATGTATAGAACATTGTAGAACATACATTGGTGGTATGCAATGTAGACGAACATTTCAAACACGCACCGAGAGAGGATCTTCTGTCAAGTGTAGAAACAGCCAAAGTGTCCCAGATTTCTCCCCTGCTGGTTCTGTTCATGCTACAGTCACTCACTTTGTATATAAATAGTTGCAATATATATAAAATTGCATGTGTTAAGATGTTTTTAATGATTTTTAAGATTTTACTCTAAAAATTTACTTTTATGTGTTCTATGTGTTTTAAGAAGAAGAAGAAGATATTGGATTTATATCCCGCCCTTCACTCCGAAGAGTCTCAGAGCGGCTCACAATCTCCTTTACCTTCCTCCCCCACAACAGACACCCTGTGAGGTGGGTGGGGCTAAGAGAGCTCTTACAGCAGCTGCCCTTTCAAGGACAACCTCTGCCAGGGCTATGGCTAACCCAAGGCCATTCCAGCAGGTGCAAGTGGAGGAGTGGGGAATCAAACCCGGTTCTCCCAGATAAGAGTCCGCACACTTAACCACTACACCAAACTGGCTCTCTTAACTGTTGTTAGCCACCCTGAGCCCGATAGGGGAGGGTGGGATATAAATAAATAAATCTTTCCAGTGTGTGCCATATTAAGCTGGAACTAAACAAACAGAACGTTTGAACAAACAAAGCTACCACATCTCTGTGCATCTTTCTTCTCAATGTCTGATGTAACACAAGGTATGACCTGTCATTGTTGGGCCATGTATTTTTTTGCATGCCCTGCAAACAACCAAGCATGTGTGGTAGATGAAAAATTCTCAGCAAGAATTTCTGTTTCCATAATTATGGAAACAGAATTTAAAACTAATAAAGCCAACTGATCTCAAAGAAAATCTATATAAAATGGTATATAGATGGTATCTTACACCAAATAGGCTGGCCAAAATTTACCCCACATACTCTAATAAATGTTGGAAGTGCCGAGAAGTTGAAGGATCGTTGTTCCATATATGGTGGCAATGCAAAGAAGCCAGAAAATATTGGGCTCAAGTTAATATTTGGATTCAAAAAATCTTGAAAATACAAGTTAAGCATGTGCCAGAATTGTATCTTCTGAATATCTGTAGGCAAAATTTGCCTACGACCAAACTGAAAGTGTTACTGTATATAGTTACCATTGCTAGAACTTTGTATGCCAAGTATTGGAAAAATGATAGAATCCCGAACAGAGACGAATTCATTAATAAGCTGTTGGAAGTCGCTGAATCTGATCTAATGTCCACAAGATTAAGAGAGGGTAATGTGCAAAAATGTCAGGAGGAATGGGACCCCATTTATAAATGGGTCAAAAGTAGAGGCTTCGACATGGAGTAGCTAGAATTTTCTTTTTCCCTTTCAAATCCTCTCCATCCCCCAGTGTGTATGATTGGGATGTAGTGGTAGAAGTAAGACATAGATGTGTTTTTGACTGTATGGCGCGCCCAAGCGTCTAAGGTGTTTGGAATGTATCTTTTTCGTACGATTAATGTTGATTGTATTTGTTCGTTCTTTATTCTTTCTTTTCTTTGTATGTCCATCTTTTCTTAATAAAATTTCATATATTTTAAAAAAAAGAAAAAAAAAGAAAAATTCTCAGTAAGAAGACCTCATTTCATGTGTTATTGGGAAGAAGAGAGAAAGAAACAGAGTCACGGCAGCTTATTAAGTTCATTTCAGCCCTTAAAGGGACATTACCTTCACAATGACACTGGGATAATAAATGAAGCAGCAAGCCAAAGCCTCAGTGATAGGCTCAACATCACACCAAAGTCAAAAGAATCTGCCAGCATTCTAGTCCAATAGTCTCCCACTGTGAAGTTCATTCCCTCTCTGTACCTTTTTAGGTGATGCACCTAAGAATTCTAAATCAGGCAAAGCAAATTTATACAGCAGGGCATACAGGTTATCTGTATCATTTTGTGGTAGACAGATTTAAATAGGAACACAACAGACAAGGAGGAATTATTGTCATTCTTTATACAGCTTAAGGGACTTGCAGTTCTTTAAAACTACATTCCTGTATTAATCCAAAAGCCAGCTCTTATACAAGTGGCCAAGTCTATGCCTCAAAACACTGCTTCATTTGTTATCTGTTCTCTGCCCTTCTCAACTCAACCAAAGCTAATTTTGCAGCCTGCATCATTGTTGGCCTTCTCAAGCAGCTGCATTCTATGTCCAATTTAGAAAATGGCCTACAAGATTAATTTAGATTGAAGAAAAAAAACATTTACAGGCTTACAAGAGGAAGCAAACCGTTAGCTTGAATTCATGCCCACATTCTTGTGACCCCTGCATTTCAGACACCATGTTTTAATTACACAAGAGGCTATGAGAAAACAAGGAGGTTATTCTAAGCCAATCTGATAGCTGAACCAGGTTGCTAAAGGAACAGCATGGAGAGATGTTCACAGAATTACCTATGGAGAGTGGGACGCTTAAAAATAATATTTAAATAAAAGAAACCAATGAAAGAGAAGGGGGTGAAAGGGCTTGAGCATTCCAGGAGGCCTGCCCCTGGCATGCAGTCATTTTAATGCTTTTTGCAAATCAGACTGGGTTTGAAGTCAGAAGAAGACCAACCACTGTCTGCATGATTGCTTTTTTCTCTTATTATGCCTGAATCTATCTTGTAAAGCCCTCCTCCCCCTTCCATGTGGAGTTCCATGTATGGAATGCCACTACAGATTTAAATAATAGGAACAATTATTCACAGAATTCTAATAACCAGTAAGTTTTATTTCCTCGTATTCACAAAGGAGGGTTGTTGTTGTTGTTTTAATTCAAGGACAATCCTAACATCCAAAAGGGTCAAATAACTGTGAAACAATATTGTTGCAGTAAAGCTTCAGCGCATTTTCCTTTAATAAAAGGGAAGTGGAGTTCACCCACTCACTTTGGCAGATGCTAATTGAAGCTGAACATCTCCAGCTTTCTAGAGAGAGATATTTTGCTTCAAAGGAGATTAAACTCAGGAGCAAAGTGAGAGTTTCTCTCCCTTATAATAAAGGCTTTTGGATAGTCATTAAATCTGAATTACAGGCTTAACAAACACTTGCATAAGAATCATTAATATTATCCTTCAGGATGTCACATAATTACTAATGCTGTTCATTTCAGACGTCAGTTCTTTTCAAAAATTCAATTATCCTCGTCTTTGCCATAAAGTTGTAGCCCTGCCATTTCAAGTGGATCCCTCCTTTCTGTGCTATTTCCACTCAACTGTGTTTCAAAACTTACACATGGCTTGGGTATACGTTGGTTCCATACATCACTGCTAGATTTTTCCAAGTGAAATCATTGCTTAGAAGACCTACTGGTGACATGCTAATAATCATCATGATAAATGGCACCCATGTGCTTTTTAAGAACTGCACATAAAAAATTCAGCTGAGAAAGGACTCCCCAAAATGAAGATATTGCACCTAATGGCTTTCTATCTGACTTCTCTCTCTTAATAACATTGGCCCTATATGGGAGTGGGAAAGAAGTCGTAAATAATATTGTACTGTTCTTCTAGTTCTATAATCCAATTTTATTGCATTGTTGTATGCATTACACTGTTGCATTGAATTGTTCTTATGAATTTTAAAATCAGCAGAAACGCAGGCTAGAAATGAAGTAACAAATACAATCTGTTTGGAAATTCCAGCCTATCAGAGTAAGTAAGTGATTCTATCCTCATCTGCTGAGCTATAAGTCTTCATTTATTCAGTGGGGTTTACTTCTAGAAAAATATTTTTTTGGACTGCACTTCCCCCCTAGCAATGCTCCTTTACCTCTGAGAGAGGTATACAGTCAAATTCAACAGGTAAAGCAATGCTTTCTAGCACGGAGATGTAGTAATGAAGAATGTTTCACTGACAAAGTGAGGAGAGGAGATTGGATGTAGGCTTTGCTGATGGAATTGTTCTTCTGTGTATGCAAATATGAGACATTACAGTTACCGGCTACAGCTGGAACAATTTTTAGCCTATCTCACCTTTGCAGAGATGCTTTTGTCCTCCAGCATGTAAACAAACCAACAACTTTGAAATCATTCCTACATTAATTAATTTTAAGGAAATATACTTATAAACAGTATTTTACATATCACAGAATAGCTTCTATCTGTCATAAAAGTTTTCACATAATTATAATTTTATGGGGGAGGGAGTTATCAGTTTCGGAGTAAGGAAAAGCAGCATGCTTACTCCATAGTAAGCCCATTTCCACTTAGATCTGTCAATACATGGCTTTCAATTTTCCCATGTTATCTCCCATGGTTTTGAAGCTACCCAGTCAGGGATGCTTAGTAAATGAAAGGGAGAGGGCTGAAAACTAGCCAATAAGATATATAACTCATGAAACAAAAGGTGAAATGATTTGTTTTGTCTGTGTTACAAGACTGGAATTAAATGAAGGTTTGAACATAAAAAGCTTTAGAGTGGTGTTTGGAAGCTTTAGAAATGATGACGCATAGCAGGTTAAGTTGACCAAGTCTCAGAAATCCAGCCAATGCAGGCCATTGCTATTAAACGATTGAGGAATGAGAAGGATTTAATCAGAGATGTAAGATTCAGAAAGATACTGCATGGTATTTTTACTGTCACTATTTTAGGGGATTGTGGATGTTTTAAAAATATACTAATTTTATGAACACAGGTCAGCCTTGTTTCTAGGAGCAAAAACATTTGAGTCTTTGGCATACATACTAGCACATTGGCCCATTTGGTTGCTTATAACAACAGCAACTTTATGTCTGTCGGGTTAGCTATTTCCTTGGTCTTTTCTTGAGCATTAACAGCAATTTCACTCACCACCATTAGCAGGTGAAATTTTTCCTCTGCCATGTGTCAACATGTCTGGGGGAGGAGGAAATCCCTTAATAGCGTCCTACATCTGTGTTAGGCTGCTGCTAACGTGTTAGAAATAAGAGCATTAATAAAAAATTGTACTAGTTGAACTATCCTATGTAATTAATTACTTCATTTATACCTCTTCTTCCAGGTGGTAACCCAGAGTGGCTTACATTATCCTCCTTCCTCCATTTTATCCTCACAAGATAGGTTAGGTTGAGAGTGTGTGACCAACCTGGAGAACACTGTTGGGGTGACTGCCACTCTACCATCCAAAAATGACACCACTATTGCCTAATGACTTGGATATCAGATAAGAACATAAAAAGAGCCCTGCTGGATCAGACCAGTGGTCCATCTAGTCCAACATCCTGTCTCATACAGTGGCCAGCCAACCAAATGCAGTGATTGAAACTGAAACACTTTGTGTCTTGAATATGTGAAGCTGCTTTCTACTGAGTCAGACCACTGGGCAGCATTGTATGCTCTGACCAGTAGCAGTTCACCAGGGTCTCAGGTGAAAGTCTTTCATACAACCTACTACTGATTCTTTAACTGAAAATGTCATGGATTGAGCCGTGGACCTTTTCATGCAAAACCAGTGCTCTACTACAAAGCCATAGCTTCTTCTTAAAAAGAATGCTAATATGTTGTTTTTAAAATGCTTTAACTCTTAGTGATGCCTCAGATTCCAGTATCCAGATTTCCAAGTACCTCAATACTTTGGACATGTACATTGCTATTTATAAAGGATTCGATATACTAGGTTCTTAGTTTCTGAAAACTACTAAGGCAATAACTAATGAAGTGCAGAAACCAACCTTCTCATTCTTTGCAAAAGGTGTGAGGCTCTGGCTCCTTTACTGCTCAGTTCCATTATCTCTTATCCTGTCTTAGTGTACCTCTAGAGCTTGACTTGGGAGCAGGAATGGATTTGGAAGTGAAAATGACCCTGGAACAAGTCCAGCTGAGCAGCTTCTTTGGTGCTACAAGTCAGCACTTCAGAGGCCACTGAACTCAGTGGCACCAACAATAGACTTTTGTTCGTGCTTCGCATCATCTCACAATATGGAAGCAGTGCAGGATGAGATAACTGATGCGCTCGCACTGATGACGTATCTGAGTCAAGTGACCCCTGATGTCCTTGCAGTGTTGCTGGGGCATGGCCATCAACAGTCCTTTAGGGCAGTGACCCACCAGGAAATTTCCCTATAAATTAAATGGCCAAACCTCCCTTGCTATGGAGCCATTGTTTACATCTCCTATTTTCTATTTAAGAACACGACAGCTTCAGCTCAGTCCTATCACTGATCCATTCTTATTTCCACAAAATCGGTCCCTATTTTTTAAAAATTTCTCGTCCGTTCTTCAGTTAACTTATGATCCCTTTTTATTCCCCCCCCCCCAAAAAAAAGAGAAAATGATACTCTTGCAGGGACTTAAGGGATCTTTAATCAGATGCTAGTCATTGCATAACTAACCACTTGCACAAAGTGTACCTTGCTCAAGTTTCCATGCAGGATTGATAAGGTGAAATGTGTCATTACATGGGATGCAGCTGTTGGTCTTCCTTATCAAGGCAGGAGAGTGGCAGGACTTGATGGTGCAATTACATGAGAAATGGTGCGGCCCTCCAAGTATTGCTCCCAATTAAAGGCAACCTACACGAATACAAGGAAAGCTGGTATGTTGCACTGATGTGCCCTGGCCCACTCTTAGGACTTATTAACAGCCATCACAATCTGCATTTCTTCTCATTGATTGATAGGGAGAGGGAATTATGGCAGGAGAAGATCATTACAGCACATTAACTCAGAAAGGAGACAAATGCCCACAGGGCCTTGAAATGCTATCAGGAATAAATAACAACTCTGCTTCTTTTTTTTTGCAGGGGTGGGGGCAGGGGATCCTTCCTTTCCCCAGGCTAGACTGGAGAGAAGTAAAACAAATGCTGCACTGAAGGTGTCAGATGACAAACAGGAAAGTGGCAAGTACAGCTTGGGGAAGCTCATTAGCCATCAACAATACTTCCAATATAATAATGACTGTATTCATAGCATCAGATCAGACCCAAAATATTGATTATCTCCCTTCTTGTTACTAAACACACAGCCTAGAAATGAAAATAACCCGCCCAAAACCATAGCATAACTGCACAAAATCTCAAATTACAGTTGTGCTATGTTCTAATAAATCACTATGGAATTAATGGGAAATCGTATGAGTCCAGTCTGCGCCAGAGTAATTTTTGCACCTCCTTTTGTTGTCAGAATGTTGACTTTGTAGTGGTAATGTGATAAAACAAATGGTTGACTATATCTTTCCTCACCTAGTCCTAAAGCTATGAAAGTAAAAGAATAAACTATAAGGCAGAAAGAAAGCTAGAGTAAGGGTTCAAAACTTCAAATGCTAGAAAATTAGCATCTGTAATGAAATAAGTCTCCTACGTTCTGGAGGAGTCCATTGTTTTAAATGTGTGAATGAACTCTTCAGCAATCTCATTTTGTAATCTCCACTTGAAGCTTCTCTGTTGAAGGCCCACCACTCTTAGGTCAGCAATGGAATGATCTAGAACAGGGGTGTCAAACTCATTTGTTATAAGGGCCGGATCTGACATAAATGAGACCTTGTCGGACCAGGCCATGTTGGGCCAGGCTGGGCCATGTGTGTGCCTATTTAAGATTAGGTAGCAGAGATATAAACTTTTTAAAGGACACAGACAAACACAACTAAAGATATATATATCTTTAGTTTATATACACACATACACACACACACGCATACAGGGGTGGAATTCTAGCAGGAGCTCCTTTGCATATTAGGTCACATCATCTGATGTAACTAATCCTCCAAGAGTTTACAGGGCTCTTCTTACAGGGCCTACTGTAAGCTTCAGGAGGTTTGGCTACATCAGGGGTGTGTGGCCTAATATGCAAAGGAGTTCCTGCTAGAATCCCACCCCTGTATATACTGTATGTATGTGTGTGTGTGTGTGTGTATACACACACACACACACACATACATTTTTATATTGTTATTTTAGGATTAAAATATGTCATATTCACATGCAACAAGAAGTGACCATTTTGTTATCAATGAGATAACATTTATTAAGAAGGAAAAACAATAACAGAAATTAAATTCTACACAGAAATATATTTAAATAAAATTAAATACTTTAACTTTATTAATTTACAATTTGTCAAACTTTTTAATGTAAATACATTGTGGTACATCCAGTGACCATGACAAAAAACTATCTAACCCTAATAGTAAAAGCAACAGTTATTTAACAACAATAAAAACTCAGATATAATTCTTCATTGCAGATTAGACAATCTCTTTAAGCAACTAGGTTTATCTTCCACCTGCTCATATTGCTGCACAGAAGTGGCAACCACGTCATGTAGTGCCTCATATTTCCTCTTTTTCACCTCTAGATGACCTACCTGTGCATTAGCCAACGTTAGTTTGTGACAAGCCAGGTCCCTCTGCAGTCCATCGAATAGAGACCACACACTGGGATGACTGAATTGGAACAAGGAATTAAGAGCATTGTGAAATCCCTCACAACATTTTATAGTCTGGTGACCATTACAGGGTTGCATCATGGTGATTCCATATTCTTATAGGAAACTGAGGATCTCTACCTGATGCACCTTCAATATATGTCGGAAATAAGTACATGAGCACTGCATTGTAACTGTCTTCATCTGGAAATGTGGCAGCAAGCTCATAAAGAACAGTTTTCACATCATTGCTTGGGACAAAGGCCAATGTGGCAAGAGATTTCAGTGTAATTTTTATCTTCATATTAGTTTCATATTCAGTCTTCAAGCCAACACTGTTGATTTTCCTAATGAGACTCTGACACAGATGAAAATAACACCATTTGACCTCAGCGTGTGGGAAGGCAATCCTCACTGCATTCATTCAAGCCTTCTCAAAGTCCACTAAAATCTTTTGAAGTGACAGATCTGGAATCAATAGCTTCATTATTTCAAACATTCTATTATAGGTGTCCATGTTCTTTTTTTTTAAGTAAAATGTAAATACATGGTGGATATGAATTACCCACCTTGGCATGCCCTGTGAACAGTTGGTAAAAAAATATATTTGGCACTTTATCAAAGGTGTCATCTCCAGAGATGGTATCTTTGTTTAATTCAAGCATAAGATCTCTATCACCTAAAACCAGAATTCTCTCTGGATTTTTCCACACCGGAATAGTGAAGTATCAGTTGCCTATACTTTTCAGGAATGTCAAAATGTATGGGTTTTGGGCTAGGCAAAATACTGCCTGCTCTGTGATAGCTTCTCTTTCTTAAAGAGCAGAAGTAGTTAAGGCCTCATAGATCTAAGAAGCTAAGCAGGACTGACTCTGGCAAGTATCTGGAAGAAAGAAATCAATAAACATAGTTGGAATCAATTTTTAAAAATGGTATAATGGAAAATTGATCCATAGGTATCTTGGGCTCTGGGGGGCTGTTTTTTGAGGTAGATGCACCATATTTTCAGTGTAGCATCCAGTGCCTCTCCCCAAAATACTCTCCAAGGTTCAAAGGGATTGGACCAGGGGGTCCAATTCTATGAGCCCCAAAAGAAGGTGCCTCTATCGTTCATTATTTCCTATGGAGGGAAGGCATTTAAAAGGAGCGTGGTCCCTTTAGATGTGATGGCCGGAACTGCCTTTGGAGTTTAATTGTGCCTGTCACAACCTTGCTCCTGGCTCCACCCCCAAAGTTCCCAGATATTTCTTGAATTGGACTTGGCAACCCAATTCCATGGGGGCTTCTTTCCATGTGGGCTTCTTTCAGTATGGGCTTTTTTCCACATGGGCTTCTTTCCATGTGTGTTTATTTCCATGTGGGCATGGTTCCATGGGAGCTTTTTTCCTGTGAAAATTTATGTCCGTGGGGTTTTTCCTTTGTGCTTTTTTCCTCTGTGTTTTTTTTCCCCTAGAACCTTTTGCAAGTCCAGTGGAATACAGAGTGCCCAGCAATGCCAGTGCAATCACAGTGGAATGCAGAGTGCCCAGCAATGCCAGTGCAATCACAGAGTGCCACTGGCATTGCAAGCTTAAAAGAACTGATCTCAAAGCTTAGAGTCACAAATCCAAGCAAGCAGGGATGGGATTTTGCAAGCTCTGTGCAAGGAAATGGGAAATGAATACAATTTTTGCACAGTCATGGCCTTGGCCTTGCCTCCTTCTGCATCTCTGACACCAACTCCACCACTTTGTGGGGTCCTGGTCTTCACTGTTCCAGAATTGCTGTCTGAGGCTTCCTTGCTGCTCTCCTCCAATACATCCCTCTTTTTCTTGCTGGGGTTGCTGTCTGAATTGTTCCATAATAGTTGGCTTTGGGGTCCTCACCTTTCTGTGAATCTCTAACACCCACCCCGCCACTATCTGGGATCCTACTGGGGTTTCCTTGCTGTTCTCCTCCAATACACCCCCTCTTTTTCTTCTTGGGGTTGCTGCCTGAGTTGTTTCAAATGGTTGGCTTTGGATTCCCTGTTTCCTCTGCAACTCGATCACCCACTCCACCACTTTCTGGTGTCCATCTGCCTGGGGCAGCCTTTGTGGTCTCCTCCAATAAACACCTCTTTCTCTTGGGGTTGCTGCCTAAGTTGTTCAAAGTTATTGGGTTTGGGGTTCCCTCCCTTACTGTGAATTGGCTCATGGACTGGTGGTCAGGTTGATGGTGGAGTGGAAGTTGCTGAAAGCCGGGTGAATTTATTCTATTGCTCCTTTCCCATGTTCCAAATGATGAAAATGTCACCAATAAATCTCAGGTACAAGACAGGAGGGGCTTTTTTCCTGGGGGAATGTGCTGGAATGGAGTTCTGGAACCTCTTTGTGGAAACAAAATTCTCAAAAATAAATGTCTAAAAGTTCATGAGGTGCACTGGGGGAGCATTACAGTTTTTGATCTAACAAAGTATCTTAAAACATGGTTGCTTCAAGGCCATCATTAAGTGTTAGGCACCAAAAGCAAGACCCAAATAAGAACTGGGGACATTAGTGACAAGTCTAAAGTTTGGAAACTGATTTAAAGCAGAAGTAAGTCCATAGCACATGAAAATAATATTGTTTCAAAGAATCCCATGTGTTTCTCCTTCATTTCCCTCTTCAGTGTTCTGGCACCTCTTTTTCCAGGAAAAAAAAGCCCTGAAGACAGGTGTTAATGGATGGGATCTGAGGAAGTGCTGCTCCAAGTCAGCCATGAAAATGTTGGCATATGCAGGTGCCTATGGCTATGCCATTGTTCAGAAGGAATAAAACATCATCAAATCTTAAGTAGTTGCAGGAGAGGACAACAAAGTGGCAGAGTTTGGTAGTGAGACTGGCTGTGGTGTTGTCAGAGATGGTGTTCCTAACAGCTTGTAGTCCATCATTATGGGTGATGTTGGTGTACAGAGACTCAATGTGCATGGTGGTCAAAATAGTGTTTCCTGGAAGATTAACAGATTCAATTTTCTCAGGAAGCCTGTGGTGTCCTGCATACAACTATAGGCTTTGATAGTATAAAGTCTGGGGATGGAGTCCATGTATCCAGATACCCCCAATAGCAGGGGTGACCAAATTTGCCTAACATAAGAGCCACATAGAATAAGCATCAGATGTTTGAGAGCCATAAGACATGAATGTCAGATGTTTGAGAGCAGGCAGTCAGGCAGGAAGTTTATTATATTGGGGTCAATTCAATGGTAGTGATAGTGATCATAGTGGTAGTGATCATAGCTCTTTATTAGGTACAGCATAGTATAGGGCTGCACTCTAAGACTGAGGAACTGGACCCACGGGGCCAACTATATGCATATCAAGGTTCCTGTGCTAGCACACCATTGGGTCATTCAGACCGGCCAGTGGCTCATGATTGGTTGAGGGGAACAGGAATCTGGATCCTGCTGTCCTTTGTTCCTGAGTCCCCAAGCTCCGTCCTTATGGCTCCAATGAGCCAGGCAGGAACATACACAGGAGTCTTCATTCAGGTCCACATACACAACAGGAAGGAAGGAAGGAAGGAAGGAAGGAAGGAAGGAAGGAAGGAAGGAAGGAAGGAAGGAAGGAAGGAAGGAAGGAAGGAAGGAAGGAAGGAAGGAAGGAAGGAAGGAAGGAAATCAGATGGGGAGAGAGAGGTGTCAAGGAAGTAACCTTAACTTAAATGCATTCTGCAAGCTGTTGGCTGGCTTGGCTTGGGGAAGCGATTTTAAATGACAAATACCTTCTCCAAGTTGGCCAACAGGTGGAGGTGGCTTTGAGAGCCACACAATATGTGTGAAAGAGCCACATGTGGGCTCCTGAGCCACAGTTTGGACACCCCTGCCCTACAGTGATAGTACCTATGCCTGAGACAATATAATGTCCTGGGTTTCTTCGTTTGTAGGCTTGTGTATTTTGGGCGGAAGTCAGAAAATGCCTGGTTTTGGTTCTTGTGGTAAATCCATATAGATCTCTTCCTGTATGTTTGTGGATAGTTCTGTTATCAGGGTTTATGTAAATACTACTATATTACTGGCTATTTATATTATTGTCTATTTTATTATTTTAATTGTGTTGCTTTTAATTAATAATTTTAACTTTGGAGTTTTTTGCAGTAATTTATCTATGCTGGACTTTGACCATTCTTTTTGGTATTGCTACATGGAGGTCTGAAGATAGTTATTTATAGACAGTGGGACTAGAGGACTTCTTTTATAGAAATAATAAGAAATTAAAATAATAAGTTTGTGAGTTTGTCCATCTGAAAGTAAGTTTCCAGTGGCCAGGGAAGCTTGATCCCCTACTGGATCCAGCTGCTTGCCAGTTTTTTTTTCTTGATAATTTGGGGGGGGGGGGAAATGTGCATCCTTCTGGTTGATGGTCAAGCTGCTTACAAGTTTATTGCCATGTCGGACCCAGGGAATGAAGGATATAAATGATCAAAAATTCTTGAACCCTGACTCTCAGCTGCTAGGCTGGGATTTTAGTTACAGCATGGTCTACAATCTGTTTAGTTCAGCCACCAGAACACTGTTGCTTCTGCTTTGTCGTCACATGTCCTAGAGTCACTTACATTATACTATATACCTAATAGCAAAAGTGTGCAGATACCTAAATATGCAGATCAGGTCACACAAACCCAAAACAGATAATTCTGCAAACTTGGGGGATGCCCCAGTTTTGCAGAAAAATCTGCAAATATTAAAAACTTACGTAGTGGAGGTTTAAATCCCCCCAAACAAAAAAACAAAACAAAAGGTGTATGCTCTTGGGCAGATTACTTACCCAAGAAACCATAAAAGATGTATCATTGTCTTCAGTGGCATGTGGATTGCAGCCGATGTGTTAAAGTGGTTACGTCATTGAACTAGGGAAATTATTGTTCAGTTCCAATTCTAAACGATGATTTCCCTAGTCCAATGATGTAACCACTTTAACATACTAGTCCAAGGTCCCATTCTGTAAAGCTCAATGGCTGATCATTTGCAGCCACTGTCTCTTATCTTCAGGGCTTTTGGGGGAGAAAAAGCCCATCAGGAATCATTTGCATATTAGACCACACCTCCTGGCACCAAGCCAGCTGGAACTGCGTTCCTGTATGTTCCTGCTCAAAAAAAGCCCTGCTTATCTTTATTTGGAAAATGTATACCCTGCCTCCGCAGAAACTTGTTCAAGGCAGCTACTTCACAGGGTCACTGTGAAGATAAAATACACAAATGTACCCTGGGCTACTTGCAGGAAGGTTTAGGAGAGAAATGTAATAAATAAGTAGTTGAGAAGTTAATTCAAACTCATTGTGAAAAGATTTCTTTCTTGGATTATGGACCGTTTGGGGAATTTTCCCAAATAAGTGTATTCCATTTCATGCATGGTTCAGTGCAGGGTTTTTAAGCAACTGGTGCAGGTTTTTTAAAATATAGGATAGATTTTGGAATTAAGGAATCACTTCTACTAACAGGAAAATACCTATTGTACGCAGGGTACTCTGAGAAAGGCACATGGCCTAATGAATAGGATACACTGGCCTCTTCTTGATGCTGAATATCTTCCTGGATCACTGAATTTCCTCTAAGCTGAAACTGAATCCAGTTAGATCATTTAACATAGCTCTCTGTTTTCTGTGGTTCCACTCGTAGCATGGTTGGGGGGGAAATAAACACACACACAAAATAATGCATACACATTAATTTAATTTCTGCCACACTGCAAGTCTGCTGTAGTGAGAAAAGGGCTTCCTTTAAGTAGAAAGCTAAATTAATGTGAGGGCAGTTACAGTGCACCCATAAGAACACAATTCCTAAAGTACCACTAAAAATAAGATAAAAGATGACAAGAAACAGTTGGCATTCAGTTAACAATCATGTTTGGAGGCTGGTGGCGGACTTTGTTATTCCAAGGGAAGCCAGGTACAAGTCTCTTGGGATTACGTACAAAGGCAGGAAAAAAGGGGACATTTCTGAACCTCCATCATGACCGCTGGGTTAATAAAACAGCCTGTTTCCCGTTCACCCACTCTTCCTCACAGTGTGCAGGTACATTAAAATACGTCAAAAGGAAAACCATTTGCTGTGGAGAAATAATTCAAGTAGAAGTTAAAATTTCCAGCTGGTACATTGCTTTAGTGTGTGTCTGTGCACTTAAAAGTGACCCATACATCTCACCAGATGAAAGCTGATGTCCTCATTAAAGCAGAAACAAACACTCAGCATAGAAACAACTGCCAGGTATAAAAATAATACACTACAACGGATGTCAAAAGCCAGCATTTTCCCTTCTCTGTTGCCTGCTAACCTGCCAGCACACTCCATATGTAAGAAACCTCTCCAAAATGTAATGAGGGCAAAACTGGTGCTGTATGCAGTCACTGCTGGCTACAGCTGCTGCATTACTCTTACTAAATCTAGAATTGCAGTATGAGTGTGCATAACAGGGAGAAGTGTTTCTTTTCTGCCAAAAAAAAAATCTTAATTAAAAGTTATGGTTGTAACATGCCAGTGCCATACATAGCTGTGGGAAATCCATGTAGTAATTTTTTCTAATATTATAGGTACTTCATTGAGTGGATTATACACAGGGGGTTGTTTTAACCATCCTCTATGCAGTGGCTGCAACTGGCTCAGTTTGGAGTGGGGTTTATCATGCTCTGGTGGTTCTCCTTCTACTTTTCACTTCCAGAAAATGGTGCTAAAGGATTCTTGCTTGATGTCACAGCATTATAGAGTCCCATAGGTCTTGATTTTGCCCTCCTCCCCCATGCTTTTTAAAAATATGCATGAAGTCACTGAAGAAGAAGATATTGGATTTATATCCTGCCTTTCACTCTGAATCTCAGAGCGATCACAATCTCCTTTACCTTCCTCCCCCACAACAAACACCCTGTGAGGTACATGGGGCTGAAAGAGCTCTCACAGAAGCTGCCCTTTCAAGGACAACTCCTGCAATAGCTATGGCTGACCCAAGGCCATTCCTGCAGCTGCAAGTGAAGGAGTGAAGAATCAAACCTGGTTCTCCCAGATAGGTGTCAGAGGAATTGAAGTAAAAAGTATCACTGATATGTCAATGGCACCTCGCTCTATTTCCCCTGAATAGGTGAATAAAGATATTCTGTCTCTGTTGAGGTCCTGAGGAAACAATTGGAGGAAGAATGAGGGCAAATAAACTAAAAAAACACTCCAGTCCATACAAGTGCTATTGATCAATAGTGCAGTTGCTAATGGATGAGAAGTCAGCTTATCTTGGATGGAGCTGCTGTCCCTCTGAAACAGCAGGTCCATAGCTTGAAGATGCTGTTGGTACCTGGCCTATGGTTTGAGGCTCAGTTCTTTTCCTTGTCATTAAGTACCTTTTATCAGTGTTGGCTGATATGCCAGCTACGGCTATTCCTTTAATCATGTGATTTACCCATAGTGATCAATGCTCTGTTTGTGTCTGATCACTGATTACTGCCATATGCTTCATATGGGCTGAGTTTGTTCAAAATGTAGCAGCCAGTTGTAGCTGTTGGGAGCTGAATATAGGGAGCACCCTGTGCAGAAAAATCTGCACTGGCTGCCTGTCTGCTACCAGGCACAATTCAAAAGAGCTGATATTACAATTTAGGCCCTAAATGGATTGGGACTGGGGTACCTGAAGGAACCTCTTTCCCTATTCTTTCCAGCTCACAAGTTTGAGATCTTTATCTCAAGCAAGGTAGACAACAACCAAAGGCAGGGGTCTTCTTAGTAGCATGACCCAACAGCCTGCATGACACCTATACTGATGACTTTTAGGTACCAGGTCAAAATGTTTTTTGTTCATGTCAAAATGTTGTTGTTTTTTGTTTTTTGGGATGCAATTAACTTGCTGAACAGATGGAGATAGCAGCATTCTAATTTTGTGCATACATTTGTGAAAGATCCGAACATTAGGAAATTCTCTACACATATACTGCAAGTTCTGCAAGACACTCCCTGGAGGAGCTTTTGTTAAGCCAAATGCCCTCAAAACGAGGTTGGGGAATTAGTTAGGTGGACACCTGGCTTAATAGGAATCTTTTTACCAATTTATACCAGGCTCAACCATCCAGAAGGTAAATGCTCAATGGAAGGACTCTAATTTAATAAAACCAGTTGTAATTTATTGTGAAAAATAGTTCTTTCATACAGGATAAAAATACAAAACAATCACACATTCACACAGGTCTAAGGAAATACAGATAGATTGATAGGGGAACATATACGGGTAGACACACAGGGTAATATTTACCATCGTAGTCTTCCAGGAAGGTTCCAATGGCGACATAAGAGGACAGGGGAAATGGACCCAAAACTGTGGCCAGAATTGGGGATGGATCTAGACAGCGGAACTGGGATACTGTTAGATGCACACATGAGTGGAGTTGGGTCAGAGGTTAAATAGGCTCTCTTAGACCCTGAGGGGCTGGGAGGTCTTGGGGAGGAGCAGGGGGAGGCTCTGCGATGACCAAGAAGGCTGGACATGAGCAGAGCCAATGACGAGTTCCTTGGTAGCTCTTAATTGGATGTCAGCTTTGACCAATGAACTTCACCTTAGTCCGGTGAACCTGGAAATTTCCAAGCTGCAATGAGGCCTGGGGCAGCTCCAAGGTTGTCAGTATGGAAATGGCTAGGTATTTAAGATTAGATGGGATTATCTGGGAATGTGACAATAGGGAATCAAATATTGACCTAGGTATCCCCGGTGTATACAAAAGACTTGGATGTGACAGGAGATGTCCTTCCTCTTTTCTCATCATCTTCTGGGCAAGAGTTATTGTTGAGGGTATTGCTCTGCAATTAGGACTAACAGTTGAGCTGTTAATCCATTCATAGAACGAATGGGTTGCTTGCAGGCAAAGGGTGACACAGGGTGTGTACGTTATCTTCCCACTAAGAAGGAATGGAGTCCAGCCTGGCAGGGTATGCTTGGATAAGCTTATGCAAAGCTGAAGCAGATGCTGGAGATAGAATCAGGAAAGCACGATGGATCCTGGTGTTGTTAGCCTTAGGTTCATGGAGGCAGGCTGGAAACATGGTGGCCTGGCTTCTCCCACTGCAGCGGCCAAGACTGGGCACACAAGGAGCAGAGTTCTGGCTAACACGCATCCAGAGGTGTAGAATGCAAAGCTACCACATAAGCCTTAGAAGCTGTGGGCAAAGTCCACTTCTTAGAGCAGATGTGTGAGAGTCAAATCTCCAGGCACCCTGGCAACCCTACTGGTGATCACGATGTCCATATGTATGAAAAGTAGGGGGCTTTTTCCTCACACTTTAAACTGGACTTTACACTGCTAGCTGTCCATTGGAGCTCTTTTTGGATTCATGTCTTGGATTTATTTATGATTTGGACAGATATATGTGTGTGTGTGTGTGTGTGTGTGTGTGTGTGTGCATAAACATGCACATGCGGTATGTAAAATGATGAGGTTGCTGAATGGCACTTTTTTCTTGTATGAATCACATTTTGTAAATATATTTTTCACAGAGTGGTTTTGATTTATTTGGTTGCAACTTCATTCCTCTGTCTCACCTGGAGATTGGCAACAGTGGTTCCTCAGGAGGAAATGGCATTGTATCTGTCTGAGGTCTCATCCCGCCTTCACCCCTTAAATCTCCAGGAATTTCCTAACCTGCAGTTGGCAACCGTATCTCCTTCTCTTTATCGGTCCCTCTTTCAGCTTTCCATTGCCTTCCCCCTCCCTACAGCTTCTACATAGGAAAAGGACAATCTTTCTTCACATGGGGGAGGGACTGGAGATCAAAGCAGCTTACATCATTCTCCTCTCCCCACTTTGATCTGCACAACCTTGTAAATTAGGTTAGGAATAAAGTCTGTGACTGGCCCAAAATCACCCAGTCAGCTTCCACAGCAAAAACCTGGGTCTGGCAAACCCCACTCTGAAGCCCCTCCCACCTTGGCTTTTGCTTATCTCACCAATGTTACCTCTAAGCTGCGGAGTCTTGTGAGCAAAAATTCTACTTTGTGAGCTACTGGCATTGAAGTTGTGAGCTACTGCATAAATTATTGTGCTCTGGGGCCATTTTTCCTGAGCTAAGACAAAAAGGTGCGAGCTAGAGGTTAAAAATCTGTGAGCTAGCTCATGCTAACTCAGCTTAGAAGGAACACTGCTCCTCACCCTTGCTGTCTTCCCACCGACTCTGCAGCTGAAACAGACATTGCCTTTCCATCCCTTAACCCCCAATATGTGTGTTTGTCCCCACGTCTACGATGGCTCAAAGCTCTGAAACAGGTCCAGAATGCCGAGAAGGAAGAATAATTGGGGGGGGGGGTGCAGGGGGATCATGACAGAAGTCACACAGACATTGAAGCATATCATTCCTTTTGTTTGCAATGCATTGTTGCCACCTTTCTCTATCATATCCAGCCTTGTGGTGTTTAGCATCAGTGTGAGCTTGTGGCATTTTTCCCCCCTGGCCTGGCATGGTTGTGTTATAGAGCAGGGGGCTCCAAGCACCGGGCCGTGGACCAGTACTGGTCCGTGGACTGCTAGCAACCGGGCTGCGGAGGGAGGCAGAGGCACCACACTGCCTCCACCTGCCAAGGACCCAGGCAGATGAAAGAGGCAACGTGGCCTTGCTCTGAGGCAGGAAGGCAGCCTCGGAGCAAGGTAGAGCAGCCACAATGCCTCTTCTGTAAGCCAAAATGCCCTCAAAACAAGGTTGGGGAATTGTCAGGTGGGCACCTGGCTTAGTCAGGATCTTTTACCTGTGTATACAGGATTCCACGTCCAGAAAGTAATGCTTAAAAATATTAGGGACTCTAATTAAGTAAAACAATTAAAATTTATTAAGAAAAATATAGCTTCCATACAAGATAAACTACTCATAAAATCATACATACAGTCCTAAGAAAAATAGATAGAGAGATAGGGGAATACATGGGTAGACAAACAGAGTGATATTTACCGATCGTAGTCTTCAAGGAAGGCTCCAATGGCGACAAGCGAGGAAGTGGGAGAAGGGACCCGAAACTGATCAGGAATCAGGGATGGATCTATGCAGCGGAATTGGGATACTGATAGAAGCACACCTGTTGGTAGCTAGTCTACAGATTATAAGGACTCTCTTGAGCCCTTAGGGGATGGGAGGTATGAGGGAGGAGGAAGGTGGTCAGCTGATGCATGACCTCACAAAAAGGGGAGGCTTCGCAGTGACTATAAGGGCTGGACTACTGTGACAACTAATAGAAAGTTCATTGGTGGCACCTAATTGGGTGCCCATTCCTGACCAATTGGCTGGCTTGGATCCTGGATACCTGAGTGAACTTTCAGGTTGAAATGGACCAGGGTGAGGCTCCAAAATGACAGTTAGGGAGAAGAATGGGAGAGATTACTGGGTGGGGAGATGCTTAAGACTTATAAACTTATCTAGAAGGGTGACAATAGAGAGTCAAATCATTGCCTAGGTAACACCCAGTTTACACAAAGGAACTTGGCTCAGGCTGAAGATGGTTTTCCTCTTTTTCTGTCTTCTCCTTGGCACCAGTCTTTGTCTTGAGTTCCGTTAAACAAAGACAGTGGCGGTTGGACAGTTAACCACTCCTGGGGTGGGTAGATCGCTTGCAGGCACAGGTGACATCTGGCGAGTACGTGAGCCATCCGCTTCGCTGGAGTGGAGCTTGGTAGGAAGATGGCTGCATGTGGTGCTAGCCCTCCACAGTGGATTCCATGGTCAGTGCTTCAAAACCATTCGCCTGGATAGTTCCTGGCGGCGCAGTCTCCTCCGCTCCATGGCTGGGATGGACGTTATACAGAAATGATGGGAAGCCATCCGTTCTCCTAGTGGGCACTCGTGTACCGGTCTTGAGTGCCTTTGTAGCGTTATGGCTGCTTGTACTACATAAGTCCCTTCTACCCCTGGATAGACGTGTGTGAGTTACTTCTCCAGGTACTTTGGCAACCAAGTTGGTGATTACGATGTTCTGTAAGGGGGTTTTTCCTCACACTTCTGCCTGCCCATGACCCAATCAGCTGATCGACAGGGGTCTTTAAATGGGAGGGGGATTGGCCTTCTGCTGCCTGGCCACCTAGCGGGGAGGTGGCAAAAACAGCCCCAGTCTCCCTCTCCCCATTTAAAGACCCCCATGTGAGGCAGGGATGGGGCATGGGGGGCAGCCTGGGGCAGCAAAAACCCTGGCACTGCCCCCCACACCAGTCTGTGGAAAAATTGTCTTCCACAAAACCAGTCCCTGGTACCAAAAAGGTTGGGAGACACTGTTATAGAGTATACACCTCAAGGCAGGTATTTTCTGTAGGGGATTTTATCTGATTTCAGTTTTCCATCTTCTTTCCTCTTCCTGCAGCATCTACCTAGTAAAAGTACAGTCTTTCTTCACAATGGGGACAAAAGCAGGAAGCAAGCAACCTCAGCAGTGTATAATGACATAGCCCTCACCTGGAGATTGGTTTTCCAGGCAGAAATGGCTAATTTTGAGAGTGCATCCTATGCCATGGTACCTGTTTGAGGTCCCATCCTTTCACAAACTCACCTCTCCAGGCCCCACCCACCAAAACTCCAGGAATTTCCCCAACCTGGAGTTGGCAACTGCTAATTCACACTGGCTGTCATAGAGGGACTGCTGCTGAACAGGAACAAGCAACCGGGCCTAGTTAAGTCATGCCAGCCGGGTGGTATCAAGTCATCCAGAGGTGCTGCCAGGCCTAGGGTAGCCAACCTCCAGGTGGAGCCTGAAAATCTCCTGGGATCAGAACTGAATTACAGACATATGAACATATGAAACTGCCTTATACTGAATCAGGAAACCCCTCAGCAGAGAACTGTCTTGCTCAAAAATCAGTGGCCTTCTGATGGGGTTCTGTCCTGACAAGGCTAGCAGTAGGTGGGTTACAGCAAGGCTACCCAATGACAGGGGTGAATGGTGACAGACAGAGTGCAAGGCCACTTCTGTGGTAGCCACAACTTCCAATAAAAATTGAGGATCGAGCCAACACGTTCAGCTTTTATTATATGTACGATGTTTTGCCATGCAGGTAGAAGTATTTTATGAGAGAAAAGCAGGCCCAGTGCTTGGGGCTCTGGTGCCTAAGGCAGAACCCCAACGAGCACCCACTCATAAAAAGTTTCATGCACACGCAAAGTGCGCGTGTGGGGGCATGATGATGTCACGAAGACATCATCACAATGGGCACGCCGCTTAGAGCCCTTAGGGCACGATCCCTTAGAGCTGAAAGGACAGTCGGCCATTCTTTTCCCCCATGCCCTCAGAGGGCGTGGAGGAAGGGGGAAATGCCGCTTTTGGCTCTAAGGGATCGGGGAAAGCTGCTCCAATCCCCTTGAAGCTGCTCTGATCCCTTCAAGGCAAAATGATAGTCGGCCCTTCCCTTCCCCCATGCCTTCAGACGGCGCAGAGGAAGGGGAAAATGTCACTTTTGGCTCTAAGTGATTGAGGAAAGCTCCTCCGATCCCTTAGAACTGAAAGGATACTCCACCCTTCCCTTCCCCCATGCCCTCGGAGGGTGTGGAGGAAGAGAAAAACACCACTTTTGGCTCTAAGGAATCGGGGAAAGCTCCTCTGATCCCTTAGAGTTGAAAGGACAATCTGCCCTTCTCTTCCTCCATGCCCCTGAGGGCGTGGAGGAAGGGGAAAATGCCGCTAAGAGCCGAAATGACAGTCGGCCCTTCTCTTCCTCCGTGCCCTCAGAGGGCGCGGAAGAAGGGGGAAATGTCGCTTTGGGCTCTAAGGGGTTGGGGAAAGCTCCTCCGATCTCTTAGAGCTGAAAGGGCAGTCCGCCCTTCCCTTCCCCTGTGCCCTTGGAGGGCGTGGAGGAAGGGAAAAACACCACTTTCGGCTCTAAGGAATTAGGGAAAGCTCCTCTGATCCCATAGTGCTGAAAGGACAGTCCACCCTTCTCTTCCTCCATGCCCTTGAAGGGCACGGAGGAAGGGGAAAATGCCACTTTCTGCTCTGATCAGGCTCCTCAGAGCCAAAAGAGCAGCAGAGACTCAGGAATGGTGCGAGCAGGGAGGGGGCACCTGCCCCCACCCCTGCTGGGAGCTGGTGCCCTAGGTAATTGCCTAGTTTGCCTACTCCCATGTGCCAGGCCTGGCGAAAAGGAATGGAAAGAAGAGGGTAAAAGGAAACACAGAAGTCTAAGGATTCCACAGACACGATGTGCAGTAAAGTATAGCATACTTATGCCAGTGTGAAAGCTGGAAGAAAGAGGATTCTGGCATGAATTGTTTAAGACCAATACATTCACAAATTTCACTGAGCCTGCAGGGATATTTGCTGAATATTGCTTAAACACAACATACTCAGTATGTATACCACAGCGAAGAGCAGGCATATTCTATATTTATCATAGCATAGCCTTATGAATTTTAATCCTTTGGGGCCAAACACCTTTTTTTCAAATCTTGAGAGAACAGTCTGAACCAATAAAAATCACCTTTTTCAATGCATTTGAGCAGTATACTTGAGCAGTATAATTTCAGAATGCAACCTGAGAAGTGCATGTTTATGAAACCATCAAGCAGCCATAAATAACTCTTATCTACATAACAAGAAAATTGTAAAAATCCTTGGCATTTGAAAATACCAAAAAAGTTGACCAGAAGACATCCTGAGGGAAAACTTAAATAAAATTAGTACAGATTTTTTTTTTCTCTTCTGTAGTTGGGTCTTGGTATCTTAAGATAGTTCTTGTTGTTCATACTAGGCCCCTGACATATGCAGAGGAAGCAAAATAAATGGAACTTCCAACTAATGAGTAAGGAACAAATATTGGAATAACAGTAATCCGTGAAAAGTACAATTAGAAAACAAAGACCTAAGGAATGAAATATCCTATTTGTCCCAATATTGTATCAAATCTGCATTCGTATTCCAATATCTAAAGCTAAGTAGAGAAATAAAATGAATAGGAATCTTCCTGATTGATTTTAATAGAATTACAGTTGCACCGTTTTCTACTATATATTGCTAATCTTCCACCTCCCCCTTTATTCTTGAATAATTTGTTTCAGAAGATCATAACCTTTTTCTCCATTATGCAAATTCATAACTAAGACTCACTGAAGAATGCATTTTATGAGCCTTTTAGACTATAATGGCTTTTAAGTAGCTGTTATGAGTGAATTTGTCAATACTTATCAAGCCACATTTAAAAACACTTCCTCTAGACATGATGATGAAGATTATTAGTAGAGAACAGGGATAGGTGAGGTTAATAACCTACTTGCATTCTTTTCTAAGAAAGCATTGTCAAAGTATTCTCTGTTTTTTTTTAAGAAAAAATCCAACAAAGGTCTCGCTAATGGGTAATATTAATAATTCAATAAAATAGTCATGAATTGTTTGTCATGGAAGATTCTCTTGCATCGATTGTCAGCATGGTTAGAGTGCAGGACTGTGTCTGGGAGACCCCGTTCAAATCCTGTCTCTGCCGTGAAGCCTTTTGGCTGACTTTGGGCCAGTCACCCTCACATAGCCTAACCTACTTTACAGGCATTGCTAGCGTTCAAACAGAATTACCGCCATCTTGAAACCTTCCTGTCTTATTGGTGTCTCGCTGTCTTTCATTTGTCCAGGCAGCAGGAAGACCAGCAAAGGGAGAGAGCAACTCAGCTGATAAATGTTTGAGAGGGATATTACCCACTCAGACTAGTTAGCTGATCTTCCCCACAAAAAAGGATAGTCAGAGATGGTATTTCTGTGCTCGCAATTTCCACTTTCTGCCAGTCATGCATGATCTCAGGCTTTTGTTTTCTACATAAATAACAATCTCATTGGTAAGAGTGTCTCCCCCCCCCCCCCCGCCCCAGAGCTATGCATGTTGCTTGTTAGACATGCATGTTGCTTATTTATACATGCTATGAAGTAAAACAGAGAGAGAATAGAGGTAGAGATATGTATCCTTGGCTTAGGATACATATCCCTCTCTCCCTCATGGTTAAAAACCTATCCTCAGCTGATAGACGAAGCAAATCCTTGCTTTCACACACTGGTTGGCAGGTAGCACTCAGAGATGGAACAGATTAGAGGAAAATCCTCAGGCTTTGCCTTTCTGACTATAGGCAGCCTCCATGTCCCCCAGGCCTGTAGCCCTGGGAGACCCACTCCCAAATTCCTGCTGGGGGCTTGACTCAAGGCCCTCAACTCAGCAGAACAGGAAGGGAGGGTGAGAGGTGGCTGTGGTGGGTCTTCGAGAGCACCTGCAGGCGGTGTGCAGATCTCTTCCTGGGCTTCGCTGCAGGCATCAAGGTGCAGCTGGTGGTGCGTGGGCAGGGCCATAGCCAGAAAATTTTGGGTGGGGGGGCCCAGGGAAAAAAAATTAGGTGGAAGGGCCCCCCGCTCTAGCAGCTGCCACTCTTGCCACTGCTGCTGCTGCTTTGGTGGCCCCCAATCTCCCCACCGCTCTGTCTGCCCCCCCTCTTCCACGGCCCTCCTCCTCTCTCCCTCCTACCCACCCATCTGGTAAAACGCCAGCTTCTGGGGCTCTTTCAAGGAGGCCCCTGCCCTCCTCTGTGGTGCCTCCCCCTCCCTCCCACCCACCTGGTAAACTGCTGGCTCTCGGCTCCAGACTCTTTCAAAGAGCCGCCCCCCAACCGCTGACCAGCAGGAAAAGCGGCACTGAAGCTGGCAGCTTCTCTGTTGGCTTTCCAGTCCTCTCAGCATGTTCAGTACTGGGGTGCTGGCAGTAAGTCCTTTCCGCTGCCAGCGCTATAGTGCTGAACATGCTGAGAGTGCCGGAAAGCTGACAGAGAAGCCACCGGCCTCAGCGCCGCTTTTCCCATTGGTCGGCGGCCAGGGGGTCCTCTTTGAAAGAACCCAGAGCCAAGAGCTGGCACTTTACCAAATGGGAAGGTGAGATGGAGGGAGGGGGAGGTGCCGCAGAGGAGGGCGGGGGTCAACAGAGTGGTGGGGAGATCAGGGCCACCAAAGCAGCAGCGGCAGAGAGAGTGGGGCTGTGAGAGGGAGAGCAATGGAGGGGCCATATAGCTGGAAGGGGGTTGGGTGGAGGGGCCTAGCCCCCCCCCCCCGTGGCTACGGGCCTGTGCATGGGTATGCCTGGACACATTCAGTGCCACCCCCTCCACTCACCCAGTGCAGCCCATCCACACTGTGCCATGGCTTCCCCATCAGGTCAGGCAGCCAAGAGCAGCCTTTTTGCCAGCTGCCCACCCCAGGCCTGTCTGGAGGGCTTCCCACATGAGGCCAGCATTGCCACAGCTGAGCTGGGGTGGGCAGGCTGCTCGGTGATGGTCCAGCTGCCACTTCCCTCTTTTCCCCTTTAAGGCAAAGTTGCAGGGGAAGAGGAGGAAGAAGGGTGCTGCTCTGCTGTCCCACCTCCAGACATACAACCCTAGCTAAACCCCTGAGCCACCCCCACCTTCCAAAGTGAGGTAATAGAGAAAGAGAATTAAGATCTTCCAACAAGACAAACTACATATACACTGAGAGGCTAGCTAGCACCCAAATTTCCCCTCAACAGTTAAAGTGAATATTAGAAGACCTAATTCTGCTTGCAGATGTCTGTGATTTCAATGTTCTTGCAATCACTATCGTCTGTTTCAAGGCCTGATGCAAGAATGTAATAATTAGGAAAATCGTGAGAACCTGTGCTGAGTTGCATAGCCAGATAGGAGGGGGGGAATTAAAAGCATTTGCCAGTATCTTCTGGAAAATTCCTGAGAAGATCATTGATTGGACCTGAGAGACCACCTGATGCCAGAGGGCAGTAAGCTATAATAAGGGTATAGGCCAAAGAGAGTTATGCTACCACCATTATAGTATGCTTAGATATATTATGCTTTATCATGAGGGAATGCTATATATAGAATGATTTTATGTTACTGCTTAGATTTTATGCTGCAAGAGATTTGCCATCTAATATCAAGGTATGGAATGTATTAGATAGAAAAGTTAGCATTTTTGTTTTCTTGCTGCTGAACTAAAGAGACTGTATTGCATAGTCAATTCTTTTAATAATTTAATAAACCTTTACACATTTTACAAGATCTGGTTTTCTTGTGTGCATTCAGCCTTCAGTACTCACAGGTCTGGGAAGCTGTTCAGGAGGTCTAAGAATGAAGCTGGGAGCAATAACCCAGGGGGGTAGGGTGGCCATAATGTCTGAAGGCCAGCCAGGGACACCTGGGGGGGGGAGGTAGGGGTGTGTGCGCGCGCGAAGCGAGCTCGCACCGCCGAAAACAGGAAGTGACGTCACTTCCGGTGACGTCATGCCACCGCCGGAAACAGGAAGTGACATCACTTCCTGTGACATCATTCCCACCGCGCCACCTGCCGGAAGCAGGAAGTGACGTCACTTCCTGTGACATCATTTCCCCCAAATGACATCATTTCCCCCAAATGCCACTGCCGGAAACAGGAAGTGACTTCACAGCATTTCCTGTGACGTCCCCACTACTGGACCTCCTGATAGCCCCTAGTTTTTGGGCCACTGTGTTTTTGCGCCACCTTCATCACTTTCAGGGTGTGGATCCCCCATTGGGGTGGGCTCCCGACTCCCTCCGCTGGCTGTTTCTGATAGCCCTGCGCCCCCTCTTTCATTTGATATGTGTCCCGTGCGGGTGCCACCCTCCTGTCGGGAGATGCTGCAAAATGAGCCCCCTTGAGGCTTATGGCGGCAGGGCTCGAGGGAAGCGAGCTAGACTGCTGTTCTTTTGAGGGGTTATAGAGTGTTTCGAGCCCGTCCCTGTGGCATCGGTCCCATTGTTGTGGGACCCAGGGGGCCGGCGCGGTGGCCCGCTGAAGCAGCCTGTCGGTCACTTCCGGGTTCCTGTCCTGCATCTCGACCTGTGTTATTAGTGACAGGCTAACTTAAAATAAACTTAACTTAACTTAAAATAAAAATGCGTAAAACTCATGATATTTTGTTTAAAATGGAAAGGTGGGGGAACAGTGGGATTTGGCAATGCAATTTTAAAAATAAAACTTCAAAATCTGAGAGGATGATGATGGCTAGTAGAAACAGATGGGAATATGAATGAATACAGCCTTGGCAGGTATCCCTTTCCCTCTAATAAAAAACAATAATCAACAGGTTTTCTTTGAAAGGATTCTTGTGGATGTAGATTGAGCTGGTGGTCGCACAGCATTTAGCGAATTTCTGAGGCAAACCTAGTTTCTAACTAGTTTTTGTAGAAAAAGCCCAGCAGAACTTTTCAGAACAGGATCAGGGGAATGCTGCAGACATTAGAATCATAGAATTGGAAGGGACCTCCAGGGTCATCTAGTCCAACCCCCTGCACAATACAGGAAACTCACAAATACCTCCCCCTAAACTCACAGGATCTTCATTGCTATCAAATGGCCATCTAGCCTTTGTTTAAAACCCTCCAAGGACCCATTCCAGCTTGTCTATATCCTTATTAAAATGTGGTGCCCAAAACTGAACACAATACTCCTGGTGAGGTCTTACCAGAGAAGAGCAAAGTGATACCATCACTTCACATGATCTGGACACTACACTTCTGTCGATATAGCCCAAAATTGCATTGGCCTTTTAAGCCACCACATCACACTCTTGACTCATGTTCAGCATACGATCCACAGACTCCTAGATTCTTTTCGCACATACTACTGCTAAGACAAGTCTCCCCCATCCTATAACCATGCATTAGATTTTTTTCCTACCTAAATGCAGAACTTTACATTTATTTCTGTTAAAATTCATTTTATTGATTTTAGCCCAGTTTTCCAGCCTGTCAAGGTCATCCTACATCTTGTTTCTGTCCTCTACTGTATTTGCAACCCCTCCCAATTTAGTATCATCAGCAAATTTAATAAGCATTCCCTCTATTCCTTCATCCAAATCATTTATAAATATGTTGAACAAAACTGGTCCCAGGACAAATCCTTGAGGCACTCTACTTGTCACTCCTCTCCAAGAAGATGAGGAATCATTCACAAGCACTCTTTGGGTGCAATCTGCCAACCAGTCACAGATTCACCTAACGGTAACAGGATCCAAACCACATTTTACCAGCTTGTTAACAAGGACAGTATGTGGAACCTTATCAAAAGTTTTACTGAAATCAAGATAAACAATGTCTACAGCATTCCCCTGATCCAGTAAGGTAGTCACTTTCTCAAAAAAAGAGATCAGGTTAGTCTGACATGACTTGTTCTTGAGAAACCCATGCTGGTTCTTAGTGATCACAGCCATCCTTTCTAAATGCTCCAGGACTGACTGTTTGATGATTTGGGTCAGTAGTTACCCGGATTCTCCTTTTTCCCCTTCTTGAAGATGGGGACAACATTCACCCACCTCCAATCTTCCGGCACCTCTCCTGTTCGCCAAGAATTCTCAAAAATAATAGCCAGAGGCTCAAAAATTACATCCGCAAGCTCTTTTAGAACCCTTGGATGCAGTTCATCTGGCTCTGAGGACTTAGTTTCATTTAAAGAAACTAGATATTTATGTACTACCTTTATGCTGATCCTAGGTTTGAACTTCATACCCTCATTATATATTCTGTTTTTGCCATGTTGAGCACCGTTTCCCTCAGAAGAGAAGACTGAGGAAAAGTAGGAATTGAGCAGTTCCGCATTCTCTTCATTACCTGTTACAATTTCACTTTCCTGCCCTCGCAACGGACCTACCATTTCCTTGCTCTTTTTCTTACTCTGAACATAAGAAAAGAACCCTTTTTTGTTCTTTTTAGCATCTTTGAGCTTTTTAGCATCATACTGAGCTTTAGCTTTCCTAACTTTTTCTCTACAAGCACTGGTGATTTGTTTATATTTATCCTTGGTTATAAGGCCCTCCTTCCAATTTCTAAAGGAGTCTTTTTTATTTCTCAAGTCTTTAGAGAGCTGTTTATGGAGCAAACTCGGCTTTTTTAGGGTTTTTCCATTTTTTTCTTCTCATAGGAATCGTCTGTAATTGCGCTTTCAGTATTTCAGTACATTGCTTATCTTGAGTTCAGTAAGGCTTTTGATAAGGCTCCACATACTATTCTTAATGACAAGTAAGATGTGGTTTGGATTCTGTTACTATTAGGTGGATCTGTAACTAGTTGACAGATCACACTCAAAGACTTCATAACCTCTAACAGACATGGTATGTATACTCTGCTAAAGAAATATGCTGATTTTTATTTTATTAGACTATTTGTTCACATTAGAAAATAGGCTTAAAGTCTCTATGTTATTTTGACATTTATTTGTAATTATTGAGTTCATTTTCAAAGTTTGTACAGAACTGTAAGAAAATTATTTTAAAAATTAAGTATTAAAATTTAAGTATTAAGAAAAAGCACAACGATCACAGCTAAAACTAAAAATATAAACAAAAAACACACAGTGTTCCGAACCTAGGAAAACATAAAATGGCTGGACATTGTGAGCTTCTGCTCTCCCCACCCCACTCCAGTTCACTCAGATTGGCAATGACTCTCTAGTGTAATATCCCCCTTTGGCTGTATGTTCCCAGGTTAGAGTACTCACTAGGCACCAATTCTCAGGTCCATTCAGCAAAGACAAGCTGGCTCAAAGCATCAACCCTTAGTTTGCAAGGTGCTTCAACTGGGCATAAACTCTACAAAAGTGAAACTGCTTGATCTCCACTCCATTGAAATACATTGCCACACAGACAAAGTTGCAAGAAAACTTTGGAATGGATTTTCCATTAAAGTCTCTGGGCCCAGATAGACTATCTATCTGGGTGCAGAGACCTTAATGAAAAATCCATTCTGCATTTTGTTTTTCTTTTTTGCAGCTTTGCAAGCCAAGAAGAAGCAGGCAAAGGCAAGGCAGAATGTCGTTGGCAGCCTCAGAGCTTCAAAGGGTGAGGATGGGGTGGGAGGGAAATTGCTGAAGATCTGATTGAAGCCCTTGGTGAGCTGGATGTGGCCCAAGGGCTGGAAGTTTGACGGCCCTGGTTTATAACATTTTCATCCCACCTTTTGACCCAATCAAGATCCACAAGGTGGTGAATGTAAAAACATTACAATATTTAAACAATTTAAAATACAGTTAAAGTTACTAGCACCTTGAATTCAGCCTGCAAGCAAATTGGAAGCCATAATAGATAGCACAAGACTGTAGTGATAGAACACCTATGAACCACTCCAGTCAATTATCTGGCTGCGGCATTCTGTACTAACTGTAGCTTGCACACAGTCTTCAAGGGAAGCCCCACAAAGAACACATGGCAGTAATCTAATGTAGATGTTACCAGCATATGTAACACAATGATGAGGGCTTTTTGGTCCAGGAACAGCCACAGCTGGTTTACCAGTTGAAGCTGGTGAACGGCACCCCTGGCCATCACTGTCACTTTTTTATCCAAGAGAAGGCTGGATATGAACCTGCTCCTTTAGAGGGAGTGCAACCCCATCCAGAACAAGGAATAACCAGTTTCCCAGGTCAGGCCCTCCTCCCACCAGTATCACCTCTGTTTTGTTGGATTAAGTTTTCTGCTTGTTAGCCCTCATCCATTCCAAAACTGCCTCCAGGCACCTGTTCACAGTTTCTATAGACTCCATGGAATCTGCTGGCAGCACAAAATAGAGCTGAGTGTCATCAGCATATTGGTAACAGTTCAGTCCATATTTCCAGATGACCTTCTCAGTGGCTTTAGGTAGATATTATAAACATGGGGGACAAGATGAATCTAAAAGCAGAGCAGCAATCTCCCAGCACCAGACTCTGAAACATACTCTTGGGTGGGTACAACAATGCCTTCTAGTCCCAAAAGGCAATCCAGAAGGATACCATGATTGATGGCATCAAAAGACAGCAAAAGGTCCAGGAGGACCACACTCCCCCTGTCCATCTCCTGGTACATGTCAGCCACCAGGGCAACCACGTCCATTTCAGTCCTTAAACCAGGCCTGAAAAAAGACTGGAAAGGATATAAACATTCTGCTTCATTCAGAAATCTCTGAAGTTAGCAAGCCACCAGCCATTCAATCATCCTGCTCAAGAATTGTAAATTTGAAAATGGACAGTAGTTATTCAACTCTCCTAGGTCCAGAGTGGATATCTTTAGGAGTGGACACACCACTGCCCACTTCAAGGCAGGAGCAATCACCCCCTCTCTCAGGGAGGCATTTACTGTCTCTCAGATGTCTCTCAGATGCAGTCTGTCAGGCCTCCCCTGGCAGATTTAAATAGCCAGGGGGGATGTTATACAAACAGGTGGTAAGTCTCAGACTTCTACCTAGAAGGGGAAAGGAAGTGATATACTAGGTGGGACAATAATAAACTTAAAACAACTTGTTTTCTTTTCCATTCACACTGAAGGTGTTTGAGCAACCATGGACACCATTTTGGAGATTATTACATCAGAACAATGCCCTATCAGGCTATGTTTTGAATTTGAAAGGAAGTCAATGAGACTCACCAATGGGAATGGAAATATACTTTCCATGTACTAAACAGATGACAAAAATACTCATCTGTATTTCACAGCACCTTTGTCTGTAGGGTTGCTTCTAATGATATGCTCTATAATGTAGATGTGCAACTACCATTCATATGTGCAGGGCTTTTTTTGTAGAAAAAGCCCAGCAGGAACTCATTTGCATATTAGACCACACACCCTGATGTCAAGCCAGCTGAAACTGCATTTTTGCTCCAAAAAAGCCCTGCTTTTGTTCTGCTTACCTATGACAGCTGCAGCTTTCCCATGTAAATATGCGGGCTGATTATTTCCTGGCAATTGCTTACAAATGAAAAAGGTATAAACTTATGCATGCCATAATTAACCTGATATGTATATGTATTTCTTCCTTAAAACATGTTTTATTGAGCTCCCCACATAATTATCACAGATGGAGTGAAAGAAAGAGAATTACTGAAACTGAAAGTATTATTATTAAAGTAACATGTACATTATAAAGATAGGTTCAAAAGCTTAAAGAACCAAGCCGAAGGAACTGGTGCTGAACTGCCTTCGTGTATATAAAGGAACCAGATGTGGATAAAAGTGGCAAGGAAATAGAGGTTACTACTCACAATAGTGCTGAGGAATGGGGGGAAAGTGTCAAATTTAGATATATTATCATAGAAAGAAAATGATGGCAGTGAGTCTTAAAAGTCTGAAGAATAGTTTCTCCAGTTATAGCAGTGATAACTGTTAAGCAGTATCATTTTTGCTCTTAAAAGGAGACTTGGTAGAGCACTAGAATAGATATGATATGGCAGGTCACGATCCTATATTGGCAGGGGATGGATGGAATGACCTACCAGGTCTTTCTCCCCCTCCAAGATTTTGTCATTTTATGAAGTTCTAAGCCAAATACTTGTATCACTTTTTTTTTTTGTCTAGATGATTGGTGGCATTCTGTGTCATCACAGCAAAAAGCTGAATGTGGCTGAACAGTTAGGCTGATAAAAAAAAAAAATCAGAATCAGCCAATAATGGTTGGGTACATAATTTTCTCTCTTTTATAATTACAGATACGTTCTGAAAGGTGGAGACTGGAAGAATGAATTAAAAACAGAATATTTTAGGACAAGGAGTCAGGATAAACAGAGATTTCACTGTTGCAAATGATTCAGGGCAAAGTAGGAGCCCAAGAAAAGGAACACTTAGCATTTCTGGTTCTTCACATCACATACATTGACACACATGCACACACGTGAAAAATGCTGATCTGCAAGTTTTATATTTCAAGATGAAAACTGAATGATTTATGACACATAACCAATTTTAAGCCTGTTCTACTCAGTATTTTGCCAGTTAATATATTCAGGTTTAGCTTTTTATCCACATACTATGAAATTCAGAATGTTAGCCTTGACCTGACTAGCCAAGGCTATCTTGTCAGATCTTGGAAGCTAAGCAGGATGAAACATGACAAATATTTCAATGGGAGATCTCCTTGGAATACCAGGCGTGGGAAGCAGAGGCAGGAGGTATCAAGCTGCTTTTCTGAACATCCCCCATGTCCCAGAAGGGGTCATCAGAAGTTGCCATGACTTCCAGGCATGCAAGCACACATGTATACACACACACAAATACAGAAAGATACTACAAAAATTAAAATGTTTTCTATATACATTTGAGTTTTCCCTTCATTGCAGGTTTCCCATTTTGTATATCAACCACCATTGGGTGATAGGTTGCAACCTGTGGAAAGCAGCATTTTGTTGTATATTCCCTCACTCATGCGTGAGGGATATTCAATGTATAATTGCACCCAGCCATCATTCATGTGATTCATTGGCTGTGATCTGATGACAGGTTTAGGGAATTTTGGTTGTGCATCTAATTTATCCTTTTTTGTGTGCTGGAGAATTTTGTCTAAACATCCACCTGTAACTTGCTGCTCTATGTGCTTACTCTGTGGTTGACCATTCAGATTATTGCTGTGTGGTAACGATGGAGCAGTCAGTTGGGTGGCATCCCTTTTTTGTTGCTGTTGTTTATCACACATGCTGCTTTATTGTGAGAACTGTGTGAAGCACCAGCTTCTTTTTGACAACTCTCCAAGTAGTGTGATCATTGGTTCCTATACAACTGTATTTCACCACCAGAAATCACTTTCTTTCCTACTCATTTCATAGGTCTCAATATATTTCTGTGGCACCTCCTGAGTGTATGCTGTGTTTTTTTTTCTCTCCCCATGGAGTTTTCTCACAGAGCAATATTATGAAGTGACTTGTAGTAAAGTTCCAGGGGTGGAATCCTGTCTGCCGATATGGGATCCTAAATAGGGACTGTATCCAGTGTCATCCCACAACAAGAAACTGCAGAAAGGGCTGTTTTTCTTGAATTTGTTGCTCTAAAGCAACACACACACACACCTGTGGGCTCCTGATTACAACAAAAATACTGTGAAAAAGAAGTGTGCAACTACTGATTCAGAACCCTTGCATGAAGATCGGATGATGCACACATTGTATTTTTTTAAAGGATAAAAATGGAAGGGGAGGTTCAGACTTCTCAAATGGCTTGACTTCCCAACAGGGGAATACAGGCATCTGGAAATGTGGGGTGAAACCACTTATATCCATAAAATCCATACTTTCCCTTGAAAACTTGAAATTGAGAAGGGGTGGGACCAGGGGGATTGACAACTGGGGAACAGGATACTGACAATGCTGTTTGAACATTATTTTAAAAACCACAGGGCAACAGCAATGACATCAGATCAAACAACTCATCTGACCACAGCCATAAATGCCTAGACTTGTTACAAATCCAGTCACTGGATGGTACCATACCAAACCTTTAATGGCATAATGGTTGCGAATGAAAATACACCGAATATAAAATTTAAACATTGGCGATAAAATCAAAACGAAACCGAGATTACAGATGCATTCATACATGGTCAGATTTAAATTTAAGGATGTCAGCCAAAAAATTTGTCACAGCCTTGCTAACCTCCTACTCAGTATTGTTCAATAAATAATAACAGGGTGGCAGAATAGACAAATCTAGGGAGAAAGAAAGCTTGCAAAATAAATCTTTACGGAGGTTATGATAAATGGAACAATCAAGCAATATATGCTGAATTGAGTCGGGAATATTTGCTCCATAGGAAAAGAGTCTGTTGCCTAAAGGGACTTGATTATCTCTCCCTTGTAGAACTTTGGAGGGAAATGCATTTAGTCTAGCCAACATAAATGCCCTGCAATGACTTGGAATGGTTAAGTCTGATAGATAATGGGGCATTTTGCCACAAAAAGCATAAAGACCTAAGGATGCAGGAGAGCAAATATAAGGGTCTGTTGGGCGTAGCTTTGTTTCCTCCAACTCCAACAATCTCAATTTAATACATCTGAAGATATATGACTCATCAGATGTAAAAAAAATCATCAACCTCTATCCCCAACTGGTTAAGTTTGGACATAAGAACTACTCACCAGGATGAGATATAAGGGTCTCTTTTCAGACAATCAATCAAGAAGGCTGTTAGGATCTGTTCTAAAGTGAATTTTGAGCCAGAATTTAAAAACTGCGATCCAGGCTTTTGTCTCCACCAAAGACAGACCCACTTCAGAGCAGAGAGCAAAGTAGGACACACATTTTGGCATACCAAGAATTTGTCTAAAGAATGAGGCTTGAATGCCCTCCACTTTCCTGGTAAATGTTGAGATCCATATAGGGATACCATAGAGAATTTGGGCTAGCATTTTAGCTTTGAACACTTTAATTGTTGCCGGAACTAATTGGTTGCCCCTTGCAAAGAAAAATTGTTTAATTTGAGCAACTGAACATTTAGCCAAGTTGACGGTGTTGCTACGATGTGAAACCCAGCTTAATTTATGATTAAAAATGATCCCCAAGTATTTTAAAAAAATTGTTTGCTCAATTGTTGAGTTGCCAATAAACCATCTCTGTGGGAGCCAGCAATTTGAAAAGACAACTACTTTAGATTTGGCATAATTGATAGAGAGTGAATTACAATTACAGTAGACATGGAAGGCATTCAAATACCTTTGCAGGCCCACACTTGTGCAAGAGAGGATGGTAGTATCATCAGCATAACGTAATAAGGGGACCGCTTGGCCTGCTAGTTTAGGCGGATGACCATTAATAGGGTTCAAAAATTGTGCCATGTCAGTTAAAAATAAATTTAAAAGATGCTGGGCCAGCACGCAACCTTGTTTAACCCCCTTTAACACTGGGATTTTACTAGTCAGGTCACCACTAGAAGAAAATTTCACTTGGCAAAAAGTATTGGAATGAAGTTTCTGCAAGAGAAACAACAAATGAGGGTCCATCCCAGGTATCCTAGCTTAATCCATAGTTGGGCTCTATCTATTGAATCAAATGCGCCCTTCAGATCAATGAAGGCAGCATATAATTTTTTTGTCCCGGTATGCATACATTTTTCAGCAAGGAAGGCCAGAGTACAGCAATGGTCCATAGCAGATTTGCCTTTGGAGAAGCCAATTGGTTCAGGACCTATGATGTTATCTAGGTGCATCCAGTCAGTTAATTGGGGTTCTAAATGTTTGGCATACAATTTGCCCACTATAGATAATATACTAATGGGGCAGAAATTTTCTGGTAACTCCAACCCCCCCCCCCCCCTTTTGTAAATTGGGATAATTATAGAATCAAACCAAGAGTCTGGGATGGAACCATGCAGTTTAATGCAAGAGAAAAATTTTGCAAGGGGCAAAAGCCACCAGTTGGCAAACTTTGTGAATACCTCAGTGGGAAGGCCATTGGGGCCCAGAGCTTTACTCGCTTTTAAATCCTTCAATAAATCGCTGATTTCCTCTATAGTTACTGGAGGCCTGACTGGCATATCAGTAACTATGGGGTTTACTAAGATGGGAGGGGATACACATGAAGCAGCAAAAATGTTGGGTCAGTAACAGAATTGTGGGGGTTTTTGATTACCCGAAATGATTCTCCAGAAAGCCTTATTATCATTAGAATTTATTGAGTGGTAAAGTTGGTCCCATTTATTTTGAAAGAAAACTTTCTTTTTGAATATAGTAAACTCCAGGTAGGCTGTCTTACAAGCAATATAGGCCTTAATTTTTGTTGGGTCTTTGGAGTGACAGGACTGTTTAAATAGTGCTCTCAGTTCTTGTTTCCAAGCTAAACAGTCTGTATCAAAGCAGCTAGAGAAACTGGACCTAAACAAAATCACAGGTTTAGCTTTAGCACTACAGTAATCAATTAATAATGAGAATCCTGAAAGAATTGTATCATCTGAATTGGCATTTATGATTGAATCCCTTAATCTGTACAGTGCTTTAGAGCCAAAGAGGGAAGAAAACTCCCTTTTTAGGGCCGGAGACCACTTGATTTTTTTTAGAACATTCTCAGAGACCTTCACAGATTGGAAAGATGATACCATATTAACCTCCTGATCCAATCTTAAAGATAGAATTAGGGGTTGGTGATCACTTTCCGTGCGCGAATCAATGTAAATGTTATCAATAGATGACAGAAGGTTGGGTGAACCCAAACAAAAGTCTATCACACTGCAACCCTATGTGGAAAAAAAAGTAAAATCAGTTGCAGCCGGAAATTTGGAGAGACCATTAAATATTATAGCATTGTGTGCTATGCATAATTCAATTAGTCTAAGACTCGCCTTATTGGTTAAAATATCTTTAGAACAATGAGGCAAACATAATTGTAGTGGAAGGGATTCAGCTGCTTCAAAGCCAAAGTGAGAGATCCATTTCTGAATATTACTGCCTATCCGAGCATTAAAATCACCAAAAAATCATAAGCTGAGCAGTATGGAATTTTCTAGACAAAGACATCACATATTCAGAAAATTTCTCCCAGACAGCAACAAACACCAACTCTCCATTAGAAGGGGCTAGATAAATATTAATCACAATGAGAGTCAGTGCTGGAGAAGACAACAATAAAACCTGGGCAAATGGCAGACAAGGATCCAAGAGGATCACCTTAAATGGTAAGTTGGATTTCACCAAAGCAGCCAGGCCTGCTTTACTGTAACCTTTAGAGTGAGTTCTATAAGCAGGGAGATTAAAAACTTTAAAATCCTGTCTTCCACCCATGTTTCCTGAAGGAAAACATAGTCAAAGGATTTCAAAAAGTCCAAAAAATCTGAGTCATTCACTTTACTATTCCACCCACCTATGTTCCAGGAGACAATCTGGATATTCCTTGTGGCTTCCCTAGCTGGTAGTCAATCAATATTGGATATCCTTTCTAGCACCCTGGTGTCATCAGTGAAAATACAGCCATTATGTTGGGGCACCCTTGAGCCAGTTAGAGAGATAGTAGCAGTATTGATGTGATAGTCAGGTTCCAGTTGGTCATCCTACTTTAAAAAAAAAAAACTAGGAAAGTGTCAGTTTCCAGCTTAGAATTAAGGGGTAAGGTGGAAACTTAAATGTACCATTTTAGGGCATTTAATTTTCTCTTTGTCTGTCATGGGCCAGAGCACTGACTCCTCCTCATAAGGTGAAGAGTCAAAGAGTCTGAAGTCCTGGAACTACCAGAGAAGGAAACACTTGAGTCGTCGTCAGCAGCAGCAGCAGAAGAAGAGGAGGAGGAGGAGGAGTTGTATTTATAACCTGCCCTTCACTCAGTGTCTCAGAGTGGCTTATAATCTCTTTCTCTTCCCATACCCACAACAGACACCCTGTGAGGTGGTGCTGAGACAGCTCGTTGAGAACTGCTCTTGAGAGAACAGCTCTGAGAGAACTGTGACTGACCCAACATCACCCAGCTAGCTGCATGTGGAGGAGTGGGGAATCAAAGCCGGTTCTCCAGATTAGAAACTGCCACTCTCTCCATTCCTTGCTGCCTTCACTCCTTCCCATTCAACTAATCAGCCTTTTTTTTTATCTGCCCCCACGTGATCTACAGCTTTATATAAACCATTTGTACCCTGCCTTTCTCCCCAATGGGGATCCAAAGCAGATTACATCATTCTCCTTGCCACCATTTTATCCTCACAACAACCCAGTGAGGTAGATTTATTAGGCCAAGAGAAATTGACTGGCCCAAAGTCACCCACCAAGCTCCATGGCAGAATAGGGTTTTGAACCAGGGTCTCCTAAATGATCTGGCATTCTAATCACTACATGCCACTGGCTCTCCCAGAGGAGCTCTAAGAGACTGGGTCATCACTCTCAACCTAGGTAAAAGCCTTGCCAGGTGCAGATTTCAAACCCTCTACCACAGAGCCCACTGCAACCCCTTTGTCCCATCCCAACTTCCATGGTCAGTTCCACCCCTCAATCCTGGTGTCACCCAGCTAACTGAATTTAGGTCATGGCGAAGGCAGCCCCGGTGTTCCCACCCTGCCCTGTCCAGCCCATCTGACGGGGGGGGGGGGAGGCTTGTTCCCCTACTTTGCTGCAACCCTCAACCCACTACAGATTCCAGCCCCAAAGCCCCAAAATCCTATCATTTCCTCATAGAAAGGTGCTCGGGGTCCTTGATCAATTTTCATTGACCTTCTTTATACCTTTTTCCACTCTAATATCCCTTTTGAGATGGGGCAACCAGAACTGTACACATTATTCTAACTGTGGCTGTAACACAGGTTTAAGGGTATTATGGTACTGGCCAGTTTTTAAAAATTTCTTTCCTAATAAACTCTAACCAAAAATTTGTTTTTTTAAAAACCACCAAACACTAAATTAACATTTTCTTAAGCCATCTACAATGATCCCAAGATCTCTTTTCTGATTAGTTATTCCAAATTCAGATCCCTTTAGTGTTGAAGTTAGAATGTTTTCCTCAATAGGCATCATTTTACAGCTATATACCAAGTTGCCCACTCATTCAGTTTGGAGAGATTCTCTCGGAGCTCTTCACAACCCACTTTGATTCTCTCTAAATAATCTCTGAATAATTTGGTATCATCTGTAAACCTGGCCACTTCACTGGACAAATTATATGGACAAATTATATCTTCTTATCCCACCATTGCTTACTCAGCAACTTTTGATGAAGAAGAAGAAGATGAAGAAGATATTGGATTTATATCCCGCCCTCCACTCCGAAGAGTCTCAGAGCGGCTCACAATCTCCTTTACCTTCCTCCCCCACAACAGACACCCTGTGAGGTGGGTGGGGCTGGAGAGGGCTCTCACAGCAGCTGCCCTTTCAAGGACAACCTCTGCCAGAGCTATGGCTGACCCAAGGCCATGCTAGCAGGTGCAAGTGGAGTAGTGGGGAATAAAACCCGGTTCTCCCAGATAAGAGTCCGCACACTTAACCACTACACCAAACTGGCTCTCCTGATGAGCTAGTTTCATGTCTAACAGTGCAATTCTAAAAAAGTCTCTTCAGAATCCTACCTAAATCTAAATGGCACTTACTCCTAGGATAACTTAGAATTGACTTGTAAGTATACAGTACCTACCAGATTAATTTCATCCACATGCTTGCTAACACCCTCAAAAAATTCCAAATGTTTGGTTAGACAGGATTTCACTTTACAAGAGTTGTGCTGATACTGCCTCAGCAGGGCTTGTTTTGCTGTGCGCTAACAATTATACCTTATAGAGTTTTCACCAGTTTATCTAGAAAAGCCATTGGGCTAATGGGTCTGTAATTTCTCGGATCTCACACGTATCCCTTTTTGTTAAACGTCATTAGCTGTTTTTCAGTCCTCTGGAAGGGAGTGTTTTTGCATATTTGTATTAGATTAATAATTTCATGTTTGACAACCCTCAGGTGTATGCCATCCAGCCCTGATGACATCTAATTTTTAAAATTTACCTGGTAGGTAGTGATGCCAGCCTCCAAGTGGGACCTGGGGATCCTCCAGAATAATCAGTACTCTGGAGAAAGTGGATCCTTGTCCTACACAGTCTTCATCCCCAAAACTCCAGGAGTTTCCCAACCTGGTTCTAGCAACCCTAGGCCTACAGATTTATGTAAGTGCTAGTTGACTCAGTTCCTCAGTCCCTCCCCCCCACCAGCCCAGCACTTCATCACCAGGATCCCACCTTCATCTCCACTATAATACAGTGGGTTCTATGCATCGATGAGGCGAGGTGGTAGTGAAGCATCAGCTCTTTATTGATTTCAGCATAGTATGGACTAAACATAAGACTGCAGACTGGGCCCACAGGTCCAACTTATATACACGTCAGGGTTCCCGTGCAAACACTCTACTGGTCCATTCAAACCAGCAAGGGGTCCGTGAATGGAGCAAGGCAGCAGGAATTAGGATCTTGCTGCCCATTGTTTCCAAGTCCCCAAGCTCTGGTTGTCTGGCTCCAATAAACCAGGCACGAACACCCAATCCAGTTCTCACCTGAGTCCACATACATAACACATAATAAAAGCCAATGCCAAGAATTAAGAGTCTCTGCAAGCTACCTACCTTCCTTGAGTCTAGAATTCTTTCACTTGTTTGTTGTGTAAGGGTTCAAATCCACTTTGACTGGTTTCCTGTTCTTAATGTATTTAAAGAAATCATTATTTTAGTGGCTTTAGCTACACGCTCCTGATATATTTTCTCTTTCTCTGACTTTTCAGCAAGTTTTGTATGTCCCCCCCCCCCCCGAACCTCTGTACTTCTTTGTTCACCTCATTTTGGAACATTTCTGCTTTTTAAAGGGGAGACTTTCTGCCTTTTATGGTGTTAACCACACTGGCATCTTCCTAGATATGGTAGTACCTTTCCTAGTCCCAAGTACACATTATTTCTGAGTTTTCATTATGCTAGGAAGAGTACTGGTTCTGGTTGGTCCAGATCCCTCTTTAGTTAGTAGAGTGCACAAAGCTTTAACACAGTAGTTCCTTGTATTAAATCTGAGCAGACCATGTGGATGCCAAGTTACAAAGTTACACAGAGCCAACCAGGGCTAGCCCTAGACTATCTGGCGCCCCAGGCAAGGCTAATTTCTGCCCCCCTCTCCCTGAACTCAGGTCGTTTCCCCACTGAGCTTACCTCGGAGCGACATCCCTCTTCACCGCGCAGCGTCTGCGCGGATTTCCCACCAACTGCTCCAACTGCTCCGAGGAACCAGGAAGTTCCCGACCTTTTGCGTCGCAAATGGAAATCGCTAAAAACCAGTTTATGTTAGTGACGCAAAAGCTGCGACTCTACTTGGTTACTCGGAGCAGTTGGTGGGAAATCTGCGCAGACGCTGCGCGGTGAAGAGGGACGTCGCTCCGAGGTAAGCTCAGTGGGAAAACGGCCTCAGTGAAAGAAAGGTCAAAAAAAGAAAAAGGGATTGACCTTTCTTGTAATGTTGCGGATGAACCCTCTTTGTAAAGTTGCACTTCTTTATAATATAATACATACAACAGATTTATATGACTCATAAAGTTTCTAAACATTGTAGCTTGTATATCACAGTGTTTGTTCTTTGCATTGCCTCAATAATGAACTGTGATCCCATGTGGTTGTTGTGCTTGTAATGGGGGAATGGGCACAAATCTACAGTATATGATTTATTATAGAATTGTATTTGAACTGGGCCTACCTGCAGTAACTTTAGAGGACATGTACATATTGTACCTTTTAAAGAGTTTTTTTAAAGGGTTTTTACAGTGTTGGTGATTGTCATACCTGGAATTACATGAACATGGAGAGATTTTCATGGAACAATCTTTTAGAAGAGTGTTTCCCATTTAGAAGGTAGAGAACAATTAGTATTAGCTCCATGGTTATAGCAAATAAATGGGGTCAGTAACGTTCTTATATGATGTTCCTTAGGAAAGTAACAAGTTTGGGTATGATCTTAAAATGTGAATCAATATAGGGGGTGGGGGAACAGTATTGGGTAAATGTAAGGAATGGAGTCCAGTTCATTTCTAGAAATTTTTTATGTCTAAAGTCTATTTGAAGTGAAGCATCAATGGGGTGTCAGCCCATAAGAATTTTGATCAGTGTCACATTGTGGCTTGTACCTTTAAAGAAAGAGCTATCTAACACACAGCTGCATGGAATTACCTAGAAACAGCATACTTTAAGTAGAGTCAGTTTTCAGGTTTGGTGGAGAGCTTGGCTAGCATAATTCAGAAGGCTTTACACTGGGCCAGAGAAGAAGTTAAGGACTAGTTTGCTCCAACACTATTAACTTAAGTGTTCAATACGAGCATTAAGACCGTCAAACAGGAATGGCTTGCTCCATATATAAATTGTAAAGAGCATTTAGTCAAAAAAATCCAGAAGACTTATGCATCTGGTAAGAAAAGAGGTTTAAAACTGGCTGCTCCAAAAAGAGAGCTTTTTTGCTATCCAGAGGAACGGCTGGCTCTTATTATAAACAGTGCAGAGATCATTGCTCCCACGATAGATATAAATACTTCAGTGGTGCTGAGAGGTAAGTTTTTGATTACAATAAATTAAAATTACTAAAGTTTATCCATTTCCATTCAGCTTTGTGTTATAATTACCATGGTTTATTCCAATAAGAGGATTTTTGGAAAAAGCAAAGATGCTGCAGAAAGCATTAGAAAACATTAATAATGAATTGTAAAAAGTGGCTGATAACCCTTGAAGGAAACAGGACTACTCCTGAGGAAGTCTTTGGACGTGACAAAATGAGCTTGCATCTGGGTGCTCATAGGAATTGACCTTTCTTGTAATGCTGTGGATGAACCCTCTTTGTAAAGCTGCACTTCTTTATAATATAATACATTCAACAGATTTATATGACTCATAAAGTTACTATATCCAAACCCGAAACCAATAACCAGACACCTGGCAGTCAAAAAGGAAATCAAGTCCCATGTAGATAGTTTCTTAGCCTATGGTTCTCCATACGCAGACCCAGGTGCTTTAATTTTTTCATTTCAGTTTCTTATTACAAATCTTCCACAGTGGTTAGACTAAAGAAATTAATATCAACAATTAATTAATCACAATAAAATTATTATACAGAAATAAATCCAAAATTATGATGAAAGTATTATTACAAGCTGATCTTATAATGATGTTGTCATTCACATCACCATATGTGTACATTCAGATTCTTATTTTGATTCTATGCAACAAATAATATTTTAATTAATTATATTATATTAATGTAAAAATAATTTATTTGTATAATGAAACACTTATAAGGTCAGCTTGTAATAATAATTTCATCATAATTTTGAATTTATTTCTGTATAATAATTTTATTTTTATTAATTGTTGATATTAATTTCTTTAGCCTAACCACTGTGGAAGATTTGTAATAAGAAATTGAAACAGAGAAATTAAAGCACCTGGGTCTTTGTATGGAGAACTTAGAAGAAGAAGAAGAAGATATTGGATTTATATCCCACCCTCCACTCCAAAGAGTCTCAGAGCGGCTCACAATCTCCTTTACCTTCCTCCCCCACAACAGACACCCTGTGAGGTGGGTGGGGCTGGAGAGGGCTCTCACAGCAGCTGCCCTTTCAAGGACAACCTCTGCCAGAGCTATGGCTGACCCAAGGCCATTCCAGCAGGTGCAAGTGGAGGAGTGGGGAATCAAAGCCGATTCTCCCAGATAAGAGTCCGCACACTTAACCACTACACCAAACCGGCTCTCTCATGTCCAAAGACTTTCTTAGGCTAAGAAACTATCTACAGGGGACTTGATTTCCTTTTTGACTGCCAAGTGTCTGGTTGTTGGTTTTTGGTTTGGATATTGTAACTATTACTACCAGCACTCCATATTGTTTTGTTTTACTATTATAAAGTTACTAAATGTTGTAGCTTGTATATCACAGTGTTTGTTCTTTGTATTGCCTCAATATGAACTGTGATCCCATGTTGTTGTTGGGCCTGTCTAGAAAGCAACTAATTCCCGTTAGCCCTTTCAGTGCTGCAGGGGAATGAGAAAAGTGTCATCCTCCGGATCCACTCCACTAGGTGCCCACACCCCGACTCCTGTTGCTCATTTGAGCTGGCTGCAAAAGAACTCCCACAAGCTTCAGCTTTGTCATATTCTCAGGCAGGAGTCCAAAGCCAGTCCAAGGTCAAAATCCAGGAAGTCAAGCAGGAGCCAAGTCACCAATGCAGAATCACAAACTGGAATCAGAAGACAATGTCCAAAAGCCAAAAGGTCAGGGTGCCAAGGAAATTGAGCAGGTCAGGATCAGGAAGGAGCATGACTGCAAACCAGAGAATAGACTTGTTGCTTCCACAGGGTTACCAGGTCCTGGGTGGGAGTTATATGGGAGTCTCAATCAGCTTGCTCCATGAGTGGCAGTGACTCTGCTAGAACTCAGGGCTGAGAGATCTGAAGCATCAGTGTGCCTCACGTCTTCGCTCTGAAAGTTCTTTCCGGAGCCTGCTTCGAACTCTTGAGATGGGAGAAGGAGAGCTTGGAGGAGATTGATCATCAACAACTGACACTGGTGCCTGGAGAGTGATTGATGGGCCAGTTGCTGTTTGTTCAGCTGAGGAACTGGCTGGCAGCTCTTCCAGGTCTGTTAACCCTTCCAGCTCCTCCTTGTCAGGGCTCATGACAAGCTTGCTGGGCAATCTTTGGCATAGGATTGGAGGGCAGTGGAGGTCTCTCCTTGCGGGCTTGGTAACTGGAGAGATGAAGGTAGCTGGCTTGAGGCAAGAGACAACTGCTGGTGGTGATGGAGGCCCTGGCAGAAAGTTGGCGCCCAAGAAGGACTCCGCCTGAGGGCACAGATAGGGACTCCAGAGGTGCGGTGTGCCCCCCCTTGGAAAACAATCCCCCAAACTTAGCACCACCAACAACTCTTACCACTCTTCCCCCACTTTTTTTAGAAATCCATTCTTCTTTAATCCAATTGATCATGCAGGGATCTGGGGGCAACCTGCCATTTAAACAGATGCTTAACGATGGTGCTCACTGTTCCAGCAATGCACCACTTCTTATACTGAGCTAAGTAATAATCCTCACTCCAAGTTCAGGATTGCCTTTACTTTATTTTGCCCAAAGACTTGTAAGCCAAATTGTCCTAAAAAGATGTTGAGGAATTAGTCTGGTGGGCAAGATGACCAACTAAGCGGGGTCAGAAACTTGTGTATACAGGAGATGGTATCCCAAGAATTTCCCCCTTTAAATAATGAAGAGATTTTTAGTAAACTATAATTGGTTTTATTAGAGAATTATTCAAACATACAAGAAAATAAAAACTCTCATCAATTACACAGTTCCTAAGAAAAATAGCAATGAAAATTACATAGAGAAACATATAAAGTCAAGACATAAAGGGCTTATACTTTACCTATCTTGGAGACTACAAAAGGAATGGTCCAGCAGTGAAAACAATAAGGAGGAGGGGGAGCCAGTGATTACCAGCATCACTTAGCCATAATAGGATCCAATTAGGTAATTGGGGATGGCTCAGTCAGCAAAGTGGGGGTACCGTAGAGGCGCACCTGAGTGGTCAAGCACATGTCTTTTTATACCCTAATTCCTATCCCCAGGCCATGGTATCAGGTGATCCATGACACAGAGGTCAGATGACCCATGACACTATTCCATATGATCCCTGACATCACAGAGAGGGAGACCCCCAGGCATGTTTGGAAAAGAAATTAAGAGTGTTGATCAACTTAACTTACTTAAACAAAACACCTGATGGGATAATAGTGGGCCAAATTGTAACCTATGGTGACACCAGAGCTTAACACCATGGGACAGTCTCCATGGCTGGAACTGGTCTTTGTCCTGGCTGAAGTTGTATTGTGTATGTAACTGCTTTGGCTGTCTGGCAGGAACAGTCTTTTGTCCAGGTGAGAAGACAAAATTAAAAAGTCCCTGATTCACCTGCGCTTCCCCTATTTGCATCTCCAAGACATATCCTGAGTACATGGAGCTCCTGCTTGGCTTTCATGGCGTCCAGAGAGGCTTGATGTTGTTTCAGGACAACACAGGAAAATGGCTCCTGCAGAAAGACTGCATAATTACTTCCATGGACAGGAATGCAGTTAGGATCTGCATGGCTGAGTAGTTCAGGAGAGAAGCATGATCTGGAGTCTTTCTTGGCAGGGCAGGCACCAATAGGCACAAGCAGGGAACTGGCTGGAGATTGGCAAGGAACACTGCTGCATGATTCACAGAGTAAATGTCCAAATGGAAGCTGGCACGAATGCCAAATGCTTAAAGTTAAACAGGATTCATGGCCTATAGACAGTAGGCAAGTGAGTATTTGGTATTAATGTCCACATTGGGTTAGTTCTTATACCCAGTGTTTTCTGCTTACCACTGAATGTTCATAGGAGCAGTTTGCCTGTGCTCGTACAATATAAATTCATACTGTAAGTTCATAATAATAAGAGTCATGTATCTCTGACACTAGGCCAGAGTAAACTCAGTCCATAAATGGTGAAAAAGAGGGGTCCAGGGAGTCTGGCTCCAGGGTGAACATAGTCCATTAAAGATGAAAGAGGGGGCTCATGCTTACCGACTAGTAAATGTCCAAATGGAAGCTGGCACGAATGCCAAATGCTTAAAGTTAAACAGGATTCATGGCCTAAAGACAGTAGGCAAGTGAGTATTTGGTAATAATGTCCATAAGGGGAAATATTTCTCGTACCTAAAATGTTTTATCTTGGTTATGATCCAAATACCTATTTACTCACTCAGTGTATGATGGAAGCCAAAGCTCTTCATTATTTCAAAAATTCCCTTTGACAGCCTTATTTATTTATCCATCTCAAGACGGCCGTCAACATTTTGATAAATTGGGCAGCAGTATTTCCCCAGTTTTGTTACATTCCAGATATGCTATTTCTAGTCATAGAGATTCTGTGGAGGTCTAATACTGTTATGATTTCTAATTCATTAGACTCTGTCTTCTTTGCCACTCCCCACCTCCAAATAATTCCTTCCTTCCTCATCTTTCCTGAACAGTTCATTGCCAGGTACAGATATATTACATTGATATGCTCTGTTCTACAAAGTTTCTGAAATACTCTCTCATTATTCTCAAATGTCAGATACTTTTGCTCTGAGAGGCTTCTAGCATTCTAGCACCTAGTTTCCTTGGTTGAGCATCCTTGGAGAGTTCAGCTATAATACCTTAACTCTTCAGTTACTAGAACTACAGGTTATAACATTCTGGGAGATGAACAGCCCTCACAGTTTGATTCCCAATCCCTCATATTAACTTATTTCATGGGCTTGCAGAGCCTTCAAAGTGAAAACAATACTCAGCCTCCATTAAAAACAGGTTGCTAATGCTCAATGAAGTTCCCATGTCCAATTATGTTAATGAATTTCATAGCGAAGCTGTGAATTTACCCCATCATCACCTCCCACAAAATCTGGCTTTGGTGTCTGATAATAAATCAGGCAATTTGATTTGAAAAGTGTTGTTTTAATTTCAGAGGCAACTTTACCTGCTGAGATTTAAACTTCCCACCCATTGACCAAAAAGCTCCGGAGCCAACAATTAACAGTCGTACTAGCAATTATCATTTTTGCAAACCACTAGGGGGCAAGATCATCACATTCAGGTCTTTAATTTGAGCAGAACAGATTCAGGTTTCTATAAATGTTTTCTCAGGGCTACTTTCTTTTAAACAAGCTCAAACCAGCACTGTGAAGTCCACCAATTAAGGGCACATTGGTAACACCGTGTTCTACAATTCATTTGGCTCTGTGAAATATCCCCATCAAACAAGGGTCTGTGCAAATATTCACTGATATTTTTGAAACATAAGAATGCAAATTGGCATGATGATGATAAGACATAAGAGAGAGAGAGAAGTGCAGCATTTTAAAAAAAAACAATCAAAGAGCCTTGGGACAAAGCCAGAGTGAAAATGTAAGGTATCTGTTTCATTGTTAGTATTTATCCTGACTGACAAAAGACACAAGCAGTCCTTCAAAGAATTACACTGTGCTACTATTTTCTATAGCTTATTTCTATTTTAGCCTTAAAGTAAGCTACAGTCTTTAAAGAAAGTATTCAGTTTAAGACAGCAGCACCCATCCAGCATCCCAACTCAGACAAGGCAATCTTACAACACCTTTACAAGACATCACGAATTACTGGGGGCAAGAAACAAGTTTGTTTTCTGAGATGAAGTAAATGGTCTGTTCAGATTGCCAGTATTCATAGAATAGCTAGCCTCCTTCTAATTCAAAAATGGTGAAAAGTTCAAATATTCACTTGTGCTAGGAAGGCAAAATATGGTACCAGAAGCCTGCAGCCAAAGAACTGTTTGCTTAATTTAAATCAATATGTGAAATTTAGCCTTACCACCAGCACTATTTCTTGGACCTTGTTGCTCCCATAGAAATTCCAGTGATAGAAGAAACTACAACTAGTTGAAGCCCCTCCTCAGAATTTAGTCTCTAGAAAGTAGACATCCTATACATTCTCAGTTGCCCACCACCCAGTACGAAGTCTTCCACTTTCTTACTTAGAAGTAAACTCTATTGAAGCTATTTGGCTTCCAGTTAAAATGTGTTATAGTACAATGCTATGCACTTACTGAGGTCAGAGCAGTTTCTCTTCATTGTAACCTCAAAATTGTGTAGTGACTCATTTTACCAGAAGTTTCAATGCCATTTGGCTGTCAAACCAAACAAAATTACTTATGTATTAAACATTGACTGAATCATGGCTAACATAACTCATAGAAACCTTTCTTGCTAGTAAATTTCACCTACTTTTCTTAGATCTTGGTTTATCTGAAGAATGAAACATTCCTTCTTCTTATGCTGTCTCTGAAAACTTCCATTAGACATTACTGCCTGTAGATTCAGTGCTTGATAATTGAAAGAAATATTCATATTTCCAAGCCTTTTCTTCCGCTCTCTCCAACCCCTTTACATTTCATTTTCAGAGCTTTGCTTACACAGCCTTGTAACAAATATTGCTACCATGCTGGCTAAAAACTCTGTGCATAATAACTAATTGGCTACCTATCTTTTAGTCAGCAGTGGTTATTGAAAAGAATACAGTAGTAGAAAGAGCAACAAGCTGGATACTGGAAAGAGGCCTTAACCATAGAACTAAGAGTCCAGCAAATCTGCTCAAAAGGTACTGATTCATTCAAACAGGATTAAAGGTTTAAATTGAAAACTAACAAGTGGTTAGGCTTTGTGGGGAAACCCAACACTGGGATTTATGGAGCTGAAACTTCTAATCACGCCATTTCCCAGGGCACGTTATGCTATGACGTAAGAAAGAAGCAGGGAAGTATCCATACAAGACTAAGTATGCCTTAATGAAATGGAAAAATGATCAACTTATAAAGGTGGATCCTACTACTCCACTGAGCAAAGCATGAAGCCCATCTCCAGCCTAGGGACCCTTCCTCCAACTTAATTGGCTCCTCTACTGGAGAAAGAATTACTTAAGTTAGAGAAAGGCTCCTCAGGCTTAAGTGTGGTTGCCAGGTGTTCCACCTTCCATTGGTAATGGTCTCTTCCCACTGCTGCTCAGAGCAAAATAATTGTCATTGGGCTTATGTCAGGCCTTTCTTGGAGCTGCTGGATACTCTAGGATTTTATAATATAGTGTCAAGCTATCTCTAGAGATGAATGAAATCACTTCTGGGTTTTCCATTGAAATGATGTCACACCATCGCTGATGGTGCTCCCCATGTCCCCACCAATCCCCAGGTGTCCCACTGGTTGCCAGGCCTAAACTGGAAGAAGGCTCCTTAGAACATGGCTGGATTCACCCCATCATTTTAAGAAGAAGAGATTGGATTTATACCCCACTCTTCACTACCCGAAGAAGTCTCAGAGTGGTTTGCAATCTCCTTTCCCTTCCCACCACAGACACCCTGTGAGGTAGGTGGAGCTGAGAAAGCTCTCCCAGAACTGTCCTTGAACAGAATAGTTCTGTGAGAACTTGTGACAGACTCACAAGTCTGTCACAAGTTCAGCAGGTGCATGTGGAGAAGTGGGGAATCAAACCTGGTTCTCCCAGATAAGACTCCCTGCACTTAACCACTACACCAAACTGGCTCTCTCTGTGTAATCCACCTTGAGTCCCAATGAAAAGGCAGACTATAAATAATGTAAATAAATATATAGATCCAGATTAAGAATGAGTCTACATAATTGCAAGCAGAAGGCCAGACAACATACCTCAGCATATAATTTGTGAATAGTAACTATTGATGAGTGGAAATTTTCCTGATTCCACTCAATTCCTTCAGCCCCTTCTGATCCCTGGAAACCATTTGTGGAGTTGTGGGATCTATGTAGAAGAACAGCCATAGGAGTCAGTGGGCTGGAGTGAAGTGAAACAAGGGGATTAAATTGACCCTTTTCCTTAGCAGAGCTTGCGGAAGAGGAAGCGGGGGCAATTTCTCCCCCTTGATCTTCCACACTTCATCTCCTTCCCCGACTCACATGTCACTCATCCATATGGGTCTTGCAGCCCTGGAGATTATCTTTTCAGGAGTTACAGGAATAAAGAATATGGGAAAACTCCATATTTGTGTGCACGGAGTAGCAGAATACAGCACAGTGGCAGTATTTCTACAATACAGAGGTGTAACACTGGAGGGTCCTCAACTTTTATCTTACCTGGAAAATAGTCTACCCCACTCCTACTCTACACTACTCTAGCTGCTTATTAAGATCTTCCTTGAAGGCCCTGCTTTAGGTGCTGTAACCACCTGGTGTCTGGCAGGTGGTCTTGTTGACAGACCAAAACTCTAGACTTTATTCCTTCTATCCTGGTTTTAAGCAGCAGACCAAGGTAGTTTCCTGTTGGGGAATGGAAGCCTTACTGGTGCAAGTAAATTCTTCTGCTTGTTTGTTTAATGGTGTCTAATATGGATGGTGTCAGGAACAAGTCCCTGACAGGTATGGCTGTTGCTTTTACTGAAAGGGGGGAGGAACTATCTCTCAAGAATTCTAAAAATTTGTCATAAACCACATAAATTGATACAACCCCCACCCTCTTGGCACATCCTGGGCCAGAGAAGGGAGTCCCAGAGGAACCACAGGGGAGACAATATCACCTTCTTGGATCCTGGGGTTAATACACTTGCTGCTGCAATTTCCAATGTGTATCAGGAGTATTCATTAATCTGATCTGTGACGTGCTGCTCAAGTTCCTTTATAAGGGTGTGGTTGTTTATCTAGATGACATGTTAACTTGTTCACAAGATCTCCCCTCCCACATAAAGTTGGTGAGAGAGGTCCTCGCTACCCTGTACAAGCACAAACTATTTGCTAAACTGTCTGAGTGTGAGTTCCACAAGGGGGAACTAGACTTTTTGGGATACTGGGTGCCCTGGGAGGGGCTAGTGATGAACCCACACCAAGGTCCAAGACATTGTGGGGTGGGAGGCCCCTGCTACTAGATGACAACTCCAATCTTTCCTTGGATTCACCAGTTTCTAGAGACTGTTCATAAAGAACTTTGCTTAGGTGGCACTGCCACTGACCAGTCTATTGAAAATCAACGGGAAAGACCCAGAATATTGAAACAAACAAACAAAAAACAATGAGGCCAAGCTTGACTGGATTAGCCAGTGCCAGGAAGCTTTTGAGCACCATGTCAGAGCTGGTGTTGCAGCATCCCAATAGGTTTATAGGTTTATTAAATTTATACCCCGCCCTCCCCGCCAAGGCAGGCTCAGGGCAGCTTACAACAATAGTCATAATAACAATAAGAGACTAACATGTTAGTGCATCTTCATAATAAAATCAATTAAATTTTAAAACAGTTGGTGCTAATAACATTCTGGTGTTATTCAGGTTCTATGACGTCAGTATTTCTTGGATTCCTCCTGCTGTTTTAAGTCTCAAAGTCAGCTGAAAGCAAGCCAGAAGAATGTGGTCTTACAAGCCTTGTGGAACTGGGCGAGGTCCCACAAGGCTCTAACCTCTTCTGGCAGCTGATTCCACCAGCAGGGGGCTGCTACTGAGAAGGTGCGATCTCTGGTAGCTGTCAGTCTTGCCTCTTTTGGCCTGGGGATCACTAAAAGATGTTGAGTTCCCCATCTTAGTACCCTCTGGGGAACATGTGGGGTCCCTCAGATAAGCAGGTCCTCGGCCATAAAGGGCTTTGAAGGTAATGACCAGCATCTTGTAGCAAATCCAGTATACTATTGGCAACCAGTGCAGTTCTTGCAGCGCCAGCTGTATGTGCTCCCACCTGGGCAGCCCCAATAACAGTCTGGCCGCCGCGTTCTGCACTAGCTGTAGTTTCCGCGTTCATGACAAGGGCAGCCCCATAATCTTGAGGTGACTGTTGCTTGGATCACAGTTGCCAGGTCACTATGGTCAAGGAAAGGAACCAACTGTTTCACCCGCCTAAGATGGAAAAAGGCAGATTTTGCAGTTGCTGCTATCTGTGCCTCCATTGTCAAGGAGGACTCCAGTAGCACCCCCAAGCTTCTGACCTTGTGTGCTGTTATCAGTGGCGCACCATCAAAAGTTGTTAGGGGAATTCCCCTGCCCAGTCTGCCATGACTCAGGCAAAGGACCTCTGTCTTCATTGGATTCAGCTTCAGTTGGCTCAATTTAAGCCATCCAGCCACAGCTTGCAATGCCTGGTCCAAGTTTTCTGGGACATCATCAGATCAGCCGTCCATCACTAGACAGAGCTGGGTGTCATCAGCATACTGGTGGCAACCCCAGCCCATACCTCTGGGCAATCTGGGCAAGGGGTCGCATATAGATGTTAAACAGCATCAGGGATAGAACCACCCCTTGAGGCACACCACAGTTAAGCGTGTGTCTCTGAGACAATTCACCCCAATTGATACCCTTTGTCCTCGACTGCAAAGGAAAGAAGAAAGCCACTGTAAGGCCAGCTCCTGGATCCATGTGTCGGTGAGATGGTGGGTCAGCAACTGATGGTCAACTGTATCAAATGCAGCCGATAGGTCTAACAACATCAGTACCGCTGAACCGCCTCAATCCAGATGCCGCTGGAAGTCATCCACCAGGGTGATCAAAACTGTCTTCGTCCCATGGCCTGGACGGAAGCCGGACTGGTGGGAATCTAGGACAGAAGCATCCTCCAGAAAGCTCTGTAACTGTAGTGCTACTGCCCTCTCAATAATTTTAGCCCAAAAGGGTAAATTCGAGACCAGCCGGTAATGTGCCAATTCGGCCAGATTTAGAATGGACTTTTTCAAGAGAGGGTGGACCACTGCCTCTTTAAGAGACATTGAAAAAAGCCCTTCCAAGAGAGATCTGTTTACGATATCCCATATAGGATATCAGCGCTCTCCCTGGCAAGCTTTGATCAGCCAGGATGGGCAAGGGTCCAGATCACATGTTGTCAGACGCACAGTAGAGGATTCTCTATGAGAATAAGCCCCTCATGGTCCAAGTAGACGTCAGTGACATGGCAATGGGCAGGGTTATATTACAAAGGGGAGCAGATGGCCAACTCCGCCCATGCGCTTACGTGTCCAGGAAATTTAACAAGACTGAGTGGAACTGGTTGGTGTGGGACAAGGAGGCTGTGGTGGTAGATTGGCACTAGAGACATGGCGGCAGTGGTTAGAGGGGGCAAAAAAAACTGTTTTAGATTTGGATAGACCACAGAAATTTAGAAGCACTAAAGGTACCAAACAGGTCCAGTGGACAGAATTCTTTTTTTAGGTTCCAGTTTACTCTAAAGCACCTCTCTGGCAAATATAACTTCCTGGCAGATGCCTTGTCCTGTCTCCTGCAACATGGAAGCAAATGGGAGGAGGTAATAGACTCATTGTTCATGCCTGCCCAGTTGGGAGGAGCGATAACCATCCAGAGCCAGACTAAATCAGAGCCAGGTCCAGCCTCCTTGGTTAACTCTTGGGTGGAATGGATAAGGGAAGCCACAGAAGGAGAGGAGGCAACCAACTGGGAGCCTGAATTTGAGCACTGGGAGCATGGCTGTCTACACAAAAGCAAATGATTGTATGTTCCGGGGGCACTTAGAGGGGAAATCCTCAGGTACTGTCATGATAATAAAATAGCCAGACATTTGAAGACACTGCATTTGGTACAACAGTTTTGGTGGCCAAAAATGAGAACAGACATTTCACAGTATGTTTTGTCATGATCCACATGTATCATGGCCAAGAAAGGGGAGGGTCTACTACATCCCTTAGAAATTGCATCAAGACCATGAACGATAGTCACAATGGACTATATTATGGATCTACCCCCACCCGGGAAAAACGGTGATATTGTTAGCCATGGAAACATTCTTCAAACAGGCATATTTTATTCCCTGCACTCATGTGGCAACAGCCAAGAAGTCAGCCAAGCTATTTCTGCAATATGTGGTGTATCTACACCCCTTCTTTGAGAAGGTTATCTCAGACCAGGGCTTATAGTTTGTCACCAAATTCTGGAAGGAATTTTTAAATTTTACCAACATTGAGCAAGGGCTGAGCTTGGGTTATTACCCAGAAATGGATAGTCAATCAAAATCGGTTCTGGAGCAGTTACTCTGGTGTTATATAAATGATCAGCAAGATAACTGGTTGGAGCTCCTTCCGTTTGCAGAGTATTGCTACAATAAAACTATATACACATCCACCAAAGTCACCCCATTTAAAGCAGCACAAAGATATGATGGGAAACCCATGCCAGGCTTGCCAGGAGGGGATATGACTAAGAGCAGGGATGTCTTTGAATGATGGTTCAGTCTGGAATCACAGTGGAGAATGATCAAAGAGGAGCTGAACAAAGTGAAAGAGGATTATGAAGCCCAAATCGATAAGCAACAGGCCTCCTTGTGAGACATAGAAGTGGGTGACTCAGTTTACATATCAACCAAGAACCTGAAGGGTCTGCAGCCCACCAGAAAGCTGGTCTGGAAGTTTATTGAACCTTTTTAAGGTGAAACAACTGATAAAGTGACTGTGAAAGTAGCCCTGTCCAAGAATTTAAGAGCCATTCAGCCTGTGTTTCTTTGCAGTTTGCTGAAATGGGACCCTGGACCAGATGTGTGGCACCTGCACCCCCCTGAGCCCCCTCCTGTCATGGTGGACAGTCAGCAACACCATGAGGTGGATGAAATTCTGGACTCCATGCGGAAAAAGGCAGCCCTATACCATCTTATCAAGTGGACACACTTTCCAGAGTCCCACGATGAATGGGTCAGAAGTGATCAAATCGAGGCCCCCAGACTGATCAAGCATTTTCATGCCAAATACCCAGACAAGCTGGGTGGTGGGTGATTGATTTGGGGGTGGCAGAATGTCAGGAACAAATCCTTGGCAGTTATGGCTGTTGCTTTTACTGGTATTATTTCCTTTGCTTATCTATGTTCCATTACTATGATGTCATTGCCATTGTATTTATATGATGTACTAACTCCATATTGCAAGTGTATTCACAAATACTAACCGCATTGAACTTTGTAGCCATTTGTTATTTTGTGTTCTGCAGAATGTTCCAGGCATACAGGTGGAAGAGGAGCACAGGGAGACATCATTAATCTAGTCTCCCTGGGTAACGCTGATAGGAACCAACTGAACTGGGAAGAGTGTGTGAGATGTGACCTTGACTGGAAATAACACTGAGGCCCGGAGAAAGAACTTTATACTAATTCAAAATACTTTTAGCAGGTGTGAGGAAAAGGGGAGCCATTATGCTGTAACCATTATGCTGTGTCAAGGGTCTGCCACTTCAATTCAGTCTGGCAAGGCCTGATCTTGCAATGCATGTCATTAGTGTGTGCTTCAAGCCTCATCATTAAAAGTTTCTTTTGAACCAACATAAGGAGTCCCATGTTTGGGCAAAACCTTACAAATGGGCACAAACTGAACAACGAACTGAGCGTGAACTGGGCTGGTTCGTGCTTCCCAAACCAGACGTTTGGGAGAACATGCCTCCCATGAACCCTCCCTGAACCTCCATGAAAATTCATGAGGTTCAAGGAGGGTTTGTATGGATGGCTCTGAAGGCATTTAAATGCCTTTGAAGCCTACATCCAGGTCGGGCCATCATGACTGAGTTCTGACAGTGAGCTCCAAAGGGTTTTTAAGACCTGACTTGACAGAGTGAGCTCTCAAGGCTTTTATCGATCCCATCCATATAGGGGTATATAAGGCCTAGAAAAGCCTTCAGAACTCACTGTCAGTCAGGCCAGCCTGACTTGGAAGTCATCTGCAAAGGTATTAACTGCCTTCAGAGTTCACTCCCAGTTGGTTCGCTTGACACAGAAGCAAACTTCAAAGGCATTTAAATGCCTTTGGAGCTCACTTCCAACACAGCCAAACTTCAAACTGGATGAACCACTCACAGGTTTGTCCAGTGGAGGACTTTGTTGGTGGTTTGGGGTTCAGGGTTTGTGAAAACTCTGAACCATGAACTTCCAATGAACCCCCATTTTCCTGGTTTATGCCCTTGCTTAGTGTATAATGTTTTATTAGTTTTGTTGTTGAAGTTTCTTAAATTCAATTTTCATTTTGTTTTTAATTAATTTATTAACTACTTTTGATATCAGTATTGGAACATGGAGTATAAATATTTTAATAAGTTGAATAAGTGAAATTATGTATTTAAAAGTATTTTCTCTACAAGTTTCATAGACCTGAAGCTGTCCATTTACTTTCAAACAGAACGTACTTCAGTGGTCATTTTTGTACTTGAACAAACTGTATGTGTTATTTCAAATTATGTGCCTAAACTGATATACCTAATATCTTATTACTTCCTGTATGATCTAAGCCTGGGGTGTCAAACATGCGAATCAGGTCCCCGGAGGGTTCCTATCAGGGCCCTGAGCAACTGGCTGTCATCTGCTTCCTTCTCCCTCTCTCTTGCTTCCTTTTGCATCAGAGCTTGCTTTGCCAGGTTTGCTCAATCACACAGGCACTAATGCGCAAAGTCTCTATTTGGCTGAAGCTCCTCCCTTGGAGAGGAAGGGGGGAGGAATAGCTTGCTTTGCCAGGATCTCTTGATTGCAATGCTGAGCTAGTGAACCAAGCCTCTCTTCATTCTATTGGCTGAGGCTCCTCCCCCTTGTGGTCCCCTGGGGAAGGAAGAAAAGAGCCAGAGCTTCCTTTGCCCAGTCCCCTGGATCGAGATACAAAGAAAGCATCTTTAAGACCAATGAGTGCTACTGTTTTAAGCATGTTTTATTTTAAGTTTTCAAAAATAAATCTTTAATTTTGTCTGTCTGTGTCCTTTATAAAGTTTATATATCCGCTAACTGGCATTACACTTATGACACATATAACTAGCGCAATAAGGTCTCATTTATGTCACATCCATCCCTCATAACAAATGAGTTTGACACCCCTGATCTAAGCGCTCTAGCTCATACTCCTCTGTGAAGGCATGTAGAATGGTGTTCTTGGAGTTCTCTGTGAGGATCTGGTAGATGGCATACATTTCATAAATGCATATTTTCCCTAAAATGGGACACATTTTGTAACAGACGGTTCTACAATTCACTTTGTCCCCACCAGTTGTCTGTGGCAGTCAATTAAGATGCTCTGCCTGCAAACAAAACTCTTGATTTAATCCTTGACTGCTCTTCATGTAGGTAGCACCCATTTTGCAATACGTTCCTAGGCTGGCATGATGAACAGCAGTAAGTGGACTCCTCATACTTGATTTGAAATAGGCTGATAATTTATGAGCAACTTGGAAGGGGAAAGGGGACCATCTCCCAAGAATTCTAAAATTTGTCTTAAACCACATAAATCAGTGATCCCTCTAACCAGGGGCAGTCTCAGTGACTCTCAGGTCCAGGGCAAACGTCAATTATAGGGCCCCATAAAATCCTGGATGTGGCAGGTGAGGCAGCTTCAATGGAACAGCTAACGATCAGCCATAAGATGGTCAAAGGGGGCCCACCATGCTCCAGTTGATTGTCAGCCACTACCTGAGTGAAGCTACGACTGCTGCAGTTCTAGAAGCTATGGGAAGAAGAGTACATCCCTTGCCATCCCCTCTCCTCCACCTTACAGCTCTTTGCCCAAACCACTGCCCAAGTAATGTCCCTCAATATCATGATAGTGGCAGAGAGAGAAGTGACAGATGGCAACCATGACAGTTCAGTGTGTTCCCCCCGTGAGAGGTCTAGTGTAGTTGCACTGGCTTCTCCATAGTTAAGATCTCCCCACACCATGTCGATAACTCTCTTATTGTACTCAAGATGCTGAAGATCTGACGGTAATAATGATAAATGCCTTCCTTCTCACATGGGCTGCTGTGCAATTTATGGTGGGGTAGAAGGGTGCATAGGAAGTTTTCTCCTCATCTCCTTTCCAAGGGTGCATAATGTCCAGCATATTTCTAGTGACAAAAGGGGAGAGGCAGAGAGGACCTCCCTCCAACTCTTCATGATATGGCCACTGCTTCTATTGGAGCCCCAGGGAGGGCATGTGAGGAGTGAAGATGTCTGTCCTTCTATATAATTGCTGGGAGACAGCTGCATGGCCATCCCAAGGATAAGAGAGTGAGAATGAGAGAGAGGAGTTCTCCTTTGTATCAGTTGCCACTACAGACATCCATTGTACTGGTCTTTGCTTTCCATCCAATGTAGATTTCTTGCTCCTGGAAGGCATGTTTCTGGAGGCTTAAGGTTACCCATGGTGGGTAAGTTGATCGGCAGTGATGAGAGAAACCAGGAAAACTTAATGGTATTATAATGTGCTGGTTACTGTCTGAATTGCTGTGCACATTCCCTGCTACCCTACCTTATAATGTGCACACTGTCAATTGCTGTGCACATTCCCTGCTACCCTAATCCATGGCCTCTGGAATATCAGCTCCCCTGGTTCTGCACAACTTTCCCCTACTTCATAATGCACAACATTGTGTCCATAGTTACAGCAGAAAAATGTATATGTTGTTCATTGTTATAGGGCTATCTGAAGGTTTTGTGTATGAAATCAACAGCAGCTAATGGTCAAAAGGAATGTGAGCGACTATCTGTTATACTGTAAGAGATACTCTGTGCCAAGTTTTAAAATAGCAGGGACCTCTAATAGAAGCACACATACATATCAACGGATAGGTATTGCATATGATGTTACTGCCATATAAAGTACTGTGAGTTTCATCCTACACCCACAACACATAGGCCAGTCCTGCGACTCCCAGCCAGAGTGTGAAGCACATGCCTTTTTGGCATTCTCTCTGGGTAAGCACATCTGTGATTGTGTTCACAAACCTGCTCCATAGTTTTCTTGATTAAATTATCCCATAGATGTGTTTGTTACATACAATGTGAAAATTGGTGGGGGCTATGCAATTCTTCCCTTATTTGAATAATGATATTCTCGGTGGGACCTGTTCTTGGGATAGGGGCATTTGACCTAGAATGTCATTAGCTCCACATATACATTTTAAAATCATGTTTTGGAATGCTGCAAAACTAAGATTGTAGTGAATTTAATTTCAAAGTCATTTTGGCCTTCCTTTCAAACGGCATGTGGTAATCCTTGATATTTTTTTTTTTCTGCACTGACAGTAAATGTTAATGAAGAGAGCCACAGTATACCATCTCACCTAGAGCAATGAAAACATTAAAATCGCTTTGAGAAGAACTGAATAAAACTTTATTTTATAAATATAACCCTCACCGAAGCTCTGCCATTTCCACTGTACTTTTGAAATAAGGGCACATGGAAAAATATGGCAGCGTGCCTTTGAGACAGCTAACTAAAGCTACAAAATGAGCACTGTACTGTATTTCCAAGGAACACAGTTCAAAAGTTGTACGATTACTACTAAGGTTGTTTTATTCTTTACCACATTTGGAACAGGAAGTCTGTGTTGTTCTTGAAGAATTCTGAAAAGCAATGTCACAGTCTGATGACCTCTTCTCCTCATTAAAACGTTCCCAAAGACAGCTCTCTGCATGGTGTTTTGTAGCTTCAGCAGCCATGAACTAATTTGTACCTCTTATTTTGATCATGCACTGGTGAAAGCACCAAACAATATTTTTCTTTAAACACAGAGAGGTCTTTCAACAGCTCAGCGTGCACTTCTACCCTTTTTTTAATCTTGGAGCACCTATTTATTTGCTCTTTTTACCACTAAATCTTCTTTGCTCCTTTCTGCCCCCCTGTAAAGCAGCTAGTTAAAAAATCGTCAGTGTTCCCCCCCCCTCCCCTTCATAGGTTTAAACCATCAGAGGTTTATTACCATAAAACAAGGTAGACAAGCAATTAAAGATGCAGAAATTTGCATTAGTAAATTTCAATCCAATTAAACTAAAATAATATTTATTTAGGAGCTGCCATTCAGTAACGCATATCATTTCTACAATGATGATGAATGAATGTATACTAGATGGTCAGTGAAATGACTGATTTGTTCTGAATACTGGACAATTCAAGATTGTGCTGGTAGGTAATTAGCATTCATCTGGTTGATTTGTTTATTTTTCATACCTTCACTCTGTGATAGATCCATTATGCAAGTCATCTCCTCCTTCCATGTGACATGTTCAATGCTATGTAAATTGTGAACAAGTTCTGTCAGGGCCTTTGGCACAAATGGTTTTGAAAGGCAGCCTTATGTGGGTTGACATTGTGAATTATGACCTTATGTTATCAATTTTTAACAGATGCTGAGCAAAATGATTACAGGCTATATTTATTTGTGTTTCATTCTTTATTCAAAAATGAATTATATTGAATTCACACTTCTCATACAGCATTTTCTCCACACAAAATTCCAGCATTCTTGTATAACACCATAACACAGGAGTTAAGGAAGAGAAATGAACAGCATTGGAAATATTTGTTTACAGCCTGATTCTACAGACATTAGTTCAACAGTAGGTCTCATTAAGTTATGGGGGGGGAAACCCAGCCACTACGGTCCTCTTTAGAGGCTCTGCTTCAGATGCCCCTACTTTCTGAGATTAGGTGGGTGGCAATTCAGCAAAGGGTCTCCTTAGTCATGGCAAAAAAGCTCTGGAACTCTCTTCCAGGGAGATTCATCTGCCCCTTCTGTTGCCATCTTCCACTAGCAGACTTTTTGTTGTTGTTGTTATTTCATTGGAATTCCCTCAGTGATCCCTCCTTTCTGGCCAGTGTTTTAATTGCTGCTTTCAGGTCTTCGTACATATTTCAACACTATTTTTAATTTGTTTTAATGATGCATATGGGGAAGTTGATTTTGATGGTTTTAAAATGTGTGTTTTTTATCATGTATGTTTTAAATTGTTAGGTGCCCTTGTGAGGGGAAAACAGGTGGGATAGAAATTGCAAAAAAATAATAAACAAACAGGATCTAGTTGTGTGTTACTGTGCATGAAGTTGTGATGCTCAATTAGGTCACATTCTCTCTGACAAGAATCCTCTCCCATGAATCCAACCAGTCAACAGCTGTGGACATCTTTGCAAAGAAGGAATTTCTGTTAGTAACTCCTTCTTGAGGAGCCTACCGCCAGAAGAGACACTTCTGTTAAACTGGGTTGGGGAAAATAAGAGAAGAAAATGGAGTGGAGAGGGAGAATCATAAGAGAAAAGTTCTCTCAGGGTGGTTCTTCCAGGGTTACAGTTGATCTCCAGACTACAAATCAATTTCCCTGGAGAAAATGGTTCCTTCAGAGGGTGAAATCTATGGCATTGTACTCTGCTGAGATCCCTCCGCATCTCAAACTTTGCCCTCCCTATGGTCCAACCCCCAAATCTCCAGGAATTTCCCAACCTGGAGTTCACAACCTTATCGTATGCCAGTTGGGTCACATGATGGAGAAGGGTTTTGTGCACTGGATTTTACCAAAATAATGGCTGCAGGACTGACAATTATTATAATATAGCCAAGACTTAGCTTATTGATCTATTCTGCTACAGAAAATGAGACTCAATAAAAGTGATTTAAGTCCATAGCTGAGCAGAGATTTGTACCACAGCCCCTCCTCGCTTACAAAAAAATGGTGCTTCAAATGACACAATGCAGTTGGCATTTTTACTCTACAAAAATTTAGAGAGAATTATGGGGCACAGATGGAGAGGGGAATGTCCACTTTCCTCAACGTTAATGGGTTTACACTGAGTATAACAGGCCTTACTCTTGGAAGATAACTTTGTAGACCCTACTAGCCCTTATATAAGGAATAACAGGTTTTGAATTGTAACTAAATTCTTCAATCATGTCTAGACAGTTGGGAGCAGGAGGAGAGAAGAGTAGTCAAGTTGCTGCAGGAGGAGATTCTTCAGTTTCCCTCATGCTAGAACTATGGGATATAATAATCAGACTAGCTCTTTAACAATCCAGGGAGAAGGGAATTGTAAATGATGCCAAACTAAAGTAATACACTGAACATATATTCTGGAGAAAGTCTATCTTTAACCAATGCCTCCCTTGTCTGAAGAAAAGTGAGTTAAACATAGGCCTAGCAAGAAATATTATTTATGGCCTTTCTTATTTGTACAAAAATGTATGCAAATTTTCACACTTAATTCTGAAATTAGAATCTGGGGGTTATTCGAACAGAAATGTTTATCATAGTTGGATAGTGCATCATTTTTCATGTGTATTTTTTGAGGTTCAGAATTCATGCTTCATAGGACTAAAACACATGTTCTATATTAAACATTACACAGAGGAAAAATGCTGGTCAGGAGCGTGTTAAGTCCATTCCCTTCAGCTGAGTAGAAGATAAAGAAAAGAACCCAAATACAGGGATGTTCTGACTCTCTCCATCCATCAATGAACTTTCCGGAGATCTTTGAGCAGCACTCGATTAGGAAGATGACATTTTGTGACCAGTTTCAACAGAAAAAGCCATTTCTGGTAAATCTGTTGCAAAGAGAGTTTAGGGTTGTCACCTCCAGAGGAGGGCTGGAGATCACTCAGAATTACAACTGATCTCCAGAGTGCAGGGATCAGTTCCCCTTGAGAAAATGGAAGTTCTGGAATGCAGATGCTATGGCACCACATCCTTTAAGAACCCCCTTCCTTCCCCAAACTCAACCCTCTGCAGGCTTCACCCCCAATCCCCAAACCCAGAGCTGGAAACCTTTAGCTAAACTAACATTGCAAGCTATGTAGCCATTACTGTTTCCTTAGAGTTATATCTGCAAAAGCAGGATCTGGGCTTCATGATAATGAATGAATCAAAGTCAAGGGATCTGCATTATGATGTCCTTGTAAAAATACTGTCTTATACCCAGGGCTTTTTGTGTGTGAAAAGGGGCTGATTTGTCTCTTGAACAGAGAGAAAATGCTGCGTATGCCTCAATGGCCACTTTAATTCGTGCTGAGATCTCTGTGGACAACTAATTTCATATACTTGAGAAAATTACATGGGGAAAATTGTTGGTTTGTATGTCTGGACAAGGCCACAGAGAAGCTCCACAACTCATTTGCATATTAGGCCACACACCCCTGATGCCAAGCCAACCAGAACTTCATACCTTTGTGTTCCTGCTCAGAAAAAGCCCTGCTTATACCTAATTTCATAATCGCATAGCTTTATTTATACTTGACACACATGAAAAATGTAGACTTTTAACAATGGTGGCAGTACATGAATATGAGTACATGAAGCTGTCTTATACTAAGCCAGAATATTGATCAATGCTGTCTACTTTGACTGGCAGCAGCTCTCTTGGGTCCTTTTTTAAAGGATATTTACACCAGCCCCAATCCCAAAATTGTCACAGCTCACAAATGAGGCATTAAGGCATCAAGAAGTGGGCTTTGGCTGTACTCCAAAAACCTGCTTACCAAAGGCAAATGTCAGATAAATATGTACACCATGTGTAGCAGTTTTTCGGACTGAAAAAGAAACCTGACATCTGTCTCATTATGTGTTAAAAGGGGCTGATTTGCCTCTTGAATAGAGAGAAAATGCTGTGTATGCCTCAATGGTCACTTTAATTCATGCTGAGATCTCCGTGGACAACTAATTTCATATACTTGAGAAAGTTACACGGGGAAAATTGTTGGTTTGTATGTCTGGACAAGGCCACAGAGAAGTATTCTTAGTGGCTGGCATACAAACTCCACAACTGTAAGTCTCCCCTGAAGAACGGCCAACCATGAGAACTCAGGCAGCCTGTAACAGAACATCCTCCTTTATATGGCATGCCCCTGTTCACTCTGGCTTGAATTCTTCCTTTCTTCTTCTGATTACCAGCTGGGTCTGACTAATACTACTCAAGACCTGAAGGTCAGAGGAGCAGAGTAGGGAAAAAAAAAGAAAGAAGGAAGGAAGGAAGAGCCAACACCAGCTATTGACTGAGAACAGAATAAGCTATGTTTATTTAATTGAAGCTTCAGGCTGAAAATTAAACTTCTAGAAGGTGTTTTCAAACCTAAAACAGATGATGTCAATAGAGTATTTCTGTTCTCACAGACATCATAGGCTAATGAAGATCTATTTGCTCATCATTGCTTCTGGAGTTTGCTATTTTATTAATTTATTGATGGTTTACCAGTTTTTTCAGTGTATGTAGAAAGGGTAGGTTGAGATCTTTTTTGAAAAACAAAAACAAAATAATCAGAGTCTTGCTTGAATTAAAATATTAAAATAATCTTTTTTTTAAAGGCCATAAAACAAGCCAGGGAACATAAACAACAACGTGCAGATAATTAAAAATAGCTGGAAAGATAAAACCATTAATTAAAAGTTAGGGTAAGAAGATTCTTTTTGACAGTAAAGTAGGTAACAGGTTTCAAGAGGGGGGGCCTTACAAAGACAAGTTGCCACCACAAGAAATATCCCGTCTTTAGTTGCCACCTGCTTCACAGAGAACAGAGGCAGACCTTAGCCGGCAAGCTGAATAGTGTGGAGAAAACAGTCCCTTGGGTATCTTGTCTCCAAGCCATTTAGGGCCTTAACGGTAATAAACAGCACTTTGAATTGAGCCTGGAAAACAGATGGGTAACCAGTGCAGACCTTTCAGCAAAGGCGTGATAAATCACTGTTCTTGTTATGTCTCTATTATTGTCTAAGGGGATGTCTTTTTATTAGTGTGGGATGCCAGAATTGTTATTCCTCTGCGTTCAGTCTGTAGATACCAAATCTATGTGAGGATGGGTGTATCTTGTTTCTAGTGCACACAGACACCAGGCATCATGAAAGAGCCCAATGTTCACACTGAAATGAGAAGCTTAACGCTGTGATTAGAGAATGCAGAACAGGGTTCCTAAATAATTAAGCCGTCAAACTGAAGAAAGAATTGAAACGTCATCAAAATCTAGAGAGACATCTTTTTAAGAAAGCAGCTGCGTTGAAGCTACACTCCTCAGGAGCACCCACCCTGTGAATTTCAGTTGGACTATTTCCAAGTTTGGGCTTACAATTATTAGCATAATGGCAGACAATCATCGTTTTCAATTATATCTTTACTCAAAGAACAAACTCTCTTGGTTTTTATATCAGCACAGCACTGTTGTGTTTTTTTAAGAATACACAAACACAGCAGTCAAGAATCTTTGGCTATATATAAAGAGGTGAGCTGGGGCTCAGTCAGTCAGTAATACTTGTAGTAGTAGTAAATTTATTGTGTACAGCCATTGACCATTACAATTACAGCAACTTACAAATTCAAAACAGTCAGGACTCTAAAATTAACACATTCGAATTTAGAGTATTCACAATCTTAGTTACATACAGCATCCCCGAGTAATACTTGTTAGGAAAACAAGGGTGTTCCAGATATATGCACTTCACAAAGGTGTTTCATGTGTAGGCATGGGCACGAAATGCAAAAATGGTGATTCATTTCACTTTGTGGTTTGCTGAGTTGCCCAAATTGGTGGCTACGTTCATTTTGTGTTTTTTTCCAATTTTCCAAACAATTAATGGTTCATTGGTTTGTTCATTTCAGGAAGGCATAGAATGGCCCCTGAGTGGGCTAGAGATGGCAAACTTGCAGCAAACTCTTCTGTGGACTCTCCTCTACCTGCTTTCCAAGTTTGGTGTGAATTGGATTCTGGGAGGCTGAGCTAAAGAACCCCAAAGCATGTGCCCCTGGTAAATTGCTCTCCTGGGAGCTGAGGAAAGAAAAGGATGCCATCCTGCAGTTGATTTCACCCCCAGGAAGCTTGGACACTGAGAAGATGCTGCAGCTCCACTCTCCCAGTCCATGTGCTTCTGTTCAGTTTTCTGTGAAACTGACTAGATGCTTCAGGAGGCTGGGGAGAGCAGAACTGTGGCATCTAGTCAGTTTCAAAGGAAACCGGACAGAAGCACAGGTGCTGGGAGAACAGAGGTGCACTGGAAACTGACTAGAAGTGCAGGGGACAGGGAGAGTGGAGCTATTTCTTATAGTCAGTTTTCACTGGAAACTGACCAGCAGTGCACATGCCGACACCAGGCTGTCTGGAAAAATAAAGCAAACATGAACCAAATGACATACCAAGAAAAAAAAAGCTGGTTTGTTTCGGGTGCAGTTTGGAATGAACCACAAATAGGCCATTTTTAGCACAAATCATGATTCATGGTTTGGTTCATGCACATCTCTATTCATATGTGATTGTTGGAGGTCTGAACTTGTAGTGTTGTGGGGGGGAGATGATTATTGTCAATTTCTCCTTCCCATTGCAGATCCCTCAATGAAACAATCGTAATATTTAAACATTATCAAATTATTGTATATCATAATCACAAAGATGGAATTATATCTGTTAGCAAACTCAGATGGTTTTAAGTTAGAACAACCATTTTGCTGGTAAGGAACAGTACCAGCTGGAGTTGTATCTCATTTTTCCCTTATGCCATTAATTCTCAGGAACAGATACTTTACATGAAGCTCTTTCACCACTAGGTGTCCCTAGTATTTCACATATGAGATAGTAACTGAATAATCTGCAAGGCCACATATACGGTACCTCTTTTGAAATGACTGGTATTAAGAAATCACTCCTAATGACTTCCACTTCCAAGTTCATTTTATCAGTAAGATCAACAGAAGAGAGGCATACAAAATGAGGCAATGATTTAATCCATTGCCTGCCTAAAATATATGGACATCCCAATTCAAAACGTGGCATACTTTCTTCTTTGAAAGCATTAAAAACAAACAGGAATATATATATTTTAAAGCTTCTTTCCCAAGATTTGTCTCCTGACTGTATAGCTGCCATGACCATTCACACTACTCAGACTTTAACAGCAGGATGATTTGGTTTTAGTTTGAGTCATAATAGGACTTAAAAATAAAATGAGAGAAGCTAGGATTGATCACTAAACCTTCTTCAGCTGCTTTAACTAAACCCATGAAGTATAATATTTGTATGAAAGTAATGCAAGCAAATTGAGTTACAACCAATCTGCGGGTTTTTATTTTGTATTTTCTATTTTGAAAAGATCACAAACACTTTAAATTGAGAGGGGTTGGGTGGGTGTTTTGTTAAGGACAAGCACAGGCTGCAAAGTGCTTCTGTTCCACAACGGATGAGGCCTGTGGATCTATTCTGTTCATGAAATGCAGAGATTCCTGAAAGGCGCCAGTAAATACCAATTTGGCAGTGCTCTAGCAGCATGTGTCTGACTCTCAGTGCACTGGGTAAAAAGTTTGTACTTCATTCATGAGCAGTTCCTTTCCCAAAGACAAGAGAGGGAAAGAAACGCAAAAGGAGTACTTTGAATGACCTTTTAGTCCACACATCTCTGAACAATAGTTGACACTAAGTGGTGGGTGCAATCTCCAGTGGTTTCATGTCCCATCACGGCCACTGGTGGGAGTCTATGGGGACAATAAAGGCCATGATCCAACGAAAACAATTAAAAGGAGAAGTGGTAGAAAGCCAAACAGGACATACTTCTCACACTCAGCGATGCAATTCAATTTTCAATTACCAGCTGACTCTCCATTTGCTGCAGTCCAGCGCTCAAGTGCAACCATGTTATGAAATGGATGCTCAATAATTTTTACAGCGGAACAAACACGAGCAGGTTTTTACTGACCTTCTTTTTGTTGGAAAACGGGAATTTGTTCGATGTTTGTATAACAGATAAAGCAAAGAGCTGATTCTACATTGGGATCTTTTTTGCACTGCTGTAGGATTGCTTGTCTATGATCAGCTGTAGGTGGAATTGTTCAAGAGATATAGGTAGAAAGGCAACCATTGCCCCCCCCAGTCGGAATGAAGAGACAGACACAAAGTGTTGGGTATAAAAACCGGGCTGCTTTATTAAATAATTAATCAACCTATAACTGGCAGGGATGGGACCTGAACGGGACAAGCCCTGGGGTCACCCCCGGACCCCACCTTGTCCAAAGGGTGAGCCACCCTGCCCCCAGCACAAGCCCGCCGTATTCGGGTTGTAGCTGAGCGGCCAGGCCCCAGCCATTCTCCACCTGGGCTAGCATCAATCCCCCATGGAAAGATCCGCCCAGGTGAGGCTCTCCGTGGTCTGCATTCCCCGCACTGAGCCGTATAGCCCATCTGCGGTTCCTACAGACCACCCGCACCACTGGTGCTAGGCCATAGGTGCTCCCCTGAAAACACTGTGGCCAAAACATCCTCCAGCCTGCGACCGAATTAAAACTCCTACTGCTAACACCTAACGCTACAAGGCAGTACAAGGTAGGCGAAAAACAACTCCACATGGGCCAATTATGTGAAGATGAAAAAATTCCTACCTGGCCCCTAACAAGGTGACCGGTTGAAACCTGTACTGCCAAGGGAGGGTGGGCGGGCAGAGAGCCCAAAAGGAACTGAGGAGCTCTGGGCGGGGCCGGGGCTTATATAGCCCTGACGCCACGCCCAGAAACAGACCCGGATGTACCGGGCCGATCGTTCTGTTGCTCCCTCCTTCCAAGGGGGCAAAGACGGCCCCCAGCCTGAACGCCGGCGATGCCGGCTTGGCTGGGAAGGGCCGGGCCTTCTGTCAAGTATTTTTAAAAAAAAAAAATATGGCAAATCAAAGGTTATCAGGGGTTCAGATGTAAGCTACTCTGGGTCCCCTCGGGGAAGAAAGACAGGATATAAACAGTAAATAATTAAATGAGTGCACATCACAGACACAAAACAGTAGGAATTTATGACAGCAACACCAGAATGGAATCCTATCCTGAACTGCACATTGCTTATAGGGAATTTGTGGGGGCCTAGTACACTACAGATCTGGAGCACAATGTGATGAGGAAAAGCTGAATAGAGGACTGAGTATGAAGCCCATGCCAGATTCTTCCTATAGTTAGTTTTGATTTCTTGCCATTGTGTGAAGAATGCTCCAAAAAGCCCTGCATAATCTGTTTTGTTTCTGTCCTGACTCAAGAAAGCATTTGATAATTATGACATAAGCAGAGTGTCAAACTCTTTTATTTTGAGGGCCAGAGCTGACATAAATGTCACTTTGCTGAGCCAGGACCTGTGTGCCATACAATGTAATGCCACAGATACTGGAGATAAAAACTTTATAAAGAACACAAACCCAGTTAACAATATTATTTTTACTCAAAATACAAACATCCCACCCCCTGGAGTGCTGCCTTCCCTCTAGGATTGCTGGATCTACCTTGGAAAATACCTGGAGAACTGAGGTGCTTAGCAAGGAAGTGTTGTTACGTCCTGGGATGTCACATCCTATGACATCACTTCCAGGTCAAAGATCAAGTGACAGCATATAATTATGTCACTTCCAGGTCATGCTTCCTCCTGTGATGTCACTTCTGGGGCACTCTCACCAAAATGCATGTCTTCCTGTGTAGTCACTTATCCCTTCCCACAGAACTGTGTTTCATAGCATCAGAGAGTTTTAACCAGTTAATATATCTGCTATGAATGTTCATTTTATGCATCTGATGAAGTGAGATCTTAGTCATGAAAGCCCATGCCGTTCCTATTTAATTTTACCAAGTACCATTTTATCTATTCAAATCTGCTTGGTATTCTACAGAGGATATTTTTAAAAGGCTTTAAGTGCAACATTTCACTCCTCTTTCCCTTTAATATGCAGCCTGTTGAAGAAGCCTAGAGAATTTGAAATCTTAGCTTGCACAGTGCTTTGTAATTTTGGTTGGTCTTAATAAGAGGTATGCCGTAGCTTTTGTGTTTTGTACATCTGTGTTTCCCTTTTGCTCAGAAGGTTAGTTGTTGCAGTGCCTGGTGAGGGCTGAAAGAATTCAGAATGTTTCTTTCCCTCTCACCAGGCACTGAAAACCAGTCCCTTCCCTTTACAAACTGTGGATTGGCAGAGCAGGGAAGTGGGAGCGAGCAGCCACTCTAATAATATATGTGTTATTTATCTATAATCTGTAATCCCTTTTAAATTCTAAATACATTTGATGGATTAGGAAAATCCCTTTCCAAACCAATTTTGTGACAGTTTACTTGGAAAGCAAGTTCTACTGAACTCAAAGGGACCTATTCCCAAGTAAGTATGCTGAAATGTGGCCTAAATACTATTCACTAATAACTATAAATACATATAAATTAATACCTATAATAGCACATTATTAAAAACACAGACAAGAAAATATTAAATTAAAATGTATATTTGTTCTGGGGGTGGAAATCATACCTCCAGTCAGATTCATTGCCTTCATCATTTGGGCCACTCAATGAAACCATCTTGTACTACTGTAGGCTGGATTTATGATTTCTTGCAAAGGGGACAATGTGCTAATGTGTCTCCCTCTTTTAATCCAGACATTTAAATAAATACGTATAACTTCTGATTAATCATTTTGCTGCTGTCTGGCTAAGCAGAAAAGCATCAGAATGCACTGAGTGTTTTTATTTATTTTATTTTTTATTTATTTAGAATTTATATCCCGCCCTTCCCACGGGTGGCTCAGGGCGGCTTCCAACAATAGATCCAGCATAAAATTAAGCAATATTTAAACATATAAGGGAATAAACATTTAAAACAGATAAAACAGATAAAACCATAAATATTAATAAATATTCGAAATATATATAAAAGAAATCTGGCAAATTGCATTAAGTTCTCAAGCTAGGTATAGGTGTTGTCATAAATGTTGTATTTGTTCTGGATGTTTTTGTTATTCAGTCGCACAGTCGAGTCCGACTCTTTGAGACCCCATGGACAAAGTCATGCCAGGCCCTCCTGTCTTCCACCATCCTCCGAAGTCTGCTCAAACTCATGTTTGTTACATCAGTAAAACTGTCCAGCCATCTCATCTTGCCGTCCCCTTCTTCTTTTGCCTTCTGTCTTTCCCAGCATCAGTATCTTCTCCAGTGAGTGCTCCCTTCTCATTTGGTGGCCAAAATATTTGAGCTTCAGCTTCAGCATCTGACCTTCCAGGGAACAGTCTGGGTTGATTTCCCTTAGGACTGACTGATTTGATCTTCTTGTAGTCCAAGGGACTCTCAAGAGTCTTCTCCAGCACCACAGCTAAAAAGCATCTATTCTTCTGCACTTGGCCTTCCTTATGGTCCAGCTCTCACAGCCAGACATTACTACTGGAAATACCATCACTTTGACTATATGATTTTTGTTAGCAAGGTGATGTCTCTACTTTTTATTATACTGTTCAGGTTTGCCATAGCTGTCCTCCCAAGGAGCAAATGTCTTTTAATTTCATGGCTACAGTCACCATCTGCAGTGATCTTGGATCCCAGAAATGTGAAGTCTGTCACTACTTCCATGTCTTCCCCTTCTGTTTGCCAAGGTGTGATGGGGCCAGATGCCATGATCTTAGTTTTTTTGAATTTGAGTTTCAAGCCTACTTTTGTGCTCTCCTCTTTCACCCTCAACAAGAGGTTCTTTAGGTCCTCCTCACTTTCTGCCATTAGAGTAGTGTCATCTGCATATCTGAGGTTGTTGATGTTTTTCCCAGCAATCTTAATTCCGGCTTCTGCTTCATCCAGGCCAGCATTTCAAATGATGTACTCTGCATATAAATTAAATAAGCAGGGTGACAATATATATCCTTGTCGAACTCCTTTTCCTATTCTAAACCAATCAGTTGTTCCATATCCCATTCTGACAGTTGCTTCTAGACCTTTATACAGGTTTCTCAGGAGACATGTGAGGTGGTCTGGTACTCCCATCTGTTTAAGGACTTGCCACAGTTTGTTGTGATCCACACAATCAAAGGCTTTAGCATAGTCAATGAAGCAGAAATAGACATTTTTCTGATACTCCCGTGCTTTCTCCATAATCCATCGAACGTTGGCAATTTGATCTCTAGTTCCTCTACCTCTCCGAAATCCAGCTTGAACTTCTGGTAGTTCCCGACCCACATACTGCTGAAGCCTAGCTTGTAGGATCTTTAACATGACCTTGCTGGCATGTGAAATGAATGCAATGGTGCAATAGTTTGAACATTCCTTGGCATTACCCTTCTTTGGGATTGGAATCCTGTGGCCACTGTTTGTGTTTTCCAAATTTTCCAATCCTGTGGCCACTGTTTGTGTTTTCCAAATTTGTTGACATAATGTGAGCATCACTTTAACAGCATCATCTTTTAGGACTTCGAATAGCTCAACTGGGATATCATCAACTACGCTCACATTGTTGTTAGTAATGCTTTCTAAAGCCCATTTGACTTCACACTCCAGGATGTCTGGCTGAAGGTCATCGATTTCACTGTCATGGTTGTCAAGGACATTGAGATCCCTCTTGTATAATTCTTCTGTGTATTCTTGCCACCTCATTCTGATCTCTTCTGCTTCTGTTAGGTCCCTACCATTTTTGCCCTTTATCATGACCATCTTTGCACGAAATGTTCCCTTGATTTCGCCAATTTTCTTGAAGAGATCTCTTGTCCTTCCCATTCTATTATTTTCCTCTATTGCTTTGCATTGTTCCTTCAGTAAGGCCTCCTTAGCTCTCCTTGCTGTTCTCTGAAAATCTGCATTCAGTTGGGTGAAACTTTCCTTTTCACCTTTGCCTTTCGCTTTCCTTCTTTCCTCAACTATTTGTAAAGCCTCATCAGACAGCCACTTTGCTTTCTTGCATTTCTTTTTCTTTGGGATGGTGCTGATTGCTGCCTTCTGTACAATGTCACGAACCTCTGTCCATAGTTCTTCAGGCACTCTGTCTATCTACTCTAGTTCCTTAAACCTATTCTTCACCTCCACTGTATATTCATAAGAGATATGATCATGGTCAAACATGAATGGCCTAATGGCTTCCCCAGTTTTCTTCAGTTTAAGCCTGAATTTTGCAATGAGTAGCTCATGATCTGAACCGCAGTCAGCTCCAGGTCTTGTTTTTGCTGACTGTAAGGAGCTTCTCCATCAATCTGATTTCTGTGTTGCCCATCAGGTGATGTCCATGTGTAAAGTTGCCTTTTAGGTTGTTGGAAGAGAGTGTTTGCTATGACCAGCTTGTTCTCTTGACAAAACTCTATTAGCCTTTGCCCGGCTTCATTTTGTTCTCCAAGGCCAAACTTGTCAGTTGTTCCGGTTACCTTTTGACTTCCTACTTTGGCATTCCAGTCCCTTATGATGAGGAGGACATCTTTTTTTGGTGTTAATTCTAGAAGGTGTTGTAGATCTTCATAGAACTGGTCCACTTCAGCGTCTTCTGCATCAGTGGTTGGGGCATAGACTTGGATTACTGTGATATTGAATGGTTTGCCTTGGATATGGACCGAGATCATTCTGTCATTTTTGAGATTGTATCCCATTACTGCCTTTCTCACTCTCTTGTTAACTATAAAGGCCACACCATTTCTTCTACGGGTCTCTTGACCACAATAATAGATGTAGTGATCCTCTGAGTTAAATTCACCCATTCCTGTCCATTTTAGTTCACTGATACCCAAGATGTCGATGTTCATTCTTGCCATCTCTTGTTTGATCACATCTGGTTTACCTTGATTCATAGATCTTACATTCCACGTTCCGATGCAGTATTGTTCTTTGCAGCATCGGACTGTACTTTCACCATCAGACACATCCACAGCTGAGCATCCTTTCAGCTTTGGTCCAGCCACTTCACTCTTTCTGTGGTTACTTGAACACTCTTCCCCAGTAGCATATTGGGCACCTTCTGACCTGCAGGATGCATCTTCCAGCGCCATATCTTTTAGCCTTTTGTTACTGTTCATGGGGTCTTCTTGGCAAGGATACTGGAGTGGTTTGCCATTTCCTTCTCCAGTGGATCACATTTAGTCTGGGTTCTCAGCTGTGGCCTGTCCATCTTGGGTGGCCCTGCATGGCATAGCCCACAGCCTCATTGAACCGTGCAAGCCCTCTCGCCATGACAAGGCAGCAATCCATGAGAGGGCCTGGATGTTTTGCCTTGCATAAATTCTCAAATTCATAGACCGATTCCCCACTAGGCTTGTTCCGGCATTGGAGCTCTCCTCGCCCCCCCCCCCCCGATGCTTCTGTACAATTTTGCACAAGCTGCCTCAGGGCTGCGACTCGCTCAGCCTCTTTCCTGCAGCAAGCAGGAACTGGTTTCCAGAGGATCTTGCTTACTGTGGGAAAAAGGCGGAATGAGTTGCAGCCGCAAGGCAGCTTGTGCAAAATCAGATGGAAGCATTGGGGGGGGAAAGAACTCCGAGGCCGGAACAAGCCTCGTGGGGAATTGGTCATAATCTGTAATTCCATTATTGTCTTGTCCAAACTGCAAAGAAAAAGCTGAACTGCTGCTGGTTTGCTGATGGGTGCCAAGATGCACCTTCCTTTCTCAGTCCACCTACTCCAAGCTTTCTTCTTTCTTTTTTCAGGCTGCTCAAGTATGCCCAGCCCAGACAAAAAGCATTTTGAACTGGGTGGGATTGATTCCTGGTACTGCTCATACCGCTAAACAGCAGGCTGCTCTCAGCCCAGTTCCAACAAGGTGTTCAAGAGCAGGGGAGGTGGTCACATGTGGCTATTGCACTACCACCAGCCAAGAGCTACTTCTGGGTGGCGTGCATTGTGTGTACACATCTCTTTGTCTGAGAGGCACACCCACCACAAATACTAGCTCTGGCTGCAGTGGGGCATCTAGAAAAGGAAAAAGCAGCCAGGGGGTGGAGAGGAAAACTAACTAGGGGAGAGACAGACAGTTAGAGAAGACAAGTGATGGAAGAGAGATGGAAAAAATGACCAAGGGAAAGGAGAAAACAAGCAAAGGGAAGGTTTAGCTGTTGGTCGGCCCTGGAGAGTGGCTGCAGTGGGGAAGGCTGCATGTTGCTGTAGCAGAACCTGGGGCTTTAGGTCTTACAAGCAGCTATGAGGCACATGGCCATAAGAGCAGGATGGCTGTTGGGGAGCATCAGATCTTTGAAGCCTACTTTGAGCAGTGAGGGTGCAACAAGTGGGCAGCATGGCACAGGCAGCCTAAAGACTAAGTCCAAAGGTACAGGAACCATGCGAGTATATGATCCAAATAAACTCACCATGTCTAATATATATTCTCTTTATTCGTTTTTGTATAAAGTTTCTTAACAATATAAATACATAATCACTAATACAAAATATCATATACATTCACCAGAATCACCAATACAAAGTCACATGTCAAAGACTAAGAGCTGCCCATTCAGCCCCTGGAAAAGGAGCAGGTGCAGCTGCTACAATGGAGTTAGGAGGTTAAAATTCAAATTGATTTCCCTCCTTTTTCTCACTTGCTCCACCCTCATTGGTTCATGCACACCAGCTTTTAAGTCTGGGGTGACACTCAAGACTACCCAGTTTGTGGTGAGTATAAGCTTTCATGTGCATGCACATTTCTTCAGATAAATTTGTTGGTCTTAAAGGAGCCACAGGACTCAAACGTTGTTCTGTTGCTTCAGACCAACATGACTACCCACCTGAATTTAGTCTACAGAGTGTTTACCACAGAGATGAAATCATAGAGCAGCACTGCTATTTTCTCCCCCTTTTTCATTGGTCGACAGTGGGAAAGGTGGACTTTCAGCAGAACTTTCAGTCATATACACAACTATAAGTGTGGCTCAAGAAAACATCAGTGACATTCAACAGTCCTTCCATTACAAAAAATGAAACCAGCAACTGCAAGATTTTGGGCATAAAAGGCCTCAGCTGAAAATAAAAGTTGCTACAAAGATCTTAAGGACACACAGTACAGCAAATTCCTTTGACTTGGGGACTAAGTTAAACCCTAACTTCTCTCCTATTCCCTCATTATGTGAAGAAAATCTCACCTGGCAGCTGGCCAGAATGGGGAGAAGAACAGTCATGCCTGTGGAACCTTGTCCAGTCAGCAACAGCAACAACAAGTGGGTTTGAAGTTTTGTGTAATGAAATTTACCAAGAATTTCTAGCTTTAATTAGTGTACTTCACACCATCTCTCACCAAAGGGGAATGGATGATTTTTAGCTGTTAACACTGAGGCAGCTTCTTTAATCCCAGTTTTTACAATCTGGGTCTGCAAATAGTGGTTGTCATATTTCTGAGATTTGTTTGTGGCCTACAGCTTAAAATGTCACAAAGCCTACAATACAGGTTTGATTAGATACAAAAATGAGTGTGTGAAATACAGGCAATCTTAGCCATCACTCTACTACTTCCAAGTGTGGTCCATATACCTCCCTATGCTGTTGGATTTCTTCCCTGCTCATTTTCAAAACAGATTTTGAAGAAAACAGACCCATCTATTGCAAAACTGGTGAATTATTCCCCCTTTTTCTAAGCAAAAAAAAGTCACTGGAGTTGGGGATTCTATGCATGCTGACTTGGGAAATTAGTTCTGGATAAACATTAAGGTTGCTGGCTATGGGCTGGGAAATTCATGGACATTTGGGGGAGAGCCTGGGGAGGGGGGGAGGGGGGAATCTCAGCAGGGATATGCCATAGATGCTCTTCAAAGCTGCTGTTTCTGCAGGAGAACTGATCTCTGTAGTCTAGAGATCATGTTGTAATTATGGGAACAGTCTGGGCTTTACCCAGAGGTTAAGATAACAATGCCAAAAGATCACAGTGTAAATGAACAACAAAAACAGCTAAAGCAGAGGTTCACCCAGAGGTTGGCAACCCTAGTAAATACAAGATCACACCACATGACTCACATTCAAGAGATGCTTGTGGAAAAACAAAATTTTGGATTTCTCTGAAGAGGAGAGTTTTAGTGATCATCCTTCCCTAGTTTTGCAGAACTCCTAAATGGGAAATACTTAAACAGTGTGAAGAAAGAGATGGGGAAGGAGAACCAAGTTTAATTTTCTAATGTCATAATTCCCTAATAACATAGGAGGAGAGACATCTAGTGGTTAAAGATAAATATGTGAAAATGTAAGATAATAAAATGAACCAGGCTATTGCATATGAATGCTTGTACAGTATTTTAGGCAAGTCTCTAAGATTTCACAGTTCTTGTAATAACCTTAACTCAGTAGTCCACAAATCATTAGGGACAGTGAATAAACCAATGCATTTAACCTATTGGAATTAATCTGGAATTCCTGTATGAACCGCTCATTATCTAAGATCTGATATTTTGCTCTGTGTGCTCAAGCCAGCACAAATAAAGTGGGTGAGCACTAGGGACAGAGCCTTCTTAGATGAGGCACTCTCTTCCTGAAGAGATTCACCAGGCTTGCTGCCACCAGGCTTACTGAGTTTCAGGCAAAAACGTTTTTTGAGAGCACACTGGTCTCCCGAATCCTACTGTGGTCTAGTCAAGCTGGCTTACTCCCAGAAAAGTGTCCTTAGAACTTAGGAAAGTGTTAGTCTCACATAGTCTGTGTTGATCACTCCTCACCCCCCCCCCCCAATCTCTTTCTGTCCCTGAATGTCTCTGACTAACCCAAATGAACATTTTTACTGTTAATTAAAAATATTGTGTACTGCTGTTTGGTTATATTCTTGATCTTTACAGTTTTTGTCAGTACTTTTTAAAGTATTTTTATTGTTTAATTATTGTAAATCTCTTTGAAAATGGAAGCCAAGAATGTGGTGTATAAAAGTTTTAAACAAATAAATATGTAGCAAAATAGCCAATCACTGCTACCTGCCCTGGAGGTCAGTGTAGTTTGAACTACTAGAAGGACTGTATGTCAGTAACATCCAACAAATTAGTGTCTTCTGAATATTTCTCTAAAAGTTAAAATTCTTTGATATTACTTTTAAGCTACTTGAAGTCTCAAAACGCCTTGCTGGAACAGTAAAGATCCTGAAGTATATTGTACACTAAATATCTTACTAAATGCCAAATTTAATGCAAGAGGGACATCTATTTAAAATTCTCAGCCTAGAGATAGGAGGCAAAGCATTTCCTTTTAGGGCTAGATGCTGTACAGCCTTCCAACTGTACTGGTACTACCAGTGAGGAAGTGCTGCAGGTAAGTGGAAAGTCTGACCTGAGATTTACAGCATCACCCATTCTGGATGGGGTTCAGACCCCTTGAAGGAACAGGTCTGTAGTCTAGGAATGCTCTTGGACCCAGTCCTGTTGCTGGTTTTATTTATCCTATGGCATACAAGCTTCTCATACTACATGACTTACTTCAACTCCTGATGGAAATAATCTGTGCGTAAGGATCTGGGAAGCAGCAAAGAGAGGAGTGAGACCTATGAAGTTCAGTGGCTGGTCTAGGGCCCACTCCTTTCTTGGCCTACCCCAAATGGCTGTTGTAAGAACAAAAAATGGGGGAAACTATTTATGTTGTCTTGAGCTCCTTAGAAGAAGACTAAGATAAATGCAATAGATGTTGGGCTGCAATGTATGACTCAGTGAGCTGGTGCTTACTCACCATGGGTGCGGCATTATGAGGATCACATCATTGCTATAAGAAATCCTCTCCTCTGTAGATGGAGGGGCAGGCTGATAGCCATGGTTTCTGATCTTTCATGGACACCCTCATCATTTTAATACTTGAATGGCACATTCAGATAACCAGAAGGAAGATGCTATTATTGACTGGCTATAATAGCTAGAATCTCTCCAGAGTTCAAGGCTAAGCATATTTTAGTAGACTTAGAAAAATTATTTGGGCTGACTTTAAGTGTGTGTGACTGGACTAGAAGGTCCAAGATGTTTGATGCATGGTTTATATTTGTATGACTTTAAATGCCATTTCTATCAGCACTTTGGACAGATCAAACTAGAAATGTAAATAAAGTTATTTTTACTACATCTAACTTTCTCAAAGAAAAAGAAAAACCCAGAATCTCCAATAACCTCCTGCTGGAATTCTGTAGAAGACAGAAGGCTCAATTTTCCAACTAAGAAAGCTTAACAGTTTTTATTTTAATTCGTATTGATAGCAATTCTATAAGTGAATTACTTCTTTGGCACAAATATGCTTATTGGGTGCTTTCTTCTAACTCTAGTACTTATAAAAACTGGGATTTTTAGGAAAGTGGCTGCATAGCACCAGAATAAAACATATGACACCTGTAAGGGCTTGTGAGCAGAGTAAGATGGCTGGAGGCCATAAAGAAGCAGCTGTACTGGAACCCCAGCCCTCGTAAAGGGGTGGGGTTTGCAGCAGCTGGGGGAAGAGTCAGCTTACTTACGGCATTGATGTCGGGGAAAGAAAATGGCCAGATAGATCAGTGTCCTCTCTTTTTCATTCACACAGCCATGCCTCAGCAGCATAGACATTAGCAAATACTGTGTTTTTCAATATTTCTTCACAATCCTGAAGAATATCTTAAAAACAAAACAAAACTGGGTGTATATTCTTAAATTCCATGCAAGAATCTCTTTAGAACTCCACAGAAGCAGTATTGCAAGCAAGGAAGAAAGCTGCAACCTCAGCAAAGATTCTAATGATAAAGCAAGGTATTAAACTTCATGAGTCTCGATGTTAAAACATTTCATGACTAGACCCTAAATTTATACCTCAACATCCTGGAAAATACTGGATCTAAGGAAACAAACATCTAATATCTTAAAATACATATCATACAACAACAAACCATACATTAAAAAACAGACTCTCTAAATTGGTGTCAAATACATTTATAGGCATTAAGACAGTTAGGTATAAAATCCAAATCTTATGCAATTTTTCTACCTTGGATGTTCAACTAATGAAATGAGAACTTTCATTGAAGTGTTTGTCATGTCTATTTTTGACAGAAAAAGTTGGTAATGCTAACAACCCTGTAGCGCTTTTGCTGCAGTATTAAGACCTTCTTATTGTACACAATTCATATTGGACTGAAGATAACTTCACTGATAGGGAGTTCACATTTTAAATATTTTGGAGAGAGAATATCAAGGTTACAACCTACAAATCAATAATAGTAGTGAAGCAGTAGCCACAATATCATAGAAGCAGGACTTTTTTTGAGCAGGAACACACAGGAACACAGTTCCGGCTGGCTTGGTGTCAGGGGGTGTGGCCTAATATAAAATAGATTTCTCTACAAAAAGAGTTCTGTGTGAAACAATGGCGACATCAGGGGGCATTGCCTAATATACAAATGAGTTCCTGCTGTGCTTTTTCTACCAAAAAAACCCTGCATAGAAGCAACATGGTACCTCCAAATACCACGATGGGGCCAAATTGAGGGTAACTTCCCTTCATAACCTGCTTGTGGCTACCTGTAAATAACTAACAGACCTGTGTTGGAGTCAAGGTACAAAGCTAGTGTAATCCAGAAAGGGTTAATTATCTTAAATGTTTTTGTAGTTTCCTTTTCAAAAAAGTGACTAAAATCAAATCCAATGTGACTGTAATTTCCTATTTAGCACTGAAATAAAAAAATTAAATCAGGAAATACTAACTACTAATACTCAAATCTGTAAAAGCACAACTGAATTACACAGAAACTGACACAGATCTGTAAATTAATTTTAAGGCTCCTGAGAGAAGAGGACAGTCTTTGCATTTTCATAGATGAAATGGTGAGCCTGCTGAACAGCTGTCTGCTTATCTATGGATTATAGATTGATGATGGAGAAGGAAAATCATTTTAGGTTCCGCTAACTTGTATGGGAAATAGGGACATCTGATCTGATCCCATGCAAAAACACGAAATGTTCTGATTAGTCTCATTGACTACCATCTGAAACAGTAGAAACAGACATGTTAGAAAACCTTGTTAAAATTTAATTTCTTGTACTGTAAATTAAGAGTTTCCTTAAAGCTTTTAATAGACTGCCCTCAATATTGTCTTTAGAATTTTTACCCCCCCCCCCCCAATTTAATATCAATTAGCATGAAACGAGTGTGTGGCAGAAGAATGGAGAATAAAGTAAGTCTTCACAAATAATTGTAATGTATCTTATGGATTCCAATTGAAATAAGTGATGTTGGCAGTTAAAGTTTTGACTGGTAGTGTGCTTCTGAACTCTTGTGTTATTCATAAAGAGTGAAGCTGGGCTGGAACAGCAGAGCTGATGAACATTTTTAAAAGTTCCTCAAGAAAAATTAGTCAAAAATGCCTTCTTCTCTCTGACAGTGGTTAACATGGAAACCTGGGCTGAGAATCCTGACCTGTTAAGTTAGTGTTGTAGTGGTTGTAGTTAGTCTGGTAGTAGTTAGTGTTGGACAATCACTGGGGAGATCTAGTTTCAGTTCACTATTCATAAATCTCACTGGTTGACCTTGGAACAGTCACTATCTCTCAGCCTTGCCTACCTCAAATGTAAGGTTCCAGACAAGCCACTTGTGGGTTGAGGCAGTTTACACACTACACTGCAAGCCACTACATCTTCACTAATCAACAAATGAGAGTTCCAGCAATGTTTATCTCTGTATGCAAATAGGCCACAATGAGTCATCTGCAATGACTGCTTAACATATCTTTACAAGCAATTAATGTCACAGTCAGCGAGTGAAGAAAATGCACATGTGAACTTGGCCTTGGAGCTGATCTCACAAGCAGCACTAGCAAGTTTTTTTTTTCAGATTTATAGATGTAGGCTTGGATCCAAACTAGATGTTTCTTTGAGCGCAAGGACTTCCGCTCAGAGCTAGATATTTCTCTTCCATTCAAGAGTCATAGCCTTGCTTTGGTAAGACAAGACAAACAAAGCTGCTTACCCAACGATTCTAAGCGTGTTGTAAGAGATGTTCACACACCCTGCTTTCTGTGGCTCCACTTTCAGAGGGGAGGTAAGTGGCAGCTAGCAGTGGCACTGTGCTTGTAGAATGGCATTAAAACAACAGTATGTTCTAAGTATGACCTTCCTCTTTAGATTGGCCTGACACCTATGCTGCTTTCACTTAGGGGGCCAAAATATTTCCATCCACCCAAGGTTTTAATTGATGGCTTTGTTTTCAAAGTTATTTTAGTCTGGAAACTGTCAGTGGTCTGTTTTTATGGTCTATGTAATATAGTGGGTTCTTAGGCATTGAAGAGGTGAGGTGGTAGTGATAATAAGCTCTTTATTGAGTACAGCATGGTGGGTGGCTGCACTAACTGAACTGGCAAAGAGGGCTCGCTGGGCCAACTATATCAAACACTGGGTTCCCACGCTAGCATGTTATTGGGTCATTCAAACCAGCAGGGGGCCTGTGATTGGAGCAGGGCAGTTGAGATTTGGATCTTACTGCCCATTGTTCCCAAGTCCCCAAGCTCAGTCCTTCGGGCTCCAATGAGCCAGGAAGGAACACCATTTGGTCACACAAAGATTCACGTACATAACAGTCTATGTATTTATAGTGGGCTGGGGTTTTTTTAATGCTGGATTCTAATCAATAGCTTTTAATGTTTTGTTTTTATTATTTTTATTCTGTAAGCTACCTTGGGAAGTTTTCCGGAGAGGCAGCATAAAGTTTTCTAAATAATAAAATAGGTAGGCTGAGAGTGTGTAACTGGCCCAAGGTCACCCCACCTTCCATGGCAGATTGGGGATTGAAACCCAGGTATCCCAGATACTAATCTGACACTATAACCCCTGCACTACACTATATTATGGACTAAGAACTGTGCAAATACCAGGCAAATAGACAATACTAAGTTTTCCTACTTTCTCTTCTCTTGGAACTATCCACAAAAAAACTACTTTTGACACATTTTCCTTCCTTGACTTCTTGCTTCATAGCTGGTGTTATACTTAATTCTGAACTGTGGTAATTACAGTCAGTTTGTTTCATATTTTGAATTCTCTTTTAGAGTCAATGAACATAAAGACTTAGACTGATTTTAAACGACAGTCTCTGTCACATACATTTGTAGAGGACACGAAGTCTCCTGAGACTTAGATCTATGTTAATTAAAGGGGGGGGGGGACTCCATAAGGTCCAAAGCGTGCTTAATGAATTAACATGGAAGCCCTGTTGAGCAGAAGCCTTTTAAACTATAGTGAAACAAATCAACCCACACTTTATTACTAGCCACTTAACAAATTAAATCTGTCACTTTATATCATAGGAAACCAGCATTTTTCATAAATGCTAATTAAAGCTATTAAAAATGGAAATCTCCCATGCAGCTTATGCAAAGTGTGCCTATTGATGCAAAGAGATAGGTCCTGTTAGAACGGCAACTCTGACAAGCTAGACTTGAAAAAAAAGATACCTCTGGGAATAAGCATACATGCCTAAATAAAACAGAGAAATAAAGGGATTAGGAAAGCATTGACTTCAATAGCTCAAGATCATACTTTAAAACTGCAACTTTTTTTTCACTACCACAGTGGTCTCTGTAAAATACATATCAAAGCAAACTAATGATTGCAATCCATGGACCTATATGTGCATTGGATTCCTATTACCAACCAAACATTCATAAAGCACTTTCCTAATGCTGAGAATGGAAGAGTACAGTTTTCTCATTTGGACCTGCAGCACTAGATCAGAGCAGTGTATTATTCTATTACAGTTGCCACCTGTGACAGACAGGAGGCTGTCCAGCCCCAAGTTGTCCTACAACCAATGCCTTGCAAAGGCCTAAACAGATTTCAAAGCTATGACTACATCCAATCACCTTGAAGGATAGGATGAAATGTTAAGGAGTGAGAAGAGGACTGACCATTGAGTTTTGTCTTTGGGGAAAAGCAGACAAAATAAAGCTCTGTTCAGATGTTACAGTGAATAAAAGTACGATCTGTGTACCCTGTACATTAGATTGTTCCTTGCATGTGCATTAAGTATTACAGTCAAAAAATGTATAGCTGAACATGTGATGCAAACCCCACATTTATCCAGGTTCCTAGTTTTGTTTGTAAAGTGAAGACATGTTGGCTCTTTCTTACAAATGAATGGATGGATGCAGGATGTACATTTTTTAACTATAATGTGTGACTTGAGGTTACAGCAGATTGTATAAATTAGATTCCCTGCATATATGTAGGTATAATCAGACTAGAGTCTATTCTTCTCAAAGAAGACTGGTTGTAACTGGTTGGCCAAGACGGCATCTGGCAGAGATAAGCTTACTCAATGGTAAGTCTATGAATGACTTCTGGTTTTAAACAATTTTATTGATAACATATGGTAACAATTTCCATTAATTTATTTATTTATTCCGTAACTTATATCCCGCCCTTCCCACAAGTGGCTCAGGGCTGCTTACAACAAACAATAAAACAATAAAATCGGAACAAATTAATACATTTAAAATCAAGCATTTAAAACCTAAAAACCTTAAAATTTTACATTGTACATTAAAACTATACAGTATAATCACAAAAATCTAGAAAGCTACATTTGTCCAGTCAGGCGTAGGCTAACTGGAAGAGGGTCGTCTTACAGGCCCTGCGGAACTGAGTAAGATCCCGCAGGGCCCTCACCTCTTCCGGTAGCTGGTTCCACCACATAGGGGCCATTGTGGAAAAGGCCCTGTCTCTAGTTGTTTTGAGGCACACTTCCTTGGGCCCGGGGATGGTGAGAAGATTTTGAGTCCCAGACCTCAGTACTCTCTGGGGAACGTGTGGGGAAAGACGGTCCCTCAGGTAGGCAGGTCCCAGGCCATATAGGGCTTTAAAGGTAATGACCAGCACCTTGTACCGGACTCGGTATATTATTGGAAGCCAGTGCAGAGCTCGAAGACCCGGCCGAATGTGCCCCCATCTTGGGAGGCCCAATAACAGCCGGGCCGCGGCATTCTGCACCAGCTGCAATTTCCGGGTCCGGCACAGGGGCAGCCCCATGTAGAGGGCATTGCAGTAATCCAACCTCGAGGTGACCGTAGCATGGATCACTGTTGCTAGGTCGTCGGGGTCCAGGAAGGGGGCCAGCTGCCTTGCCCATCTAAGATGAAAAAACACGGACTTGGCAGTGGTTGCTATCTGAGCCTCCATATTTAGGGATGGCTCCAGTAGCACCCCCAAGCTTTTGACCCTGTCCGCCAGCCTCAGCGGAACACCGCCAAAAGCTGGCAGGGGGATTTCCCCCCCCCGGCCCCCGACGGCCCAAACAGAGGACCTCTGTCTTCGCAGGATTCAGTGTCAGTCCACTCAGTCTGAGCCACTCAGCCACAGCCTGTAATGCCCGATCTAAGTTATCTGGGGCGCAGACCGGTCGGCCGTCCAATAACTTCTTTTCATCTATCCCATATGCTTATTTCTAATCACCCCTCCCCCCATTACTTGACCCCCCACCAGTGTTATTTACTCAAAATACTAACATTAAAAGGTACCCTTAATTACTAAGAACTAAAATTAATATTCTTCTTTCTTCTAAAGTTTAATCATTATCAGAAATTGTCCAAAGTCCTTTTACTTTCCACTCGTCTTCTACATAACTTCTAAATTTTTTCCACTCCCTTTTAAAAGCTTCTAAATCATAGTCTCTTAAAGTTCTTGTTAATTTGTCCATCTCACACCATGTCATAACTTTTACAATCCAATCCCATTTTTGGGTATTTTTTCTTGCTTCCATAACTGTGCATATAGTGTCCTAGCAGCTGAAAGCAAGTACCAAATTATAGTTCTATCTTCTTTTGGAATTTTTTCCATTTGTAATCCCAACAGAAAAGTCTCTGCAGCTTTCTTGAATTCATATCCCAAGATCCTAGAAATTTCTTGTTGGATCATATGCCAATACTTTTTCGCTCTTTCACAAGTCCACTAAATATGGTAGAAAGAACCTTCATGGTTTTTTTTTTTGCATTTCCAACATCTGTCTGGCATCTTGTTATTCATCTTTGCCAATTTTTTAGGAGTCATATACCATCTATACATCATTTTAAAACAGTTCTCTTTAATACTCTGACATGCTGAAAGTTTCATAGAGTTCTTCCATAAATATTCCCATGTATCCATCTGTATTTCTTTATTTACATTTATTGCCCATTTAATCATTTGAGATTTCACTACTTCCTCTTCTGTAGACCATTTTAAAAGTAACTTATAAGTTTTTGAAATTAATTTTTCATTATCTCCAAGCAGAACTTTTTCCATTTCTGTTTGCATCTATAAATGACTTCTGACTACTATTCATGGGTGACCTGACATGTAAATTTTCTGAAAGCAATTGAATTAATTTGTGTGTATATCTTCCTAAAACTCTAACTTGTGAACCAGAAAAATATGCACCTCAGCCCAGGCTGTTAAGTGACGTTGTTATGTGATCTGTACATGGTACCTGTTACTACTTAAACATAGTAACTATTTTGAGGAGAAAAACAAACCACAACTGCTGTTCTTTTATAAACTTGCCCCAGTATTTCAGTGGCCTTAAAGAACAATCCAAATTGCTTCCCAATATCAAACTCATAATTCCATAGACATTGAAATAAAGCCTTAATGATGCTATTCTAGAATACCTCAGAGAGAAGGGGCAGGGAAGAGTTGCTAAGAAAATGTTTAATTTCCCAAATATTACTAAGGCCCAATACACAACTTAGAGGAAGACTGTGGGTGGGGACATGAGAGGCACTGTCACATTGATGATATGACATCATTTCCTGGCTGAACTATGAAATGATGTCATGCTGTTGATTCAGCAATATACTTTATGGTTTTCCCATGCTGGCCTATTGAACAGTGGCTGGGGTCAGAGTGGGTGCCAGCAGAAGGTTTCCCCCTTTAGCAGGAGAGATGGCAACCTTAATACTAAGGGGGAAACTGTCCTCGCCTGCTAATTATTTTATATCATAATCAAGATATGAAACTTTTTACAGCCTGGAGTTTAACATTATTACCACTGATGAATGCTCATCACACACAGCAGCAGCTGGCTGAACAACTGGCAACTCTTTTTTTCTTATTTAAATGTCAGACCCCATGTAGGTTATGGACAGTAGGGAGAAGCAGTCAATTCCATCTCCTTGGTATATGTTATCAGAATGAGACATACATTCCTAAACATTTGGAAATGGAGAATGGGATCAAGTTCAGATAGGAGGCATTTTTCTATAAACCTGGGGGACCCTACTCAGGGTTGAAAAAATGTGAAAAGTCCAAACAATGGTGGAGGGACGGTGGCTCAGTGGTAGAGCATCTGCTTGGTAAGCAGAAGGTCCCGGGTTCAATCCCTGGCATCTCCAAAAAAGGGTCCAGGCAAATAGGTGTGAAAAACCTCAGTTTGAGACCCTGGAGAGCTGCTGCCAGTTTAAGTAGACAATATTGACTTTGATGGACCGAGGGTCTGATTCAGTATAAGGCAGCTTCATATGTTCATATATGTGGTGGTAGAAACTGTCATCAAGACACAGTCAACTTGTGGCAACCTTGTGGGGTTTTCGAGGGAAAAGACGTTCAGAGTTGGTTTACCATTGCCTGCCTCTGCATCATGACCCTGCACTTTGTTGGTGGTTTTCCATCCAAATACTAACCAGGGGTGACCCTGCTTAGGTTCTGAGATCTTACAAAATAGGGCTAGCCTGGGCCATGGAAAGGAAAGGTGCCCTGTGCAAGCACCAGTCGTTTCCGACTCTGGGGTGACGTTGCTTTCACAACGTTTTCACGGCAGACTTTTTACGGGGTGGTTTGCCATTGCCTTCCCCAGTCTTTTACACTTTCCCCCCAGCAAGCTGGGTACTCATTTTAAATCCACCAATGGACCTTTTTAACACTTTTAGAAAACTAATAAAAACCTTTAAAACAGGATTGCACAGCTAGAATCCTAGTTTGAAGGGAAGTGAGCAAAGCATAGATGGTGGCCTGGGTGCAACGACAAACTATGATTTATTCTGAATGCAGAGATCTTTACGCAACTGTTACATCTGAATCACACTACTATAAAAATTCTAATGTTTTTACTCAGTCAAAGCAAAAAGGGGGGTAGGAATTCATAATACTGCTTTAAACATGCATTTTAACTTTATAATTACGACATCAAGTGGCAGCTTAGATGTGTGAATGGGCTATTCACAAACAGAATGTACATATTGTCTCAAATACAACTGGCATTTAGGAAACCAAAGTCTGAGTACTGGGTTTAAAGATCAGCCAAAACAAAATGAGTCTTAAAGGATTTGGACAGAAAAATTACTTCTCTAATTAAACTGGTATCTGTATATCTCAGCAGCTAATCTGGCTAACTGGTATTCACTAAAATGTTATTTTTTTCTCCAGTTCAATACTCATTTGATCTCATAATCTGTTACCCTTACTTCCCAGAATTTTAGCAACTTGTGAAAGACTTTTGACTCTTTTTATCCAGTATTTTTCTATTACAGTACTATTAGAATGTATTCCGATTTCAGAAAAAAAAATTACGGTATTTGGCTTCTTAGTGTACCATATGAATTTTAAAATTCTTAAATTGCCAGTTCATTGAGTACAGATGCTTTAAAAAGTAATGAAGTAAACATATAGATACATTCTCATTATTAAAAAAAAATGTTTCTTGTAAATCTGAGGGCATTATAAGTCCTTGCAGATGTGGAGGATACGTGAATATTATTGTGTCCACCTCTCCCTCTGACCCATATCACACTTGATCTACACTCATATAGCAGAAACCAGAAGTGAAAAAACCACAGCTGCGTTACTACAGAATACAGTAAAGGCTGCTTGGTTATTGTCCATTTTCATCTGTTTCAACCAAAATTCCACTTTTCTTTCCTAATTGAAGCAATGGGCCTTTTACATACATAAATACCATCAAGTCACAGAAGAAGAAGAAGATATTGGATTTATATCCCGCCCTCCACTCCGAAGAGTCTCAGAGCGGCTCACAATCTCCTTTACCTTCCTCCCCCACAACAGACACCCTGTGAGGTGGGTGGGGCTGGAGAGGGCTCTCCCAGCAGCTGCCCTTTCAAGGACAACCTCCGCCAGAGCTATGGCTGACCCAAGGCCATGCTAGCAGTTGCAAGTGGAAAAGTGGGGAATCAAACCCGGTTCTCCCAGATAAGAGTCCGCACACTTAACCACTACACCAAACTGTCTCTCTTATACAGCTGACTTATATATATGTCTTTGGATTTATATCCCACCCTCCCTACAAACAGGCCCACTACAGTCTCACTATGTCTTTGTTTAGCATGTTCCAAGTGAGAACACCTGCTGATCAGAGAGAGGTGACAAGTTTAATACGGTCATAGACCAGTCAAATTAAATACAAATAACTTAATAAAATACAATCAGGTAAAACAATAATCAGAATAAAACATACACAGTATGATATAATTTCCCTCCAGAACACTAGTTACGTTCCATAGCCAAGGCATTCAGTTGGATATTTCCTTTAGGAATTGCTTCCGGAGACTTATAGCTCGCGAAGCAAATTTTGCCACACATAAAGTGGTTCTTTTATTCCTATCCACCAATAATTTGTCTAGCTGATATCTAATATTTCTCCCAGGGACACTGGAACAGATCGGGAGTATATAGTCAGCCCTAATACACTGATATAATTTACATTGGAATAATACATGTTCCCTATCTTCCTGCTGATCATATTTTAATGTAATAAGAGACACCTTCAGTGGGTTCCAGAACAGTAGGATAATAAAGGAACACAGATTTCTCAGAGTGGGGGGTATTAGGCAAATATCTAGAGTATTCTACATCTGCATAGAACAGGCAGCAGCATGAACTAATTCAGAGATTGAGATAGAATCACATTGGTCAATTCTCCAATTTTCATTCTGAACTTTGCTGGCTGGTTCCAGATTAGACAACGTTCTTCTTGCTTACTGACTGCCAGCGGCCTATATAATAGTTCTTAGTGGCTATTGGTGTCATTGGCTTCCATTAATGAATCAAGTAATCTGTACTTTAGTCACTCACATTTCTAAAATATGAATCTATATAATTTTTGTACACACACACGCACACATATGAAATAGGAAGGGGGATATGTTCAACTTCATCTTTATCAGTCGCACCAATGGCTTGGAAGGGGATAATTCTGCTTAAGGACTGCATTGTAAAGAACATTAAAAACATTTCATAGCAGTGTTAGGGTCTTATCATTGCAGTTGTGACAGCTCCTACATCTTATTTCGTTTCCACTACAATTTAGCCTTTGCTACACAATTTCTTAGCGCTAGGACTAGCAGCCTTAGTGCATGCTGTGGTAATATATCTTATTACACAAAGCAGCTGCTTAGAGATATTTTGCCAAGCTTCCCAAACAACAGATGGTGAATAATAATTAAGGCCCTTCTGTATTTAATTGTTTTAAGTTCAAGTTAGCAATGAAATATAATGTTAGAAGTTACCTGCATAGTAATGTCTTTTGGATCTGATCTGAAGCAGTTATTGTCTCTGCATGTTGAACGCTTATAAGACATGACTCAGTTTTAAGTGAGCAAGGAAAGGTTAATTTGTACCACCAGAAGAGCAGTTTCCCCTTTCCAATTCATGTTCGTCTATCCAATAGGTTTGAGCTAAAATATTAAACACAGGATGACCCTGCAGTGTCAGAGGACTGACTGAAAGAACCCTAAACAGAAGTAAGTCCCATTTTAGTCAGTGGGCTTAACTTCCAGGAAAGGGTTCTGTGAGTATATCAGCATTTATCTCTCTTGGGGAAATGTTATATTTTTAAACACATTGCTCCCTTGAAGGAAGCTTATTTTGGAAAAACTTGAGGAGACTAAATCCCAACCTACCCCACTCATACATTTTGGAGCATCTACACTAAGGTTTTGAAATGACATTGAAATGTGGTCTACATCTAATTCAGCATGGAAACATACACCTGTGGCTTCATGTTAAATCCATGTATCTGTTCATGCCACAGGAAGTGGACATTGTAGGAACTGAAAAGAGGACATCTTCACAGTAGGAGTCATGCATGGAGAAAAGGAGGCACTTTCTATGTAGGGCTACCAAGTCCCCCATGGCTGCCAGCAGGGGGAGCCAGAGTTGCCAGATCCAGGTTTGGGAACTCCTGGAGATTTGGGAGTGGAGCGTGGGGAGAACAGGGACCTCAGTAAAGTACAATGTCATAGAGACCACCCTTCTCTGGACAATATCATAGAGACCACCCTCTAAAGCCAGTTTAGTGTAGTAGTTAAGAGCTCAGACTCTAATCTGGGAGAACTGGGTTTGATTCCCCACTCCCCCACATGCATCTGCTGCGTGACCTTGGGTCAACCACAGTTCTCACAACAGCAGTTCTCAAAGAGCTGTCTAAGCCCCACCTACTTCACAGGGTGTCTATTGGGGGGTGACAAAGGAAAGGAGATTGTAAGCCACTCTGAGGCTGATTCCGCACTCACCTTGGTCTGGGACAGGCTTGTTTCTGCATGGAGCAAGCAGGCGATTTTGCACCAGTTGCTCCGTGCCACCATTTTGCATGGGGCAAACCTGCAATTTGCCCCATTGCAGCGCAAACCTATTTTTTCAGGTTTACACTGAGGCGGGGCAAATCACGGGTATGCCCCGCGCAAAATGGCGGTGTGGAGCAACTGGTGCAAAATCGCCAGCTTGCTCCGCACAGAAACGGAAGTCTGCCCTGGACCAAGGTGAGTGCGGAATCAGCCTGAGACTACAAGTGAAAGACAGGGTATAAATCCAATCTCTTCTCTTCTTCTTCTTTAAAACATCCATTTTCTCCAGGGGAACAGATCTGTGTGGTCTGGAGATAAACTGCCATGAGATCTCAAGGATCCACCTAGAGATTGGCATTCCTATTACTATGGAAGAAGAAGAAAATGTTGGATTTATATCCCGCCCTCCACTCTGAATCTCAGTCTCAGAGTGGCTCACAATCTCCTTTACCTTCCTCCCCCACAACAGACACCCTGTGAGGTGGGTGGGGCTGAGAGGACTTTCATAGCAGCTGCCCTTTCAACAACAACCTCTGCCAGAGCTATGGTTGACCCAAAGCCATTTCAGCAGGTGCAAGTGGAGGAGTGGGGAATCAAACCCGGTTCTCCCAGATAAGAGTCTGCACACTTAACCACTACACCAAACTGGTACCGTACAAAGAAAGCCCCATGGTGCAGAGTGGTAAAGCTGCAGTACTGCAGTCTGAGCTCTCTGCTCATGACTTGAGTTCGATCTTGGTGGAAGCTGGGTTCAGGTAGCTGACTCAAGGATGACTAAGCCTTCCATACTTCTGAGGTTGGTAAAATGAGTACCCAGCTTGCTGGGGGGGGCGGAGTGTAGATGAAGGGAAGGGGAAGGCAATGGCAAACCACCCCATAAAAAGTCTGCCGTGAAAATGTCATAATGCGACGTCACCCCAGAGTCAGAAACTACTGGTGCTTGCATAGGGGACTACCTTTACCTTTTACGGTACAAAGGGGAAACTTACTATGAACTTCCTTCAGCTGAATAAAGGTAAAGGTAGTCCCCTGTGCAAGCACCAGTCAGTTTGGTGTAGTGGTTAAGTGTGCGGACTCTTATCTGGGAGAACCGGGTTTGATTCCCCACTCCTCCACTTGCACCTGCTAGCATGGCCTTGGGTCAGCCATAGCTCTGGCAGAGGTTGTCCTTGAAAGGGCAGCTGCTGTGAGAGCCCTCTCCAGCCCCACCCACCTCACAGGGTGTCTGTTGTGGGGGAGGGAGATAAAGGAGATTGTGAGCCGCTCTGAGACTCTTCGGAGTGGAGGGCGGGATATAAATCCAATATCTTCTTCTTCATCATCTTCTTTCAACTCTGGGGTGATGTTGTTCACAACGTTTTCACGGCAGACTCTGTGGAGTACAGTGCCATAGAATCCACCCTCCAAAGCATTCATTTTCTCCAGGGAAACTGATGTCTGGAGATGAGCTGTAACTCAGGTGGAATCCCCAGGTCCCATCTGGAAGCTAACATCCCTACTTGTTGTTTGCCCTGACCTGGATAGCCCAGGTTAGCCCAATTTCATTAGATATCAGAAGCTAAACTGGGTCAGCCAAAGTTGGTACTTAGATGGGAGACCACCAAGGAAGTCCAGGGTGGCTGTGCAGAGGCAGCCAATGGCAAACCACCTCTGAATACCTCTTGCTCTGAAAACCTAAGGGGTTTGCCATAAATTAGCTGTGACTTGTTGGCACTTTCCACTACCAAGGTTGTTGGTTGTAACGTTGACTGAAAATAATAAAATATAACCTGCCTTGAGTTCCAGAAGTGCTGGAAGGTAGGCTAAAAATGTTACACAGACACACAGATAGACAGACATTTAGAAGGAAAAGGAAATCACAGAATTCCCAGCACCAGCTCAAGATTTGCTCAAAGAGAAAGATGTAAACAGAGTTCAAACAGCTAGGATAATCTTCTTCAGAGGGGTTACATGAAAAAGCAATTTCCCCACAGTATTTCTGGAATGAACATATGTTCTGGTGTTAGACACAAGTTTCATGTGATTTATATTGCAAACATGTTACAAATTATTTCAGGCTAAATTGGAGAAAATAATGATTAGCAGATTTGATTGGTTAGTATAATCTTGAGGAAGAAAAATAACCATCCCAGAATGGCTGAATTGTCTTTGAATGAGATCACAGTTCAAAAGTTCAGAGAAGCATCATGTCTAACCACCCTAATTAATCCTATCAGAAGCAAAATCTAAAGGTTTCCCTGGAAGTGTGTCAGTTCCTCAAGCACCAGTTTCACCACCCCAGACAAGACAGGCCTTTTCACAAGATTTTCTCGAAAAGTTTGCACAGTAGAAAGTAAATTATTTTCTTTTTGATTCTATTTTCAGCTTAAAGAAACCTTGATTTCATATCAAGCTTTCATGTGCTTGATCCTTTCAGTTAGCGAGAGCTGTTGGCTCTTAAGTAGGAGATCATAGGCTTTTAATATCAAATATTTATTTATTTAAACTTTTTATGCTGTCTTTCCACATAAAAAGGGTCCCCATGGGCCATGGAAACATTTGAACACAGTATTTAAAATAATATATGAAATAATTCAAGGAAAAGCACATAAACATCAAAAACAGGGAGAAGGGCCAATGACAGTTATCGGATGTATGGCAAACAAAATGAAAAGGTCTTCATTCCATGAACAGAGGGAGATGGATGGATTTGCTCCCCCAGGATGAAATAGTCAGCTGCAATAATTGGATTAAACTAAGGGCCACTTTATTTAATTTATTAATAAACAGCAAGGGCTAAACAGAACCTGCGGCCTGGTCAGGGCCAGGAGTCTCAACAGACACCTCCCCTGTCATTTAACGGGTGAATAACCCAGCCCCAGGGCAGCTCAGCAAAAGGCAACAAACCGGGAAAGTCCAACCATGAGCCGGGCAACTCAATGAAAGGAACCTTCCAGGTAAGCCCCAAAGGACGACCTGCATTCTCCCATCCTGGGCTGGCAAACCCAAAGGTTCCCAGGCTTCGTGGGAGGTTGTTGGTCCCAGATGGGGATTTTTGCCCTTTAGGGTTCAGTGGCCTATCTGGTACTAATTAGCAGAAGTATTTGGCAACAACAGGTGGTTTTCTTATGTAACGGGGGGGGGGGGGGTTAGCCTTTCCAGCCAAAAGATGATGGAATCTGGCTTTTGGCTTCTGATTGGATAAAAGGAATCTGGCTTTCTGATTGGATAGAAGTAAAGGGGTGCTTTCTGGATTCTGATTGGATAGACGGAAAGGGGTGCTTTCTGAATTCTGATTGGATAAATGGAAAGGGGACTTTCTGAATTCTGATTGGACAGGAAGGGAAAAGGTGGATACTATGGAAAAGGTATAATTGGGTTTACCAAGGAGGGCCCGGTTAGTTAGTCAGTTAGCTAGTTAACAGTGAGTTTAAGAGAAGCCTCCTGGGAAGCAAAACCACTCCATACTTCTGCATAGGCAACCACCTGAAGCCATAGGACAGGTGAGAATGAAATGCTTTTTGCTATCTTTACAATGGCTTTGCTTTTACTAAATGTAATAGGCTAAGGAACCTAAGCATAGGAAAGACTATAACCATGTAACTAAGTAGCTATGTAACCATGGGTCATGTAACCATACACACCCATGAGTCCATGTAGTCATGTAATCATGTACTCCTGTCAGAATGCTGCAGTAACTAAGATTTAAATACATTTCCAATATATATTTCAGAACCTGAAGTCTGGTGTCTTTGTCCCTGAGGGGTGTTCTTCCCAGAGTATCTGAATAAAGATCCCCTATTATTATATAGCAGCAGAACCCCGTGTACTTTATCTGGACGGCCAGTTGTGGCTCCCAGAGGTCACGTTTGACAGTCCTGCTTTAAATCACTTCTCCATGCCAAGCGAGTTGGTGGCTTGGAGAATGCATTTAAAGTTAAAGTTGCTTTCTTTTCACCACTCCCTCCCTTCCCAGTGGCCACACCAATCCTACGGCGCTCACAGCAGAACCGAGCACCTCCTGGGTACCTTAAAGACTATGTTTGCTAACTTGTGTATATAGTTATTGTTGGTTGTACCTTACTTAGGGGGGAGGGGGTTATGTATTGTATATAGTTGCTAGTAATTAAGCATGCTTCTGCCCTCCAGGATCCTAATGCCTATGCTCCGATTGGCCATTCCCTGCGAACCGGCCAATCGGGGCTCCGGGCATGTAACTACTGTATGCAAATAATAGGATCCTCACTGCTGACTCCCAACTCCAAATTATTAGTGAACAAGTTCAAAAGCATGGGACCCAGTACTGAACCCTGCAGCACCCTACTGCTTATCACCCTCCACTGCGAAAATTGCCCATTTATACTCACTCTCTGTTTCCTATTAATTAGCCAGTTTTTGATCCACAAGAGAACTTGTCCTTTTACTCCATGACTCTGAGCTTAATAAGCAGCATTTGATGAGGAACTTTATCAAAAGCTTTCTGGAAGTCAAGGTAAACAACATCTATTGGGTCCCCTTTGTCCACATGTTTGTTCACCCCCTCAAAGAACTCTAACAGGTTAGTGAGACAAGATCTTCCCTTACAGAACCCATGCTGAGTCTTCCTCAATAACTTTTGTTCATCAATGTGCCTATTAATTCTCTCTTTAATAATGGTTTCCACCAACTTTTCCGGTATTGAAGTCAGACTGTCTGGCCTTTAATTTCCCGGATCTCCTCTGGAACCCTTTTTAAAGATGGGGGTGACATTTGCTACCTTCCAGTCTTCAGGAACGGAGGCAGATTTCAATGCAAGATTACATATTTTTGTCAGGAGATCCACAAGTTCACATTTGAGTTCTTTCAGAACTTTTGGATGTATGCCATCTGGGCCTGGTGACTTATTAGTTTTTAATTAGTGTATCAGTTGTAGGACCACCTCTCTCATCACCTCAATCTGACTCAGGTCCTTCAACACCCCTTCCAAAATTAGCGGATCTGGAATGGGCAAACACTTCTCATCTTCCACAGTGAAGACGGAGGCAAACACACTTGTGAACCAACAAAAGAGGATTTTAAAAGTTTCATGTTCATAGGAGCACAGATTACAGTAGTCAAATCTAATATTGGCAAAATAATCCAAGATTAAAGTGCCTTGTACTAGGTTGCTGCGTGCCACCCAAGAAAATTGGATCTCATGGAAGATTTCTGCATGGACAACACTCCTTACTAAAATTACTCCTTGGTCTGCTTGCACTAAATAAAAATGATTGTATTCTACTATCTTTTCAGTGCATGTGTGACAAAACACAAGTTATTTCTTCAACACAATTTCAAAGCCAAATTAAATGAAATCACATGAGCCATCTGCTGTACATTCCTTTGCTCCATATGTGTTGTTATTTTGTTAAAAATTAAATCAAAGCACCATGTGTTGCTTGCACAGGCAGAACTCTGCTAAGTGCATTTTCCTTTCCACTCCTGCATCTTGGGATCCAACTCACAGGCGTTAGATGCATATTCTTACTGCAGCGTGGGTTGTCCAATCCTGTCTCTCACATGTAGTGCCAAAGGTACAAATGCACATCTCTGTGCAAATATTGGATGTGTGCATCTGCATCCAATCCAGCAAAAAATCCAGTAGAGATCACAATCCAGCAAAAAAAAAAAAGTATAAGTGAAAGCTCTCTCCAAACCTGATCAGATTTCAAATGCTATTTTTAAATACTAAATAGAGTTTATTAGTAAAGAAGGTCTTTCTCTGGAAGATTATCCATAGATAATAAACATTACAAACTAAATTACCAGTCAAGCAGGTAACTCGCAAGGCAACTTCTGCAATGCCAGTTCAAGCCCATTAATTTCATAGCCATTAGTTTTATTTTGAGTTAACTCCAAAAATATTTATTTTTTAAAAAAAGTCTATGCCACTTCCCAGAGAATCTGCTTCTGGCACCTTACAGAGCAAGACTTTATAAAAATATAACAAAGACATAAAAGTCATGAACAATTAAAATAGTGGCAGGAAGACTGTTTAGACTGGAGACCTCCAAGCAACTTCTGTCTGTCTGGTTAAGAGTTCCCCAATATGGTGCTCACTGCTACTGTCACTGGTGCCTCCTGGGCTTTTTAGGAAGTGGGCAAAGCCATTGTAAGACAGAACTTGTTGCTGGCTGCCCTGTTTCAACTGAAAGGGTTTTCTATGACTGCAATGGCAGCTACAGCCATTTGAGGACCAAGAGGACTGGTAAGCACCCAGACCTTCCTTAGCCTGTGTCTGGTTCCATATCCACTTCAGACCTGACCCATGACCATCCTTTGCAAAGCAGAGTGGGAGTTTTGTTCTGGTCTTAAACTCCATGGAGCTGGGCTGTTCCATGAGGGAGGATAAATATTCATGAGTGAAAGGCCACCCTCTCTTTCTCCAGTTTAGCTGTGGTTGAGCCATGTTTCCAACCAAAGTACAGATAATGCTAACCTTGACAGACTAATTGTTCTACTCTGAATAAAGCAATTTCATGGGTTCAGCATGGTTGCCGTATAATTCTTTTGCAAAGCAAAGATGGAGACATTCGTATGCCTCTGCCTCCTGTCACAATCATTTTAGTTTGGGCTCTGCTTCCTGTTGCCACCATTTTGGGTTGCATTCACCACCCCCTCTCAAAATTACAAAGGTGCCTGAAGGTTCAAAAAAGGTTGGGCAACCCTGGTCCAGTTCATAATCTTCTAAGAAACGTCACATACCATTCTGAGTGTCAAGTCCCTAAGTTCACTCAAATGAAGATGCTCTCCATATTTTTAGATAAGCATTTAATAGAAGGCTATACTAGGTGTTCATAACACTGGGTCAGTGTTGAAACTGACTTGGTTCAAAATGGCAAAGGTTGTATAGTTCAGTACAAGCAGTTAAAAGCATGCCTTATTTTGGGCACGCAGGCAGTTCAAACTTCATGGGTTCCAGTCATGTCTCACACTAACAATTACTACAAAGCTCAAGCAAAAGATAAGAACATTCTAAGGTAGGAGGCACAGCCTTGGGGTTGTGATTTCCCACTCACAGAAGACACAGCAATTTAGCTTTTGTTTCTCTAGCTACATTCTACACACACATTCAATCAGATACATATACCAGGCATAGGCAGTAAATAAGGGACTTGTCCAGAAATGTGAAGGCCCGGAAAAAAACCGGAAAAATTTGGGGGGAAACTGGTTTTTTTCTGTTTTTTTCCTGAAGCCTTTTTTGGTTTTTTTCTGAAAAATTGGAAAAATTGAAGAAAAGAAAAGAAATTGATTATGGAACGTTTTATTTTAACATGATGGATAAAATATTTTAAGACAAGGTGTTCAAATATTTTCCAAATCATTTCTAAAAAATATGTATGGTATCAGATTGTTCTAATCTTTGTGCACTGAGGACAAGCAAGTCCTAGGTCACTTCCCCCCCTTCAATTCTTTTTATGAGAATGAGTTTTTTTTATTTTTATTTAACACTGTGGAGAGGAAATATGAATAATTGTCACTTCTGGATTTTTAAAAATTGTTTTATGGAGGTTTTTTTGTCTGTTCCACATAAACTAGTAAGCAGTTCAGGAGATTGTTGCTCCATTTGTTACAATTACAAATAAATATTATTTAAAAAGTAAATTCTGTTTGTAATAATTGTTTGGATACAGTATGTTTTTAATATGCTAGTTGTGATAATTTCATGCCAAGTAAAATTGTCCATGGTCATATTTTATGTTCCTAAAGTAACAGAATGACTTTCAATCTGGAAAAGGAAAAAGAAGTGCTAATGTAGCATTTCCCTCCCCGCCCCCCCCGCCCCCAATTTTTCTGAATTTTTTTTCCAGAAAAGACTGGGACAAAACTGGATTTTTTTCCTGAGCTTCAAAATTTCTGGAAATTTTACATCTCTAGACTTGACACTGAGGGGCAAGCAAATCTATTGTTCATTCTTTGAAACATTTGTGTCTGTGTCTAGTTACTATTTACAAACTAGACATGCCAAGATTTAAGACCCCAGTGTATTATAACTGACAGTGATGAATCTCAAAAGTCTATATGTGAATCTTAAAAAATAACAGAACTGATCTTAGGCATTTTTTTTCCATCTGCAGACAAGATGGCATTCAAGAAGCATTTTCCATAGAAAAGGTAGAGCTGGACCCAAACACAGAATTACAGCATTAAAAAAATACCAATTGTGGTGTTAACCAATAAAAAATGTAAACAAGAGATTCTAACTTTGTTTAGATTTTTAAAAAATTCTTATTTAACCAAAGACCTAAAGTACATTTTGCTTATAATCTTGGGTACAGTTATACAAGTTGTCAAAATAATATTTGTACAGAGAAAAGTATATGATCCATTTCGCAGCTGATATTTTAGTAATAAGAAATCAAATGAATAGCACTATCATCTTTCTTCCTTGAAACTCCAAGCACAAATCAAACATTTCTCTAAATATCCATGAGGGGGCAACATGCACTAAATAGTCATCTTGCAGAGAACTGGCATCTGTTTGAGATCTTCTGTCAAAATGATGCAACAATTCATTGCAGTCTGCAGTCCGCCCCAAGTAATAGATGCATGCCCCTGAAGGACCACTTCAGGGTTTTGGAAAGCCCTGGGCAAAGAGTGCCCCCCTTTCCTACTATCATGCCCCCCATTCACACTTCCCTTCTTACCCTCTTGTCTGTTTACAAGCCCTGTCACCACACTTAATCATAACTGCCTACACTGTATGCAGACCCTTTCCCCAATGTCACCAGGCAGTGTGTACAGCAGGGAATACCTCCATTGTGGCTTTCAGGAGTGTGCCGGCACCGTACATTACCTGCACACCTGCACCAGTGGCATCGGGCAGCATGTGCAGCCAGCAGCGCAAGTGGTGAAGAACTCACAAGCAAATGAACAGGCAAGATTGCAGTAGGCCTTACCGCCAGTCCTGTCCTGAGGCACTGACAACAACTGGGAAGATGAGGGGCATGGTTATTGTCACTTCTCAGAGGCATGCAAAGTAAGCCCTGGGATTGCTTGCATTCATCTTTTTCGCATGTGCCTGGCCAAATACAAATTTCTTCCCCCTCCCACATTAACATCTTCAAAACAGAAATAGTGGGGGTTTGGTGCCGAGACAGCCAATGATGTGGCATAGTGGTTTGACCATATTCAGCTTTTTACTTGCCATAAAACTTACTGGATGACCTTACCAGTCATCCTCTCTCAGCCACACTTGTCTCATAGGGTTGTTGTAAAGATAAAATAAAAGAAAGGAGATTCATGAATGCCAACCCAAATTCCTTAGGGAAGGGCAGAATAAAAATGCACAAAAGAAAGAGAGAAAGGCAAAATGGCTGCTTACCTTAGTTCTAAAACACACTTGAAGTTTAAAAGGTCTGGGTATGCTTATCGACTGGATGGCAGATATTGTGAGAATCCTACATCTACTGCCCTCCCTGATAAATACTCCCCCCAATAAATAAAATATTAGAAGGGTTGCGTCACTTATGACATGATTATGACATGATTACATCATAGGGTTGCCAATCCCCAGGTGGATAAACCAGAAACCGCAGTGTAATGGTTAGTAACAAACAAGGAAAACCACTGCGTAATTACACGTTGCAAACATATGCTAAACAAATTTCTTTTATATTCCGTTACACATATATATATTTTCTCTCTCAAACCAAAGTTCTTCACAAATGAAAATGACTGCATTTCTCACGTATATTATTGTAAGGCGGTACTATAGTCCACTGTCAAAAAAACTTCTTGATTTGAAAAATTAGAGAACCATTCATGTGCTAACTGAGGAGAGAAGTTGTATCATATGAGCAATTGCCTAAGCATGGGTTCCAGAATGTAAAAATGGCGGCCAGTGAAAGGTGAACGATACACAGACTGAACCTAGGACCTGTGTAGCTGCTGCACCTGCCAGACTTCGGTCTGCTACCCAAAAGGAGAAGTTATTTTCACTGCAGGACTGTCTACGACTTTCAAATCAAGAAGTTTTGTGACAGAGGAATATAGTACCACCTTACAGTATACGTGAGAAATGACTTTATTTTGATTTGTGAAGAACTTTGGTTTGAGAGAAAAATATATATATACGCATAACGGAATATAAAAGAAATTTGTTTAGCATATGTTTGCAATGTGTAATTACACTGTGGTTTTCCTTGTTGGTTACTAATCCCCAGGTGGGGGCAGGGGATCCGCCAGTTTGGAGACCCTCCCCCTGCTTCAGGGTCATCAGAAAGCAGGGGGGGAGGGAAATGTCTGCAGACCAATTTCCATACGGTATAATGGAGAATTGATCTGCAGATATCTGGGGGGGGGGGCTGTTCTTTGAGAGAGAGGCACCAAATTTTCAGCATAGCATCCAGTGCTTCTCCCCAAAATATTCTCCCAGTTTCAAAATGATTGGACCAGGGAGTTCAATTCTATGAGGCCAAAAAGAAGGCGCCCCTTTCCTTCATTATTTCCAATGGAGGGCAGAAATTTAAAAGGTGTGCGGTCCCTTTAAATGTGATGGCCAGAACTCCCTTTGGAGTTCAGTCATGCTTGTCACACTCTTGCTCCTGTCTCCACCCCAAAGTCTCCTGGCTCCACCCCCAAACTCCCCAGATATTTCTAGAATTGGACTTACTTGGCAACCCTATTACTTCATGGTCTAATGTCAGCCTGCTTCAGCTTTGCAGCCTGTATCCTTGTGACAAGAAAAACACCCACACCAGCTTTACATGGTATGTATCTTTTCATTCTGTGTAAGGGAGAACAAACACCATGTGTTAACTCTCAACTTTTAAAAGATCACATGTGAACTATCCTACAGAACAGAACAACATTCTTCTCTTTGCAGGGGATTAAATTATGGTTTCCTGATTTTCATGCAGGTGTTTCCAGCACTTTGATTTCTATTGATTTCCTGGTTTTATGTAGCTTGGAGCTCCTACTTGTGTCCCACTTCCTCCCCATCAACAAACAATGGGTGAATGGGATACAAAAACTCTGCAGGAAGACTTTTAAAAAAAGATAATAGATGTGAACCAGGGAGAGGGAGGCAAGGAGACTGAGGTGCACAAATGGTGCAAGGGCCAAATAGAACGTCATCCCCCACCCCTTCACCAATTAAGGTAAATTGCTCTTTGCTGAGAAGTGTACTGGAAACCATCTGTTTTTATTCTGGTCAATTTTGGGGGGGGGGGGTTATAATAACCATTAATTACTTTGTCATGTGCAAGGCACCACTGTTTTTACTTTACATATTATTCAATGTTTCAAAAAGAGAGAGAGATGATTATTCACATCTGCTGAAGTACCTAACTGGATAGTCCAGAACTAATTTTCTTTTTGCTGGAAAAAAAAAAGTTTATCCATTAAGATTAAAAACAATACTCGGAAGAAATATGTCTCTTGTCAAGCAATTTACAAAGTTTATCTGGATCGGAATGGGGGAAATCTACACACTAAATGTTACAGGAGAATTAGGAAATAAAATGTCTTACTTGTACAACAAAAAGAAATGTCTAAGAGCTTAAGAAGACATTCCCACCATTAACAAATATATGTATTTTTGACATGCTTTTAAACAAATAATTAAAAATGCCATATATCAACTCGGAAGTATTCTTTTAATAGTTGGTACACGAACAGAAGCAAAAAATATCTGAGAAATTGCCATCAACCAACATAAAGTTCAAGCTATTTTAAGGATATTACTGTAGTGGGGACCAGATTCCCAATTATGGTCTGTCTGCCAACAAAAGAGGAACAGAGCCTAAGGACAGGAAGTGCAACTCCTTAGTTTCATAGTGTTTATTACAAGAAACATGAGACAAAATTGCTGGCAACTGATTTAAAGTGTTATAACAAAATGACCAGAATACAGGGCATTAGTATCAGATTCTTCCATTCTAGAAAGGCAGCCATGTTGGTCTGTGCCTGAGATCAGGCATTCACCAGATCTCATCTGGGCCACAACAGGAGGCAACAGCCCCCAGCTTTGGGCTGCCAACACTCCTATGGTTACCCTCACTGCATAGCACTGCCTGACCAGGAGACACATAGCTCCTCCACACCACCAAGCGGCCCCTTCAAGGAGTTCCCCGCAGCAGCTGTGCCTTGGCCAGACCATCTCGGCTACCAGGCAATTTTTTTTCATATTTCAAAACTTTATTTATTTTCTATATAAGAGCAACAATGCAGCGTAATCATATATGTTTTTTCCACACATTGGGCGTTTTCGCACTGACCTTAATCGGCAGCGACACCCCTCTTCACCACGCAGGATCTGCGCGGATTTCGCACCAATTGCCGCGGAGCACCCGGAAGAGCCGCAAAGTCCCGCGGCTTTTGCGGCGCAAATGGAAACCGCCAAAAACCAGTTTCCGTTTGCGCCGCAAAAGCCACGGGACTTTGCGGCTCTTCCGGGTGCTCCGTGGCAATTGGTGCGAAATCTGCGCAGATCCTGCGCGGTGAAGAGGGGCATCGCTGCCGATTAAGGTCAGTGCGAAAACGCCCATTGTATCGTTAGTGGATCTTCCAAGTATAACAATTCAAAAGTAGATTAAGTCATTATACACAGGATTATCAGGTAGTACATTATGCTCTAATAGGTATGTTATAACAGGATACCATATCTCAATTACTTTCTTTTCATATGTTGTGGGTGATAAATTGTGAGGAGAGTAGGAAAGCTTACAAAGAATAAAGTAATCCCAAATATTCCTCCTCCAACAATTTATTGAAGGTGATATAGAAGATTTCCAATTAAACACTATGAGAGTTTTTGCAATGGAAAGTAAGACTGAGGTCATTTCTCTCTTTCTTTGCTCAATTTCTAAGCATGACCAGGTTTTCTAGTAAAATATTTATTTTTCTGTATTTAAAATTCCTATGTTTATTTTTATTTTCCTATATTTATTTTTCTGTATTTAAAATTCCTATATTTAAAATTTGGTTTATGTGTTATATAATGGATTTCCAGTAGTTTTGAACATGGGAACATGACCACCATAAGTGAAAATATGCAGCAATATAACCACATTGCTTGGCACAATTTGGTGATTGTGATGCATTGAATCTATACGTTGAAGGACCTCGAGATTAATTTAAAAGATTGGAATCTAACTGCAAAAATGTTAGAGTTGATGCCCAGGGCTGACCAAATTTCCCTCCAGTCATCTTTTGTTAATTGTTTCCCTAAATTCCTAGACCAATATTTTTGATATATAGTTTCTTCCTCTTCCACAATTGCAAGCAAAATTTTGTATAATGAAGTGGTTAGTTTGGGGAGATGTTCTCTGTTCTTTATGTATAATTAATTCAAACGGGGTCATTTCTCTATCTATAGCTTGTTTTAAAGGTTTAGTTTCTAAAAAGTTGGAGCCAGAGTTGGAAATAGTGACACCAATGTACTTTTTGTTTTAATTTTTGTTCTAAAGTTGTTTTGTCCATGAGGGAAGCTTTATCCCAAAAATAATTAATGCACTTAAAACCAGCTTCTTTCCAAGTTTGGAAGTGTGAGTATTTCATACCAGGAATAAACCAGGTTTGGTTAGTATATTAAGATACTGGGGAGATCTGTGGAGCTAATTTGTCCCTTCTCTTCCTCCATATGCCTAACAAGTTCTCCAAAAAGTTATTTTGTTTATTTATCTCCTTTTTCATTTGGTCAAGTTTCCAGAGGATATCATAAAGCATATTAGGGTGCATTGGGTGTAATTCAATCGATACCCAATCTGGTGGCTCTTTCTCTGTAGCTGCTGTTATTAATGACCCAATATTAATTGCCTCATAATACATGCTCAGGTTAGGTAAATCTAAACCACCTCTTTGTAGAGGTCGAGACAACGTTTTGTAGCTAATCCTAGGTCTTTTTTGTGCCCATAAAAACTTTGTAAAAAGTTTCTGCCATGGTGAAAATGTCTTTGACAATTTTAATAGGCAAGGTACAAAACAAAAACAAAAAATTTAGCAAAATAAAAGACTTTAAAATACTTATTTTATTTGCCTAGGTCAAGGTTTTGGCATTGCTTTTGTTCAAGGTGATTTCTATTTCCTTCTGCAGTCTAATAAAACGAGCTTTAAAAAGGTCTGAAAAATTATTAGAAATGTGTATCCCTAAATACCTCCATGGTTTAGTTGGTAGGTAATAATAATAGTGATTTTTTATTAGGTCCAGTTTATGTTGAGAGATATTAATTGGATGTATAGTGGATTTTTGTTTGTTAGAGGACAGGCCTGAAATTATGCTAAAACTCCTAAATACTTGATGAAGATCTGGGTAGGGGATTAGTTAGATAAAGTATCACATCACCTGCATGCAGCGCTAGTTTATGGAGTTTTTTCCCTATGCTGATTCCACCTATCTGTTTATTCTCTCTAATTAAAATTGCTAAAGGTTCTAGAGCAGGGGTGTCGAACATGAGGGGCCGAATAAGGCCCCCGGAGGACTCCTATCAGGCCCCTGAGCAATTGGCTGTCATCTGCTTCCTTCTTCCTCTCTCTTGCTTCCTTCTACATAATAGCTTGCTTTACAAGGCTTGTTCAATTGCACAGGAGCTACAGAGCAAAACCTCTATTTTCTCCATTGGCTGAGGCTCCTCCCTTGGGGAGGAAGAGGGGAGGAATAGCTTGCTTTGCCAGGCTCTCTCAATTGCACAGCAGAGCTACTGAGCCAAGCCTCTCTTCCTTCTATTGGCTGAGGCTCCCCCCAGTCCCCTGGGAAAGGAAGGAAAGAGCCTCCTTTGTCCAGTTCCATGGATCCCATGGGAGAAATACAGAGAAAGCATCTTCAAAACCAGTGAGTGCTAATGTTTTAAGTTTTTTAAAATATATATTTGTGTTTGTCTGTGTTCTTTATAAAATGTATATCTCTGCTACCTAATCTTAAATAGGTACACACATGGCCCGGCCTAGCATGGCTTGGCTCAACCCAACATGACCCAGTCCAACAAGGTCTCATTTATGTCAGATTCAGCCCTCACAACAAATGAGTTCGACACCCCTGCCATAATAAATAAAAGTGGGGAGGGGGGCATCCTTGTCTAGAACCTCTTTGTAAGAAAAAGGGATCCAAAGTTGTATAATTAACCCTGTGGCCCTGTTTAGACGCACAGTATGTTGCTGCTGTTTCCTTCCGGATTTAAAGGGCTGATCAGATAGCAACATCTGCCTCCCGGTATTAACTCATGGTAGCCCCCCGCAGTCCTTCTCAGAACCGGATTTTTTTGTTACCTGCTCCTTTGTAGAGTTTTTTTGAGTTCTCCGGTTTCACCACATAGTTTTCTCCATCTGGATAGTTTTGCTGCGATATTAACCAACTTCCGGATGTCTGAAAGCTGTCCCACAGCAAAAAGAGTCTCAGACATCCGGTTTACAGTCACCATTTTTTTTACTACTTAGCAATATGCTCATAACCGCATAACCACATAATGTTTTCACCCATGTGCATGTGAATTGGAAATTCAGGGACCAAAATGCAGTACACAACACCAGTAAACTGTCCTTGGCTCACATCCTGTGAACTAGGAAGACGTGACTGTGACCAAATTTCTAGGGTTGCCAATCCCCAGGTGGGGGCAGGGGATCCCCCGGTTTGGAGGCCCTCCCCCTGCTTCAGGATTGTCAGAAAGCAAATTCCAAAGGTATGAGGCCGTGGTGGAAAAGGCCCGTGCGCGGGTAGTCTGAAGTTTAACTTCTTTTGGCCCAGGGATGGTCAATCTGTTTTTCCTTACTGACCTCAGTGCTCTCTGGGGCTCGTACAGGGAGAGACGGTCACCCCCCCCCTTTTAAGCAATGTGAGCTTAAAAGGCTGGCCTCCCTAAAAAAGCAGTGTGCCAACCAAAGCTGGTTATACAAGCCTGAGCAAACATGGGTGGAGGACTCACATGTCCAGGCAGAGATTTTTTTTTACCATCACCTGAAAGCTACTACAGTTGGGGCACCCAAACGCATGCCACAGAACCCATCTGAACAGATCAACCGTTGGCTGGGGAAAAGCCCAGCTATCAAGCCTTGTTTTGCATACATGGCAACACGCTCCAATATTTATCTCTCTGCAAAAAGAAAAATCTGTCACCTAATTTGACTGCCATTTGCAAAAAAAACAAACAAGCCCGACGCCCCCACAAGCGTTTGCAGCCCACAGACCTTCGCCTACTCATCCTTCCAGGAATGAAAGTGGGCGGGGCTTCCTGACTCCGCGAGCGCGCACGAGCGAGCGGAGCCCTTCTTTGCCGAGGGGCATGCCGGGTCTGGTAGTCTTTTGAGCCTCCTGCCTGCTGCGCTACCGAGCGCAAGGACTACGAGTCCCAGAAGGTGCCGCGGTGGTTAGCTTGAGCTGCTTTTTCCTCGGCGCCTGGGTTTTAATCACACGTGGGAATGGTGAAGCTGGAAGGGGCTGGAGGGAGTGAGACGCAATTCCTGGCAGGGCGCGCGTCTAACTTGTTCGCTTGGGCTTTTTTGCAGTCTGGTGGGGAAAAGAAACTGGTGAGTTTTAGGCACTTACAGGGGAAAGTCCCCATTGATCCGAGGGTGCCCGACCAACAAACGGTTCTATAGAACCGATAGCGCATTAGGTAACGGTTCCATAGAACTGGTGCGAACCTGCTGAATCCCACCACTGACGGTCCCTCAGGTAGGTCGGTCCTTGGCCTTAAGTAACTGCAGGAAAATAGCTGCAATTCTAGTACAGAATAGGAGTTCAATTATGCTTGTCACAGCCTTGATCTTGGCTCCACCCCTAATGCCTCCTGTCTCCACCCCCAATGTCTCCTGGCTCCACCCCCAAAGTCCCCAGATATTTCTTGAATTGGACTTGGCAACCCTACAGATTTCTCCAGAAGCAGGCCCCTCAGGTTTGAAAGTAAGCATGCATAGAATTGCAGAGAACTATGCCAACTTTTTTTAAGAGAGTGGGGAGAGCTCACAGGAATGCTGCTTACAAGAACACAAGGGAAGTTGTTAATTCATTCATTGACACACAAGAGTAAATGGAAATATCATCTCAAATGACATGGCTAGACTAAGACATAGGCTGATAAGCAGCTTAGGCTGCTCACTGTGGAGAAATGTATCCGCTCTGGAGCCCCCAAGAGAAGCTTAATAGAACTTGAAGAATTCAATATTTCACTGAGCAGTAAAGTGTATTAACAGGGCTTACAGTGTCTGGAATAAAAAGCTGCTCTGCCTTTAAGCATCATTTCATGAGAGAGGTCTCTATTGCAAGGGCTGAGGCAAGAGAGATCCCCAGTGTCTCAGAGTGCCTTCGTGCTCAACACTTGAAATACCAGATCTTTGGTTACGTCAATACACTGGTATTTCCCATGACAACTGGAAGGCTGTTCTTTCTCCCACCATTATTTTAAACAAATGCTTTCTTGGCACATTAATGTAATCATTTATAGACATTATTACCATCTTAAACCCTTAAGTAACTGCAGGAAAATTCTAGTACAGAATAGAAATCTTTTTTTAAAAAATAAAAAACATGAAACATGAGTTAAAGGACAGTCTGCAGAAAGACCTTCTGGGGAGGGGGTTTCAGTGATGGACAGTCTGTGCCAGGCAGATTCACACTGATCCTACTGAGAGACAGTCCAATTGCTACAACTTTCACTACATTTTTTACTAAGTAAAAGATGACTGGGAGCAAGGAGTATGTTGGTGGGGGGAGGGAGTGCTCCTAAAATTACGCATGGAAAAAAAAGTAATAGGTACTACTTTTTCTCCCTTTACTCAAATATCAAATGATTATGATGGGTTCAGAACAAACAAAATAATACTTCTTGACATACGAACTTGTGGTACTGACTCAGTGCTATAGGGCAGAGTCAGTCAATCAATCTTTTTGATGGCCCACAAGTCATTCAGAAATAGGAAAAAACCCAGGAAGGACCTTTATTGGACTGTATCAATAGCAGCAGCTTCTAACTCTCAGATAGGGCCATAGCCAGGATTTCATGTTTGGTGGGGCCCACAGCAGGATTTGTTATTTTGGGGGGCCGGGGGGGGGGGCACCTGGTTTGGTAGTCTGGGCTCTCAGCACTGTAAGCTGGCTTGAGTTCCACAAGCCAACCCTGCCCCCCTTTGCTCTGCATCTATTAGTAATCCCTGGATTAGTGATCTATTAGTGATCCTCGGGCCGAGGGAGGCAAGATTTAAATCCACCAGAGAGAGGGCCTTCTCGATTACTGTCCCCTATTGGTGGAACCAGTTGCCAGAGGAAAGAGGGAAAAGCAAAAAGACCAGCAGCAATGCTACTGCTTGTTCAGAGTGGTGGTGAGCAAAGGGTCCTCTAATGGAGGGGCCATACAGTTGGAAGGGGGGTGTTGAAAGGATGAGCCTGACCCTCCCGAGCCCCACTGTACCTACGGGCCTGTCTCAAGGGCACTGACCCTGCAAACAATATTAATACCAGAGGTTTTGGGTAGCGGGTTGCTAGGTATTATCTGCAGAGAAAGAACATGAGGCAATGGGACCACTTTAACAGTAGAGGACTAGCTGGAGCAGCATCAAGAAGCACTTGTACAAATATTGGTGTTAAAGTTCATCACCAAGTTGAAGTTCTCACAAGATTGCACTCGCCAAGGAAAATATGAGGACTTATTGCACAATTGATTTCCCCCCTCACAGAGCCAAGAAATATATCTGACCTTATTAGGTATTTTTATAGCCATTCACTTGCCTTGGCACGTTTTGCCCAAATTATAATGCGTTTAAGATCTTGATCTTTGTAGGAAATTTTAAATACGTCAATGTATTGATTTTGCTCTTGGGTTCCAACTGGAATCTAAAGAAGGTGATTAAAGTCCCTAGTAATGAAATTTCATTCCGTTCTAAGGGATATTGCATCGACTGTGGTATCAAAAAAGATAGAAAGCAGAAAATGCAATGCTTTGGGGTCTGAACTGGCTTTCTGAATGCCTAAATATGCTTTCTAATCCCAAGTGAGGTAAAGCAGACGTCTGTATTTATATTACACTTAAGATTACTCTCTTTTAAAAAATCCTAACGACAGTGTTTGTGCTCTTAAACCATAACACATGAAGCTATAGGTAAACAATATAACCAAGGGAGCTGAGTTCTCAGTTCACAGGACACTTGATGTATCCAAATTCAACATTTGGCTTAGAAATAAATATCACTTTAGCTAGAAAGAATGTTAAACTTTCCCCGTATCTTATTACTTCATCTCATCTGAACTTCTTAGCAAGATTCACATGTACTTTATCTTACCGCCCCATCACAGCAATGCATCTATCCATCAGCTTCCTTAATAGGATATTCATCACCATGGCATCAGAGTTCAAATGCCACAAAAAAAAATAAGTATTTAATGTGCTTTGCAAGGGAAAGCAACAGAATCTGTAATATATTAACATTCTTTCATGTGGATTCTTATGCTTACGACAGTGCTGGGAGGTGGCTTGCATTTTATTCAAAAGTGGTAACTCAAAAATCATGCTAATATGGGTGGAAAGAGCAGAGGAGCTTGATGTGCTCCTCAGATCACAGGGCAAATAGGAGGGAAAGGGGCATTTGTCTCTCCAAAACAGCTTTTTGCATTCAGAAGAGAATCCTCAAAGTCATCAGCCACACTAGGAACCTTTAAGATCAGCTCATATGGTCTTCAAAATCAAGTGGTCAATTTTTCCTCAACTATTGTTTTACACTGTAAGTTAGGGAACTGAATATTTTTATAAGTTCATGAGTAAACCTCTTGGCACATGAAAACTGGGATGTCAGGAATAAAGGTTCAAGTTAGCCTTTTAAGGCAGTTTACAAATATGATCAATAGAATGGAATGGAACTAAAGTCACATACTCTACTTTGGGAAATCCCTGGAAATTTAGGGGTGGTGCCTGGGGATGGTGGAGTATGAGAAAGGTACCATTTCTTCCAGGGGAACTGTGGTCTGGAGATCAGCTGTAATTCTCAGAGAACATAAGGTGCCATCTGGAGTTTGGCAATCCTAAATGATAGATGACATTTTGAACAGCTTAAGAACATATCCACAGATCATTGAAAACAACACAACAGCAAAAAATTAGATAGGAATCCAGCAGAACCAGTGTTTTCAGCAACAGAACATCACAGAATTTAAGGCCAGGCTGGAATCTGTCTAGAAGGTATTACAAGAATCTTTGCAATTCACAGACATCCTGTGGCAGATGTGAAGGGGTTCCCCAGCAATAGAGTTGCCAGGTCCAACTCAAGAAACATCTGGGGACTTTGGGGGTGGAGCCAGGAGCAAGGTTGTGACAAGCATGATTGAATTCCAAAGGGAGTTCTGGCCATCACATTTAAAGGGACTGTGCTTCTTTTAAATGCCTTCTCTCCATTTGGAAATAATGAAGGATGGGGGCACCTTCTTTTAGGGCTCATAGAATTGGACCCCCAGTCCAATCTTTTGACACTTGGTGGGGCGGTATTTTGACGAGAGGCACCAGATGCTATGCTGCAAGTTTGGTGCCTCTACCTCAAAAAACACACGCCCCCCCCCAGCACCAGATATTCATGGATCAATTCTCCATTATACTCTAAGGGAACCAGTCTCCATAGAGTATAATGGAGTACCAAGCAGACTTTCTGATAACCCTGAAGCAGGGGGAGGTCCTCTAAACCGGGGGATCCCCTGCCCCCAACTGGGGATTCATAAAGGGAGAGAGGTCACTTGTAGGATAAAGACAGCACAACCGAAGTTATAGTGACCAAATAACTAAGAATATATTGAAACAAAATCATACAAATATGTATTTAGTCTTCTATTAAACATAGTTGTATGATTTTGTCTCAATACATTCTTAGTTATTCAGTCACTATAACTCCAGTTGTGCTGTCTTTACCCAACTGGGGATTGGTAACCCTAACTATTTACTGAAGGCTCCTGGAAGACAGAAGATTTGAAAATAACTTGTTCAATAGAGATTTTTAAAAAATGACTAACCCATAACCATGTGTTGGATTCAAAGATTTTTCCCTGCCCATCACAAATTAATTTTAGATTCAGCATCAATATACTCAGGAGAACTTGGGCCTCAATGACAGAGCACATGACTAGAAGAGCAGCCCTAAGAATCATTTTCCGAAGAGAAACAACTACTTAAATAGACCTGAGGAGGATTCTGAGTAGAACTGCTTAGGATGGCATTGCAAAAGCTAAAGACTAGCAACTATATTCCCAGTCCCAAGATACTAACTAAGTTATGATTTTTGGTGTTTTTATTTATCCGTCCTCCTATGATATTGTAAGGTATTTATTTACACACTATGTACATTAATCCAAATAATTTAAAAATCCCTAGGTTTCAGGCATTTTGCTAGGTGAAGCCAACAAGTGAATTAGCTATAATCAAAATAACACTGGTGTAGTCCAGATCACATTACACAGCTGTTAACAGTGCACTCCTAAACCCTACTACATCCAGTGAAACCAACAGAATGGCCCTGCAAATCCTACTGATTCCCTGCATAAGGCTGAAAACCAGTGCATGTATCCTTGGGGGTAAGCTCCACAGAACAAAGCCAAACTTTCAAGAAAACAATATGTAGGATAGACTGCAGTTCTCTCCCACAGAAAGCAGGGAAGTTTGAGATGCCTAACCACTGCTGATCCAGGCTGCTAGTTCATAGCTGTGGTGTATTATCAGTACCATGTGGAACAATGTTCTGAAACTGCTCCATCTTTGTTGGTTGCCAGTTTTTTTTCCCAAGCCAAAATCAAAGAGTGAGTTTTTGACTTTTAAAACACAATATAACTGGGGGCTAGGACAGGCTGAACATCCTCAGACTAATATCAGAACTCACCTCCATGTCCTTTCCATTATCTGACAGATGACAGGTGGACATGAAAGTTTGAGCCATTTGCTTGCAGCACCTCAGCTATGGAACCCCTTCCCAAAAGAGGCCTGACTGGTCCCGGAACTGTTTGACGTTCATGCATAGTGAATCCTGCCTATTCCAGAGGATTTTGGAGGTAATCTAAGCTACCTACTAATTTACTAGTGCTGGTATGCTTGTGTTGCTGTGCATTGCAAATAAATCTGGCAGAATGTTTTATGGCTTAAAGCAGTAACAAAAAACATGGAACATATAATCCCCAGATAGAGATACCAGTAGTGAACTGTAATGCTTTAGGTTGCTGCCAGGTGGTGGGAGGGGACTATAGCCTTGAGTGGTCCCCAATGTCCATACCCATTGTATTGGCTTCTACCAATCAGTGACAGCTTCTTTGAAGTGTAGGGCAGGTTTGGGATGCAGAGAACAGAAATGAGCAGGGAGGGAGAGAAAGACCAGAGCATTGATCTCCAGCAAGGTGTCCATAGGCAATGTGTTTCTTGGGGCCGATTTGCTCTTACTCCAAATGTTTCTCCTCATCAAAACAAAGAACACACCCTATATTTCCTCCATCTCACTTGAATGTGAGGGAACCTGGGAGACATCACCTTTATACATCTAGAACCAGGGAGACATCACCTTTGTGGATGTAGGTAGCACCTATTCAGAAATAGCAGCCTTGGGTTGGAACCTCTTAACATTTTGTGGAACCTTGCAATGTGTATGTCTCTTGTTTAGGCTTTGTACTGGGTTCTGAGAAATTTTATATGTGCCTCACATATCATATCAATCCTAAGTGCTTTCCAGTAACAGGCAGGGAAGTCAAAACAATCCTGGAAAAAAGACATAGTAGTACCCCGTTTCCCCGAAAATAAGACCTACCCAAAAAATAAGCCCTAGCAGGATTTCTATGCATTTATTAAATATAAGCCCTACCCCGATAATAAGACCTAGTGATGGGCGTGGCTATGCAGCGTATCTGCATAGCCATGCCATGCATTTTCGGCGCGGAGAGGTAAGGAAGACTGGAATACCTTTTATCTGCTACAACTCCTTTCTCCGAGCCGTTCGCACTTGCGTGGGTGTGCGAGTGGCAACCACATCACTCCTTTCGCCTAGCCGTTCGTGCATGCGCAGGTGCGTGTGTGGTAACCGCGGTCGCAGGCATCCTAGGGGAAAGGAGTTCATGCATCACTAGCACCAGCCCCACTGTATTTGAATAAATGTAGATTGTTGTATTATACTTAATAAAACTAAGATATCCCCTGAAAATAAGCCCTAGTGTGTCTTCTTGAGAAAAAATAAATATAAGGCAGTGTCTTATTTTCGGGGAAACAAGGTAGCTATCCAGCTTCCTCCCCCATGGAGCCAAGGCAGGAAGAACTCCTGGTCAGCTGGGGGAGGGTCACTATCCTCATCCTACACAGCTACAGAGATAGCATTAAAATTTCCTATATAAAATGCTAATGGCATTTTTTTAATCAATATGTTGCAGCTGTAAGGGTTGACAATATTGATGCTTGGAACTAGTTATTAATATGCCCACTTATGCAAAGACAAATTTACTTTGTTGCTTGGTAGAGTGTCATAAATCAGAATCTGGATTTTAAAATAGTTTTATCAGTTCTAGTTAAAAAGTAACCTGATGGCAAAGTTTCACTTGACCCCACCCTTTCCAAAAAAAGAATTGAAGTTAAAAGTTTCACTTCTTACACCAATGTTGCCTAAACAGGAAGTCTATAAATTGATCAACACCTCAACTGGATCCCAAATTTTGACATCTCTTGCTTGCACTTAATTCTGTGAATGCTTTTGTGATGGACTGCACTTTATAAGATGCTTAGAAGTGCTATATTAACAGCTAAAGGACCATGAAGAGTTAATTCTTCACAGAAACAGAAAGCCTTGAGTGACAGGCTGGCAATCTGCTCGGTTAGCATCAGCTGAGAACAAAAAAAAGTCTTGTGAGAGCCATAAAGTAAGATTCCTGCCTTAACTGAGAATAGAAGTGTACTGAGACTGTTTGAGTTTAGCCCTGACAGTAAAAGGGTTTAGTGCTGATGGACTCAGATTTCAGCCTTGACTGAACACAGTCTAAATTCAGTGTTAGGTGAGAGCACTTTGAACACAGGCAGAGACAGGCTGGTAGCTATGGTGGGGCCTCCTGGGTCCTGCCCACCTCCTTCTCACCCAGTGACGCCCCTTGGATTCCCATTTTTAAATTCTGTTTCTCTTGCTTGTCAACATCGCAAGCTTCATGCTGCCATCACCCTCTCTCACTGCCAGCTGGCCCATCATGCTCAGGTAGGCACGTCTGTCTGTTGCCCGAGACAGACAGGGATCGTCATGCCTTCCTGCTGCCACCAGACATGGCTGAATCTACACTCCCCTGGTGCCGGTAGGCAAGCAAGGTGCTCTTTCTCACCTGATGCTGTCACCCTGCTGCATCTCTCAACCCTTCCCCGGCCCTGCCATAAGACAAGCTTTTTGCCTGGAGTTGGACATGGGCAGTGGAGGCACCGCCTAACAGGAGCTGCAGGAGTCCTGCGGAGGATGAGAAAGGGTGCCCCCAACTTTTAAAAATGCCCCCCAACTCTAAAAATCCTGGCTATATCCCTGGACAGAGAACTGGGGAAAAGTTTTGCAATAAGGTTTGGGTAGTAGAGAAGACTCCATTCAAGTCCAAAGAAAAGTAATAGATCTTCTGGGAGAGAAGACAGTCAAACAGGGAGAGTTATCTCTGAGGAATATGGAGATCCCTGGTCTGGTGTAATTAAAAACTGCCTGTAGAGACCTTAAAAGTCAGTCAATAATTCAAGAAGAGTACTGGTGTTAGATTTTAGCCTAACCCAGTCATTCTAAATGTAGGCCAACATATAAAATTGGGTTCCAGTTCCCTGGCTGGTAAGCAGAATGACTTGAGGCAATGGGAGGAACAGCATGTGCTGAGAGGAGGCTGAATGGATGGCAAATTTAGGTTTACCTCTGTATTCTGCGAAGTGGCCACAAAATAAGCACATTGCTCAGTAATGCTATGTATTTATAAATGCTGAAGAATAGATTCATTTTAAGCCATGAAAGATTTCATGCTGGGGAGGTAGTGTGGAGTTATTTTGCAGTGGCTTTTGAAAAGTAGAATAAGTTTCAGTGCAACTTTTGTGTCATGTCATGCCAGTAGTTCTGAATCTCTTGGGAGTAATGTTCTATTGAATAAGGGACTGAGCAGAAATCAGTAGGGTTCGGTTGAAAACTGGAGGACAGTTCTATAATGTATTCATGTGGCCACGGCTGGTGCTTGGTAAGCGAGGTAGGCAGGTGATTAGGGTGCCACTTCACCAGGCACCCCTCCTTACACTGCTCTTGGCTTCCTGGGAGCCAGGAATCTGAGAGTGGGGGGGGACAGCACATCAGCATGTTCTCTCCTCCAAGCCCAGTTGTCCATGGACAGAGCTTGCACCACAGAAAACAGGGATCCCCAGCTTTGTGGCAGCACCACAAAGCCAAAACATGGTTTTGAAGCACAGATCCTTCTTGAACTTAAAGGTTTTTGCGTTGGGTCAAACAAAACTCAACATTAAACCACATGTAATGCCCATGGTCACAGCTTGCTGTACAACCAGCACACATCCACAATTTTCTTGTTCACCACGTTCATTACCCATCCAGATGCCACATCTATGGCCAGGTTTTGCAAAATACAAATTGGATTTCAAGCACTTTGTGCACTGTCATAGTGTGCAGACATACTTTGGAACCATGAATCTTAATGGATCCTTTGACTTTTCATCTTTGAATCCTTAGGCTCATCAAGTGTGGTCCCCCTGAAGTCTCCTTCACATCACACAGCATGTCCATGACCACAGAAGGAACCACAAAAGCCTCAGAACACTGCCAAGGTGCAAACACTGTTTCAAATACTTTGAGGCTTGTGCATTATGATATCACACCAATGTCCACAGAATGACCAAACAAAAAAAAATATCTGAAATGGTTCTGCCTTACCATGAACACCTCAGTAACATGAGAAATCAAATTCATGTCCACACCTTTCACTGCAAATAATTGCAATTTGAACTTTCTGATGCCACCAAGTTGCAAAACTATCCAAGGAGAGATTGTAATGGTCTTATCTTTGATATCACACCAATGTCCACAGAATGAACAAACAAAAAAATTATCTGAAATGCTTCTACCTTACCATGAACACCTCAGTAACATGAGAAATCAAATTCATGTCCACACCTTTCACTGCAAATAATTGCAATTTGAACTTTCTGATGCCACCAAGTTGCAAAACTATCCAAGGAGAGATTGTAATGGTCTTATCTTTGACTGCAAAATATCTTGCTCATGAGACAGATACCATCAAATTAATAATGAAAAGCTATCATCTCTCTTACATTAATTCAGCTGTAAATGGTTTAAGGGGGACAGTTTGTTGTTTAGGGGTGGGTTTGTCTTGTACTCGTGAATATAAGTGCAATCACAACTGTTTATGGTCAACAGATTTTGTTACTGCAAACTTCTAAAGCAGATGTCTCCAAACTAGTGATGCCTGTAGGTGCAATGGTGCCCATCAGCACCTTTCCTAGTAACAGTGGGGTGTTTTTTTGGAAAGTGGGCAGGATCAGGTGGCAAACTGTGCCCATCTTGGCTTCTGATTGGTTGTTGTACGTATGATTGGCTGTGTGGATTTTGGTAGATGTTGCTTTGGCAGCAGCTGCCTCCAACAGTACAAGAATATTCTCTGTGTGACTGAAGGTAAAATGCGACATCTATTTTCTTTCTGGCTTTGCCCCTGCAGCAGTTGTTTTGTGACAGCCATTTTGTGGTTGCAGCCACCATGCTGTATCATGATTCCAAAGGTGCAGACAGGCTTAGAGAAGTCATACACCCTCGTTCAACATGCTGTAATCTTGGCTCGCCAGGTCATTTCCAGTATTCAATACAAGGTCAATAATGTGCTGATAACATCATTTTCTAATAATTAATGTTATGATGGCCACCAAAGTATGAAGCATCCCCCCAAAAAGATTAGACAACTCTCTGGGATAAGTTGTTCTAAAAGAACGAATGAAAAATGTGAATTCAGCATATAACCCTGTTTATTATGCTTTCAGGTCTCCATATGATTATGTGAACAGAAACTTGAGAAGGCTGTGCGATGCCGGTAGCACGTAACAAGACAACCAAAGCAAAAATAAGAGTTGTGCGTGTTTGATCTTTTGGAGTGTTACGAAAATGTTCAAACTTTAGTTTTCTGATATCCATCACAAGCTCTGATTGTCTCAGCTCTCTCCTCCCCCAAGTGTACTGTTCTAGTTCAACCCATTCGTTCTTAGTATTAACACAACTGTATATAAAGGTGTCAAGGGTTAAAGCTAAGCTTTAATACTGTGTCTTTGTTTGTATCCTTTCAGCGTGAAGGATCAAAACTGTCACCAAGGAAGCACCATCAATTAGGTGGTCTCTTCGGATTGTGAAAAGAATCCGCAAATTAAATTATTGATGGGTGTGAAAGACCATCTAATCCATAATCTAATTTCACATAGTGGCCATACAACTACACTGTGTGGCCAACAAATGCAGTAGAGACACGAAGTTCTGTATCTGGTGCTGCCTCTTGGCACTGGGTATCACAGGTTTCTTGGCTCGGTATATGAAAGTGCCCTTCATTTAAATTGGCTAATAGCCACTGATAGACCTCAACTATGGCCGTTTTCCCACTGAGCTTACCTCGGAGCGACGTCCCTCTTCACCGTGCAGCGTCTGCGCGGATTTCCCACCAACTGCTCCGAGGCTGCTCCGAGGAACCAGGAAGTTCCCGACCTTTTGTGTCGCAAATGGAAACCGCTAAAAACCAGTTTACGTTAGCGACACAAAAGCCGCGACTCTACTTGGTTACTCGGAGCAGTTGGTGGGAAATCCGCGCAGACGCTGCACGGTGAAGAGGGCCGTCGCTCCGAGGTAAGCTCAGTGGGAAAACGGCCTATGGCTCCTTTTGAAGTCTTCTTCGCCCATGGATATCAGTCAATCCTCAGGTGGTGAATTCCATGGTTATGTCAGTCATGGAGTAAATTGGTGCTTGCTTTAGCTGGCTGCCCCTGAGTGCAGTATTATGGCAGGTGGAGGAACAGTTATCTCTATGCACGTTCTGCACTCCATGCATAACTTTAAAGCCTCAATCATCTGCCCCCGCTTAGTTAATTTTTTCATAGACTGAAAATTTTCAAGACTCTTCAGCCAGTTTGCTGTAGTGGTTGAGTATGCAGACTCGTATCTGGGAGAACGGGGTTTGATTCCCCATTTCTCCACTTGCAGTGTTGGAATGGCCTTGGGTCAGCCATAACTCTCGCATAGGTTGTCCTTGAAAGGGCAACTGCTGTGAAAGCTCTCTCAGCCCCACCCACCTCACAGGGTATCTTTTGTGGGGGAGGAAGGTAAAGGAGATTGTGAGCCACCCTGAGACTCGGATTCAGAGAGAAGTGTGGGGTACAAATCTACGGTCTTCTTTTTCTTCTTCTCAGCTGAAAAGTGCCACAACCTCTTAATCATTTTGTTTGCCAACTTCTAGATGTACGGTCAACAGATTTGATTTGGCTAATATGACTTGCAAGGAATGTGTCTGCTTTCTCCATCATTGTGCATCCCTCCCTAAACTGCATGTTCTAATCCCCAATTTACGTATGATTGTGCCAGATTGCTGGCAGCTGCCAGGAGAATTCATGAAAATTTTGTAAAGGAGGGACTTAGAAGTTGACCGTTTTTATCCTTTTTGTATATTTTAAATTTTTGTAAAGCTCCCTTTTTTTCGAATACTTTTATTCTACTGTAACAACCATGTCTAAATGTTTGAGTACTTTGTACATCGGACTTGAATGGATTGGCTTCTTAAATTGTTTTTGTTGGTTATGTACCATAACAATGAATAATCTGAATCTGTTCCAAACAGGACCATGCTACACAACTTTACAAGGGCATAACAACTGTGACCATTTTGTTTTCATTTTCCGTCCCAATGATCTCCAGCATGAATTCAGCTTTGTTCACGGAAGCTTCACACTGAGCTGATACCTTGTCAAGGTACCACTGCACAACCAGCCTGTTTTCACCATCCTGGCATAATTTGCATATGTGGCAACTACACAGCTCACCACTAATCCCTGCTTACAAGTGAATAAGTGAAATAATAGTGGTTCTAAGCCTTGCATGGGCCCCACCATTCACTATCTTCCAATGAGATAAATGCTAATTTGTTCTAGCTCCCTACTTGCTGTTGCTTGACCAATCTGTGATCCATCTGAGAGCCCAATATTTCATCCCATGACTCATAGGGTTACTCAGTAGCCTGGTGAGATTCCTAGCCAAAAACCCCTCTGGAAGTCCAGGCACATAATGCCTACCAGCTCACCTTCATGCACGTGCCTGTTGACATTCTCAAGGAACTCCAAAGTATTGCTGGACAGGACTTCCTTTTGCAGTGAAGCCATGGAATGCACATGTCACAGTTTGAGTCCAGTGACATCTTTGAGTGTGTATGCACATGAAAGATTATACCCGGAATCAAACCTTGAAAGACTCAGAAGTGCCACTGGACGTAAACTTTTTCTCTACTGCTTCAGACAAATATGGCTCCCCCATTGGAATATATGATACAGAGACCATTCCTTCTGAGGAAAGGCTGAGCATTTGGGAATGTTCAGTCTGGATAAGAGAAGGTTGAGGGGGGACATGATTGCTCTCTCTTTATTTCAAAGGCTATCACTTAGAGGAGGGCATGGAGCTGTTCCTGTTGACAGAAGAGGAGCAGACTTACAATCAGGGTTTAATATAAGGTTGTCAAGGTACTGGACAGACATTGGGACAAACTTTTTACCAATAACAGTTGTCCAATAGTGGAGTCAGCAACTGAGGGAGGTGGTGAGCTCCCCCGTCATTGGCAGTCTTTAAGCAGCAGCCAGAAAAACACTTGTTGGGGATGCTCTAGGCTGATCCTGCATTGAGTGAGTGTGTGTGTGTGGGGGGGGGGGGGGGTTTGGACCAGATGGAGTCTATGGTCCCTTCCAACTCTGTGGTTCTATGATTCTACGTTAGGATGCTGCTGCAAAATCAAGTGACAGTAATGTGGTGCTTCAGAAGATTAAGAAATTTATATTTTACTGTAAAACTTCAGCAACCAGCAAACTTCTGGGCCTCTCACTAGGACTGTGTGTGTGAAGTTCCATCAAGTTGTTTCCAACAGCTGACAACCCTATGAATTGATGTCCCTCAAATTGCATGCAAAGAGCCCCGTGGCTCAGAGTGTTAAAGCTGCAGTACTGCAGTCCTAAGCTCTGCTCAAGACCTGAGTTTGATCCCCGGCGGAAGCTGGGTTTTCAGGTAGCCGGCTCGAGATTGACTCAGCCTTCCATCCTTCCAAGGTCGGTAAAATGAGTACTCAGCTTGGTGGGGGGGAAGTGTCGATGACTGGGGAAGGCAATGGCAAACCACCCCGTAAAAAGTCTGCCATGAAAACATTGTGAAACATCACTCCAGAGTCGGAAACGACTGGTGCTTGCACAGGGGACCTTTCCTTTCCTAACATGCATACTTGGGTCTTGCAAACTGAAGGCTGTGTCCTCCTCAACTGCTTCAGTACAACTCATGTTGGGTCTTTCTCTTCTCCCACTGCCACCAGCATTTCCTAGCAATGTCATAGACCAGTTTCACAGTAGACCTTTAACCCTGGTTTAGCCCTGTCCCCAAACTGACATTCTACACTAGAATCAGAAAAACCAATTCTTCAATTTATTATTTTAGTATAGAATGTCACCTTAGGGACAGGGCTAAACCGGGAATAAAGGTCTACTGTGAAACTGGTCATGTTTTCCAAGACTCCTGTTTTCTCATAAGAGGATCCATGAGGATCCGTGCTTCAAAACCATGTTTTGGAGCCATGGTGCCACCACAAAGCTGTGGATCCATGATATTTGTGGTGCAAGCTCTTTCCATGGATATGACATGAGATTGTATGGTGTGCTTAGGATGGCGCAAAGCAAAAATCATAAGGATCCATGAAGATCCGTGCTTCATAACCATGTTTTTGCTCCATGATGCTGCCATGAAGCCATGGAGCGGTGATTTCTGTGGTGAAAACTCTGCCCTTGGACAAGATATGAGATTGGGTGGTGAGCTTGGGATGATCCAATGCAGATATCATGAGGATACGTGCTTCAAAACCATGTTTTGGCTCCATGATGTTGCCACGACGCCATTGATCCATGATTTCTGGGATGTAAACTCTGCCTATGGACACAATATGTGATTTGATGCTAATAGGATCCAATGCAGAAATAATGAGGATCCATGGTGCTGCCACGAAGCTGTGGATCCATGATTTCTGTGGTGCAAGCTCTGCCCATGGACATGATATGTGACTGGATGATGAGCTTGGGGGATCCAAAGCAAAAATCATGAGGATCCATGAAGATCCGTTGTCCAAAACCAAGTTTTTGGTCCATGGTGCTGCCACAAGGCTGTGGATCCACAATTTCTGTGGTGCAAACTCTGCCCATGGACATGATATGTGTTTGGATGGTGAGCTTGGGGGGATCCAAAGCAAAAATCATGAGGATCCATGCTTTGGAAACATGTTTTTCCACTGTTGTGGCTCCACGAATTTGTGGAGGCATGATTTTTCTGGTGCTGCCTATAGTATAAGACAGGATCTACAGCATGATGGTGGTTTAATTACATTTCAGCATAAAAATCATGAATTCACGAGAATCCCTGCTTTGGAACCCTGTTTTTGCAATGGTGAAGCGCCACGAATCCGTGGAGGCGTGATTTTTGTGGTCCTGCCTATAGTCTAAGACAGGATCTACAGAATAATGGTGGTTTTATTTCATTTCAATGTAACAATCATATGAATTCATGAAGGTCCGTGTAGATCCGACTTTTACTTTTTTCCCTTTTTGAAAGAGGTTATCCTCCGCGACTGGTCTTCGCTCTCCTAGCCGTCATAAACTCCTCTCCTCCAAAGACAAAAAGAAATTATTTAGGCAAATAGGGAGGAATCGGCCGAGCTGCGTCAGCAAATATCTTTTCCATGACCTTATGGGCCGCCTCATTCATTGAATGGCTCAAATATCTACCAAAAGGTCCGGGCAAAAAAAAAAAAAAAGCTCCGCCTTCGTGCCGGCGTCGCTTGACTCAAGGAGGCGCGTCTCCAAGTGGAAGGGCAGAGCCATTAACCGGGCAAAAAAACTGCTTCCACCGGGCACCTTTTAGTGCCTCGTCCGTCTGCAGGGTCTCTTAAGAGCCCTGCAAGCTGAGCAAAGGTATATTCAGAGGGCGTAGCAATTGACTCGCAGACCTGCAAGCTGCAGAGCCCTGATTGGCTGCAGGGTGTTCCTTTGTTCCTTTTTCAGGCTGCCGCAGAGAGAGCGGAAGTTTGACTCGCTTGTGCAGCAGCTGTAAATCGCAAAGGGCAGGTTCCAACCCGGGGCAGCGCCCTGAAACCCATTTCCTCTCCTGATCACATCCGACTGTTCGGGAGGGGGAGAAAAGGGGCCATCGTTGCCTGATTTCTTCCTGCATCCTGCTTGTGTCTCAGAGGGGTAGTGAATATGGATTTGGAGAGCAAAGTTAAGAAGGTAAGAAAAGAAGCTGCCGCTAACTCCTGACCGGCTATTCGGAAGTTACCTGGCCGGGACGGCGAAGCCTTGATCCTCTTGGCACGCCATTGTTCTTTTCCTCCCTCTGTAGGAAGCCCAAACCTGCGCCCACATCAGTTGCAGGCAGCTGCACATGTGCTGAGAAGTAGATCTCTGAAGGGAGAAGCGATTCTTACGGAAGTGGCTCTGCGCCCTGCCCGTCACCGGATCTGCGATTATCGGGGTTCTAATAGTCTGAATGGGGGAGTTCCGTTTGGCGCATAGCTCTTAACAGTCCTGAGTGGAGTTGTTTCCATCCACACCCACTTGAAATGAATGGGTTTCAGCTGGAGTAACTCCATATAGAATCGTAGTTTCTCTTAATCGAGCTTTATTTATTCGTAAGATTTGCTCAGGGAAGTCCGAACTGTTGCGGGACCTGGAGTGCTGAATCAAGTTTACAGAAGGCTGTGGTTTTCCACATGGTGTCCGTGGGTCCCCAAATAAGGCAGAAGATTGTGAAATCCTACTCCAGATATGCTTTAATTGTAATAATAGGTATTAATAAGTTTGTTCTACTAAATTTTAAAAAATGGGAGAAAGACGGGTTTATTATTAGAAAATAATGGAAAACTGTTTAGTCTTATTTTCCTCCTGTAAAGTTACTCTTATCTTACACTATAATCTTTTCAGAAGTTCATGGTAGATTGATCTGTCAGAGGCCTGAACTTCCATGTTCAGGAGCTCCAGAGTTCTGAATGCCAGGTGGGGTTGGGGCTTCTCTGTCACTCCTGGGCATCTACTGGCCATTCGTCTAGTCAGCTAGATTTTTTTTTACTCTTCTAACTGTAGTATGGGTTAATAGCGGACTATTGCTTTGCTGACTGGTTCCCACCCGGCTATTGTTTACAGTTACTGGGATTATTGGAAACACTGCTGTGTGGAATGGGCCTTAGTCCAGTCCAGTCACCTTATGATCTTAATCAAATCAGGATAATTTCAGATACTAACTATATCACAGTTGTGAAGAGATCGCATATATATTATTGCTTTGTAAATGTGGATTGCCTTGTAAGTATAAAACACATCAGTGGACCACAAAGGTTCTGGATACAGAAAATTGTGCAAGACTGGAGTCAGCGTATCTGATGCTTGACTTGCATCCGTATAGGAAGACTGTATGTAACAGCACAACTTATGACCCTTTGCTGATATAGTTCACTCCTCTGTTGCAGCAACTCGACTGTAGTTGAACATATGAAGCCACTTTATGCTGGGTCAGATCATTGGCCGTGATGGTCAGTATTGTCTGCTGTGACTGTTACTGCCTGCCTCGGAGATCTTTCACTTTGCTTACTTCTTGATCATTTTAATTGTCAAGTACTGAACCTGTGATCTTTGGCATGCAAAACCAATGTTCTGCCACTTAGCCACAGTTGTAGCAAAGAGCACAATTTGTGGAAGAACCTTAAGTAGATGATGCTTCATGCCTATACATGTTTTGCTCATAGGTAAGTCTTCCATGGCTCTTACTCCCAGGAAAGCAGGCATAAGATCACAGCCCCATGAGCGTCATGTTGCATTTTCACATAAATACCAAGTTCAAATCAGTGCTTTGCCCATCCTGTGATAACTCTTGTGTACAGTCCACAAACATCAACCATTACATTTCTGAACTATCAGTGTAAATAAATTGGAGTTGCAGAAGCCATCTTAAGTGATGCACTTGGTGGTAACGTACAGAGTCAGGTAATGGTTAGAATATCAGATCAGTATCCAGAAGACAGAGGTTCAATCCAAGTCCTGACTCTGGGGACTCACTGGGTGACCGTCAGTCAATTGCTGCGTCTCTCTCAAGCCTGACCCTCCTTCACACGGTAGTTGTTGTGAGGATAAAAAGGAGATGGGGAGAGCAATGCTATGAGCCCCTTCAGGTCCCCACTGGGGAGAAAAGTAATGTATACAAATCTAATAAAGGAAGTGAAATATGAATAACTTCTCTTTTCTGGTAAGAATTTAGTATCTGCAGAATTAATTAGCTTCTAAAACAAAAAAAAATTGTTTTGCATCAAGGGGAAGTATGCAGTTCTTATTTCAGGTTTTTCTTATTCTTCAAGAATGCATATTCATTGGAAATAAAATCAGGCGAGTAATGCAGCCCACTTTATACTCTGGGTTTGCTTAGTTGTTCAGATGGTGTAACTTTTCATAAAGTAAAGGTGGTGACTTAAAAGCGAAAACAGACTCCAGGAAACGTACTGATGCGGTATCATACACAGCTTTCTGTTTATACCTGATTCTGTGCCAGGTTTTGATCTGACACTTTGCTATGCTCCATGTGGGAATATCGCATTATTACAGGCCATTTTAAAAAAAAGTCCATTTAAACTGCCAGTGAAAGTGATAGTTGAGCAGCTTAGCTCTTTCTCATTTTTGCAGACATCTTATGGTGTTTAAACTTTTGGGTCAAAGCCAAGTTGAGTTTCATTCAAACCCCACTCACTACGTGTCCTTGGGATACCGTGTCTCAGTTTGGCCTATCTTACAGGGTTGTTGAGAGAATAAAATGGGAAGAGCTAAGCTACCCTGAGCGCCTTTTTGAAGAAGGCTGGAATAAAGATCAAAGTTTCTTGGTTTTTTTTAAAGCATATGCAGCTGACTTTCACATGGAAATGGGTCCGTGATGATTAAGAGCTGGTGTGGTGTCTTTGTAATAGTTTGGCCACTAATTGTTAAAGATATGGATGTGTTTTCTATCCTGTACTAATTATTATCTCTGTCATTGGGAGGAACGGTACTCTCTTCACCTTTGTGAAAGTACATTTTATAGTGAGCGGGGTTTGAATGCAGCTCGCCTTGGCTCTGACCCAAAAGTTTAAATACCATACGATGTCTGCAAAAATGAGAAAGAGCTAAGCTGCTCAACTATCACTTTCATTGGCAGTTTAAATGGACTTTTTAAAAAAATGGCCTGTAATAATCCAATATTCCCACATGGAATATGGATGTGTTTTCTATCCTGTACTAATTATCTCTGTAATCGGGAGGAACAGTACTCTCTTCACCTTTGACAGTACATTTTATAATTTTCTAGGTAATATGAGGTGTTTAAAAACAGAGACTGAGGAAATTATCCCTCTTCTGTGACTTCAAAAAGTACATTGAAAACATGAAAATTGTCTCCAGTGGATATCTTGATGTTTGTTCATAAGATGTATCTCTTGGCGGGGGGAGGGGAGGGAGAGCAGGGGGCAGAACTGTGCCATGAATAGAAATTTATGAATGATATCTTCATACAGCCATCCAAAAGGCCTTTGTTTAGAAATAAGTGGAAATAAATGTTTATGGAAGGTTTTACAAGATCCAGTTTCAGAAGAATATAAAATTCAGTAAAAAATAAACAGGGTGCCATCATGGGCATAAACAGTATGTTATTTCAAAGTAACAGTATTATCTCAGAATCTTCTAGTTTTAAATGCAGATCTGGGTAAAGAAGTATGAGTTATTCATTCTTCTGCACAATACAGTTTCTGTAATTATTTGGAATGAACTCACTTTTTTGTGTTCCATAGGACAAGAAATGTAATTCAGTTCAGTAAGTGAAGTGGATTAGTTCATTCCATCCGCCAAGATCTCTCCCCCAAGATCCACACAAGGAAAGGAGTTAAGCAGGGGTTCATTTTAGCCCCCCATTTGTTTAATCTTTTTTTAAATGATCCTACCCCCTTCTTATCTTTAGTTGGTGGCCACAGCCCTAGACTTGTTTTTGCTCACATCCCCTTGTTATTATATGCGGATGATAACAGTTCTCTTGTCTACCTCTCATGTTGGATTAAAACGCTTACTGAACCATTGTCACAAATATTGTGTGACTAACAGACTGGAGCTAAACTATGAAAAATCAAAGGTACTGGTTTTTCCTTTTTCCTGAAAATCATAAAAATTCATTCCATCCTCAGTACCTGAATGCATTCTAATATTCCAAAATGATTTCAGCAGTTCTATTCATCTCAGTACTCTTTGGTGGGGTCCTGCTGACTCCATTGACTGTAGCCTATCAAAAAAAAGTTAGATGCTCTGAGACTTCAGGCTCCCAGATGCAATGAGGGACATAAATCACAAAGGCTTGAGGCCTCCCAGTCACTTAACTCTGTGTAAAATTGGACAGCCAATGAGAAAAGTCAATCTTAAAATCTGTTTGTTTTTTTTAATTTGCTATTTTAGAGTCTAAGACCAAGCAGGCATTACATAAAATAAAATGCACATATACTTCACAAGTTGATTTTTGGCATGACTAGCCCTTGACTTTTGCTCAGAATCATTTATGTCAGGTGACTGAAGTTACACCAGTCTTTTCTTCAGTTTTATGTAGCATGGGTATTTTACAATACGACACCACAGGGAAAGATGGGTAACATTGATAAAGATAAGCTGGCGTGCAGGGTTTTTGAGCAGGAATGCAGAGGAACACAGTTCTGGTTGGCTTGGCATCAGGGAGTGTGGCCTAATATGCAAAAGAATCCCTGCTGAGCTTTTGCTACAAAAAGCCCTGTGTGAAACAATGGTGATATCAGGGGTGTGTGGCCTAATATGCAAATGAGTTCATGCTGGGCTTTTTCTACAAAAAAACCCCTGCCAGCATGCATCTCCTTTTATCCAGTTTCTCAAAATTGGCAGAAGTTGGTGGAAGAAAGTAGTATGTGTGTGGGACAAATGGGAGTGTAAGTTCCTGTCAGTCCCTTCAAATGAACAGTGAAGAGACTGTGTGGAGTCTGGAAACAGAATAGATAGAAATTCAGTAGCAGAGCAGATGACGCATGAACACATTGCATAGTTCTGATTCCCCAGGGAATCTTAAGGGTTTCTTGCACTACTTTGAATTTACAAATTATTTTATGTTCTCTGTGCTTTATTCTCAATATACATTCATCTCATTCTTTTCTCTAAATGTCTAATGATTACGGTTGCCAGGTCAGACTCAAGAAATATCTGGGGACTTGGAGGGTGGAGTCAGGAGACTTTGCGGGTGGAGCCAGGAGCAGGGGTGTAACAAGCACAATTGAGTTATGAAGGGAGTTCTGGCAATCACATTTAAAGGGACCACATGCCTTTTAAATGCCTTCCCTCCATTTGGAAATAATGAAGGATAGGGACACCTTCTTTTGAGGCTCATAGAATTGGACCCCCTGGTCCAATCTTTTTGATACTTGTGGAGTGTTTTGAGGAGAGGGTCTAGATGCTATGCTGCAAGTTTGGTGCCTCTACCTAAAAATAGCCCTCCCAGAGCCCCAGATACACACAGGTAAATTCTCCGTTATATTCTATGGGAATTGGTCTCCACAGGGTATAATGGAATGCCCAGCAGACATTCCCCCCTCCCATGCTTTCTGATAACCCTGAAGCAGTGGGAAGGCCTCCAAACCAGGAGATCCTCTACCCCCAACTGGAGATTGGCAACCCTACTAATGATTTAACATATGAAACTACATGTCCCAACTCTGACTACTCAATAAATTATAGTTCAACTAGTAACATTCCAGTCTCATTTAAAGTGCTGGTGCTGATCCTCCAAAGTCCAAAAAGGTGTTGCAATAAATGTTTTTTTTAGTTCTGTATTTGTCTTTGTCTGTCTGTTATAACAAAGGGATGGACTGGACATACTGCAGCCTCTGACACCCATTGTTGACCTGTGCCATCGTTTCCAAAAAAGTCTTCCTCAGAGAGGCATATAGTCCAAATAAAATCCTTCAGTAGTGAACAGCAAAAAATCTAGCACCAATTTTCTGCAGAGTAGTATCCCAAAAGAGAGGTTCTATTGGAAGCAGGAAGAAGCAGGAGTCAGTTACTTTAAAAAAAAAAAAACCACTAGTACTCTCTTTTAGGAGGTTTGAAGTGGAAACTGGGAGATACTCCATATAGGCTTATTTTTACCCCCTAGATGGAGGTTCAAAGCATGGAGAATGGAAAATGGAAAATTAGGGTTTCCAGGGGTGTCTACAGATAAATATCACCAGGTCTGTTTTTTTAAAGAAAAAGTTCAGCATGTACTCATTTGCATATTAAGCCACACCCCCGATGCCAAGCCAGCTGGAACTGCGTACCTGTGTGTCCCTGCTTTTAAAAAAGCCCTGATCATCACAATGAACATTCAAGGTACTGTATTTAGTATGTGGCAAGTAGGAAGAAGTATGACTTTATTCAGGATCTTGCCCTGAGATTTCCTGTAATGCATGAAAGTTGTATCAGTTGAGGACCATAACTCTGGATCTATAATATCTGAGAAAATGTTATGTATCCAGAAAAAACAACATTTTTTCCCAATTGTCTCTTAAGTTTGAGCACTCAAGAAAGACTTGGCAATTTCAGATGCTTTGTACAATAATTCCTGGAGTGTATTAAGGTGCTAGGAATTAGATCTCCCTTGCACGCAAAGCTTTACATCCCCCAGGTAACTCATTACAATGTAATAGTTAGGATATCAGACTAGGATCTGGGAAGTCCAGGTTTGAATCCTCACTCTGTTGTGGAAGATTGTCGGGTGACCTTAGACCGCTTACAAATCTCAACCAAACCTACCTCACAACTGTTCAACTTCGTGTTTGTTACATCAGTAAATCTGTCCAGCCATCTCATCTTTTGCCATCCCCTTCTTTTGCCTTCTGTCTTTCCTAGCATCAGGATCTTCTCCAGGGAGTGCTCCCTTCTCATTTGGTGGCCAAAGTATTTGAGCTTCAGCATCTGACCTTCCAGGGTCTGGGTTGATTTCCCTTAGGACTATCTGATTTGATCTTCTTGCAGTCCAAGGGACTCTCTATACGGACTTTTGTTGGCAGGCTGATGTCTCTACTTTTTACTATACTGCCCAGGTCTACCATAGCTGTCCTCCCAAGGAGCAAACGTCTTTTAATTTCATGGCTGCAGTGATCTTGGATCCCAGAAATGTGAAGTCTGTCACTACTTCCATGTCTTCCCCTTCTATTTGCCAAGGTGTGATGGGTCCAGATGCCATGATCTTAGTTTTTTTGATGTTGAGTTTCAAGCCTACTTTTGTGCTCTCCTCTTTCACCCTCAACAAGAGGTTCTTTAGGTCCTCCTCACTTTCTGCCATTAGAGTAGTGTCATCTGCATATCTGAGGTTGTTGATGTTTTTCCCGGCAATCTTAATTCCGGCTTGTGCTTCATCCAGGCCAGCATTCCGCATGATGTACTCTGCATATAAATTAAATAAGCAGGGTGAACTCTGGTGAACTCCATAAAATGTGTCACTGGGTCACAGTCTTGCCTTAGTGTTGCATACTGTGATCTCATAGTTTGCTGGAGGCAAGGAGAGGCTGGCATTGAAACATCTCACAGACATAAACCGTACAGAATTTGTGTCTCTGTAAAAATGTTCTTCTGGTTACAAAGAAGGAGGGGAAGACCTCATTGATTGGCCACTCCTTTAATAGTAATTGTAAGCATCTGTCTTTGTATGAAATATAAGTTCTGGTCTACAGCTGAATAATGCAAGTAAGGAAGTTTAGCAAGAGGCAATCTGGCAAAAAGTGTGCACTGCAACTAATGCTTAATGTGCAGAAGTGAAGTTTGTCCTTATGTACATTGCAAAATGCCATTTGGCACTGGTGTTTGTCAGTACCCTTCCTAATGCTTGGTGTTTTGCAATGGCTGCATTGGAAACCAATTCAAAGAGAAAACTGCAGTCCGGTTCCTGTTTTCATCCATGAATAACAGATGGAACTCCACAGCTTTACAGGAAGGCTAAAATGGAAAACTTAAACCAGTTTCCAAATTCTTTACTAGAAGAAAAGATAGTACAAGTAAAATTATTCTACTTTTTAGTCATCCTTGCTGATTAGCAATATAAACCTGATCTAGGCAGTCATCAGTACAATCCAGAGTAGTGTTCCGCCTTTCTAAGCCCTTTGACCGGTGGACTTGGAAGGGTGGTATTGTACAAAAGATTGTGCTGTGTGTGATATTTCTGTGAGATGGTAGTTGTGGGGACAAATAATTCCAGTAATCAGCTAAAATGGATGTTATAAAAATGTGAAATGATTCAATTAAATCTGTTTGTTGAAATAGCACTTCCTAAAGAGAAACCATGTCTTCAGTTTACAAGCCCAAGGTAACCATGGGCTGTTTAATGTCCTTAGCTCTAAGAAAATTCTTCTGCATTTTTGTATTCCTCTTGTATTTTATTAATAACAATAAATGATCAGCCTTTTCATACATCTGTTAATATTATGCACATCCTTTCAGTTATCCTCACAACAGTACTATGACACAGACAAAAGTTATTACACCCAAATTGAGTTGAGGCTGAAACAGGATGACTTGCCTAAGGCTTTCTAGTGAACTCATAGTTGACCTCAGATTTATGGAGGGTTTTTTCCCAGCTATAGTTCATGCCCCTAACCTCTATGCTATACTAGTTCATACATACAACTGCCTTACAGCATATCTGTCTATCTTAGCCTTATTCACTGTCTCTGTCTGTATTAGCTTTACAGGATTTCAGGCAGAGAATGGTCTTTCTGTTAACAGGAGATTCCAGGGACTGAACATGAGGGTTTCTGCAGGCAAAGGAAATCCAGTGTGCATCTAGAGTTTAGTTTATTTTCATTTATAGTCTACCTTTCTCATTGGGACTCAAGTTGGATTAGACGTCTGATTGACCTAATACATCGATTGTTAAACTAATTACAAAATGTGACATGATTTGAATGGAAACAATATTTCAGTCTAATAAGAAAGATTCCAAAGTGAGTAAAGGCTCCTTCACTGTCTCTCTGTGTGTATCCTTCTTGTGTGTGAGTCTGAAGACATTAGGGAAGACACTTGTTCTGGAACTTCATAAGGGCATTGGAGCACATGTGGACCATTGGGCTCAAACCACTATGCCTAAGAGAAGTATAAATGGGATATAAGCTGCCGGCATCTTTGGTGGATGGGGAATCTGTTTTGCTATTATGTGTAAGCTGCCTTGATCCACAAGGAAAGAATATAAATATTTTAATAAGCCAGTAATGAGTGAGATCAGAATGCCATGTAGCCAAAAAGCTGACACCTCTAGCCACATCAAGGGTTTTATACCTGCAAAATGAGGAGAAGCCAACTTGGCCCAGATGTTGTTGTTGTTGTTCAGTTGCACAGTCGAGTCCGACTCTTTGCAACCCCATGGACAAAGTCACGCCAGGCCCTCCTGTCTTCCACCATCCTCCGAAGTCTGCTCAGATTTGTGTTTGATATATCAGTAACGGTGTCCAGCCATCTCAGCTTTTGCCATCCCCTTCTTCTTTTGCCTTCTGTCTTTCCCAGCATCAGGATCTTCTCCAGTGAGTGCTCCCTTCTCATTTGGTGGCCAAAGTATTTGAGCTTCAGCTTCAACATCTGACCTTCCAGGGAACAGTCTGGGTTGATTTCTCTTAGGGCTGACTGATTTGATCTTCTTGCAGTCCAAGAGACTCTCAAGATTCTTCTCCAGCATCACAGCTCAAAAGCATCTATTCTTCTGCACTCAGCCTTCCTTATGGTCCAGCTCTCACAGCCATACATTACTACTGGGAATACCATCACGTTGACTATACAGACTTTTGTTGGCAGGGTGATGTCTTTACTTTATTATACTGCCTAGGTTCACCATAGCTGTCCTCCCAAGGAGCAAATGTCTTTTAATTTCATGGCTACAGTCACCATCTACAGTGATCTTGGATTCCAGAAATGTGAAGTCTGTCACAACTTCCATGTCTTGCCCTTCTATTTGGGGGGCCAGATGCCATGATCTTAGTTTTTTGATGTTGAGTTTCAAGCCTACTTTTGTGCTCTCCTCTTTCACCTTCAACAAGAGGTTCTTTAGGTCCTCCTCACTTTCTGCCATTAGAGTGGTGTCATCTGAATATCTGAGGCTGTTGATGTTTTTCCCGGCAATCTTAATTCCGGCTTCTGCTTCATCTAGGCCAGCATTCCGCATGATGTACTCTGCAATTAAATAAGCAGGGTGGCAATATACATCCTTGTCGAACCCCCTTTCCTATTCTAAACAAATCAGTTACTCCATATCACGTTCTGACAGTTGCTTCTTGATCCTTATATAGGTTTCGCAGGAGACATGATATTACTCAGTTGCTAAAATGGAATATATAATTGTAAGATGTCCCCACCTTTGTCCCCTGCTAGAAGTGACTGAGGCCATGTTGAAGAATATGGCCAGTGTTAACCTGCTGATCTATGTAGTGCATTTTTTTTCTGCCTTTCATCCAAGGAGCCCAGTATAGCATATTTCTGGCTTCTCAGAACAGCTCCATAAAGTAAATTTAAGAGAGAATGACTGGCTCAAGGCGACCCAGTTAAATTTCACGGCATGTGGGGATTTGAATCCGGGTCTCTTTGGTTCTAGTCCAGCATTTTGATTACTACACCACACTGTCTTTTTTTTTTTAATTGCCCTTTATATTTGGACATTTCTGAATGAGCAGTGTAAACTGTCTTGGCTTTGACCTGATTTGTTTCCCATTAATGGTTGGATATGATGGCACCAAGGTTAGTAAGCAGACTGCAAGTGATTCCAATGCAGAAAAGGATGGTATGTTGAAGAGAGGAAAAATACAATAGATGGAAGTAACAGAGTAAACCAACCATTGCTGTTTATCTGAAATACTGTGGTTTCTCAGGGTTTGGACACCTTGGCAGATCTGATACACACACACACTCACTTATTCTGTGGTGTGAACTATTAGTATGGCTTCCCAGTACCATCGAGTCCACGTGACAGATATTGCCAGTGGTCTTCAACAGAATTATATTATCATCATGTACTTTTGTCTCCCTAAAAGGGGCTTCAGGTCCTAACCTTGATAACCAGGCTAGTCGGATCTTTGAAGTCAAGCAGGGTGGCCCATGGCTAGTATTTGGATGAGAGACCTCCAGGGCGGTGGTGCAGAGGCAGGCAATGGCAAAACCACCTCTGAACACCTCTTGCCTTGGAAAACCCTATGGCAACATGTGACTTGATGGCAAAAAGGAGAGGAGCTTCAGACACAACCATCTAGAGAGCCAGTGTGGTGTTGATAGTCAAGGTCTTGGACTAAGATCCAGGATGCCAGAATTCCAACCTACCTATGCTGTGCAGTTCGATGGATGGTGTAATGTACTGGGGTCGGCGCAGTAAGAGACCAGAGTCGGAGAGTGATTTCAGCAAGCTTTACTTCAGGAACACACACACACGGACTGAGCTCTGTTCAAACTTCCCGCTCCTTTATACAATTCTTGCCCCCTTCTGATTGGTCCTTAACTATCTACATGGATTGGCTATTTACAGGGCCCTAAGGGCCTATCAGGGTACAGTATGAGCCTGGATGTTGATTGGCTACTTATGTTTCAATCCTTCCTCTGATTGGGCATGCTTAGGCCTTCTCTGAAACCCTGGTGTGGAGTTCAAGCTCTGGCTTGTTCGGCTTCCCTCCAAAAGTAACAGTTCTCCCATTTGAGCCTAGGACACAACAGATGGCCTTGGGACAGTCCTGCCTCAGCCTAACAGAGTTGTGGGGTTAAAGTGCAACAATATATACCAGGGGTGGCCAATGGTAGCTCTCCAGATGTTTTTTGCCTACAACTCTCATCAGCCCCAGCCAGCATGGCTGATGGCTGGGGCTGATGGGAGTTGTAGGCAAAAAACATCTGGAGAGCTACCGTTGGCCACTCCGATATATACAGATCTCAGCTTTTTTTTTCTTTTGCAACATGTCAAATGGCTTCTGAATCTTCTTTCCAGAGTTCCAGGATAAAAATGCACTAAAGAGACAATCACCTTAGCTGTTTAAATCTGACTGGGAGGGTAGGCAAATTTTTGGGTCCAATTAAAAAACAAACAAACCCTGCAGTGTGTACTTGCAAAGATGTTACTTTGCCAGCAAACAAAACAGGGAGAAGAAGAGGGGTTGTACTTAGTCAGATACACCAGAGGGGGAGCCAAGCCCAGCATTCTGTCTGTACCTCAGAGGGCTCACCTTGGTTCCTTGTTGAAAAGCTGCCATTTTCATACCCAGCAAAATATATGGCTGTGCTTTTTTTCCATGTCTGTATTTAATGTGCTGGCCACCATGGTCACCATAGATGATACTGGGTGACAGTGTCTTGGGATTTATTTTAAGTCTGTTCATTAGTTTATTTAAAACTCCAGTAACAGCACACGATTTCAGTTGATGGGTTTTTTCATCTAGCACCGTATTTTTTGCACCATAAGGCGCTCCGGACGATAGGACGCACCTTCCTCCTGGGGGGCGATCCGCTGCCTCCAATCCCGGCGCTTCCTCCGTGCCTGCCTGCCTGGCTCCAGCTCTGACGCTTACGGCAAGCGCCAGGATCGCTCCCTCTGCCCTCTGATCCCGGCGCTTGCTGTAAGCGTCAGAGCTGAAGCCAGGCAGAAAGGCACGGAGGAAGCACGCTGCCCCCTCCACAGCCGGCGCTTGCAAAGCACTGGGTTTGTGGAGGGGGCGGGTGCTTCCTCCGTGCCTGCCTGCCTGCCTGGCTTCAGCTCTGATGCTTACAGCAAGCGCCGGGATCGGAGGGCAGAGGGAGCAATCCTGGCGCTTGCTGTAAGTGTCAGAGCTGAAGCCAGGCAGGCAGGCAGGGAGGAAGCACGCTGCCCTTTTCACAGCCGGCGCTCGCAAAACGCTGGGTTTGCGGAGGGGGCGGGTGCTTTTTCCATGCCTGCCTGCCTGGCTTCAGCTCTGATGCTTACAGCAAGCGCCGGGATCAGAGGGCAGAGGGAGCGATCCTGGCGCTTGCTGTAAGTGTCAGAGCTGGAGCCAGGCAGGCAGGCACGGAGGAAGCGCCGGGATCGGAGGCAGCAGATCACACACACCCCCGGAAGGTAGGTACCGGTACCTTCGCTCCATAAGACGCGCACACTTCCCCCCCACACTTTTTTTTGGGGGGGAGTGCGTCTTATGGTGCGAAAAATACGGTATATTGTCTATGTCTAGGTGGATCTAGTATCTGTACCTCCCCCCAACACACACATGCATTTGAGTTGCTGTAGGAAGAAACTGAAATTTTACAAATTCTAATATTAAAAACCACAAAGCTTTGACTCCCCAGAAGCATTGCAAGTTGATGAGAATAAGGTTTCTTTTTCAAATGCTAGACTAGCCTGTAACCATTTAAAACACTTGGCTCTGAAGTAATATTTTAGTCATGAAGGCATTGTGAAACAGATGCCTTCAATCAGTATATTTGTAATGTCTGTACACAGGCTGCCTTGAAATCAAGCTAGGCATGTTTGAAATGCCAGACTTTTTAAAAAAAAAAATAGCCACTGACATGCAGAAAGCTCTTTTGGCAACATGTCAAACGACCTCTGAATCTTTCTTTCTTCCAGAGTTCCATTTATGGAGAAATTGATTCCATCCTCTTTTTAAAAACATAATGCAGGCCAATTTGTTACAGTTTTGAATATATTGTTTGATATTCAGTCAGAATTTGACAAAAGTCCATCATGAAGTATTATTTCTGCATTTGCAATGCATGCTTTAGGGAGAGTGAAAATAGTTGTTGTGATTATTATAAAAATAAACTGCCAGCTGAAGTCTACTAGTCTTGAGGCTTTTAAGGCAGCCAGAGAAATAGATAATATATGGAACCCATTGACTGCCTTCAGCGGGACTTGTTCTTAAACTCCAGTGCAGGATTTCAGCCCATCTCTCATCTCAAGAATGCTGACCAGATCTTTTCTACTGAATAAATCCCCTTCTAAGGCACTGTATCAAAATCTGAGTACTTAAACAAGGTACCAGTAAAGTTAATAAGTGAAAATAAAACTCTAAAGCATTTAATTTTGGTTGCAGCCCTAAGAACACTTTCCTAGAAAGTATCACTATAAATTCTATTAGCTGATTGTTCTTAATCTCAGACTGTATGTTTTGTCTGTCCTTATTTTATATTATGTCTGAGTATGCCAATAAAAGGTATGATGATGACTTTCCTAGAACTAAACCCCCATTGACAAGTTTATCCAGGTCTGCATTTGAATAATTTAGGGTTTTTTTATTTATTGGCAATCCTATTTGAGGTGTTAAATTGTGATCTTTTATGTATTTTTAATCATTGTTTCTTTATTTACATTGTAAGCCACCTTTAATCGTGCAAGGTAGAAATGCAGCTAATAAATGCAGTTTACCCTATGGAAATATAAGGATGCACCAGCTTTCAGTAGCTGAAAGCAAGATGTACTGCAACCCTAGTCTCTTTAAAAGGGAGCCTGATGTGGCCTAGTAGTCATGCTGCCTTTTATGAGAAACCTCAAATCTTTTTAAATCACCCCTATCTGGCCTAGTTGAATTTTGAAAGAAGATAAAGCCCTAAACTGGATTATTTTTTTTAATTTCAAAAAACACAATTCCTAAAAACACCCTTATTAGTGGGGCAGCCTATTTAGTGGCCCTAGCCAAACCAAAAGCACCCTCAGACTCCAAAAATAACTCTATAAAAACATGAAAGTGACCCACCCCACACAGCCCACACACCAACCCCCACACCAGCCAGAGGTAATTAAAAAAAAACAAAACATGACAGAAAGAAACTTAACTTTTAACCCCCACCCCCCCAAAAAAAACAGAACCAGGAAAAGGGACAATAGGACAGGAGGATGCAAAACCAGCAGCAACAGAGAATAGATCCAAACAGATCACTGAGAAAAGGCCAACAAACTCAACTGTTAAAAAAGTGACCTTTTTAACAATGAAAATTAGGCCAAACAGCCCTTCCCCCAAGAACCAGAAGAGAAAAGGAACAACAGCAGCACAACACAGCAGCAACAAATCAAACACAGAATCCTTTTAAAACAGTAAAAAAACTTGACTTTTAACAATACAGGAACTTTACCAACCCCTCCCCCGCAAAAAACCTTCACCCTAATCCCAAGAAATCCAAGCCACCCAAATCAGGAAAAGTAAACTAAAAGATATGGGCAATTGGCAAACCCCCCACCCCCAGCAGAACCCCCTAACCCCAAATAAGCTACCTAGTACTCACCCACCCAAATCTGGATAAGTAAAGGGACTCTGAGTCTTAAAAAGTCCTTTTACTAACTAAAATAAAAACAAGAACCCCAAGACTGTCTTACCTTATACGTCTTCTCTTCTACAAGCAGGTCAGGCAAGGCTGAGAGAGAGCAGCAGCAGCTGGGGCCAAGGGCCAACGCAGCACAGTCTCTCTCACACACCAACACAGCAGCAGTGGAATGGAGTCCAGCCAGGCAGACTCCTTAAAAAGGTTCTCTGGCCCTACACAGAGCAGTTTCAAAAAATACCACTGCTCTGTAGACTTGCCAATCCCCAGGTCCCAGCGGGGGTTCTTCCGCTTTCCCAGACTCCTTCCCGCCTCCAGTCAGCTGGCCGGCAGGGGGAAGCCCCGCCCCCAGAGGACCATGTGCCTTTCTACCTCTGGAGGCTTCAGTCTCCGATTGAAAGGCTTCCTCTTGGGATGGTGTGTCTTTGTTACTTTGAAGAAGTTGGCAGCAACTCGTGAGTAGAAAGGCCAATCCCTCGCTTCAGAGTCGCCAGAAACGGGGCGGGGGGGGGGGAGGGAAACGTCTGCTGAGCACTTCATTATTCCCTATGTGGAGATCGATTCTGGCTCCACCCCCAAAGTCCCCAGATATTTCTTGAATTGGACTTGGCAACCCTACTGCTCCATGATTGGCCAGAGAACACTGTTTACTTGGATACGCAAGTAAACAAAAAAACAAAAGAACAACAATGTTGCTGATGGCTGGGGGATTAGCCCAGCCATCAGCTACACAACAGCCCTGGAAAGCATGCATTTGCAATGCATTTTGCAAATGCATGCTTTGGAGTGGCTGCTGGGGCTCCTCTCCCCCTCCCTCCCTGATCCCAGGGAGGCTATGGGAGAGGCAGGAAAAGGCTTCCAAAGCTCCTTTCCCACCTTGTCCATGGACGTCCGTATACTTCCGAATCTCTATTCGGAAGTATATGGGGAGCCGTATACAGTTCCCGTGTAATGAGTCCCAATTGGATTCAAAAGTATACAGTGCCGCATACTTTCAAATCAGGGGTGATTCTTTGATTCGGCTGAACCGAATGCACACCCCTACCACACACCCCTGATGTAGCCAATGCTCTAAGAGCTTACAGAGCTCTTCTTATAGGGCCTACTGTAAGCTCTTGGAGGATTGGCTACATCAGGGCTGTGTGGCCTAATATGCAAAGGAGTTCCTGCTACAAAAAAGCCCTGATTATATCATAAATATGAGATTTTTTCCTTGTCTTCAGTGGAAACTAGGGTCCATAGGAGGTTGGGTCAGTGTTAAAGATGCCTCAAATATCTTGTTACTGCAAGGAACTCTGTACTTGCTCTGGGGAAAGTGTTACAACCTAGGTAATATTCTTAGGTGAGTTAGATCACTTCTTATTTGAAAGCTCTGTTATGTGTTACTGTGTGCCTTTTCTCTGTATTTTGTTTTGCCTCCTTTCCATCAGTTTTTTTTAAAAATCCAACCACCCTTTTCCTTTATTCTTTCCTGTACTTTATAATAAACTTTTAAAACAGACCTTTTTTGGTTTTGCTTAGTGCAATCTATATTTCTGGGATATTTCTCATAATATATTTCTCACAAGCTAGTTCTCACAGGCATTACCTAGTTTGCTCCAAGGGATTTTTCAGGATTTCTGCCCAGTTACTTCATTATTGGTCCAATACTGTGCTAGAAGGATGCCTTCTCAGCAGGTCAGTCTCAGGGGTGTCAAACATGCATCCTGCGGGCCGGATCCAGCCCCCAGAGGGCTCCAGTCAGGCCCTCCAGCAATTGGCTGTTGTCTGCTTCCTTCTCCCTCACCTCCTTTCTTCAATCACCATTTTGTGTTTCTTCCCTGATAAGCCAGCCAGCAAAGCAGCCTCTCCACTATTTCCCTCTTCCCCCTCCCTTTTGGGGAGGAAGGAGAAACGTCAGCCAATGAAGGAGTTTGGTTCTATAGCTCTGCTGTGTTGATTAAGTTTGCCAGGCTCAATCACATGTAGGGTTGCCAATCCCCAGGTGGGGGCAGGGGATCCCCCGGTTTGGAGGCCCTCCCCCCGCTTCAGGGTTGTCAGAAAGCGGGGGGAGGGGAGGGAAATGTCTGCTGGGAACTCTGTTATTCCCACGGAGATTTATTCCCATAAAAAATAATGGAGAATTGATACACGGGTATCTGGGGCTCTGGGGGGGGCTGTTTTGGGGGGTAGAGGCACCAAATTTTCAGTATAGCATCTAGTGCCTCTCCCCAAAATACCCCCCAAGTTTCAAAAAGATTGGACCAGGGGGTCCAATTCTATGAGCCCCAAAAGAAGATGCCCCTATCCTTCATTATTTCCTATGGAAGGAAGGCATTGAAAAGGTGTGCCGTCCCTTTAAATGTGATGGCCAGAACTCCCTTTGGAGTTCAATTATGCTTGTCACAGCCTTGATCTTGGCTCCACCCCTAATGTCTCCTGGCTCCACCCCCAAAGTCTCCTGGCTCCACCCCCAAAGCCCCCAGATATTTCTTGAATTGGACTTGGCAACCCTAATCACATGGCAAGCCTCTCTTCCTTGTAGTGGCTGAGGCTCCTTTCCTTCCTCGTACCTTGGTGAAAGAAAGAAAGAGCTTCCTTTGTCCAGTTCCCGCCATCGGGAGAGATACAAAGAAAGCACTTTTAAGACCAGTGATGTTTTATTGAAGGTATGACCTTTTTGCCTTGCTACACAGGGAGAGAGAGAGAGTTTTGTTTGGCTTGCTATGAGTGTAATTGGGTTCCTTTTCTCTTTTCACTGTATTCATTCCCTCCAGTCTTTCTCGATAGAAAAGCATGTGAACTATTTAGAAGAGAAATAACAATAAGCCAGATGTGCAGATATTAGGCCACACAACCCTGATGCAGCCAATCCTTCAAGAGCTGAGAGAGTGTGTCCAGCCCAAATTTACCCAGCAAATTTTCCTTGATTTTTCTTTCCTTTAATTGGGAATCTTGAACTTAGATTTCCCACATAGTAGGCTGATACTGACCCCTGTACATGGCTGTCTCTCTGTTCTTGCACTGCCACATAGGAGCTGTAGTTATTTTTCTGGGGAAGACTATAGTTTTGTAGACAAGCACATGCCCTCATTCTTTGCCATGGTGCCCTCACATGTTCTTGACCAGCACATGAAGCAACTTATGTACAAAAGCTCACAATGCCCAGCTGCTTCATGTTTTCCTCTGAGTTGTAAGCTCAAAGCATTGATCATGAGATCTCTGTAATGAATGTCAATAAATCAAAAGTGGGTTTGCAACTTACAGATGTGCACATCTGAACAACACCAGAACTGCGTATTAAAGATTGGTACAACACAGACATTGTCTGCAGTTTTTGATGCAATAATCCATAGCAAGAGATAGCATTTTTCAGAGACTGTAAAACAAAATATTGCAAGCATGCTAATGTTCTAAGCATCTTTTATTTTAAGTAAAAAAGCCCCTTTAATTGTGTTTGTGCCCTTTATAAATTTTATATGTCCACTACCTGGCATTACATTTTATGACACACATGGCCCAGCCTGACAAGGTCTCATTTATGTCAAATCCACCCCTCATCACAAATGAGTTTGACACCCCTGCAGAGGCTTGGTGGACAGAAAGAGCTGGAGCCAGGCCTCAGATTCAGTGGGACCTCCTGAACCTTTCTGAGAGTTCCACCTCCTCCTTCTGAGAGTTCCACCTCCTTGTCCATTGAATAGTATGTGCAGCTGCATAACAATCCCTGGATGAGCTCCACCGCCTATTTTTCTACAAAATGACCTCTGGCTGGAGCTATAGTAAAACCCAATTGAAAGCCTTGGTAAGATCACACACAGAATTTTCAAGGAGTTACAGAAATCTGTGGTGTTCCAGTATGTTCTGATAAATCCTTCCAATGTATTAAGCCTTGGTGGTCTTTTTAGAGTCTTTTATGTAACATGGTCTGTCAATAATGTCGTTATTATTGCGAAACCCACCACCTTTACAAAACCTACTACCTGTGGGCAAGGAGCAGGATTTCCTCATTACTCCAAAGGAGTCTCCATCCACCAGAGGAAACTGAAGGACAGTACATGCAAAGAACCTGGATGTCTCCACATGGTGTACTCCAAGGTTTCCCAAACTTTGCCTTCATTGAAAAGAATGAGGCTGGGTGAGTGGGCATCAACATGGCAGATGAGGTTCAATGTGGCCAAGTGCAAAGTAATGCACATTGGGGACAAGAATCCCAGCTACAAATACAAGTTGATGGGGTGTGAAATGGCAGAGACTGACCAAGAGAGAGATCTTGGGGTCGTTGTGGATAACTCACTGAAAATGTCAAGACAGTGTGCGATTGCAATAAAAAAAAGGCCAGCGCCATGCTGGGAATTATTAGGAAGGGAATTGAAAACAAATCAGCCGGTATCATAATGTCCCTGTATAAATCGATGGTGCGGTCTCATTTGGAATACTGTGTACAATTCTGGTCACCGCACCTCAAAAAGGATATTATAGCATTGGAAAAAGTGCAGAAAAGGGCAACGATTAAAGGTTTGGAACACTTTCCCTATGAAAAAAGGTTAAAACGCTTGGGGCTCTTTAGCTTGGAGAAACGTCGACTGCGGGGTGACATGATAGAGGTTTACAAGTTTATGCATGGGATGGAGAAAGTAGAGAAAGAAGTACTTTTCTCTCTTTCTCACAATACAAGAACTCAGTGGGCATTCAATGAAATTGCTGAGCGGTCAGGTTAAAACGGATAGAATCACCAAAGGGTGATTAACATGTGGAATTCACTGCCACAGGAGGTGGTGGCGGCTACAAGCATAGACAGCTTCAAGAGGGGGTTAGATAAAAATATAGAGCAGAGATCCATCAGTGGCTATTAGCCACAGTGTGTGTGTGTATATTTTGGCCACTGTGTGACACAGAGTGTTGGACTGGATGGGCCATTGGCCTGATCCAACATGCTTCTCTTATGTTCTTTTCTGCTATCATTCTTGCTTTCTATTTGTTTCAAAATTCACATATTTTACAATAATGTCAATAATTTGGTACACAGTATGATAAAGTCAGAATGTGTCTTGGAAATTTTTACTTGTATAGATTCCAAGGGTTTATCATACAGCATTTGGTTCACAACATTTGTGTCAAAAACTTTAATTGCAGGTGGTATATATTGTCCTCCCTTTTGTGTAAAAAAACCTCCATAGTGCTGTTAGACTGTTCTTTGAGTTTTTCTTTTGATGTATTTTAATTGAACAGATCAAGAGCCAGAAGAATGACTGTTCCCAAATATTTGTAGCATTTGACCTGTTCTGTGCTATTTTCTTTTAATCATCCATCTGTCCTTGGTTTTCCATCTAGAAAATTTAAGCACTTTAGATTTATTGAAGTTGATTGTTCTTCTTTGTCTCAAAACTCAGTGCTCGCTTTAAACCTCTGAAAGTTAAGGAGAATACTACTATGTCGTCTGCATAAAGGAGAGTTGTAAGGGAACGTAAAGCCAATTTGGGATGGTGGTAGTTAGATATCACCTTCAAGAGATTTCTCTATCAAGTTAAAATAAAAATTAACCAAAATAGGAGCAAGAATACATCCTTGTTTGTCGCCTCTGGAGATGCCTACGGCTTTGGTTTGTGCATGCTGGGGTGGTGTGCAGGTCATACTAGTACTCTTGTGGCTCTTTAGGAATTGCAAATTTGGCTCTCCAAGATCCACAGATGAGTTCTACTGATCTAATAATAAAGACTTAATTTTCAATTAAGTCTTTATTATTAGTAGTATATGACACCATTAGATCTCTTTACTATAGATACAGAAGAATTACTGCGATTCTGAAGCACTGCTTGTGATTAGTTTGACAATACTTTATGGATTTGCCCTCTCTTTTTAAAAGTTCGGTGCCTCTGGCGAGCTGTGAAACAATAAGACAAAGCATGCTATGTCTGATGCAGGCAGAGCAGTACTGGATATCCTCATGTACTGCATCACAATGTTAGATAGGAAAAAATCAGGTTTATTCCATAAAGCAAGCTTCTGGTAGAAGGGGAATACAGAGTATATCATTGATATGTGTTCACCATGATCAGACATTTGCCCTTTTTTAGAGAACAATAATACTCTATTTTAAGCTAATCTTTAAGCTACAGAGCCCCATGGTGCAGAGTGTTAAAGCTGCAGTACTGCAGTCCTAAGCTCTGCTCATAACCTGAGTTTGATCCCCGGTGGAAGCTGGGTTTTCAGGTAGCCGGCTCGAGGTTGACTCAGCTTTCCATCCTTCTGAGGTCAGTAAAATGAGTACTCAGCTTGCTGGGGGGAAAGTGTAGATGACTGGGGAAGGCAATGGCAAACCACCCTGTAAAAAGTCTGCTGTGAAAATGTTGTGAAAGCAATGTCACCTCAGAGTCGGAAACGACTGGTGCTTGCACAGGGGACTTTTCCTTTCCTTAAGCTAATCAGCTCTTTTTCTCTTGCTCTTCAAATTTCTCTTGCCTTTCAAATTAAGCAATATCTTGTTTATTTTGAAATCTAACATATCCTGAATCTGAGCAAGTTTATATAGATAGGGTTCCCAGGCTGAGTCTGGCAACCAACCAGAGGGGTATGTGTGATGAAATGAGTGTGGGTGTGATATCACTGACAACTGTACATCACTTCTGGGTACAGCCTGGCAATGATGGGTCGCTCTAGGAATTCCCAGAGATTCTGTGGTGAACCCAGTGCTGATGCAGAGGATGGTGGCGGAGTGTTAAAATATTTTTTTTCTCCTGCCTCCACTGTGAACAGCAGCAGGTACTGGAGGCAGGAGGCCTGGCAACCCTAGATATAGGGTTGTAAACAACCATCTTTTTCACACAATTCCTCTGCTTACTCTAGTCCCAGCCCTAAGTGGCTTTTATCCATACAGGTCCCACAATTCTCAGCATAGCCTTTTGCCGCTTGTATCCAACCAACAAAGCAAGAGTTACTGTAGTATGCTTCATAGATGAGTTGTCTATGATTCACAGTGAATTTCTGAGTCATCTGGAAATATCTTGCTCTTATTTATATGACTGGATTTGGCGAAGCCAAATCTGACTGTGTTTGTGCTGATCTGACTTGAGTGTAAACTATAGTTTTGGACAGTAGCTCTTCCCTTTTTCTCCCTCTCTGCTGTTGTTAGATAGAAATGCTGCACACCACTTTGGGGCTTCACCCTTTGCTGCGTATAGATAGGCCTTGAATGGACTTTACAAGGGTCAAGTTACATTTGATTTTCCCACCTACAGCCTAGTATGAAACTTTTTTTTGTCTTCTTGTACTCTAACCACAATAACTCTCCTTTATTAATATGCTCCTTTATCCTGAGGTCTTGAGCAATTGACCTCAGTACTAATACAAAAAACGGTGGTCTGATACCAAACTTCTTAAGGAAAGGAAAGGCCCCATGTGCAAGCACCAGTCGTTTTTGATGTCGCGTCACGACATTTTCACGGCAGACTTTTTACAGGGTGGTTTGCCATTGCCTTCCCCAGTCATCTAACACTTTCTCCCCAGCAAGCTGATGTCACATCACGTGATGTCACATCACAACATTTTCATGGCAGACTTTTTACGGGGTGGTTTGTCATTGCCTTCCCCAGTCATCTACACTTCCCCCCCAGCAAGCTGGGTACTCATTTTACCGACCTCGGTAGGATGGAAGGCTGAGTCAACCCTGAGCCAGCTACCTGAATCCAGCTTCCGCCAGAATCAAACTCAGGTGGTGAGCAGAGAGTTTAGCCCGCAGTACTGCAGCTTTACCACTCTGTGCCATGGGGCTGCAAACTTCTTAAAGGGATAACTAAAATCCATTCAGTATAGACTTGAGGAGTGAGAGAGAAGTTGGGCAAAGCTTGCATTGAGCAACTTTTAAGCCATGCCAAATTATGCGTTACTTTTTTAATTTAATTTTTGTGAGGAGTGCTGTAAGATATCACTGATGAATTATCATGTGTCTTAAAGGAGAGATGAGACTATTATAGAACTAATACTTTTTGTGGGGCTTGTTTGTGTTTTTAGATGGGCTTAGGGCATGAAGAAGGATTTGGAGCTCTGTGCTTGAAATGCAAAGATAAATGTGAAGGATTTGAGCTACATTTCTGGAGGTAAGAAGCATTAATTTGTAGATACCTTTCGTCATGTCTTTCTTTTTTTTTCACCACCCCAGTAGAATGGACTTTCTTCACTTGGGCCAGTCACTCTTAAGATACAAGACTCATGAAAAGCACATTCCATAACTGTTAAACAATGAGCTAAATGTTTGGAAAATGTACATGCACAAAATCAAGAAATAAGTCTTACTTAACAGTCCATGCATTCCTTCTATTTCTGAAGTCTGTCAAGTTCTAAATGAAAATTCAGATCCAGAAAGTATGGATCCCTCTGCATCAGGCAGTGTTATCAGTATATACAGACTCAGCAGTCCACAACTGCAAATTCCTAATTTCTGTAATCCTAGCAAGTAGCTAGTTTTTCCTGATCTCAGGTTGTCTTCAGGATATATTGAACCAAGGTCATGTTGATAGAAAGCTGATTTTGTATTCTAATACAACAAGCTGATATTGACATCCGTATTGTACAAGCTCTGCATAAATTTCTATTCTCCTCACATACACAAATTAAAAACTGCATGGGAGGACCTTAGGTTTCCACCTCTGATGTCTAGAAATTTTCTGTATTTGGAATGGTCTGGGAGAAGGCAGCATGACACATTCCTTAGCACAATGTAAGTGCATCTGAAAGTAGTCCAAGTCCCAATGCAGACCTTACCAATCAGTTTTACATCAAAGACACCTATACAGTTTAGGGTAGGAATCTGGAGCATCTGGAGATCCCAGGCATGAACTGGACTGCTTAAGTATCAAGATAAGAGTCAAAGACACGTGGGATGTCTTCGAGTGTCTGCAATAGTAGCAAGACTCACAGCCTTTGGCCTGGCTTATCCCTGGCTATTCCTTTTCAGTGGCTCTTCCATAAGCAGCCTAGCAACAAGAGGTTTCATGGTCCCATTTGCTTATGCATGGGGCACCTTGACACTCTGTTACTGTGAAATTCTGGCAAAAGAACTGAAAACTGCAATAGTGCATTGTTCATATTTGCATTAGTTTCTGCTCCTGGGCTTTTTTTTTTTTTTTAATTCTCTTTGCAGTTCCTGCAAAACTGCTAATACCAAGTCCTTTAACTTTTCCCATCAAATTTGATAAATCAAATACCGGACCAGCATGTTACCAAATAGGCATCACTTCAGTCATGGCATAGTGCACTGAATCCTAACAGTACCTTCATATTTTGAGGTTGTGCAAGCTCAGTTCTTTTATTACTTCTTATTGTTGCATGCTGTGGTTTCAGAGAGAGAGCCACATTGGGACTATGATGATTTAGGTCTGGTCTTAGTGATTCTGGGGCCCTGGGAAAAGTCCAGGATGGGGTTCTAGAATCACAGCTGCTCACTGCTGGCCTGGGACCAAACTAGGGATGGCCCTTGCCCCCTGTGAGGTGGGAGGGAGCCACTGCTGCTGTCAGAAGCCAGCTGTTCAAACTGAAGGTAGGTAGGGCAGCTGCAAGCAGAGGTAGGAGCCTGTTCTTCTTTCCCCCATCTTTGTGGACATGGGCAGTCCCACCTTCAAGCATGACGCCAGGGTAGCTGCCCCTTTTGTCCATTAGCTAAGACCGCTCCTGCTGTGGTGACTCAGGATATGCGGGCAAGCCAGATCCTCCAGCACTAAATGACTTTGAACTGAAATTTTTGATCATTGGGGAAAATGCAAGCAAGTGAGGTTTAAATATTATATTTAAACAATTTCAAAGCTTTTATTGAAATAATATTTTGTAAAATTTTACAGATTATGTAGCATGTACTTCCCTTGGACTATTTAAATTTATAGGAAAAAACCTCTTTGTCAAAAAAGGCGTTTAATATATTGACATGCTAATTCTGGCTCACCATAGAACTGTGCTTGAGACCTGGTCCAATCATCTGTTTCTAGAGACTTCTTTAGCTCTGTTCTATGGAGATCTCTGAGACAAGAGAATTTTAGCTTTGATTGATTTGACCAGTACAGCAAATCAGGTGAAATCATAGCTTGATTTTTAAAATCCATCATTATATGTGTTTGTGGCTTTCTCTCTCCACACATGGTTTACAGACCAATTAAACATTCATATGATGTCTGTAACAATTCCTAGGGATTATCCCTTAATCTGAAAAAAAATATTAATTACAACTTTGAAACAGCCAAGATTGCCTAATATATCTGCTACAACATTCATTCACTATTATTATTTTTTAATGAAACCATTAATATTTATTTTTCTGAGGAAAAAATTCCATTTCTAAAGTCTTGGAAATTTTTGGATGGAAAAAATTCTGCTCCACATCTATTGATCACAATAAATGTATATAAATTGGATTTTGCATGAGAACTTCCACTACAACTACATTCCTTTCCACTAGAGGGGAGTATAGCATTTGTTGCAATATAAAACTTGCTATAACTAAGTTGTTTTATGAACTGAGCTGTAATGGAAGTTCTCTACATACCACTATGAGTATGGATATTTCTGTTGTGTGAAGTTCCAAGATGTTAATCTCTTATTGCACATGACCCTGGAATGCTAATGGAATAATCCTAGGGTTACCGTTCCCAACTGACTACATCAAACAAGTGATCACTATGACAAATCTCATTTTAAATACCCCTACTATTTAAGCTGTGACAATTGTTACTAACTATGAATATTCCTAACTTCCAATTCAAAAAGTTCATCAGTTTTTTTTTAACATCCCCAGAGAGGATGGGTACACAAAAAAGAGGACATCTGGTAACCCTAATAACCCAAATCAAATTGTGATGAGTTCTATGCAGCACAGCAGAAGAGGCATTGGCTCAAATTCTCCATGCTAGTGGTATCAGGAGCAAGTCTCAGTTATCTTAATCATTTTAAGAGTTGTATGCCTCATTTATTTTAACCCTTTTTCTCTCTGGATCAGACATTTTGCTGATAACCCCCCCCCCCGATGAAACTATTGTCCATGACAGTTGAAGCTGCCAAAAGCCCCTGGAGGAGGGGAAATTCCCTTGACTGCCCCTCACATATTTTAAATGAACAAGATCTTCTAGTCTTTGATGGAGCAAAAAATCTCTCTAGGAACCTATATAATAGCTTATTGGTACCTTGATTTGAATTAGCGAGTGTTCTCTTGCTGCAGGAGAGCACTTGTTGTCAAGCAAAGAGTTCAAGCAGGTATAGATTCTTGGAAAGTCCTAGCTGTTGCTAGAATGACAGTAATCCCCAAAAATATCTTGCTTGGACCAAATAGAGACCTGGGGCCCTCCAAAGCAGCCTAGAGCCTGGAGATTCTCTCTTGGTGGCCTGATGACTTCTGAATATCAGTGCTGCTAAGACATTTTTATGTTGAGTCAGATTGTTAAATGGGGTTCAGATTTAGGACAGCTAATCCTATTCTGCCCCGACCTGGTGGGGCCAGGCTAACCCAATCTCATTAGATCTCAGGAGCTAAGCAAGGTCAACCTTGACTAGTACTTGGATGGTAGACCACCAAGGAAGTCCAGGGTTGCTATGCAGAGGCAAGCAATGGCAAACCACCTCTGTTTATTTCCTGTATTGAGAACCCTATGGCTGCAACTAAATGGCCAGAAACCCAAAAGAAAAAAACCTATTCTCCATCAAGCCCAGAAATAGTCTGTTCAAAAGTAAATCCTATTTATTAAGTATTCCTAGCTCCCAGGAAAATATTCTTAGTATTGCAGCCATGACCTATTAATGAGTATGACCCTGGCCTGTCATACAGGGCAGAGCCAGTTTGGTGTAGTGGTGAAGTGTGCGGACTCTTATCTGGGAGAACCGGGTTTGATTCCCCACTCCTCCACTTGCACCTGCTAGCATGGCCTTGGGTCCGCCATAGCTCTGGCAGAGGTTGTCCTTGAAAGGGCAGCTGCTGTGAAAGCCCTCTCCAGCCCCACCCACCTCACAGGGTGTCTGTTGTGGGGGAGGAAGATAAAGGAGATTGTGAGCCGCTCTGAGACTCTTCGGAGTGGAGGGCGGGATATAAATCCAATATCTTCTTCAATTTTACTAATATGAAGTTGCCTATCATAAGAAGCCACTTCAATACCAGTACTTTTTTTTGGCCATCTGGTTGCAAAACTCTTTTGATGACCCTATGGGGTTTTCAAGGCAAGAAATGTTCAGTGATAGTTTGCCATTGCCTGCCTCTGTGTCATGAACTTTGTATTCCTTGGACATCTCCCATCCCAATACTAACCATGACTGACCCTGCTTAGTTTCCAAGGTCTGTCGAGATTGAGCTAGTCTGGGCTGTCTAGGTCAGGGCTGAATCTTAACACAAGGAGACAAGAATTCATTCAGAAAAGTTGGCAAGAGATGGACAATGTTTATTGTGTTTGAGAACAATAGATTTTAAGGTGAAATCCATCTATTCATAATTTTCAGTATATTGCAGGCATATCCAACTTTGAACAGGTCATGATTTATTTTTTCCGGACAAAAGTGCTGGTGATCTACCACCATGAAAATTAAATTTCAAATTAGTTTCAAATTAGATTTTAATCCACCAAAGTTGGGTTCCACCGCCCCCCCCCCTTTTACAATTCACCTTCTGTCATTTACTGGTAAACAAAATAAGCAAAAACAAAACAGAGACGAAGATCCAGAAAGAACTGCGAACAGTTTTTCTTAAATTTTTATTGTTATAACTTTCTTTAACTGTCTTAATAACTTTCTTTAACTTTTATTGAGTAATTTGTGTTAAATGTAGGTCAAGTATTGATCCAGGCTGATCTTGCGCAATCTTTAAAACTTCGCTCTTGCTAATTAGTGAGACGTCTGAGCCTGCATTTCATCCACCAGCTTTTTGAAGTTGGGTGAATATTGCGTGAGGGCCAGTCTCAGGGAATCCTAGAGATGTTTATCTGTCACGTTGGAACGCTGTGAATTCTTTGTCATTTTCAGATGGAAAAACACAGATTCACACAAATAAGTTGAACCGAAACAGGAGTGTACAGCTTCACTGCATCTTCTCAAGTTGGGAAATTTGTCTCTAGGCACTAGCTTCCAAAACGATTCTTGCTCAGCACAGGTCTTAAGAAAAATGTCATTTTTAAGGGTTACTATTTCGTTTTCAAGAGATGCCTTGTTCAATTAGTATTTTTTACTGATAGCAGCTGCAGTTTCCTTAATGTCCATACCTGCTTTGAATGGGTATGACAAGTACTCCACAACTTTTTCAATTCTTTGGAAGTCACAGAATCTTCTTTCGAATTCCTGGATAACAGAGCAGATTTCTGTCACATACTTCTCGTTCTGAAAAACAACATTTGGATATTGTCCCAGATGGTCCTGCATATTAGGAAAATGATCAAAAGTGTTGTTTGCAAGGTCAGTCATCATTAGCTCAAATTTGCTCTTGTAGGATGAAACTGTACCCATCATCTCACCAGTGCATTTGTTTTTACCTTGTAGTTCAATGTTCATATCACTTAGTTCGCCTGTAAAGTCAGCAAGAAATGCCAGATCACATAACCACTCCTCATCTTCCAACTCTGCTTTGTCATTTCCTTTCTACTTCAAAAACCTTCTTATTTCATTCAGCAAATCACGAAATATTTGCAGAAATTTGTGCCTACTTAGCCACCTTGCATCTATGTGCAAAATGATTTCCGCTGCCCCTTCATCAAGAGTAAGACTGAAAAGCCGTCTTTGAAGTGATCTTCCACGAACTGAATTTACAATTTTGAAAGTGATGTCCATGACAGTCTTTGTATTGAGTCTCTTGCTTGTCAAAATTTGCTGGTGAATGATGCAGTGGTAAGAAAGGAAATCTGGAAAGTCATCATGCTGTCTACAGAGGCCTATGAAACCGTTAACCTCACCTGTCATTGTTCTTGCTCCATCAGTAGTGATGGAAACAAGTTTATGCAATGGAAGATTACACTTTGTCACAAAAGAATGGAAAGAGCTGAATATTTCCTGACCGGTAGCTCTCCCTTTTAAAGAAATTATTCCAAGTAGTTCTTCTTTAACACTGAAGACCTGCCTACCTGAGGGACCGTCTCTCCCCATATGAGCCCCAGAGAGCTCTGAGGTCAGCTGGAAAAAACCAGCTGAATATCCCTGGGCCAAGGGAGGCCAGATTGAAGGCCACTCGGGATCGGGCCTTCTCTATTGCTGCTCCACTGCTGTGGAATCAACTCCCGGAGGAGGTACGGGCCCTACGATGCTTAGATCAATTCCGTAGGGCCTGTAAGACCCACCTCTTCAAAATAGCCTTCAACTAACGACAAGCCAGGAAGTGCCGTTGAAAGTGCCGTTGAAAATGCTTTTAGTTACTGAATTCTATTGAAGATCTAATGTTATAGCACTTTATTGTTAATGTTAATTTTAATAATCTGTAATCTGTTTTAACTATGATTTTATAAGTATAATTGTTGTATAATATATTTTATGTTGTGAGCCGCCCTGAGCCTGCCTCGGCGGGGAGGGCGGGATAGAAATAAAAAGTTATTATTATTATTATTATTATTCAAAAACCGTCCGGATAAAGACTAGTAACTGGGCTATGTCTCTTATGTCTGTAGATTCATCCAGTTGGAGTGAGAAAGCAACACAAACTGAAACATCCTCCAACAATTGTTCAGTTGTGTCTCCACACATCTTTTCTATTTTCTGCATGACGGTGTTTCTTGACAATTGTACATCTTGAACAGCAGCTATGATCTCTTTCTTATTCTTAAATCCTTCAAAAAGATTGTCTGCTGCTTCAAGAAAACAATCTTTTACAAATTCTCCTTCATTGAAAGGTTTGCATTTCTCTGTGATCAGGTTGATGACCTTGAAGGATGCCATAGTTGCATTGACCGAATGTGACATTGACTTCGCCATCAACTGTTGCTGTGCAGCCAATTTAGATTTAAGTTCCTTGAGCTTCAGTTTATGAATTTCACTTTTGGGTGGAAAATCAGCATCAAACTTATTGCTATGCAGAGCCTTATAATGACGCTCCAGATTACCCTTTTTGGGCAAGGATACAGCGGCGTTACAAAGCAGACAACAACACTTGTCTTTCACCATGATGAAGTAGTCCATTTCCCATTCATCATGAAAGTGGTAGGTTTTGCTCTTCTTTGGAACACTCATCTTCATTATACTGAGGTGACTGGGGTGCTAACACTGGCTAAATCTGGTCCCAAACTGTCACTGTCCCAAAGTATTAAAGATCAACAGGAACTGAAGACCTCTGAATGATGCCAGAACCACACATGCAGTTCTAAAAGTTAAAATAAGAAATCATCACACTGGCACCAATAATCAAATACCACCACACCAAACAATAATAAAAAAACCCCAAACACCTGTCCAGCAAACCATGAGTCCAAGTGGGGCTGGTGATCTACCTCTGACCCCTCGGCGATCTACTGGTAGATCACGATCTACCTGTTGGACATACCTGGTATATTGTCATGTTCTTTGTGGTTTGTAAGTGTGGTAAGCTAGTAAAATTAAGCTAGTAAAAATCAAATTTACAATGGAAAAAATCTGTCAGGCTATAAATGAAACCTGTTTTGGACAACTGATAAGGTCAGTAGTAGCGTTTCCATGACTTCATTTGAGAACCCGCTCCCCCCCCCCCGTGTTTATTTTGGTTTGCTCCATAATGAGACCACTTATCATAAGAACATAAGAGAAGCCATGTTGGATCAGGCCAATGGCCCATCCAGTCCAACACTGTGTCACACAGTGGCAAAAAACCCAGGTGCCATCAGGAGGTCCATCAGTGGGGCCAGGACACTAGAAGCCCTCCCACTGTTGCCACCCAAGCACCAAGAGTACAGAACATCACTTGCCCCAGACAAAGAGTTCCATCTATACCTTGTGACTAATAGCCACTGATGGACCTCTGCTCCATATGTTTATCTAATCCCCTCCTGAAACTGTCTATGCTTGTAGCTGCCGCCACCTCCTGTGGCAGTGAATTCCATGTGTTAGTCATCCTTTGGGTGAAAAAGTACATCCTTTTATCTGTTCTGACCTGACTGCTCAGCAATTTAATTGAGTGTCCATGAGTTATTGTATTGTGAGAAAGGGAGAAAAGTACTTCTTTCTCTACCTTCTCTATACCATGCATGATCTTGTAAACCTCTATCATGTCACCCCTCAGTAGACGTTTCTCCAATCTAAAGAGCCCCAAGTGTTTTAACCTTTCTTCATAGGGAAGTGTTCCAATCCTTTTATCATTCTAGCTGCCCTTTTTTGCACTTATTCCAGTGCTATAATATCTTTTTTAAGGTGCGGTGACCAGAATTATACACAGTACTCCTACCATCTATAATAATAATAATTTTCCTATTGTGGTGGCTAAATGGAGCTCTCCCATTGGTTTATAGGTGCATTCCATGCACTTTACAAATAATTGGTCCATCATGGCTCACTCAACATCTCTGACCTCCCATTGGCTGACTCTCCTGTCCCTGCCTACTGCAGGCCTGGGAATGTTGAACAAACCACCAAAACAGTCTTACCTCAGAGACAGTCACATCTCCATTTCTCCTCTGTGTCCTCTCTGTTAACTGGCCTCACTAAAAGCATCACCAGCAACAGACCTCTGCTGCTCCATCAACAGCCCACATAGATGGCATCCCAGCACACACAGCCTCCGAAGGCCACAGAAATAGCCAGGGAGTTGCTGTAGGCTTGCCAATCCCCAGGCTGCGAGAGAAGCAGATTCTATGGATAGGTTTTCTTTACTACAGAGACCAGCCAAAATTAGACGTGAAAATATCACATTTGCATTAGATTATACACCACATGTTTTTGCCATTCGCAACATTGTTTACCGACACTGGCATCTTTTATCTCAGATACCAGGTTGTTCTTCTTCTCTGTTTGTAGGTTTCTGACAGACTTCAGCCTTTAAAGACATGCTAGTGCATTGGGACAGGCTAAAGACTCTGGTGCCATCTACTGGCCCTTTGGGACATTACAAGTGCAGAGTTTGTCAATTGTGTTCTCTAGCTTTGTAGATTAAAGTGTTTACACCCCCTGGAAGTAACTTAAGTATTAAATTACCACATTTCAGTAATTGCAACACGTCATTTGTGGTGTATGCCATCTTGTGTAGATGTAATAAGATCTACGTGGATAACACGACTTGCCCCATTTAAGATGTGATTTTTTTGTACAGTGAAAGTTTGGCAGAACTTCTATCTCCCCTCTTTGACAAAGGATTTTGAAACGGCGTGACAAGTGTCAGCCGGCTTCAGGCTCCGTTCAAGGTGGACCTGTGGAGTCTTCAAAAAATGAACTTTTGATCACTTTAGTATGCAAGCACTTTTTGCACTCAGCACCTTATTGTGGGAATTGTATTCCACCTCTGGAGGCTTCAGACTACTCTGGGAAAGACTTCCTCTTGGGATGGTGTGTCTGTGTCTTTAAAGCTGAATGGGGGCAGGGGCAGAACAACATGGCTGCTCCCTGTGGCTGTGAAAGCAGCCCAGCCCAGACCCTCTGTTGGTTGCGCAATCTTTTCAGAGGTCATTTGCATAGGAAAGGTAAACTTGAATCTTTGGTTGCTCTGTGTTACTTTGAAGAAGTTGGAAGTTCAGCAACTCGTGAGTAGAGATGCCAATCCCCAGGTGGGAGCAGGCCCACCCCCAACGGGGTGGGGGGAGGAAAATGTCTGCTGGGCATTTCATTATTCCCTATGGAGATCGATTCCCCTAGGGTATAATGGAGAATTGATCTGGGGGTATCTGGGGCTTTGCAGGGGCTATTTTTTGAGAGAGGCATCAAATGTTCAGCATAGCATCTGATGCCTCTCCCCAAAATGCTCTCCAACTTTCAAAAAGATTGGACCAGGGGGTCCAATTCTATGAGCCCCAAAAGAAGGTGCCCCTATCCATTATTTCTAATGTAGGGAAGGCATTTAAAAGGTATGTGGTTCCTTTAAATGTGATGGCCAGAACTCCTTTTGGAGTTCAGTTGTGCTTGTCACAACTTTGCTTATGGCTCCATCGTCAAAGTCTCCTGGCTGCACCCCCAAAATCCCCAGATATTTCTTGAATTGGACTTGGCAACCCTAAGTTGCTGCCACCATAATGTGACTAGGCAGCAAGGCTTGGCCCTGCCGGGAGCATTTCCTGAGAGGCTGCCGTTCCTATCACTCCCTCTCTCCCTCCTCCTCTCAACCTTGCCCCAAGTCAGAGGCTGTTGCTAGACAACCAACTTCTGTCAGTAAATGGAGAGGCCTTTGGAATGGCATGCAGTCCACCCTCCAAAGCAGTTATTTTCTCCAGGATGGGGAGAGAGATACCCTTCACATGATCTGGACATTATACTTCTGTTGGTACAGCCCAAAATTATATTTGCCTTTTTAGCACTGCATCACAGTGCTGACTCATGTTTAGTGCATGGTCCACTAAAACCCCTAGATCCTTTTCACACATACCACTGCCAAGACAGGTCTCCCCCATCCTATAATTATACATTTGATTTTTCCTACCTAAATGAACTTTACATTTATTCCTGTTAACAATCATTTTATTTTTTCTTAGCCCAGTTTTCCAGCATAGGTGAGTTTTAATCATGGGATACCATGGCTAACTAGATAGGCTATGGAAGCCAGAGAGATGGTTCTGATCAGGCAAGGTAATCTGTGTGGCTGTTGTTTTGATCCATTTGAAACTGATCTCTGGCCTCTGGGGATCAGTTGTAATTCTGGGAGATTTTCAGGTCCTACCTGGAGTTTGCAAACCCTGTTCCCGAGAAGTTGCTTCAGGTCAGCAAATCTTCAACATGCTGTGCACAAACAGGGTCAAAATTACAAGACCTGAGCCATGCCCATCTGAGTAGTCTGAGTAGTCTTTATAGGAGTACTTCACATCTGTTTATTTTTGTGATTACTAACACTGTGTTATGGGGGAAACTGGGCAGTTTATTCTGGGCTCCCACAAAGCAGAGTCTACTGTTTCCTGTGGGTAGGTACCTTTGGCTCTGACAATGTCACATTAATAATAATAATAATATTTTATTTTTATATCCCGCCCTCCCCGCCAGGCGGGCTCAGGGCGGCTAACAGACATGGGGTCCCATGATTCACATTAAACAATAAACAATATAACAGGCATGGGAGTCCCATGATTCACATAAAGCATAGCAATTTAAACATTAATTACAAATAAGTTATTTAAAATACATAAAACATATAAAATAGGTGCTAAAATAATATAGTCCTGATGTATATGAGATGGCTAAATATCTGTTCGTTCATTATCAGGTTCTGTCTCAAATACCACAAGATGTCTCAAATGCCAACTGAAAAAGAAATGTTTTGCAAGCCCTGCGGAATTGGTTCAGGTCCCGCAGGGCTCGCACCATCTCTGGAAGGTCATTCCACCAGCGAGGGGCTATCACCGAGAAGGCCTGCTCCCTAGTGGCCTTCAGCCTAACTTCTTTTGGCCCAGGGATTGTTAATAAATTCTGGGAACCAGACCTCAGTGCTCTCCGGGGTACATATGGGGAGAGGCGGTCCTTTAGGTAGGCAGGTCCTCGGCCATATAGGGCTTTAAAGGTAATAACCAGCACCTTATAGCGAACACAGTAGACAACCGGCAGCCAGTGCAGGTTGCGCAGGTTGCGCAGCCCAGGCCGTGCAGGCTCCCACCGTGGTAGTCCCTCCAACAGCCTGGCCGCCGCGTTCTGGACTACCTGGAGTCTCCGTGTTCGGTACAAGGGCAGCCCCATGTAGAGGGCATTGCAGTAGTCTAACCTCGAAGTGACTGTTGCGTGGATCACAGTTGCTAGGTCGACGCGCTCCAGGAAGGGAGCCAGCTGCCTCGCCCTCTTAAGATGGAAGAAGGCGGATCTAGCAGTGGCAGCTACTTGGGCCTCCATTGATAGGGAGGACTCCAGTAGCACTCCCAGGCTCTTGACTTTGCGCACCGGTACCAGTGGCGCTCCGTCAAAGGCCGGTAAAGTAACCTCCCCTCCCGGTCCGCCGCGGCCCACGCAAAGGACCTCAGTCTTCGCCGGATTCAACTTCAGCCCGCTCAGCCTGAGCCAGTCAGCCACGGCTTGTAGTGCCCGGTCCAAATTTGCTGGGACATCACCAGCCCGGTCGCCCATCAATAGATAGAGCTGAGTGTCATCTGCATATTGATGGCAACCCAGCCCATACCTCCGTGCAATCTGGGCAAGGGGGCGCATAAAGATGTTAAACAGCATCGGGGAGAGGACTGCTCCCTGAGGCACTCCGCAATCGAGTGGGTACCTCTGGGACAGTTCCCCCCCAATTGCCACCCTTTGTCCCCGACCCTCAAGAAAGGAGGAGAGCCACTGTAAGGCTAGCCCCCGAATTCCTGCGTCGGCGAGGCGGCGGGTCAGCAGCCGGTGGTCGACCATATCGAACGCCGCCGATAGGTCTAACAACAGCAATACTGCCGAGCCGCCTCGATCCAGTTGCCATCGGAGGTCATCCATGAGGGCGACCAGGACTGTTTCTGTCCCATGGCCCGGGCGGAAGCCGGACTGGCATGGGTCTAGGACGGAAGCGTCCTCCAGAAATTCCTGTAACTGCACTGCCACGGCCCTCTCGATAATTTTGCCTAAAAAGGGCAAATTTGAGACCGGCCGGTAGTGTGCCAATTCGGCCGGGTCTGATGACGGTTTTTTCAGGAGAGGGCGGACCAATGCCTCTTTCAGAGGTGTTGGGAAAACACCTTCTGAAAGGGATCGATTTATAATATCCCGTATAGGATATCTTAGTTCCTCCTGGCAGGCCTTAATTAGCCAGGAGGGGCAAGGGTCCAGATCGCAAGTCGTGGAGCGTGCAGTGGCAAGAACTCTGTCGACTTCCTCCAAGCTGAGCGGGTCGAAGCAATCCAGAGTTGAATCCGAAGACACGCATTGGGCTTCGAGTCCACTTACTGCCTCCAAATTGGCGGGGCAGTCCTGGCGGAGCGATTGGACCTTATCCGCAAAGAATTTCGCAAAAGCCTCGCAGCCAATCTCCAATTCCTTAGCTTTAGAATTGCCTTGAGGCAATATAGTCAAATTCCGAATTATTCTAAATAATTGGGCTGGGCGCGAATTTGCGGATGCAATCCTAGCCGCAAAGTATGTTTTCTTTGCGGCCTTGATTGCCATCTCATAGGACTTCATAAACTTCCTATAAGATGTTCTAGTCGCCTCGTCACGAGTGCGTCGCCATTGCCTCTCTAGCCGTCTAAGGCCTTGTTTCAGCTGGCGTAATTCCGGGGTGTACCACGGAGCCAGCTTAATCCGAGGTCGCAGAGGGCGCCGAGGTGCGATCTCCTCGATGGCCCTAGAGAGCCGGCTATTCCAGGTCTCAATCAGGCCATCAAGGGAATCGCCAGAGGGCCAGGAGTCCCGCAGAGCCATCTGGAACCGTTCCGGGTCCATTTGGCTCCGCGGGCGAGCCATAATCGGCTCCTCGCCTAAACAGGTTCGGGGGGGCATATTTACGCGGGCCTTGAGGGCGAAGTGATCTTAGTTCCTCATTGATCATTAAGCATTTTGTTTAATTTTTTTTTTCCATTCAAAGAGAGGAAATGGTATACGGAGTGTAAGATGACACTGAATCTCAACATATACTACTGACAGAATGAGACCCATCCCTAACCGTGATTAAGTAAATGTTATACATTGTTTATGTGTAAAACAGAACAGATGCTAAATTGAAGTTTAAGTAATTGTTTAAAGCATTAATGTGAACTTGTGCTTGGAAGATGAAAGTGAACAACGTATAACTTAATCAAGGTTCTCTGTATTAATAGAAAGGCACCAGAGACTTTAAACCACTCCTGCTTTGGATGAGGTTATATTCTCCTTAAAAAGCCAGTTTTTCAGTCTGGGGGTGCTGTTTGACACAGCAATCACCTTCGAAAATCAGGTGGCTGCAGTGGTTCAGAGTGCTCTTTCCCACCTTCATCTGGCACATCCAACTGTGTCCATTCTTGGCTCAGTCAGATTTTGTCACAGGGATCCACACTTTAGCAATGGGCTGCACTTGAGTCTATCCTTGAAGAGCATTCAGAAGTTGCACTAATGCAGGGTGCTGCAGCATTTCTGGTACTACAGAAATTACACTGACTACCAATCCACTCCAAGGGCTAATTTAAGGTGTTGGTGTTGCCCTACATAGCTTGGTACTGGAGTATCTGAAGGACAGTCTTCTTCTCCTGCCTTCCTGCCTGGGAATTAAGATCCCAGGGAGAGGCCCTATTGACTGTCCCACCAATCAAAGAAGCTTGTCTGGTGGAAGGCCCGTAGCCAGGATTTTTCATTTGGTGGGGCCCACAGCCAGGATTTTCATTTAGTGGGGCACATTTTTATGGGGGTCTTAATTATTATGCTTTAAATAAATAAAGCAAACAAGTCATTCATCACTCAAAAATATTTCAAGATCCGCATTCAGCCCAGCCTCAGTGCATTGGTTCTGCTTCTAACAAATAAATTTGCCCAGCAAAGGGGGGGGGGGGGGACAGAGAGATTGTATTTCTCATACAACTATGAGAAATAACTGGCTGGCTCGGATTCAGCTGCAATATTGATCTAAGGAGCTTAGGAGGGGGGGAAGAGACCCTATGCAATTTCTCCTCTCTCCTTTTTTCATTTCTAAGTAAATACAATAAAGGAGGGGAGAGCAAAGAAAATGACAGGACTGGCCTCTTTCCCTCCCTTGTTTTAGCTCCTAGAATGCAGGAAAACTGGAGTGATGCCAAATACCCAAAACCTTCTGACCAAAACACATTGCTGCTCCATGGGCAACCTGGGTCCCCACCCACCATTACCCCCCTGCCTGGCAGTCAGGCAGTCAAGTTCAGACAGAGCCATGCGAGGAGAGGTGAGGCACTGTGAAAAGAGGGGAAGGGCTCTTCCTTCAAGTTACTGCAGCAGAGGAGAGAGAGAGAACAAGAGAGAGGTAAGGGAGGAGAGGCCAGAACAGAGAGAACACCTGCTGCAGTTGCTTGCCTCCTGCTCAGTTTCATGTCAGGCTGGAGGGGTGTTGTGATTGGAGCTTCAAAAACAGGAAGGCAGCAGGCAGGAGAATGCAGTGGTGGTGGTGGCAGCAGCCATGAGAAGATAGAAAAAAGAAGAGAGCAGGCAGGAGAGACTGTTCATAGCAGGACCATTTGTGAGGCAGTGGTGAAGATTAGATTAGAGTGGTGCTTGATTAGGATGGCAATGGTGAGCTACAGGGGACTGATTGATGGGACCACACAGGGGATTGATTTGTGGGGCCTGGGCCCCCAATGCTCCCTAGCTATGGCCCTGTCAGGTAGGCACATGAGAGAGGGCCTTATGGAACACCCTCCACCGAGAGGTACACCTAGCCCCTCACTCTTGATCTTCAGGAAGCAGTTGAAAAAAAGTTTTATTTAGGACTGCAGATGATGATGGTAATTTATTGCACTTGATTAATTGTCCCATCCCAGCTCCTCCGGGCTCTGGGCAATGTGCAACATATATCAGATATCATAAAAGACAACAACATGCAAGATAAAACAGCATAACAAATTCAATTTCAAAAGTCTTTTAAAAACCAAATGCCGCCCTATAAATTATTTATCTACCAGGGGAGGGGAGAGCTTACAAAAAGCATTTGGAGATGGAGAAGTGAAAGGTGCCAGCTGGACAGCAAACTCATTGCCCTCAGCCAAAAGCCTGATGGAATATCTCAGCCTTACAGGCCTAGCAGAATTGCATAAGATCCTGCAGGGGGAGGGACGGTGGCTCAGTGGTAGAGCATCTGCTTGGTAAGCAGAAGGTCCCAGGTTCAATCCCTGGCATCTCCAAAAAAGGGTCCAGGCAAAGAGGTGTGAAAAACCTCAGCTTGAGACCCTGGAGAGCCGCTGCCAGTCTGAGAAGACAATACTGACTTTGATGGACCAAAGGTCTGATTCAGTATAAGGCAGCTTCATATGTTCATATGATGTTATCCGGCAGAGAGTTCCAGCAGCTTGGGACCAGGGGACAGTCGAGGACTGGCCTGCTTAGGAGCACCAGAAAGTTATTACTAGCAGAGTGTAATACTCTTCCAGGGACATAATGGAGGAGACAGTCGCACAGACACATTGGTCCCATACTGTTCAAAGCCTTAAGGGTCAAAACTGAAACTTTGAATTTGACTCAGTACTCCATTGGGAGCCAGTGTAGCTGGCACAGCACTGGTTGAATATGTGCCATCTGTGGTGTTTCCATCAGGAAACTGTTGAAATTGAAGGCACTATCAAACTTCAGATGTCGTGGCAACAGATAGCTAAATAGTCACACTGACCCTTCCTTCCTACACATATACTCTTTTGCCTCTATTCCTTTGAAGTGTAGATTGTTTTCTCAGGAAAACTTCCTTCCGCCTGCCCCCTCTCACATAATGCTTCTGCTCTTCTCCCGGTACACACCAAGAGAGACAACATGCCATCTGCTCCTGGCAGCATGAGGCAGATGGCCCTCTTGCTATCTGCTTCCATCCTAAATTAGTAATCCATCCTGTCTCTACTCTTTCCTATCCAAAGTGTACTTCTCTAATAAAGAGAGGAATATTGTCTCCTTTTAAACTTGCACCGTGGCTCTGTGTAGCTCTGTAAACTGAGTAACCTGGTTAAGTGACGCTCCTGCATTTGTAGCTTTATTTAAGCACTCTGCTAACTAGTGGGAATTGGCCTAACGATACCAGTTAATCCCAACAGAAACTGATTTGACTAATTTAGATTGTATTTATTGACAGGCCAAATTGGAAATGTTGTGGTCTTTTATGAATTTTTTTTTTATATAATAGTTGTTTTATTTATATTGTAAGCCATTGTGAGATCTGCAAGATGAAAAGGTGACTAATTAATGTTTTAAATAAAATAATTGTGCATACAGTCTGGAACAAGTGAAATGTATTGGGTTTTGTAAGGGGGGGTGTGGTAGAACCCTTCTATATCACACTCCCCCGAGGCTCCTTCTACCCTCTGGGCAGTCCTGGTGATTCCATCTTAATGTTGGCTTTCTCTTGAAACGCTAGAAAAATATGTCGAAACTGCAAGTGTGGCCAAGAGGAGCATGATGTTCCCACCAGCAATGAGGATGATCGTAAAGTGGGGAAGCTCTTTGAGGACACAAAATATACAACCCTAATTGCCAAGCTGAAGTCCGACGGCATCCCTGTGTACAAGCGCAATGTCATGATACTGACCAATCCAGTCGCAGCCAAGAAGAATGTCTCCATCAATACAGTAACATATGAATGGGCACCTCCGGTCCAGAATCAAACCCTGGTGAGATATTTATGTCGGCAAGGTTTGGGCAAATGGGAAAGCACGTATGCCGAAGGGTTGGAATGCGTCTAAAGATCATTCAGAGTCTGGTGTTGATATAATGCAGCTTCAACTTTAGCCAGGCACTTGGTAATCATAAGCCATGATTTCCACTGTAAATGTAAACATAATGGAATTGGGTCTGCCCATCTAATCTTATAAGTCTTTGAGTGCTGTGAAACTGTCAAGCGCTGAATGGGAGGTAGTAGTTGGGAGATGTGAGAGAGTTGGGGCACTGAGAGATTGGTGGTGTTAATGACTAGGATTAAACATTGGCGTTAGCAATGTTCACTGGCCACTTAGGATGATTTATGAATTCCCAAATGAGCTGTTCTAAAAAGACTTTCAGAAACCAGGTCATACGGCTGGAAAATGTGCATAATTTATGTCATTGTTTAAAAGCTAAGAAAAACACTCAGGCCTGCCACATTTCTGTTACTGTATATGGTCAGAACAAATTCAGTGTTTACATCCAAAACAAAAGCTCCCCTTTTATTAACTCTTCTTCGAGATGATAGTTGGATAGCCTTGTTGGGTTTTTATTTTTTTTTTGTTTATTTGTCTATTTTTACTGTTTTATTCTTGAGTCGCATTTATGTGCTGCTGTGCTGTATGACCCAAAGCAGGAGGCTGACAATCTGAGTGGGGCTTCTATTTGCAAGAGGTTTGCAGGGGCTTTGTTTTAAAGAAGTTCCTCCGCTGACTTGTTTCTGTTCCAGCTTTTATTATTTAATTGTCTTTCGCCTTTTAAGTTTTTGCTCAAACCACTTAAAACAGGCTGACTGGCCTCATAAACACACAGAGACATCTGCATTCGACATTAGTCCTCTGTTAAAAAGTCAAGATTGCAACTGGTAAATCTGAAACCTCCCGTGCAAGAATTTTCCAAAGATATTCAGTGTTATCTAAACAGCAACGGAGCCCGTTTATTCTACAAGAGTAAACATATGCTTTCATATTGTAAAATCTGCATTCGGTTATGCCTGCAATTAACTTCTGCCTCACAAAATGATTTGGTCCCCTGCCCATCTATTTCCACCATCCACACCTTGCCATTCATCCCGGTAACAAGTTTTGCTAAGTGCTACTGATCTGCCTTTTGTTTGGAAAGCTGGATTCTCGGGGCCATCAAATAACTTAATTCTGGCAATCATTCCTGGCTTTTTAGGCAAGACACTATATGCAGATGCTGCCGAAGGAGAAACAGCCCGTAGCTGGCTCAGAAGGCGCTCAGTACAGAAAGAAACAGTTGGCAAAGCAGCTGCCTGCTCATGATCAGGATCCTTCCAAATGCCATGAGCTGACTCCTAATGAAGTGAAGCAGATGGAGCAGTTTGTGAAGAAATACAAGAACGAGGCACTCGGAGTGGGAGACGTCAAGTTCCCGAGTGAAGTGGAAGCAAAAGGCAACGAGAAAAGTGTTCCAAGTAATGGAGAGAAGGGCACCTCGGCCACAGTAGGAGCAGTAGAAGACAAGCTGGCTGGCCAGAAGGGATCTCAGTATGTAAGTATGTATCTGTGACTATTTCTGTGCAACAAACTGCAAAGAGGAGCAAACCTAGGGAACTGATGTGGAAGCATATCAGTTTTTTTTAAAAAACTTGTGAAATTGTAAGTCATGCCAATATCTTTCCACATTTGGGGCATCACTTAATTGTTAGCTGTTTAAACTAGTGAAAGTTGCAGGATTTTTTTAAAGAGCTAAAATTAAGAAGGCAAATGTGAATTCTTCTAGGTCTCCCCACTGACATTAATTTCACATATATATTCTGAAGTGTACTGTTCTGTTACTTCTGGGGGAAAGGAGCATGGAATCAAATATTTTCCTCCACTTGATTAATTTGTCAATTAGGTAGCTGCTATCCAGACTTCAGTAGACCATGCCAGGTTCGACAGCTGCATTGAGATCAATATTTTTGCTTCTTCAAGATGGTTGGAGAGGATACTGTATTTAAACGAGAGCCATTAGTTCCCAGGAGGAGGAGTGCAGTGTGTTTATTTTTGGCTTGCTGCTGGGTTTTTTCCCCCCTCAAGGTGAACCCAGATGCATCCTTGCAAGGAAATAAAGATCCCTGTATAGAAAGGGTGTGTACGTTGTGAACAGAAGCAAAGTGAGAAGTTTGGTCATGGTTAGTCTTTCGCTGAGATCTCAGAACTGATTTCAGTGTACAGAGGACTGTGCTTGAAAAAAATGACAAATCAGAAACGCTGTGATCTCCTGATTTCACTTGTCAGTTGAAAGCAAGAGCTGGAAATGGATGTTGCTGATAAAGATGGTAGAAACCCAGTGGGCCAGGATTCTCAAGAAAACCCTTAAGAAACTCATTCCTTAGGCCTCATGGAGTCTTCTTTTTCTTTAACGCCTTCCCTTTTTCTCCATCAGTGCTCTCTCTAAGCTGCAATGTCTTGTGAGCAAAAATTCTACTTCGTGGGCTACTGGCATTAAAGTTGTGAGCTTCTGCATGAGTTAGTTTGCTCTGGGACCATCCTTCCTGAGCTAAGACAAAAATGTGTGAGCTGGAGGCTAAAAACCTGTGAGCTAGCTCATACTAACTCAGCTTAGAGGGAACACTGCTCTCCATTGGGCTACTGTGCAATGTTTCAAAAATAGTTTTAGAGCCAGTATTTGGGGGAGGAGTCAGTGTCTGTGTGGCGGGGGGGGGGGAACCACTGTTACCCATAAGCCCCTTATGCACAGTTCTGGATCCCAATTATTGTCTACAAGAACATTTAAAGGAATAAGTATTGTAGTTGACTAACCAGATTAAAGAGATGTTTAGATGCATAACGCTGATGTGATGAATGAGAGCAAAGAGAAATATCCACATTGTCATGCTGGTTCAACATGTAATCTGTTCATGGTAAGATAGCTTGATGAAGCATGAAAAGGCCTCTGTAATATGAAGGTATTTACAACACAGCAGGTATCTAAATACTCCATCAGTCTGATGGAGTATTAGTGGTGGATTTCTTTGCCCAAATTGTTTTTCTGGTCTGTAATGATGGTGATGTGATAAGAGTTCTGTCATCTCCCATTCCTCTTCCAAAGTGATAGTCATGATGTTTTTTCAGTTTCATATGGCCCAAAAAACATGTTTTTTTCTTTCATCAAAACATCAAACTCACCTTTCACTTCTTTTTTCTGAAAAGGAGCCATGCATACTATTCCTAAATAATGAGTACTAGAATAACTCAAGCATTACTAATGTTTAATGGTGGTATTGAAATAGAAAAAGTTGCTCCATGTGGGATTCAGTTTATCATATTTTCATTTTGTTGCTTCCGATTGGTTCCCTATGCCTTTTGAATGCAACACAGCATTTCTTAAGGAAGGCCTGATTATACTAGCTAAATATGTTTACTACAACAAATGTCCTCTACTGAACAACTGAGAGTGAAAATGTACCAAAACCAGTATCATTATACATTTCAATGAACTAATTCTTTATATACACATAAGTTTCCTCTAGAAAGCTGAGCATGACACTGTGGTTGTATTGCAGTCCTGTTTCCGGTGCAAGCTGAACATGAAAGAAGGAGACCCAGCTGTCTATGCAGAGCGGGCTGGTTATGACAAGCTCTGGCACCCTGCTTGTTTTGTCTGCTGTACCTGTGGGGAACTCCTAGTAGATATGATCTACTTCTGGAAGAATGGCAAGCTGTACTGTGGCAGACACTACTGTGACAGTGAAAAACCTCGCTGTGCTGGATGCGATGAGGTAAGCAATATTCCCCTTTTGTTCATCTTCCCCTAAATTCATTCCATGACATCCTTGCCTATAAGAAATGCTTTGTTGGATTAAGCCAGGGATCCACTTAGTCCAGTTCTTTAGCAGCATCCAACTAGATGCTCCTTGGAAGCTTGCAAAGTGATGGTCAGCTACAGGTAGGCTTGCCAATCCCCAGGTCCCAGCGGGGGTTCTCCTGCTTTCCCAGGCTCCTTCCCGCCCACAGTCAGCTGGCCGGCAGGGGGAAGCCCCACCCCCACAGCCACCATGGGCCTTTCCACCTCCGGAGGCTTCCTCTTAGAATGGTGTGTGTCTGTGTCTTTAAGACTGAATGGGGGCAGGGCGGGGAGTAGGCAGAAGAACATGGCTGCTCCCAGTGCCTGTGAAAGCAGCTCAGACCCTCCGTTGGTTGCACAAGCTTTTCAGAAGTCGTTTGCATAGGAAAGGTAAACTTGAACCTTTGGTTGCTCTGTGTGACTTTGAAGAAGTTGGAAGTTCAGCAGATCTTGAGTAGAGATGCCAATCCCCAGGTGGGAGCAGGCCTTCCCCTGCTTCAGAGTCCTCAGAAACGGGGGCAGGGAAGGGAAATGTCTGCTGGGCACTTCATTATTCCCTGTGGAGATTGATTCTCATAGGGTATAATGGAGAATTGATCTGGGGGTAACTGGGGCTCTGGAGGGGCTGTGTTTTGAGGAAGAGACACCAAGTTTTCAGCATAGCATCTGATGACTCTTCTCAAAATGCTCTCCAACTTTCAAAAAGATTGGACCAGGGGGTCCAATTCTATGAGCCCCAAAAGAAAGTGCCCATATCCTTCACTATTTCTAATTTAGGGAAGGCATTTAAAAGGTGTGTGGTTCCTTTAAATGTGATGGCCAGAACTCCCTTTGGAGTTCAGTTGTGCTTGTCACAACTTTGCTTATGGCTCCACCCCCAAAGTCTCCTGGCTCCACCCCCAAAGTCCCCAGATATTTCTTGAATTGGACTTGGCAATCCTAGCTACAGGCATTAGTTGTGCACGAGAGTTCAGTGCAAGTGCTGTCTGTGGGGGCTCCTGCCTAATTTAAGTGTGCCACAGTCCCATATTACCTCTGCCATTTATGATGCCCAGCAGGTTAGCTATACACAGGACTTTTTTAATAGAAAAAGCCCAGCAGGAACTCATTTACATATTAGACCACACTCCCTGGTATCACCATTGTTTCATACTGGGGTTTTTTGTAGAAAAAAAGCCCAGCAGGAACTCATTTGCATATTAGGCCACACCCCTTGACACAAAGCCAGCCGGAACGGCATTCCTGCTAAAAAAAAAAAGCCCTGGCTATACATATGTGAATTTCCTCAGTAGATGGGGTTTCTCACTAATAGACTGGTCTAGTAGTACTTCCGTGCTATTTTTTCTCTGAGGCTTAATCAAAGTCCTCTGTTGCCATGCATTGGTTTTTGCAGGTCCCTAGAAAGGGCTGACAAACATTGTCTTTAGATGAAATAAGTTCATTTTTTGCTAATGGAGCACTTCTTTTTTTGAGCACTTCTTCATTTATGGCAGGGGTGTCAGACTCATTCATTATGAGGATCTGACATAAATGAGATCTTGTTGGGGTGGGCCATACATGTTGTAAAATGGAATGATGGCTGGCAGAGACACAAATTTTATAAAGTATACCAACACAATTAACATTTTTTTTTAAAAAAATCTTAAAATAAAAGCAAGCTGTGACACATAAGGAAGCAAGAGAGAGGGAGAAGGAAGCAGGTGACAGCAAAAAGTTGCTCGCAGGCCTGTTAGAAGCCCTCTGGGGGCCTGATCTGGCCCATAGGCTGTATGTTTTACACCCTTGATTTAGGGCATTTCTAGAGTCCCTTTCTTCATGAATGGATTCGAGGCGGCTTACAATACTTTAAAAGCAAAGCCATTGAAAATGCCCTAGATCACAGACAACATTGACGATCATAAGATTATCAGCATCTTCAGCACAGATTTGGCTGTCAATTAAGACTCCTTTGCTTAAAAGCCCTTCTAAACAATTCTGCCTTATATAATTTCCTAAAATTTAACAAATTGGATGCCTTCCCAACAGACTTAGGAAAGCTATTCCAGAAACTGGGATCCTGTGCAGAAAATGACTGAGCACAGGCAGAACCTGCTTGCGCCTGTCTATGTGACAGCACAATAAACAACTCTTGGCCAGAAGGAATATTTAAAAAAAAAACCTGCAGGAAGAATAAAATAATTATGCGGGGTGATGTCTGACAACCTTATCTTGCCCCCACAGCTAATATTCAGCAATGAGTACACCCAGGCAGAAGGTCAAAGCTGGCATCTGAAACACTTCTGCTGTTTTGACTGTGACTGTGTCTTGGCTGGAGAGATCTATGTCATGGTAAATGAAAAGCCTGTCTGCAAACCATGCTATGTGAAGAACCATGCTGTGGTAAGAGAATCAACGTTTCCCAGTATTCACAGTTCTAGTGTAAATTCTAGTTGCTTGTACAAATATATTTTCCTGTAGCTTTCCTAAGCTGGCAGCTTCTTAAAGGATCTGCCAAAGTGGAGAGGAAGTGCAAAGAAGCCCTAATCACATATTACATACAGTGAACGCATGCACAGGCTGTGTACAGTGTACACTTGATTTTTCTTTAAAGATAAGTTGAGTAATTAAACACAGATACAACTGAACATGTGATTTAAACCCCAGGTTTAAATTGTAAAGTGAACATCCGTTAGCTCTTTCTTACAAACAGGTGCGCGTGTGGATTCCATGAGCGTTCACTGTGAGATGTGAACAGGACTATAGTCTTGAGCCAAACATTTGGCTTAATGGCAGTGCATAAGCTCCAGGACTACTGAGGTAAACTAACTGCATTTGTAAAACGTTAAGTTGCAAGATCTTATTATAAATGAGTGGAGTATTGCCTGCGGACATTGTGCAGTGACTGGCAAAGTAAGAGGGAGCATTACAACAATATTGTGCATTTTCTCCCAAGATTAGAGGGTGATGTGGGAGATGGTTGTATAGCCTAATTGTAGTATAGTTACAGCTCATAAAAGAGTATAAAATGTGTTGATTTAATCACTTGACTGTTATTTCCCCCAATAGAGTTTCCCTTTGATATAAAAGTACTCCTGTGTATACAAATTTTAAGTAGTTACAGTGTTGCAATGGAGTCAGCATGTCAGGTGCTAATTGTTTGTAGGAGGCAACAGGATTCATCACCGTCACTAGGATGCTCAGCGTGTGTTAAGAGAATGCGAACGAATCTATCAGATGCTTAGCAGTGTTTTCAAATATTGTCATTGGCTTGGATGCACGGGAAGATTTCCGTATGCAACAGGGGTGTCATTTGTTGTGAGGGCTGGATTTGACACAAATGGGACTTTGTGGGGCCATGCCATGCATGTCATAAAACTGTAATGCCAGGTAGCAGAGATGTAAACTTTATAAAGGATACAGATAAACACAATTAAAGATTTTTTTAAAACTTAAAATACAAAAATGCTTAGAACTCTTGTAATATTTTGTTTAAAGTGGAAATGTGGGGGACTAGTGGGATTTGACAATGCAATTTTAAAAATAAAAAGCACAAGAATCACAGCAGAAACTACTAATATAAAATGCTCTGAGTCCAGGAAAACATGAAATGGCTGGGCATTGCAAGCTTCTCCCCACCCATCCCCCTGGGTCTACTCAGATTGACAGTGTCATATCCCTCTATGGCTGTGTGTTCTCAGGTTAGAGTACTCACCAGGCACCAGTTCTCAGGTCCATTCAGCAGAGACAAGCTGGCTCAAAGCATCATCTCTTTATTTGCAAGGATCTTCAACTGGCCATAAACACTGCAAAAGGAAAACTGCTTTAGCTTCACTCCACGGAAATAAAGCACAAAGTTTGCAAGGAAAATGCAGAATGGATTCCCCATTAAGGTCTCTGGGCCCAGATGGATTATTTTATTTGGATGCAGAGACATTAATGGAAAATTCATTCCACAGTTCCTTTGCAGCTTTGCAAGTCTAGAAGAGCTTCCAAAGACAAGGCAGGATTGTGAGGACGGGAGGGGGGAGAAAATTGCCATGGGCGCATGGTCAAAGCCCTTGGTGAGCCAAGAGTTCGACAGCCTTGCGCTAGAGTCCTTGTGCAAGCAGAAGTTTGGGGAAGGAAATAATGCTACCTCCTTGTGCTAAATTAAGCATAGCATATCCCAAACTGCTTTTCCACTTATGCAAATAATATCTTTGCACCGTAAGATATAGGGGGGAAGGAGCTAGGTATTGCCAAGAAGTTGGATTCAACAAAGCTATTTACATTTCTGATCATGCCTTGCTAAATTTAAGCCATTATTTTCCATATAGTAGATACAGGTTCTAATTTTAATTTGCTTCTTTACTTCTGTCATTTAAATCCTATTATATCAGCCATGTTGTCCAACATCTACACACATTCCTTCAGGTCTGTCCAATTGAGGCAGCTGAGAGTGTCATAAGGATGCCTATGATGCTCAGCTGCCCATTTCTTGGGTGGTTGTGAGTTGGGACAGTTTTCTCCCATTCCCCCTTGGTACAGGCACAAGGGTAAATCAAACTACCTTCCATACAGTCCACTGGGTGTACTGATAAGGAGGGGAAGTGAGAAGAGGTTGTCCTTTTCTCCAGGAGTTTCCGGCACGTTAAAGGATTCCAAGTGGAATCAGGGATAGGATTTTTTTTAAAAAAAATAAGCATCACACCTGACCCTATGCCAATTTCCATTGTATTTCAATGTGATTTTCAGGATAGGCACATCAACTTGTAAGTATCCTAACTTTATGTGACCCAACAGGTGACCCATGGCCTGCTTATGCCAAGGCTTGCGGTTATGGAAAGTTTCTTCTTATAAGAGTTCCCAGTCTTTCTTAGGTGTCAAGAGTCACTCACTCCATCTTGTTCCTCTTGTCATGTGTATTCAATTGTACAATGCTAGGCAGTGCTTCAATGCTATGCTGCGCTTCCTATGCCTTTGATATAACTGTAACTTGTTGCTTATCAGGAGGGAGGATGGCATGTCCGGGAATTGGCTAGTTGCTAGGTAACCAAGGGCAAGGGCTGGAGGAGATGCGAACCATGAACTGATAACGAGCACCTGCAATGATGAGAGCTTTGCAAAAAAGCCCGCTTTTGCTTGGCGTACTTTGGCTTGAATTATAACAGTCAGGGAAAGGTTTATAAGTTGGGGGTACTGACAGAGATGTCCATTCCGACAACGCATGGGTATGCCCATGAAGCTGGAATAAAGATCTTGAACTTCAACTGTCTTTTCCTTGACTCTGGGTCTGACATTAGGTAGCTTGTAGGAGTGCTATTCAAGAGCCCTCTTAGACATGGGGAACTACTGAGGAAAGCATTTTGAATTACGTTCTGTGTGCATTGTGATTCTTACTGACTCATGCGCTCCAAAGGTAGCATAGGAAATGCACAACTCAGAAGTAATGCAGTTTGAAGAAGCTGGAGAAAGTCCATGAAGTCACCCTCTTACATAGCATACAGAAGCTCCAGTTGAGCAGTATTGTGTTCAGGTTGCATAGTGCTCCATGGCTGCCCTGCATGTAGAGGGTGGGGGGGGGGGCGGATTCCAGATACTGGCCTTTGGGTGCTTTGGGTATGTTGGAAATCCACTTGTACAATCTTGCTCTGGTGGCCAGCTGAGCAGAGACACCCCCCCCCCAAAAAAAATGGTATGCTTAACAAGTGTTACGAAGCAGTTTATTGAAGTAGGTCTAGTGGATTTGGGTATAAAATGTTCTTTGAAGGTAATTCTCTTATATCTCATTCTCTCACTGGCATCTCTCGTGCTGTTTGCCATTTGTGTAATACATGTATGTGTGGCAGTTCATTGCATTCTGCAAAGGTTGGTCATTGTATGTTTTTTGTTGATTTCTGCTTTGGAAGTGGGGGTTCTATACAGATTAAGAGATATGAGAACATTGTTTTCTTACTTCCTTTCCCTCACTATTGTTATGGTTTAAAAAAAATCAAATAAAAGAGTAATGTGTGTTGTCACATTTTAGATCATGCTGCAGTTTGGATCCCCCCCTCCCCATTTGTGTGTGTGTGTGTGTGTGTTTGCTTTGATTTAAAAAAAATTGTTTTTAATTGTACTTTCCCACCAAATAAATGATTATTTCATGGAACAGCCTGTCACCTTTTTCATTCTGACTATTCTCTGAAATGAACTGATTGGGAGGGGAGGAAATTGCCACTTCTTTATATTGCTTCACCTTTTTCAAAGAACTGAATATTGTATTAAAATGGCTTAACATGGGGGAAAAAAGAGAGGAAGCTCAGTCAAATGGTTTTAACAGAGCTTTACAGCTGGTGATAGAGTAAGTGCTGAATGTTTTGTGAGAAAAATTCAGATAGGGTGATAACAGATGGGTGGTTTAAGCTGCCCTGGGGATTGCAGGCAAATGGATCAAAAAAGCACGTACACTCTGCCGTCCCCATCCCATACACAGCCCATACTGGGCCAGATTGAAGCCACCTCACAAAACTACCACTTTCAAAGTGATACCTGCATTCTAAGGTATCACTTTGAAAGTGGTAGTTTTGTGAGGTGGACGGCCAGGAAGCACCCTGGGAGCAGCTGACAGGTGCACACATGCTCTGGATGCTCCTCCAGGGCACACACAGCCTGTCCCTGTTCTGGGGGCAGGCCGGGGCCATCTGGAGACTCCTGGCCACTCCTTTTCCAGCCATCTCACTTCTGGGGTGGCTTGATGCTGCCCTGAGCCGGCCATCTGTTCTCAGCCATACTTTTGTTTACACTAACTGACATTCATTACCAGCCATTAAGACCAACCTCCTCATTTTAATTTATACTCCTCACATAATGTGAGGGAAAACCCCCAAATGCTCCATCTTCTGGTTTAATAATAAGCCACCTTTGTATAGCTACACAACAGCAACATTAAGTCTGTTTTGACCGCCTTAAAAGGCTCAACTTCATTGGCTGTGCTCTCACAAACAGTGGATAATGTATGCAGCTTGTATCTGGACTGTATCGCTTCAGACTGTGTACAAGGGCTCTCATGGTTAAATGATTTTATTTATTTATTATTTTATTAAATTTATATCCTGCTTTCCCCATAACAGGGAGGAACCCGTCCATGTAGAAGATTAGCATGTTGGGGATACTGATTATAGCCTATTTCCCCTGACATGTTAGTTTTGTGTTTGTGCTGGAGGATGCTTCTATATTGGGTCTAATTCAGTGGTGTGATACCTCCCCGAGTGTTATGGCATCACAGATAGATCACCTTATGTATTGGTAATGAAAATGAAGCCGCTAAACTGTCTCATTCAACACCTTAAGAGAATATACTTAACTCTGTTAAAACAGTCCAAATGTTATCAAAGATAATCTGATCTCTCTGGATGGAATTTGAGGGAAAAAAAAAAAGAATGCACAGCTTCAGGGAAGAAGATTTTTGTAACAGATCTCTCTTGAGCTGTAACCAGAGTCCTAAATTCATATATGTAGAAGTAGTCACTTTGATTTTTTGCTGTGGATTGGTGTAAGACTAAAGCTTTCGATTGGGTTGACTGGAAACGTCTTCATGTGGCATTGATAAATGTCAGCACAGCATTTTAACAGTGGAAGAAGAATATGGAGTGGAACAGAAGTGTTCCCAGTACTGGAATTTGTGAAGTCTGGAAGAAGCTCCCTGTTAGATTTGTCACTTGGCTGTAACCTTTCTATTGTGGTTTCTATAGAAATCACCTCAGCCAATAATAGTTTGGGTCAGTAAAGAATGGTGCGTGTATGTTGTCATTGCCCCCCTCCCCACGGGTACCTAAATGTAGTCTACTGTGTACAGTTATTATGAATGTGCTTTTTGGATTTCAGAGCCCTTCTTGACATCCGTGTATTTTGAATACCTAACTCTTTAGGTGTATATTTTTAGCATTGTAGGCATTTCAGGGAGTCTCAGGCATCCTTATTTACTGTCGCAGTCCAACTGGTTCTCTGCATAGCTTCACATGACTGGGGCATTCAGAGCTACTAACACTTTAACTTTTTCAAGAAATACATGGGAGCCAGTTTACACACTATCACCATCAAGTGGAGGTCTCTTGAAATTGCTCCCTGTAATGGCTGTTGCTGAATGCATAACTAGTAGATTGCTGATCCCACAGATTTCACCTAGTTTGCCTGCACTGTCACATGGATAGGGATTCTTTGGAGCAGGAAAACAAATTCATTCTGTCCCTCCTGTTGTTTCTTTATTTTTATTCCCTCCTGTAGAGTGTTAGGTAACTTCTGCCAAATCACAAATGTTCTTATGAAGAAGAAGAATTGCAGATTTATACCCCCGCCCTTCTCCCTGAATCAGAGACTCAGAGTGGCTTACAATCTCCTATGTCTTCTCCCCCCACAACAGACACCCTGTGAGGTAGGTGGGGCTGAGAGGGCTCTCACAGCAGCTGCCCTTTCAAGGACAACCTCTGCCAGAGCTATGGCTAACCCAAAGCCATTCCAGCAGCTGCAAGTGGAGGACTGGGGAATCAAACCCGGTTCTCCCAGATAAGAGTCCATGCACTTAACCACTACACCAAACTGGCTCTCCTATCTCTGCAAAGTAGATGTCTTCCTAACACATTCAACAAGGCAATTTCATCAGCTGTAAGGAAGTCTTTTGGAATAAATATTTACGCTTGTGCTAAGTGCTGTGCATCTGGTAGGCCTCATTTTGGGCAGGAGCTCACCAGAGCGGACCTCTGGAACTTCTAAATTTTATTGTGGTCTTTCTTTCGTACACCTCCCCAAATACTTGCTTCTGGGCTCCATTTTTCAAACCCCCTGTGCAAATTTTCCTGAACTTTAAGGGCATTTTCGCACTCACCTTAATTGGTAGCGACGCCCCTCTTCACCGCGCAGGATCTGCGCGGATTTCGCACTAATTGCTGCGGAGCACCCGGAAGAGCCGGAAAGTCCCGCGGCTTTTGCGGCGCAAATGGAAACTGGTTTTTGGCGGTTTCCATTTGCGCCGCAAAAGCCGCGGGACTTTCCAGCTCTTCCAGGTGCTCCGCGGCAATTAGTGCGAAATCCTCGCAGATCCTGCGCGGTGAAGAGGGGCGTCGCTACCGATTAAGGTGAGTGCGAAAACGCCCTAAGATTTGACAAACTTTCTAATTTTTCCCTCACAAAAAATAGGAAAATAACCAAAACACATAAAGCAGACAGATGGAAATCTTCCATCCTGCCACTGCGGCCACATAGGAGAAAGTAATTTTAAAAGTAAGATGGGAGTAAGGCTTTACTATGACAATTAGAATTCAAGAAGCATTTTAAGGTAGATGCTGAGCTGATATAATTTAGTTCATTTTCTGGTGATGTCAGGGGAGTGCAGGATATGCAAATGAGTTGTGCTAATGAGCTCCAGCACCTCTTTTTCTATGAAATGACCCCTGGCAACTGGTAACTAGAACATGGGTAGTTGCTTTCTTGCTCTGTCTGATTTCTGTGGGTGGGATGCTTAGTTGTTTTGGTTGTATGCTGTCACAGAAAGGCAAGTTTGAAAACATTTTTTAAAAATAAATAAGATTGCCTTCAAAGGCAAATGTGGAATGAGAATGAACATCCCAGTACAGCCCTGCAGATGTGAGGCAGGTGGCAACCAGGGCCTGGGTTTTCTCAGTGCCCTTTGGAATGTTCTCCACTTTGACGCTTGCCTGAAGCCTGCTTTACTGTCCTTTGGGTTTCAAGCCAAAACATTTCTTTTTTAACCAGGCTTTTTAATTAAGAGGTTCCATTTGGTTTAGCTATTTTTATGACCTATTTCTAGCCTGAGGAACATTTTGTTAATATCACATTAGGCTGTTTTAAGGTGAGGCTTGTTTTTTATGGCCTGCTTAATGGCTGTTGATTGTGGATATCTTTTTTAAAAAAAATTCATCTATACCCACCTTTCACCACAACAGGACTAAGAGTCTGTGACTGGACCCAGGTTGCTTTTCTATGGAAGAGTGGGGATTTGAACCTGGTTCTCTCATATCATAATCCAGTACTCTGACAACTACACCATATTTGCTATAATGTGATGTGTTACTTTATTTTGTGAGCCATCTCAAGCAGGTCTTTAAAAAGGCAGCCTCTACATTTTCTAAATAATTGAGGGGGGGGGAGAGAAAAATAGCATTGTCCAGCGGACTTCTAGTTAGTCCTTCAGGTAGGGTTGTCAGCCTCCAGGTGGTGTCAGGAGATCTAGGATTACAGCTGATCCCCAGATGATAGAGATCAGTTCATCTGGAGAAAATGGCCACCGGAAAGTGGACTTTGTGGCATTGAAGACCCCTCCTTCTCAGGTTCCACCCTCAAAATCTTCAGGTATTTTCCAATCCAGAGCTGGAAATCCTACCTGAAAGTTTTGTAGTAAAGAGGCATTTCCAGCAAAAGGCATTTGAAATTTGCAGAATAGTGCTCTAAACTGATGTTCAACTAGCACAGGTGACTGATGTCCATTGTGATCTTCTGGTTTTGAGGGCACTGTGACTTTAAATGGGTGATATTTAACATGGTATAGATCCTAGAGGATCAATGCAGATGAGCAGAATCATGACTGAAGCAGCAAGTCAGTTCTGCTCATTCTAATACTAATTTCTATGCTGTATAAATAGTTAATAAGGCTCACCTTATGTTATGCTGTATCCTGGATCCTGAAAGTTATTCATAAAGAATGTGACACTGGCGGCTGCCAGAATGCCTTCTGTTGAGTGTGGAGCATATGTGAAGTGCTTTAAATGTAGGAAATAATTAATTTGGTTTGCTGGTCTGTTCACCAGGTCTGCCAAGGTTGCCACAATGCAATTGATCCAGAAGTTCAACGTGTGACCTACAACAACTTTAACTGGCATGCAACCACTGAGTGTTTCCTGTGCTCTTGTTGTAGTAAGTGTCTCATTGGCCAGAAGTTTATGCCAGTCGAAGGAATGGTCTTCTGTTCGGTAGAATGTAAGAAGAAGATGATGTCCTAAGTGGAAGAATATCCAAATGGAACAAAAGCTTTGCCTTACTTTAAAGTCCTCTGCATTTCTAATGTTCAAGTGTAATATTTTGGGACATTTTAAACAAAATCCAGCATATTAATCCAACATGGCAAATGCCAAAGATTTTACATTACTCACATGATAGCTTTTGATTACTTAAGCATTTCTGTATTCTTAATCCTCTTGATTTCTTGTTGCAAATGTAGGATGCTTAATATTTTCTGTGAATTTCACTGGGTAGCCAAATTTGGGTGTGATGCAGCTTAGTTTATTATGAAGCCTTACATGAAAAGCAAGACAGATATCATCTGTCTGCTGCTAGACTGTATCACTTCAAGCTGTATTGAAGTCGCTGAATTCAATGATCCCTTTCATAAAATTAAAAAAAAAATCTCCCAGGCTACACAGAATTAACACAAACATGTTAAATCTGTCTCTGACTAGCTATATATCTGCAGGAAATATTTAAAGTGTGGAACAGCATTCAAACTTTTGAAACCCAAATGTATTATGGAGTGGTACAGTTCATCTAGAAATGAACCATGCTGGCTTGCTCACTGTTGTATGACAGTTTTAACATAATAAAGATGAGTTATTTTAGGGGGTTTCTGTTTTCCTTGAGATCTTTAAAAGAAAGTCTTAAATGTTGTGGCACAGCCTTTAATTATTATATGAAACTGCTTTCATTATTCATTAAATCTAAAACTATAATATTTTTTAATTCTGTGCTTAGAATGTTATCTTGCTTCCTATTAGACTGAAGTTTTGTCAGGATGCAAATGTGTCCTTTTTGTCCATGATGTCTGGCTTCCCTCAGTCACATTTCCTATATACATTTCACATATATACAGTAACAGGAAACATTTAAATTTGCACATGCCCACAACACAAGAATTTACTTCTACAGAGGCTCAATATCCAGGATGTTTTTGTAGCATGATAAGCTTGTTTCTACCACAATGTGAGAATAATGCATTCAAAACAATGAAGGAACATTGTGTTAAACAGTGTTATGCTTCAAAATTCACAGAGAAGGGTGTAACTTTGTTTAGGATTGCATTGTAAGTTACAGTCTTTTCTTGGGGTAGAATATGAGGGTAGAATGACTCCTAGTGAAATCACTGGCAGAAATCAGGGGAAGACAAGTGCTCTGGTAAGGTTTCACCAATAGCCTTGTATTTCATGTAGCCCACACATCACCATTCAAAATCAGCTGTATGTCAGAACCAAATGCTGTGTGAAACTATTTAAACATGAGATCTTTAATAGATATTGTAATGCTGGAGAAGACTCTTGAGAGTCCCTTGGACTGTGAGAAAATCAAATCAGTCAGTCCTAAGGGAAATCAACCCTGACTGTTCCCTGGAAGGTCAGATGCTGAAGCTCAAATACTTCGGCCACCAAATGAGAAAGGAGCACTCACTGGAGAAGACCCTGATGCTGGGAAAGACAGAAGGCAAAAGAAGAAGGGGACAGCAAAAGATGAGATGGCTGGACAGTGTTACTGATGTAACTAATATGAATTTGAGTGGACTTCGGAGAATGGTGGAAGACAGGACGGCCTGGTGTGACTTGGTTCATGTGGTCACAAAGAGTCGGACTCAACTGTGCGATGGAACAACAAAAAATGCCAGAAACCAAAGCCATGTGTTATTAGAGGCTGCAGAAATTTTAGAACATTTCTAGTTTTCTATAATAGACACTCAAATTTGCCCCCTTGATGTGGATAGAAGGCCTAGCAATTAGGAGAAAAATAATTAACAGTGATTTGGCTCCACAATATTTTTTCCCTCCATTCTCTGTCCCTGCAGTGCTCTTATTTCCACAAATTCAGGCCCTGAGGAATAGGGGACCCTATGGAACAACATGAAGGGAGTCTGCATTGGGAAGGAAGAAATCAGTGGAAATAGCCAATTTAATTGGGATCCAGCCCTCTGCAGTCTTGAACAAATCTACAGCATTGATTTCAATGGACCTAGAAAAGCATACCGTAGCTCTTTTTAGGATTGTACTGATAGGAAGTGTATTAGATAAGAAGTGCTAATTCTTAACAAAGAACTTTAAAAGGTAAGTAGCAAATTGTAGCAGCCATGCAGACTGTGACAAGATGAATGGACAAGTTTTTGCTGCATAAATTATGCAAACTTTCAGTTCAGTTTTTTAGATAGCTCTGCTATTCTCTTATTATTGTTCTGAGGGTTTGGTTCATTAAAAATGTTGGTTCATTAAAAATGTTCATATACTATGTACACTTAGAAAGCATAGTCGAAAGCTACCTTAGATGCTTTCCCAAACAAGAAATTGCAATGCCCCTACATAAAAAACATTAAAAATAACAATGTCTAATAGAAGGATGGTGTCCTATATGCAATCTATGGGACTGCAAGAGAGAAAGAAACAAGTAGCAGTCTGCCTGTCTTCCATCACACCCAGGCTGCAGTTTCAGCTGTGAGTTCCTCTCCTAGTTTCCATCAATAGGCATGACAGGAAGCAGCCAGGCACCCCTTCACCTTTCCTGGGGCACAGCTAAGTTGAGAATCCCCTCAAAATAACATCTGTATTAAATGTTAATATAATTTGCATTTTTAACTCTTGCGAGCTGCTTTGGTAGCCAAGTTTGGCTGAGAAGGTTTATAAATATTTATTCAGATGAAGGGTTCCAATAGCATCTGTGGGTTTGTTTTGCCTTTGATCACTGTAGTGATTGTGTTATTCCAGCAGGGGGCAATAGCTTCCAAGAGATATGAAATCTGAATAATTGCTGAAATCTTTCAGCTTGACGGTGGTCAAGAAACCTGGGGCTTTCCCTTGCGTGTCCCTTGTTCAGACAGTTTGTACAAAGAGGTTCCACTTCATAAAAGAGTCTGCTGAATTTTTAGCTTCTCATACAAATTATAGATATGTATCTTCCAAAGACTGAGATCTTCCAAAGACATGATAGTATTTTACGATGAAATGTTCATGCCATATCGACAGCACAAATCTATGACCATGTTTCAGAAGTTCCAAATACACACATAGTGTGATCCCCATTTTCCTCTACGAACATGACAAATGCTTCACACTACCACTGGGACAAATCCTGTGTGCATGCAGCAAGTTTTTCTTAAGGGAAGCAGACTCTTCTATGCATAGGGTTGCCAGGTCCAATTAAAGAAATATCTGGAGACTTTGGGGGCGGAGCCAGGAGCAAGGTTGTGAAAAGTATGATAAACTTCAAAAGAAGTTCTGGCCATCACATTTAAAGGGACCACAGCTTTTAAATGCCTTCCCTTCATTGGAAATAATGAAGGATGGGGCACCTTCTTTTGGGGTTCATACAATTGGACCCCCTTGTCCAATCCACTTGTAACTTGGAGGGTTTTGAAGGGAAGCATCAGATGTCTCTACCTCAAAAAATAGCCCCTCAGATACCCCTTGATCAATTCTCCATAATACCCTATGGGAATCAGACTCCATAGGGTATAATGGAGTGCCCAGCAGACATTTCACTCCCTGTCCCCCCTTTTCTGATTACCCTGAAGTGGGGGGAGGGCCCAGCACCAATGGAGTACCATCCCCATGCCCTGCCCAGCACCCACAGCTGATTGCTTAAGCCAGCTGCTAAATTACCTTTAATGTTTCTGCTTTAGCCTGGAATTTTAGCAACTGATATTCGAGTCCTCCCAAGAATAATCTATGTATTTATTTGTTTACTTCATTTATACCACTCTTCTCTTCCCAGTAGGGGCCCAAACCAATTTACAACATTCTCCCCTTCTCCATTTTATCCTCACAACAGCCCTGTGAGGTAGCTTAGGTTGAGTGTGTGATTGGCCCAAAGTCAGCAAGCTTCCATGGCAGAGAAGTGATTCAAAACTGGGCCTCCCAATCCTAGTCTCACACTCTAACCACTACACCACACTGCCCTCATAAACCTTTGAAAAGACATTTCTGTGTCTGTTTTTAAAAATCTGGGAGGTGGTGGGCTCTGGTTCCTAAGAGGTTTTGAAACAGAGGCTAGTTTGCCATCACAGCATTGCTGATTCTGTGAACTTAGGCAGTTCTTGAGAGAGAAGACAGGACGGATTTCATCATTGCTAAGTGGTGGGGGAGGGATGGTTTGGCCATCTTCTGGGCACTGAGCAGGGTGTGTGGAAGGGGAGGTATTTGTGAATTTTCTGCATTGTGTAGGGGGTTGGACTGGATGACCTTGGGAATCCCTTTCAACTCTATGATTCTATGGTTTTTATACCCAGCTTTTTTCTATCCTCGGGAGTCTCAAAGTGGCTTACTATCACCATCCCTTCCTTTCCCATTAAGAGGCACTTTGTGAGGCAGGTGGGGCTGAGAGAGTTCTGAGAGAACTGTGACTGGCCCAAGGGCCTCCAGCAGGTTTCATGTGGTCAAATGGGGAATCAAATCCAGTTATCCATATTAGAGTCTGCTGCTTTTAACTACAACATCACACTGGCAAAAAAGGAAGCATACTTTTATTTTATTTAAAAAGCCACATAAAGAGAATCCTGCTGAGACTCGTGGGACCTGCAGGTTCAAAAGCCATGTGGAATGGTGACTGTAGTACAAAGAGGAAACAAGACTGAATGAAAAAGATAGCTGGATTCAGCTCCATGTGCATATTTTTAGTTATGTGCAGACACAGTGTTACTGAATACCAGTGTTCCTGCACCCAAGTGTCAAACTCTTTTTCCTAAGTAAACTAAACTTGTCTTTTAAAAGTTTGAGCCCATCACTTCTTATTCTGTTCTCAGTGAGAACTGCAAAAGTATATTCAAGTTAGCACTTCTAGGTGCAAAATAACTTTTCAAACCCTGGGTGGAACCACTTGCTTAACGTCTTAAATTACTAGCAGTTAATTACAGTGGAACACATTTTCCAACTACTGGCTCTCAACACTACCTTTAATTGCTGCACAGATGAGAACAGGCCACCAGTTGCTAGTAGTTTGAGGAAGTCTCTGAAGTGGGAATCAGTGCAGTGTGTGGGGTTGCCAGATGTCCCGTTTGGAACCAAACAGTCCAGTATTTGAATGTTCTTACTGGCAGAAAAAAAATGGAAAAAATGGAAAATGGAAAAAATGCCTGGTAAAGTCCCAAGCAGTCCCAGGAACACTGAGGCTGAGCTTGCCCCATGCAGAAGCTCCAGCTGGGAGTGCCCCACCATGGGTCCCCATGACCAGTGAAGCCTCCTCAGGCAGTGTTGTATGTCAACTTGAGATCAGTGTCAGTGAGGACTCCTCAGAAGAAGAGCAGCCAGCTGTAGCCAGCAGATGATCAACAACCCTCCAGAGGCAGTTCCCAGCTCACCTGGTTTCCCTACACCCTTGGAATGCCAAAGATGTCAGTGGCATACAGAGTTGCAGTGAAGGTTCTGCACACCTCCCTGCCCACCTCTGCCTGCCTGACTTTCTGGGCAGCAGCAGCCGCACGGAAGGGAAACTTTCCTGTGCTGGGAGTCAAGAGCTGAGGGCTAAGCAGAGCAGTTCAGAGGTAGGGGTTACACAGAGTGCAAGCAGCATCAAATACAGTCCAAAGAAGTTTAGAAAGCAGGTCATCCAAGCTCAGGATCAGCAATTCCAGGCAACAAGTAGTCCGGGTCCAGTCCACAATCAGCATTTCCAGAAAGCTAATCATCCACATCCAGTCCAGGGTCAGAGGTTCCAGAGAATAGATAATCAGCAAGCTTGACGGTTCAGTGGCAAGCATACTTGTTGCATCCAAATCCAGTAGCTGCTCTTGGCTGGTTTTATAGCTAGGCCTTAATGAGCCTGCTTATAAGGCTTAATAGGCCTTGCAGCCTGCTACTTGGAAGTCATCCAGCAACTACTGATCAGTCTGATCAACTGGCAGCTGACCTCAGCCCAGGATATGCGTGATCTTTCTCCTTCACTGTAACTCTGTATGCCACTGATGTCTCCACATTCTAAGGGTGTGGGGAAATCATTCTCTCGAGGTTTGTTTGCTGATTCAAACCTGCTGGGTGTTGGATCGGCCACAGCTGTGGATTGTGAGTCATGATCAGACCGTGTCAGCCCCTTAGCCAGAAATTTTGGGGTGGGGGGCCCCAGGGCATAAAATTTCGGGGGGAGGGCGTGGAGGCTTGGCTGCTTTTTTCAGCGGCCAGCTTCCCAGCCCGAGCTCACTCTCACGCTCTTGAGGGTGGGAAGAGCCCGGGGAGAGCGGCAGCAGCGAAAATGGGGCTCCAGGGAGAGCAGGGGAGGCAGGGAAGAACCCAGGGAGAGCGGCAGCAGTGAAAATGGGGCTGCGGGGAGACCGGGGGGGGGAGCAGGGAAGAGCCCGGGGAGAGTGGCAGTGGGGAAAATGGAGCCACAGGGAGAGTGGGGGAGACAGGGAAGAGCCTGGGGAGAGTGACAGTGGGGAAAATGGGGGCACGGGGAGAGTGGGGGAGGCAGGAAAGAGTGCGGAGAGAGCAGCAGTGCTGAAAACGCAGCTGCAGGGAGACAGGGGGAGGCAGGAATGGAGTGGGAAGAGCCTGGGGAGAGCAGCGGCACAAAAATGGGGGAATGTCTTTTTAGCCACTGGTTCCTGCTGGCTGACACAGGAGCCCCGTGGTGCAGAGTGTTAAAGCTGCAGTACTGCAGTCCTAAGCTCTGCTCACGACCTGAGTTCGATCCTCGGTGGAAGCTGGGCTTTCAGGTAGCCAACTCGAGGTTGACTCAGCCTTCCATCCTTCCGAGGTCAGTAAAATGAGTACCCAGCTTGCTGGGGGGAAAGTGTAGATGACTGGGGAAGGCAATGGCAAACCACCCCATAAAAAGTCTGCCGTGAAAACGTGAAAGCAACGTCACCCCAGGGTCGGAAACAACTGGTGCTTGCACAGGGGACCTTTCCTTCCTTTTCCTGCCAGCTGCAGCAGGAGGTGCGGGCCGTGGGGCGGGTGCTCTAACTCGGTGATAATTTGCGAGGGGGGCCCCAAGATTTCGACTGCCCAGGGGCCTCCACAGGGTTTAATCCAGTCCTGTATCTTTTGACTTTACTGAAAGAATCCTTTCCAGGTTTTTTTTGCAGCCATTTCTGTGCTTCAATGTATTTCAGTGCAGTCTATGCAAGTCAATGGACAATCTTCTCTCCCATTATATCCTATGGACCATCCAGACTCTGCAATTGTTTCCTATGGACAATCTTGTCATTCGTTTTAGTACATCCCCTCAACACGCTGTGTTTGCATGGAGGGAGGCATGTCTTGCCTCAGCAGCAGCCTTTGTTTGTAGGCAGGTCATAAAAGCCAGCCAGCCTTTGATTGGAGGAAGTCTTGCTGGAGCCGCTTGTTGATTGGATAGCCTCCCTCCTTTCCTGCATGCTTTGCAAACAGGAAGAAAGTGCTGCTGAATCAGAGCAGCAGCAACAGCGCCGGGCAAAATTTGCTCAACATGACGCTACGAGGCAGAAGAAATGCACGATGGTGAGCAGGACTGAATGCAGGGGCCACATAGTTGGAGGGGAGGGTTGAAAGGTGGGGCCGTGCCCCTCCCGAGCCCCACCGTGGCTACGGCGATGCTGTGTCTCAATCCCTTGTTGATCATCTGTTCCAAGAAATGTGATTTTTACCCAAGGGTCTTTCTAAATGGATGTTCATCATGTGATAATTTGAACTCAGTTGGAAGAAGAAATACCTCTTATTTATACCTCTTATTTATAATTAAGACAATGGCTCAGAACACTGCTATTGAATGAAGTAGTATGAATACAGATAGCTTCAGAGGCATTTTAAAAAGTAGAATAAGAGAAACTGCTCCTATCCTGTGGAGAAAACGATGTACCAGTCACTACACCTTGTCTCAAGAGAGATTCTTTTTATACACTATTGCATTCTCTCCTATTTCAAATTTGGTGCAAAGCTCTGTTGAGGGAGGGTACCATTCTGAGAATGAAATTTCAATTTGTGGAAATAATTCTACCTCCTGGGGAATCCTGTTCCACTAAGGAACTGCTTCAGCTATCAGGAAGTTCTTCCTAATGTTTAGTAGAAAACTCATTTGATTTAATTTCAACCCACTGGTTCTAGTTCAACCTTCTGGGGCAACAGAAAACAATTCCACACCATCCTCTATATGACACCCCCTTCAAGTATTTAGACAATTCAGTTATCTCCTCTCCAGGCTAAACATACAGCCCTTTTTAACTGCCACATCACGCTGCTGACTCGTGTAGGGTTGCTAAATCTAACTCAGAAAATATCTGGGGACTTTGGGAGTGGAGCCAGGAGACTTTCCCATTCCCTAAAATAAATTTAAAAAAATACAGCAGTGCAGTTCCCCTGGATACAGACTTAATTTCCTCATCCCCAACAGCTGCACGTTCTCTCTCTCTCTCTCTCTCTCTCTCTCTCTCTCTCTCTCTCTCTCTCTCTCTCTCTCTCACACACACACACACACACAAAACACACACACAAAGCAGCCAAAAGAAACAATTCGCAATCCCACACTTTCGTTATCTTACTTGGGCAATTTACTCACAGAGTTGTTGAATGTAACCATCTGCTGTATATTCAACCAAGCTCTTCAGACTAACACAGGGATACCAAAGGTTCTAGTTTACTCTTTACACTCCATTTTACTGTGCAAATGACTTCTAGAAGGAATGTAAAACAAAGCCTCCGTTTGTTGTGCTGGTTTCCCTTCGTTTCACTGGGAGCAGTCATGTTGTTCTGCCAGCTCACCCCATCCCCATTCAGCCTGGCTTCTACACATTTAAAGGCACACACACCTTCTTAAAAGCAAGCAATTTCCAAGCCTCCTCTATCTTTCTGAAGTGGAAAGGCACATGGTGGCTGTTGGGACAGGGCTTCCCCTCAGTGGCCAGCTGACTGGGGGTGTGAAGGAGTCTGCAAAACTGGGGATCCCCCACTGGGATCTGGGGATTGGGAAGCCTAGACTCGTGCTCAATGTAAAGTCCACTAAGACCCCAGATCCTTTTTGCACAAATCTCCCTCATCCTATAATTGATTATGCATGGGATTTTTCCTACCTAAATGCAGACCTTTACATCTATCCCTGTTAAAATTAATTTTATTTGTTTTAGCCCAATTTTCCAGCCTATCCAGATTATCCTGTATCCTCTCTGTCTCTTGCTACTGTATTTGCTACCCCTCCCAATTTAAACTTATCTGCAGATTTAATCATAGAATCATAGAGTTGGAAGGGACCTCTAGGGTCATCTAATCCAAACGCCTGCACAATGCAGGAAACTCACATACACCGCCCCCTAAATTCACAGGATCTTCATTGCTGTCTGATGGCTATCTATCCTCTGTTTAAAAACCTCCAAGGAAGGAGAGCCCACCACCTCCCGAGAAAGCCTGTTCCACTGAGGAATCGCTCTAGAAGTTCTTCCTAATGTTGAGCTGGAAACTCTTTTGATTTAATTTCAACCCATTGGTTCTGGTTCTACCTTCCGGGGCCACAGAAAACAATTCCACACCATCCTCCACGTGACAGCCCTTCAAGTTCTTGAAGATGGTGATCGTATCACCTCAGTCGCCTCCTCTCCAGGCTAAACATCCCCAGCTCCTTCAACCTTTCCTCATATGACTTGGTCTTCAGACCCCTCAGCATCTTCATCACCCTCCTCTGGACCCGTTCCAGCTTGTCTACATCCTTCTTAAAATGTGCTGCCCAAAACTGAACACAATATTCCAGGTGAGGTCTTACCAGAGCAGAGTAAAGCGATACCATCACATTACGTGATCTGGACACTATACTTCTGTTGATACAGCCCAAAATTGCATTTGCCTTTTTAGCCACCGCATCACACTGTTGACTCATGTTCAGCGTATGATCTACGAAGACCCCTAGATCCTTTTCACACATACTACTGCTAAGACAAGTCTCCCCCATTCTATAACCATGCATTGGATTTTTCCTACCTAAATGCAAAACTTTACATTTATCCCTGTTAAAATTCATTTTATTGGTTTTAGCCCAGTTTTCCAGCCTGTCAAGGTCATCCTGTATCCTGTTTCTGTCTTCTTCTGTGTTTGCAACCCCTCCCAATTTAGTATCATCTGCAAATTTAATAAGCATTCCCTCTATTCCTTCATCCAAATCATTGATAAAGATGTTGAACAAAACAGGTCCCAGGACAGATCCCTGAGGCACTCCACTTGTTACTCCTCGCCAAGAGGATGAGGAACCATTCGCAAGCACTCTTTGGGTGCAATCTGTCAACCAGTTACAGATCCACCTAATGGTAACAGGATCCAAACCACATTTTACCAACTTGTTAACAAGGAATAAGCATTCCCTCTATTCCTTCATCCAAATCACTTATAAAGGTGTTGAACAAAACAGGTCACAGGACAGATCTCTGAAGCACTCAAATTGTCACTCCTCTCCAATCTTTGGGTGCAATGTGTCAACCAGTTACAGATCCACCTAACAGTAATAAGATCCAAATAACATTTTACCAACTTGTCAACAAGAATATTATGGTGAATCTTATCAAAAGCCTTACTGAAATCAAGATAAACTATGTCTACAGGATTCCCCTGATCCAGCAAGATAATAATTTTCTTTAAAAAAGAGAGATAAGGTTAGTTTGACGTGACTGGTTTTTGTGAAGCCCATGCTGGCTGTTACTGATCACAGCCATCCTTTCTAAATGCTCAAGGACTGACCGTTTAATGATTTCTTCTAAAACTTTTCCAGGTATGCTCAGCAAGCTGATAGCTTGGTAGTTAACCTGGCCCTTTCTTCCCCTTCTTGAAGATGAGAACAACATTTGCCTGCCTCCAATCTTCTGGCACCTCACCTGTTCTCCAAGAATTCTCAAACATAATGGTCAGAGACTCAGAAATTACATCTGTGAGTTCTTTCAGTATTCTCTGATGCAGTTCGTCTGGCCCGCGGACTTAGTTTCCTTTAAAGAAACTAGGGGCGTTTTCCCACAGAGCTTACTGCAGAGCGACGTCCTTCTTCACCGCGCAGCGTCTGCACGGATTTCCCACCAACTGCTCCGCAGAACCAGGAAGAGCCGCGGCTTTTGCGCCGCTAACGTAAACTGGTTTTTAGCAGTTTACATTTGCGACGCAAATTTACATTTGCGACGCATTTGCGACGCAGTTTACATTTGCGACGTAAGCTCTGTAGGAAAACGCCCTAGGTGTTTATGTACTACCCCTATGCTGATTCTAGACTGCAATTCCCTTCCCTCATCATGTGTTCTGTTTTTGCCATGTTGAGTACCATTTCCCTCCCAAGAGAAGACTAAAGAAAAGTAGGAATTGAGCAGTTCTGCCCTCTTTTCATCACTTATTACAATTTCACTTTCCTGTCCCCACAATGGGCCTACCATATCCTTGCTCTTTTTCATACTTTGAACATAAGAAAATAACACTTGTTGTTGTTTTAGCATCTCTTACTAGCCTAAGCTCATACGTAGCTTTAGCTTTCCTAACTATCCCTATACAAGCATTGGTCATTTGTTTATATTCATCCTTGGTTAGAAGGCCCTTCCATTTCCTCAATGAGTCTTTTATATTTCTCAAATCTTTAGAAAGCTGTTTATGGAGCCACCTTGGCTTTGTTAAGCTCCTCCCATTTTCCCTTCTTATAGGAATCATTTGTGATTGTGCCTTCAGTATTTCATTTTTAAGAAAATCCTACCCCTCTTGAACTCCCTTCTCCTTAGGTATTTCTGACCATAGGATACTACCCTGCCTAAGTTTGTCAAAATTTGCTTTCCTGAAGTCTGACCTACAGTCTGACTACATACATTTTCTCTTCTCCAAGACTGTAAATTCCAAAATTACATGGTCACTACAGCCCAGGGTGCCCACCAATGTTCCCTTTAAGCTATGGAGTCCTGTGAGCAAAAATTCTACTTTGTGAGCTACTGGCATTAAAGTTGTGAGCTACTGCATCGATTAGTTTGCTCTAGGGCCATTTTTCCTGAGCTGAGACAAAAGTGTGTGAGCTGGAGGCTAAAAAATTGTGAGCTAGCTCACACTAACTCAGCTTAGAGGGAACACTGGTGCCCACTATTTCTACTTCTTCAATCAATTCTTCCTTGTTGGTGAAAATCAAATCTGAGATAGAAGATCCCCTTGTTTCACTCTCCACTTTCAGAAAATGAAGTTGTCAGTAAGATTGGTCAGGAATTTATTTGATCTTTTATTTTTAGCAGAGTTGGACTCCCAACAGATACCCAGGTAATTGAAATTTCTCATGAACACTGTGTCCCATCTCTTTGAGAACTTTGTTATCTCTTCTAGGAAGATCTCATCCCCTTTGTCTGGCTTGGTGGTCTATAGCAGACCTCCACCATAATATTGCTGTTATTTCTTACTCCTTTTATTTTTACCCAAAGGCTCTCAACTGAACTTCCATGCTCAAATTCACATATTTCCTCACAAGCATATACCTCCTTTACATATAGTTACTCCTCCCCCCTTCCATATTTGTTTATCCCTTTTAAACAAGTTGTACTCCAATTCTGAGTGTCATTCCGCCAAGTTTCCATAATGCCTATTAGGTCACAGTCCCCTTACTGCATTAAGGCTTCACGTTCCTCCTGCTTGTTCCCATACTCTGTCCATTAGTGTAGAGACATCAGAATCCATGGTTTATGTTCCCTTGAGTTTTTCATTTCTGTACTTTCCTGTGAGTTAATGTTTTCTAGAATATGTCACTCCCCTTTACTGTTCTTGACAGCTAATGGCATCATAATAGGCTTTGAATTTGTCAGTCTCCATAGGATTTTGTTTAAAGCCCTCCTTATCAGGGTTGCAAGGCTCTTACTAAACACGTTATCCTACCCTCATGAGGTGCAAACCATCTCCTGATAGAAGAGCTTCATCTCAAAAGCATAAGGCATAGTTCAAAAAACCAAGCCTTTCCTAATGACACCATCTATACAGTCAGTCATTTATTAGCAGTATTCTTCTTCCCCTTCCTAAGCCACTGTGTTTGACAGGAAGAACTGACAAAAACACAACCTGCACTCTTGGGTCCTTTACCTTTTTACTTAGAAGCGCATGGTCTCTTTTAGTACCTTCTGAGCTGTGCCAGGCAGTATCATTTGTTCCCACATGGATAAGCAAGAAAGGATAAGTCTCCCTACCCTTTCTATCACATCTTAGATGTGTGCACCTGGTAGACAGCATACCTCTCAAGATGACCAACTCTTCTTCTTCACCAGTAGAAAAGCTGGTTGGATCCAACTCATGGTTTCCCTGATCTAGGCTGTAGGTGCATCTGATCTGAGTGCTTAGGTTGGTCGTGGGAGATATTCCCTTAAAATAATATATTCATTTATAAAGAATCTCAAAAGCTAGGTGCTATACAGCAACTGAGTTCTTCCAGGTGATGTCATTGCATCAGGGAGGTCATGCAGCAACATCCCTGTTTAGGGTCAGGGTTTCCCCAGCCTGCCAGCTGCTCCACAGTGGGGAGAAGCCCCTGGAACCAGGGGATACCCCACCAGGACTTGGGGGCTGGCAACCTTATATCAACAAGATAAAAAAAAATGTACGAGTTAAAAATACACAGCCAGATCTGTCAAAACAGGTCACCCTTCACCAAACGCCCTCTGAAATTGAATAATCTTATATGCCATCCTGAGTACAGCAGACAAGGCCATGTCTATCTGTTATGTATTGAACATAAGTGATCGGGCCGCATGGCGATCATGACTGAAGGCGACCCTTGGGTCCCCGGATGGAGCTCGCCTGATGCCCCGCCCATCAAGATCTGTGGAGGGAAGTTTGACCGGCCAGGATTGGCCTGGTCGGATGAGGGGGCTGTTCCGGGTAATGTATAAAAGCGGGGCCCGGCCCGCGTGCTCCCTCTCTTTGTGATGTACTTCTGATTAAACTATGTTGCCTTCACACCGTCTCGGTTCTCAGTACATTACACTATCTTTGAAGATTTTGGTTTCTCAGCACACCGGGGGGGGGGGGGGCGGGGAGGAGTGGTACTTGACCAAACAATGCTTGATGTAAGCCTAGACACAACAGCATTGGGAGAATCTCATGGATTCAGCTGGTGGCTGTGCAGCTATGAGAGGTGATAAGGGCCATAAACATGTTGCCTTCTCCTGCACGTGCTGACACCAGCGGTACTGCCATTATTGCTTAGCTGGAGAATGGGCCCTAGGCATTAAGCAGAATGGTCTGGTGTACCACAATGGGCATGCAATTAAACCTGAGTTTACTTTTTGGTTTTGTTGTTGTTGTTTTAAAGAAGATATTGGATTTATATCTTGCCCTTCTCTCTGAATCTCAGAGTGGCCTACAATCTTCTTTACCTTCCTCCCCCACAACAGGCACCCTGAGAGGTGGGTGGAGCTGAGAGAGCTCTCCCGGAAGCTGCCCTTTCAAGGATAGCTCTGCAAGGCCATTCCAGCAGCTGCAAGTGAAGGAGTGGGGAATCAAACCTGGTTCTCCCAGATAAGAGTCCACACACTTAACCACTACACCAAACTGACTCTCTTCCAGGGTCTAGTTGAACCATAGGTTGGATCATCTCTGAACAGAGCCATCGAGTTGAAGCCAAAGGCCTGGGGGGGAAATGCATTTATGGGCACTATGCAAATGCTAGTGAGGAAGGTGTAATACAAAAGATTTGCCAACTCTATTGAGAAGTCCCTGGAGATTTGTGAATGGAGCCTATAGAGAGCAGGATTTGCAGAGGACTCAGCAGAGACTGAATGCCATGGTGTCATTTGAAACTGCTATTTTCCCTGGGGAACATATCTCTGTAGTCTGGAAACCAGTTGTAAGTCTGGGAGAACTCCAGACCCCACTTGGAGTTGGCCACCCTATCTGAGAAAGTGAGTTCCCAGAAAAGGAGATCAAATATAATTAGACAGTATTTTATTTCTGGATACCTTGGGTATTGTTACCTAAAATACAATGTTTTTCTTTAAAATCTGCATGAAACGAGTTAGTTCTAACAAATATTGAAATGACATTCATATATAACAGTCTATTTCTGACCACCAAATGAAAGCGAATTCTTGACTCTTTTTAAATATTTTGTGCCATTTTAGTTCGGAATGGCAAAGTCAGATCTGAAACTTATATTTATAAAGCTTTGTAATCATTCCATGGATTTCAAGATGTTTGGCAGGAGTCTGGAAAACTTAGGGAGGCAATAAAAGGTTACCAGCAAGAATGCAGAATGGCCTTGTATGGTAATAAAGTGTATGCTAGTACATGTTTCAATAGTACAGTTTGCCTCTTGTATCAGAAGTTCAACCTCTTTTGTATAGCTCGTACCATTTAAAAGGCACTACAATGTAAATATTCCTTTAATAAATAAAAATTGGTGTTAAACAACCTTGAAAGAAAACAGTGAAGCCTAAAGATGGGAAAAGGTTTTGTATACTTAGTAAATTCTTTGTAGATCTAAATTGTCCAAGACAAACTAGCTGCTAGGGATGGAGGGCTAGCCCTATTTAATACTTCAACAGCCCTCCTTTCCAGTTCTGTAGTTAGTTTGTGGTATACTCCTCTCCATTTTCCTAAGGCTCGGTTGGAACTCAGCAGTTCTTTTCATCTTCCACAACATCTTGCAGGACCAAAAGTAAAGTATGAGGCATCCAAGACCTAAGGACCACCTGTCCCCATATGTGGCCTTCAAAGTGCTCATTCTCAACAAATCAACATCTTTTAGTTATCAGCAGTCCCAAGGATGTCTGGCTAGCCTCAGCTAGGCCCAGGGCTTTCTCTGCCCTAGCCCCAGCCTATTGGAACAAGCTCCCACATGAGATCAGGGCCTTTGGGATCAATTCTGGAGTGCCTGCAAAATGGAGCTGTTCTGCCAGGATTTCAGATAAGGTGGCAGACATCCATATTCATCCCAGTCTCCCACATTGACAACTCTGGCTTCTATCCAGCCTAAACTGAGCATCACTATTGAGGCATTCTGCCTATCTATTGTTGCTTTGTGTTTCTACTATGATATGGATGCTGTTTTAATTGCCTGATTTAATATATTGTTATTGTTAAGATCTTATGTGACTCTGTAACCCATCCTGAGCCTGCTTGTGGGAAGGGTAGGATAGAAATCAAACCAAAATAAATAAGGATCTGAAACAGAATTTATTTATATTTATTTATTTGTAATTTTGACCTCCCTTCCCAATAGCCAGGCTCCAGGCGGTTAACAACAAAATTATAATTTACAAACAAATAAAACTAAATTCTAAACATAAAATATTACAGTTCCAAAAAAGATGGCATCTGAAACCTGGTGGTGCTGCTATTTCACTGGGGGGAGGAGGTGAAAGTAGAAGTGGGAATGCCAAGATGAAACTCTACCTGCCCTCAACCAAACATCTAGCAGAACATCTCTGCCTTACAGACTCTGTGAAATGGTAATAAGTCCTGTAGGCTCCAGATGGAATTTGGCAGACAGTTCCATAAAATTGGGGCCACTGCAAAGAAGACCCTGGCCCTGGTCAAGGACAGCCAGATGTCCTCAGGCAGGGACCACCAGCAGATGTTGGTCACCAGAGTACAAGGTTCTCTTGGGGTATACCAGGAGAGGTGTTCCTGAAGGTACGTGGGTCCTGGCTGTTAAGGAGATTTTATAGCACATTCATATGAAGCAATCCTGTAAAGTTTAGAGGAAACATGGATCTCTACTAGTGTTTTAAAATTAGGCCAATCCTAATCAACCAAAAATCAGCCAATCCAAGAGGTTTTCTTTAGTGGAGTCTAATAATGACTCCCTATGCATTTCCATCTGTACATTCCTTCACCATTTATATAAATTTGACAGCACGCATAAGAATCTGCTGATTTAAGCATGGATGTAAAACACATCTCAACAGGTAGCTTCCACATACTGGTTCCCTGTGTTGTCTGAAACATTTATGCTTCAGTGGGGAAAATATTGCCAAGTCCTCAGTCTAGGCTGCACACCTGATCCTAAATGGCTGTACACTTCTAACCCCATTGACTTGTGAACTTAGGATGGTGTGGCTCTCCTACAATTATCACACCTCTGCAATATATGTAAAACGTTTTTTCTCCATAGCACAAGTTCAGCATGCTACAAACTGTGGCCTTAACAATGAAATGTGTCACTGATGGTTTCCTTTAGTCAACATAATCTGAATATTCAGTCCAGATATTATTCAGGACAGCATATTATGACTCCGTCACCCTTGAGAATGTTGAACAAATCACTTGCTGTATTACATATATATTCCTATAGTAGTGTATTAATGCTGGTTCCTGAAGAATTCTTTGTAAGCAATTTGGAAGGAAGATTTAGGGAATATGAAACCCTAATATAATATAGTGGGTTCTATGCATGGCAGAGTCTCGGAGTAAGTGATAACAGGCTCTTTAATAGGAATCACATAGTAAAAAGTTACAATACAAGACTGGTGTTGGGGTCCACGGGCTGAACTTATATACATCTCTGGGTTCCCATGCAAGCACGTTATTGGGTCATTCAAACTGGCGGGGGCTTGTGATTGGTCCTGGGCTGCAGGGGTTTGAATTCTACAGCCCTTTGTTCCCAAGTCCCCAAGCTCAGTCCATATGGCTCCAATGAGCCAGGCAGAAACACCAAAACCTTCCCTTGAGTCCACATACATAACACCTAATCAAAAACTTTAAAATACTGACTCATCTCTGCCACTGCTACACATACACATATAACCCCCGTCCCGCATGCACACACAATACATAGGGTTGGATCCAGCAGAAGAATTCATGGAAAGAATTGTTGGCAAGGTGAATCCTTTCCTGCCTTCCCCCTCCCTAAGCAACCATTTGTCCCAAGACATCTGGGGATGGAGAGAGCCTTACCAGCAAAATGCCCCAAAGGATGGGTTGCTATGGTGACTGAGGGAATCAGGCAAAATTCCCCCCCTCTCCCTCCTCTGATGATGCAAACTGCGAGCGGACAGAGAAAGAGGTGAATTAATTAGATTCTCTATTGTCAGTGCAATGTCCTATCCTGTGGCACATTTTTTCTGCAATGCCTTCCCATCCTCAGAGAAAAGTTTTAGGACAAACAGGCTGTCTGGTGGAAGGGGAGGTAGAGAACAAGATCCACTCCATCAGCTTCTTCTGTGGGCTCTTTCACTGGGTTCAACCCATAATCCCTGATGAAACAAGATCTTGAATGAACACTGGATTGGATCCAACCAATTTTTTCTACCATAAATAAGGAAGGGGCATAATCCTGAACCATCCAAAAAATGCTATGCTTAGAATCATGGGACCTGCATGAACAGAAGCCATTGGGATGGTATACGCTACGGAGAGAAAATGGGTGAAATTGCATTGAAAAGCCGGCTAGATAACTTTCAGTGCCATAACTGAAACAGGTTTCTGCATCACGCACAAATGTAACAAAGTATGTAACAGCTCGACAATACTTTGTGTAGAATGGTAGTGTTTAGTTACATATTCATCACCTTGGCATGCTTTGGCATTTGTGCCAAGATACTTACTCCAAGAGGAGTTTCTTCTGGATATCCAGGAGAGTATGAAATGTGTTCCAGTCATATAATTGTGACCAGTTAACTAGGGATGGGCATGAACTGGGAAAATGAAGTTTGGTTCAGTTTGTGATTTGTAGTATGCCTGTGATTTGTAGTATGCCGGTTTGTGAACAACTTACTTTAGCTGGATTTATCATATTGATATTACATTGATATTACATTGATATTATATTGATATTACATTGATATTTATATTTGCAATGTTGGTATATGTGATGCATATGTTTAAATAAAGACTTTTTCAAAATGAAAAAAAAAGTTTAGCTGCCAAACAAACTGGTTTGGTTCATGAGGCTTCTGATTCAGTAGGCAACACCTTTGGCTATTCACATATTTTTGCCATGCAGTTGCAACCTTCCAAAAACAAGGTATGGAGAAAATCACTGGAACCAAAGCAGCAGCTGCTTTACACTGCAGGTTTGCCATATGGACCAGCCTCCCAGGTCATGTGTGCAGTTGTTTGTACTGTGAACTGAGCCTTATTTTATGGACATATTTTAGCAAAGGATTTGGATTTGCAGGTGTGTATGTGCTTTGTACAGTTACATATTGTCCTGGTGTTCTTTGCATTATGTCTGTGAATATATGTGCAACATGGTATGATGGCCTCTCCTCAGAGGCAATACTTTATTTCAATTTTTCTTTCCCTTTACTGACTGAGCCACCCTAGTAATGTGTTTTCTTCTTTGCTAAAGAACTCCAGACTTCCCACCCTGTTACAATACAATATTTTGACTGTTGGCTCAACTCAAGAACCTGAGGAAACGATCATGAGCAAGCTTTAACTTAAACAGCTTAAATAGCAGTCGTAGCATTTTGTGATTCAAAAATAACATAATATTTTATTTAACATAGAGGGGGAAAGTCAGGTGAAATCAGGGGTTGAAATTTCTGATGTAAAACCATTACATGCACAGACTTTAGTTCAGTCTAATGAGAGTTTCTTAAGCTTTTCACAGTCACTTAAATCTTCATGTTGAGAGGCTTTTGCTTCACTGTTTTCCAAACATTCCAGCACACTTTCTTTGAGTATTCTCTGACTCTTTTGATTTCCGAAGGCTGGTACACCCTTTCCAGTATCCAACCCCCTTCTCTTAAAACACCAGTAGTCACCTTGAGTTTTTTACTGACTCTTAAGGTCTCTAAGGGCAGTTTCTAACCACATCAGACCAGGGATCTCCACTCTTCAAAGCTAACTCCCTGTTTAACTGAATAGGAAATGTTATCCTTTCTCTCTATCTATCCCCTTTCCTTGGCCCAAATGGGAGTCTTTGTGTACTCCCTAAACTTCTTTGCCAACTTTTCCCCAGTTCTCCTGTCTGTGTTAAATTGCTCTCATTTATGGCTGAATTCTGAAACTGTCAGTACTCAACTCAGTCAAGGCAGAAATCTGACTAAATATCTCCTTAGAATGTAGCTCTCAAGACTTTCTTGCTCAGCTGATGCTAACCAATCAGATTGTTTGGAGCACCCTGTCACTCAAGGACCCCTGTTTCTAAGAGGAATTAACCCTTCACAGTCCTTTAGCTCTTTGTAGAGCACTTCTAAGCTTTTTTAAAGTGTAGTCTGTCACACATGGCTAGACATAATAAGCAGATTTGGTTAAGTGAGTGCATGAAGAAAAGGAGGGACACACCAAATCAAAATGAAAAGACAAATGGTACAAAGGAAATAATCTTTAATAATTATATAACCCCTACATGTTTTGCAATGCAGATTTGTCAGGGGGAATCAACCAAAATAATACAAATATAGAATACATTTCATATATCATTTTAAAGCAATTAAATATATATTAATAAAACATAGGGTTGCCAAGTCTAATTCAATAAATATCTGGGGAGTTTGGGAGTGGAACCAAGAGACTTTGAAGGTGGAGGCAGGAGACATTGGGGGTGGAGCCAGGAACAAGGGCATGAAAAGCATAATTGAACTCCAAAGGGAGTTTTGGCCATCACATTTAAAGGGACCTTATACCTTTTTAAGAGCCTTCCTTCCAGCGGAAATAATGAAGGATAGGGGCACTTTTCTTTGGGGCTCATAGAATTGATCCAATCTTTTTTTAAACTTGGGTGGTATTTTGGGGAGAGGCACTGTATGCTATACTGAAAATTCAGTGCAACTATCTAAAAAAAACACACACAGCCCAGAGCCCCAGATACCCACAGATCAATTCTCCATTATTTCCTATGGGAGTAAGTCACCATAGGGAATAATAGGGTTCCCAGCAGACATTTCCCTCTCCTCCCCCACACTTTCTGATGACCCTGAAGCGGGGGGGAGGGCCTCCAAACTAGGGGATCCCCTGCCCCTACCTGGGGATTTGCAACCCTAATAAAACACAGGACAATTTCACAGAGTATCCTAATAGAAGGCTAGACCCTGGTAAAACAGTTTGTGGATTTCAGGACTTTTTTTGTAGCAGGAACTCCTTTGCATATTAGGCCACACACCCCTAATATGGCACATCCTCCTGGAGTTTGCAGTAGGCCCTGTACTAAGGCCCCTGTAAACTCTAGGAGGATTGGCTACTAGGGATGTGCATTCGGTTTGGCCGAACCGTATTTACAGCCGAATCAGCACTGATTCGGCTGTATGCGGAATAGGCTGCAGCCGATCCCCATAGGCGCCCATTATACGGCAGCCGAATACGGCTCGCCGTATACTTACGAATAGCTATTCGTAAGTATACGGCTGTCAATTCAAAAGGCGGCAAAGTAGCTTCTGCAGCTTCAAAGGAGCTGCTTGCCTACTTTCGTGCCTTTAGTGGCCTCTTCCCACCTTTCCCTGGGATCAGGGAGGGGGGGAAGGGAGAAGAGGAGCCCCAGCAGCCAATCCAAAGCATGCATTTGCAAAATGCATTGCAAATGCATGCTTTGAAGGGCTTTTTAAGGAGTCTTCCTTCCTGGCTGTACTGACTCCTCCATTGCTGCTGTGTGTGAGAGATTGTGCAAAGGGCTGGCTGGCCCTTGACTTAAACTGCTGCCTGCAGCTCTCTCACTCAGCCTTACCAGACTTCCCTGGACTAGAGAAGACAAGGTAAGCCACTCTTGGGGTTCTTGTTTTTATTTATTGTTGGTAAAAGGACTTTTTTAAAGACTTAGAGTCCCTTTACTGATCCTGATTTGGGTGGTGGTGGGGTAGCTTATTTGGGGGTTTCTGCTTGGGGAGGGGGCCTGGGGTGGGGGGGTTTGCCAATTTGCCCATATCTTAATTTAGTGAGAGGACTTTTAAAAGTGCAGTGTCCTTTTACTTCTCCTGATTTGGGTGGCTTGGATTTCTTGGGGTTAGGGTGAAGGGTTTTTTTGGGGGGGAGGGGTTGGCAAAGTTCCTGTATTGTTAAAAGTTATTTTTTTACTGTTCTAAAAGTATTCAGTGTTTGATTTGTTGCTGCTGTGTTGTGCTGCTGCTGTTACTCTTTTCTTTGGGTTCTTGGGGGGGGGTGCTGTTTGGCCTAATTTCCATTGTTTAAAAGGCCACTTTTTTAACACTTGGTCTTTTGTGATTCTGCTGGTTTTGTTTTGGTTTTTTTAAATTGCCTCTGGTTGGTGTGGGGGTTGGTGAGGGTGTGTGTGGGCTGGGTCACTTTCTTGTTTTTATAGAGTAGATTGTGTGTTCTGTGGCAGGGAAGCTGGCACCTGGGTGAGAGACCCAGAACCAGCAGGTTTGTTGTGGTTGGCCAGCTCTCCCCGTGTTGTTTGGGGCAGGGCTGGAGAGCTGGCATCTGTAGATTGTGTGTTCTGTGGCAGGGAAGCTGGCACCTGGGTGAGAGACCCAGAACCAGCAGGTTTGTTGTGGTTGGCCAGCTCTCCCCGTGTTGTTTGGGGCAGGGCTGGAGAGATGGCATCTGGGTTTGCTGCAGCCAGGTCTGCAGAGCAGACCTTGAGCAGATTGTGTTTTGTGTGGCAGTGACGTTGGCAACTGGGTTTTATATTGCTTCCAGGCCTGCCTTGCAGGGTTCATAGAGTAGATAGAGGGATGTAGTGCATTTGGGTCCTATAGAGATTATCTGGTGTGAAGTTAGGTTTGGCTTTGGGTGCCCCAGGAATTGGACCCCCTGGTCCAATTTTTTTTGGCCTTGTGGGTTTTGTGTGGGACAGTGCCCTGAAGCTGCACAGCAGTTTGGGGGGCTCTCCTCAAAACCCCCTGCTCCCCAGAGCCACTTTTCCCACGACAATTACAGTGAGGAAGTGGCTAATTATCATTGTTAGCAATGGGCCTTTTGGGGAGCCCAAAGACAGGGACCCCCTGGCCCAATCTTTTGGGGACTTGGGGGGGTTGGAGGGGAGAGTCCCCTGCAGGTCCCCTGCAAATTTGGGGGCTCTCCCTCAAACCCCCTGCCCCCCAGTAGCCTCTAATTATGCCCTATGTTGCCATTGATTTCAATGGCCCATAGGGTATAATGATGGAATAGGGGCACCCTCTTTGGGTGCCCCTGGAATGGGATCCCCTGGCCCAATCTTTTTGGGACTTGGAGGGGTTGGAGGGGAGAGTCCCCTGCAGGTTCCCTGCAAATTTGGGGGCTCTATCGCAAACCCCCTCCCCTCCATGCGGCTTCAAATATACCCTATTTGCCATTGATTTCAATGGCCCATAGGGTATAATAGGGCCGTATATTCGGTAATAGCCGTGCATCTACTGTATATGCAGCTATTCCGAATGCGGTATTCAGGAGTATACAGGGATTCCGAATTCCCCCCCCCCCCCGTATACTTCCGAATCCGTGTCAATCCGAATTTTTTTTTTTTGCACATCCCTATTGGCTACATCAGGGAGGTGTGGCTTAATAATCAAAGGAGTTCCTGCTACAGGCAGCCATCCTCACTATGTTTATTTAGAAACAGGTTCCACCATGACTCAGATCAGAAAGTCTGTTTGGCATGCATTCTACATGAAGATGAAAAGGCAGCCTAAAAGATCTTTTAGTAAATAACAAACGTAGAAAAAGAATCCACCAGGACTTTTTTTTGTAGCAGGAACTCCTTTGATTATTAGGCCACACCTCCCTGATGTAGCCAATCCTTCAAGAGTTTACAGGGGCCTTAGTACAGGGCCAACTGCAAACTCCAGGAGGATTTGCCATGTTAGGGGTGTGTTCTGTCTACTTAGAGTTCATTGTATGGGTGGATGAGTCACTAGCTTTTATGTGCCACTCACTGCTTTCTGCCTCAACAGCAATCTTGGTTGTATTGGAAAACTGATTGATAATGGGAATACTTGGGAGCCTCTATGGAAGTGAAGTGGCTAGTTTGGATATATTTCTGAAGGCTTGTGAAGCATATTCTTGCTTTTGGAGCTTTTCTTCCCGTGGTTCATGTGAGGTGTTTCAGAAATTGGTTTTATAACTTCTCTAAAGGGATATATAATCTCTAGATACTTGGGCTCCATTGGACATTATATCCATTTATTCTCATAACAAATTAAATTACCTCATGCCTAATAAAGTAAAAATAAAAAATAATAAAAGTCAGATACATTTAAAAAAAAACAGGTTTTGCATTTTGGAAGACCTACCACCCCCAACTTTGCTGCCCCAGCGAAATAAAAATGGAAAGGATACAAAGAACTGAGATGCACATTAAAGGGAATTTAGCTCATCTGCCAATTTTCTCACATCTGGCTGAAAAGCACTGAGGGGTTAATGATTTCTATGCAGTCTATTCTTAGCCTCTGATAAATTCTTTTAGCTCCTTTCTCATGAAGCAATCACTGTGTAATCCCTAAATGCTGGAAACCCTCTAAACTTTGTCATTCACATTTGCTTACTGGCCTAAGTAGATGGCTGTCCTTGAACCAATTTCAACATTCTCTTCATGTCCTTGAATTTCCTTCAGAACAATTTTCCTGAGAAACATTTACCACACTTTTTTTTTTGTCTCACAGTATGTGAGCTGTTGAACCATTTCCATGGTTGGCTCTGCAACATGAACTTTAATAGTGGACCTCTGAAGGTATGACAATTGGTTTACTTTATTTTGTTTATAGTCTACCTTTCTAGCTGAGACTCAGGAAGGATTTACATAAAGAAACTTAATGTGAATAAGGACAGAATTAGATAATGCATGGGATGGAGAAAGTAGAGAAAGAAGAACTTTTCTCCCTTTCTCACAATACAAGAACTCGTGGGCATTCGATGAAATTGCTGAGCAGACAGGTTAAAACGGATTAAAGGAAATACTTCTTCACCCAAAGGGTGATTAACATGTGGAATTCACTGCCACAGGAGGTGGTGGCGGCCACAAGCATAGCCACCTTCAAGAGGGGTTTAGATAAAAATATGGAGCAGAGGTCCATCAGTGGCTATTAGCCACAGTGTGTGTGTGTGTGTGTGTATGTATATAATTTTTTTTTGCCACTGTGTGACACAGAGTGTTGGACTGGATGGGCCATTGGCCTGATCTAACATGGCTTTTCTTATGTTCTTAAACAATAAATTAAACCCAGGTTGCAAAATTAAGAACAGCACTCTCCAAACAGTGCACAATGTAAAGTGAACAATGCAGGGAGCGGCCTACAATTTCACAGACATTTCTGCAGCTCTGTTCTCTTAACAGAACAGCTTACCTGAACAACTTTGTTTTACACATTCTGTGGAATGGCAAAAGAGCTGGAGCCTTCCTGACCTTTTCTAAGGTAACCCAGGATGACTGCATCAACGGAATCACCCTTGTGAGATGGATTCTAAGGCCAACATTGATAGAAATATAATTATGACAGGGATAACTTTGGCCACGCTGCAGGAAAATGGGACTTGCAGTCATGCCTAGTTCAGACTGCCAAATGGAACAAATTCTTGTCTACAGTTTTGCATAATTCAGTTCAATTTTCTGATGCCAACAAGAAATCTGTTGTTCCCTTTCACCAGATGAAAAGGTCACAAAACAGACGGTTCCTTTCTGATTAGTCTAAATAATTCTTTTTCCAAAAAGGCACAATCTGATTCAAAGAGGAGAAACAATATTTGCCAGCTGTCAGCCTTAGTAATAAAAGGTAAATCCCTTTTTCAGCCAGATGGATGAATCATTGCAAATGTGACACAGATGGCTGGGTATAAAAAGATGTATATATATACACCTTTGTACTATTGAAATAAGACAAAATGCTTCCTACCACCACACCCCGTCAGGTGTTGATGTGGCAAATCAGCCCCAAGTTTAGGTTGCCAGATCCAACTCAGGAAATATCTGGGAACTTTGGGGGTGGAACCTGGAAACTTTGGGGGTGGAGCCAGGAGACTTTCCCATTCCCTAAAAAAAAAATAATAATACAGCAGTGCAGTTCCCCTGAATACAGTCTTCATTTCCCCATCCTCTTCTTTGCCTCCAAAAGGTTTCCTGGCAGCTGCATTTCTACTAAATGAAAATGAAATTTGGTATACCTAGGGTTGAAATATCTGGGGACTTTGGGGGTGGAGCCAGGAGCAAGGGTGTGACAAGCATAATTGAACTCCAAGGGAGTTCTGGCCATTACATTTAAAGGGACAGCACACCTTTTTAAATGCCTTCCTTCCATAGGAAATAATGAAGGATAGGGGCACCTTCTTTTGGGGCTCATAGAATTGGACCCCAGTCCAATCATTTTAAAACTTGGGGGGTATTTTGGGGAGAGGCACTGGATGCTATACTGAAAATTCAGTGCATCTATCTCAAAAAACAGCCCCCCAGAGCCCCCAATACCCGCAGATCAATTCCCCATTATCCCCTATGGGAATCGTTCTCCATAGAGAATAATTGCCCAGTAGACATTTCTCTCCCCCCCTCCCACTGCTTTTTGATGAACCTAAAGCCGGGGTGGGGGGGGGGGCCTCCAAACCTGAGGATTGGCAACCCTCTCTCTCACACACACACACTTACTGGGTCTGGTTCCTCCACAACTGACACCTGAAAAGAACAGGGGCTACGCTGCTCTCTCTCTCTCTCTCTCTCACACACACACACACACACAAACACTTAATTGCTCTGAAACAAAAGCAAAACAAACCAAGGAACTGTGTTGCTGACCCTTCCCATGAAGTACTTCCTGCTCAACTTTAAAGGCACACAGACACACACACATTTTGAAACAGACCTGTTTGCAGGTTTCTAAACCTGCCAGAGATCTAGAGCTGCATGGTGGCTGTGGGAGTGGGGTTTCCCCCACTGGCCAGCTGGCTGGGGGCGGAGGGAAGCCTGTAAAACCGGGGGATCCCCTGCTGGGACCTGGGGATTGGGAAGCCTAGTCATACCCCAAAAGTCCCTTGCCAGGCTTTGGTAGCATTTTCAAGCAGGGCTTTATTAAGTCACACACACACACACACAAAGTAGCCAAAATAAACACAGTTTGCAAGCCCACACTTTTGTGATCTCACTGGGCCAATTTACTCATAAGAGTTGTTGGATATAACAATCTGCTGTATTGCAACCAACTTCTTCAGACTAACGTGGGAAAACAAAAAGAACAGAGCAATCTAAGGGGTGGAGTTTTCCTCCATCCCATAATCAGGTTCTAATTAACGCTTTACTATCCATTTAACTATGCAAACAACTTCTGAAACAATGCAAAACAAACAGAAGGATTCTCCTTTCTTCCTTTCTCACATGCTTCACAGACTCACTGGGAAGAGCCACATGGCTCTGTCTAGTTACCCCCACCGCCATGCAACTTTCCTGCTGCTGAGATTTAAAGGCACACACACATTCCAAAACACAGTTTGCAAGCTTCTTCTAAACCTGTGGAGATTTAAAAGCACATCATGGCTGTTGGAGCAGGGCTTCCCCTGCTTGCCAGGTAGCCAGCAGCAGGGAGGAGCCTGCAAAACGGGGGGATTCTCCACCGGGACCTGGGGACTGGCAAGCCTGCCAAGTTGCTAAGAATTAGAATAAAAGATCAAATCCTGCTTTCAGAATAAATCACAAGACTACAAGACTGTTGAATACCTTTTTCATCTTTGCCTAGACTGTAAACCTTCTTCCCTTCTGAACTCAGCGGATCTGGCCACATTGAATCAAGCTTCTGTAACTTCTAGAGTACTGTAACATTTTTGTGGCTGCCCTTGAAGACAGCTTGGGAACGTTGGGAAGTGTGCCAGGACACATCAGGCTGATTCCACACTAACCTTGTTCTGCACCAAGCTTCTGTTTCTCTCCGGAGCAAGCTAGCGATTTCGCACCAGCTGCTCCGTGCCACCATTTTGCATGGGGAAAACCCATGATTTGCTGCACCACAGCGTAAACTTTTTTCAGGTTTACACTATGGCGTGGCAAATTGCGGGTTTTCCCCGCGCAAAATGGCGGTGTGGAGCAGCTGGTGCAAAATCGTTAGCTTGCTCCAGAGAGCAACGGAAGCCTAGCACACAGCAAAGTTAGTGCAGAATCAGCCTCAGTGTTACGCCAATCATAAAGCAACTTCACTGGATACCAATGAGCTTCTGGGTTTGATTCAAGGTGCTGGTTCTTATCTTCATGGCCCCAAAACAAACCACAATCCACATTTTATCTTTATTAGGACCAACCAAAATTACACAAGACAGTGTACAAGCCTTATAAAGACTAAAAGGTTGGCTTTTATTAATAAACAATGGGGACAACTTCTCAGTGCTATTACCCTGAATGAGTCCAGGCAATTCTGGGCCATAATCACTGGTGCTACCCGTTCTGAGACTCTTTTTATATCAGCTATTTCTCCTGATACATGGTTCCTGATGTATTTCATGAGGATTTCTCTAATGGAATGCAACTGGGTTCCCCCCTGGATGGTCTCCCAGAGTGGCCTCCTGTTACCCCTGAGGAAATAACAGCGCTTATACATCAACTAAAATTAGGCAAAGCTCCTGGCCCAGATGTGATAATTCCTGAGGTACTGAAAGCTGACCCAGAGTGGTGGGCCCCACCATTAGTTGCTCTTTTCACCCTGGTAAAAAAGGCCAGTCAGATGCCAGCAGCCTGGATTCAGAGCGGACGCGTCCATTAGGCAACATTCGGCAGCTGCCTTGGGCACCGGCTCTTGGGGTGTGTGCGTTGTTTCTGTGCACTGAGGGGTTGGAAGAACTCTCCCGGCCCCTCAGTGCCCAGAAACAATGTGGCACTTTCAGTCCTGGGTGCTCTTGAGAAGCTCTACCACTTCCCGATTTGCCTAACATCTTAAACCCAGAGGCGGCAGTGATATCAGCCAGCCCCCTCCTATCCCATCCCTCCTGCCTGCCTGGCCACCTCGACTCACCGCTCTCAGCCGGAGTGATGTGGCACACAGTCAATCAGGAGGCGCAACGCCCAGGTGCAAGCCAGAGCAAGGCCAACCTATCAGCAAACTGGGGCAGGGCCACAATGAGAACTATGACATTCAATTTTTTTGCCAGTCAGGTCTTCTGATCTCTCAAGCCTGCATCTCCTGGGAGAAAATGGGAGCCCCTGTGCAGGTATGGAGGGCAGGATCCCAGACACTGTTTTGCTTTCTTTTATATTTTCATGTATTATATTTTCTTTTCTTATGTGACATGCTTTCCTATTGCATTGGTTTAAAAGACATTTGTCCTCAAGGAATGATGATCGCTCCCCCATCATCCACTACAAAATCCCCAAATTAAACACACACACACACCCCTCCCGTCCGTGCGGACTGGTTTCTACAATGCAAACCGGCAGGTTTCTTTAGCGGAGAGAAGAAACACTGCTACCAGAATCGTTGCTGCGATCCTGGAGACCTTGTTGAAGCGAGACCGAAGAAAAACAGAACTTTGAAGGAGACGCACTGTAGATAAAAATGGAGAAGGTGAGGGGACCCAAGAGGCTGTCCTTTGCTGTATTTATTTTTAAGTCCACGCATGTTTAAATGGCTCATTATCAAGAATAAACAGTGCTTAGGAGTTAGTTTCACTGCCAAGATCTTTTAAAACAATCGACCACTTTTGAAAAAGTGAATATCTACTCCTCAGTGCCTCTTTGTGCGAGACTGTATGAGAAGAATCATCCCACAAATTTAGGAGCATTAATTCTGGTGTCATTGAAAATGACTGTGACGTGATTTTGGAGATTTGTTGAGCGATATCATTCCAGAACTGAGAAATAACTGGACATTCCCACCAGCAATGCAGAAATGTTCCCAGAGACCCACAATTTTTCCAACAAAGTGGACTAATATGCTGGTTTATTTGATGTAGCCGTCTGGGGTACCATCTCAACATAGTTTTAAAGAACTGAAGTTAAATGTTAAAGATAGAGGTGGAATTGACATAAGAGCACCAGATTTTCAGCCATGAAGAAGGAGGTATGTCTTTAAGGAGGTCTTCATTCCAGGCTAATTGAAAGCCAAGAGGCTGCCCACAGTCTGACATAATTAAGATTTTATATAATTTAGAGAGAAGACCTTTTATACAGGAGAAAGACAGAGCTAATAGTTGCTCAAAAGTGGATCACAATCTGGACAAAACACTGATTTCTGAGAGATGTTCAATCAAATTTTTAAGTTGTAAGTATCTAAACCAAGGAACTGAAATACCCATAAGGTCTTCAAAAATCTCTTATCTCTATTGATCCATTGTATAATAGATCTATTGGGCATGAAATACCTACTTTTATCCAATCATCAAATACTCCTGGAACGTTTCCCTGATCAAACCAGGGTTGATTAGTATATGTTGCATACAGAAAGATTTCCAGGACAAGAAGCCTTTTATTTCTATCTCGGGTCTGAAGCATTACATGCAAGAAAATATTATTTCGTGCAAGCTTAGGTCTAAACTTTGAAGTTAACCAAAAAATTTCTTTTAAGTCAAGGGGAAAAACCAAAGACTGCTCTAATAGCATCCATTCCATCATGAAGTCTGAATTCAAAATATGAACAATGTTAGCAATAATGGAATAATACACTCTCAGATTCGGCAAGTCCAAGCCACTCAAGTAAGATGGTCTGTATACTATCCGTTGATTTAAGCGTGACTTCTTATAAGACCAAATAAATTTGGTGAGTAAGCTCTGCCATTTATTGAAAGCAACCATTGGAATAAAGATTGGTAGAGCACGAAAAAGAAATAAAAATTTTGGGGAAATGAAGCATTTTACTAGATGAATACGATCTGGCAGAGATATAGCAAATTCCATTCTTTCAGTAGATTAACTAAAGTCATATACAATTTATCGTAATTGTGTTTGAAACTATCAGTCAAATTAATAGGAATGTGAACCCCTAAATGTCACCAGGTATGTGTGCACCAAGAGTAAGAATAGGAATGCTTAATAGAATAAATTATCTCAGAAGATAAGAAAATAGGATAGATTTCAGATTTAGAGATTAGCACTCAGACCAGAAACTCTACCAAAATTATCCAGAACTCTTTGAATCTTCGGCAGAGATCTACAAGGATCAGATATATAATGAAGTATCATCTGCATATAGATTGATCTTATGTTCAGTCCTGCTGAAATTCCAGAAAAGACCAAATTTCTTCTGAGTTCTTCAGCTAGCAGTTCTATAGCTAAAGCAAACACTAAAGGAGATAACGGGCAACCTTGTCTTGTTCCTCTCGCTGGATGGAAAGCGGAGGAATTACAACCACTTGTGAGAGCACTGATTCAGGAAGGCCCATTCTGCATAGACAGCTTACTTCTGATTTCCATTGAAGTCGAGTCGGTTGGATTTAATTTGAATGCTGTTCCTGCATTCTACATCTTTTTCTCTCTCTCCAGTTTCTATTGAGAGTTGCGATGTATATACATTCTACATACCAATGAGAAAAGCCGGGTAGTGTTCTGGGATTGGTTTCTCCTGATTGGTTAGTTTCACATTGGACATGCCTTTTGAAATAGGAGACTCTTCCAGCTGAATTTACTGTGGGGTTGCTCTTAGTGCCCCTCCCCCTTTATCAGTAGTCAAGGAGTTTGCTGGAGAAAAAAAGCCCACTGCCAGGCACTGCTTTAAAAATTTAGTGAGAGTCAATGTTGACCACTTGGCTGGAGAGGAGGAAGAGATGTCAGTGCTTTGTAGCCTGAATTCCCCCCATTGATATTTATAAAAGAGATGACAAAAGAAGATGTTGAGATGAACCAGTTGATGGGGAAAGTCGATGGGGAGCCTTTTTTTAAAAAAGGCTGCTGCCGCCACAGCATTATTCTCACGTTTGAAATGTTTGTGGTCAGAGTAAATTTAAAAGGAAACTTTTTTCCCAAATACAAAATAGCCCAGCATCTTAATCAACCAAGCTAACTTGATGTCAGACAAAGGCAATTGTTTTCCTAATCTCCTATTTCTAAAGACATACATAGTGTGAAATTGACCAATAAGAACAGACCAATTAGCCTGCCAGGGGAGGGGAAAAATCTGAAAAAACGTTTCCACTTTTAAAGGCTTGGAAGTGAATTAAGAAGAGGAGGGGGAAATACTCCTCTGAAAAACCACGCTTGGACACTACAGAGATTCAGTGGAGTGACAGCAGAATGCTGGGGAAAGGATGTGGAATGAATTTAAAAATCCAATGGGAGAGTGAGGTGAGTGCACATGTGAATATGGAAGCAGGTTTTTAAAGCAATGGAGGTGGGAAGTGAGACCCATAGTCAACACAAAAGCAGAAAGGGCCGAAGTCGCTAGGTGTGCTGCTTAGAGGTGCACTGACATGTGTTCGCCTCTGAGCAGGGCTTCCCTCACAAGAAAAGCCCAGCTCAGAGGAGAATGTGTCCTGCCCAGCTGCTCCCACCTTCAAGGCAAAAGTAGCCGGGCAGGGCATCGGCACAGCTTCTCCGACCTGGGCTTCTCTTGCAAGGGAGGTCCAACTCAGAGGAGAACATGCCCCACAGGGCTGCTCTTGCCTTCAAGGTGAACGCAGCCAGGTGGGGTATCAGCATGGTTTCTCTGAGCACGACTCGGAGGAGAACGCTTGCACAGTGCACTCTCAGAGGTGCTCTGCACCTCCGAGAGCACACTGCATGGGCCCAGCTTGGCCAGAGCCTGCCCCAACCCTCCTTCCACACCACTGTGCCTGCTCTCCCTATGGGTGGGGGTGCTGTGGCAGGGCAGGTACAGGTGGGGGGCACAGGACTTGTACTGGCCTGGGGCGCCCAAGGCCCTAGCACTGAGCCTGTCATGGTCCCAGGCAGGCAAAAGAGGACAGCAGCCTCCAAGTGATGGAGAAGTGCCCTGCCACCCGCTTCAGCTGCCTGGATCCCAGGCAAGTGAAAAAGGCAGCGCACGGTAGCAATGTGTGCACTGCCGCGTGGGGGGCAAGAATTCTTGCCTGAGGCTTCCTTCTTTTCAAATATAGAAGTAAAACTCTGCAAAAGGTGAGGAACACATTTTTAAATGTTGAAACATTTTGAATGAGGCAAGTTTGTAGCAGGTGGATTCAGTGCTCAGTAGATCTGGAGCAAAGCTGAATGAAGAAAGGGCCTTTCTCTCATTCTTTTCTCCCCATCTTTTTCCTACCATTCTTTGTCTCTCTCTTTCTTTCGTTCTGTTTTTCTATCTTCCTTCCTTCCTTCCACCTACACATTCATCAGCCCCCTCCCCAATATGTTTTTCTAGGGCCCGTTGTATTGCTTCCTTCAACAGGCTTTACTGCTAGTTTGATAATAATTGTATTTGGGCTGCCAACATCCAATGGGGCCTTAGAGCTGCCAGGCCTCCCAGTATGAGCAAACTAGTATGGTGAAAGGTCTCCAGATGGCTGCCCTTGTTGCCTACTGCTGCTCCAGATGGTGATGGAATAATGCGTTTGGGAGGGGGTTTTTGTCAGTGTTGCCTGCATATCACTTCCCCTGCAGGGGAGGCAGCCTGAAAGCAAGGCTGAGGCCCCATGCCACCTCTTTCCCGCACTCAAGACTTTCTTGTGCCATGGGAAAGTCGATGGGGGGAGGGTTGCATGATTCCACTTGACTTCCCTTTCCATCTGGCCCCACTCGGGTTCCCTGTGCCATAGGGAGGTCGAACGGGGGTGTGCGCATTTGCATGGAGGGCTCCTCAGGACATCCTCCTGAGGACATCCTCAGGAGCCCTCCATGCAAACAGGGCCATCCAGCCCCACTCAGCTTCTCCGTGCTGTGGGGAGGTCAGGCAGGGTGGGTGGGTGTTTGCATGGGCCTGCATTTGGGTGGGCGCTGGGGCCCCTCCTCCACGGGAGGGGTGGGGAGCAGAGCCTTGCCGGGGGCAGCAAAAGCACCAGTGCCGGCCCTGCTTCCAGGGAAAACCCAGAAATGGTGTTGAGTAGCTGACTCCATGGTTTTACCATACAGTTGCAGCAGTTTCTGGAACTATCCAACCTCACTTCTGGGTTTTCTCTGGAAGTAATGTCATGGCATAGAAAATAACACACACCCCTGTACCCACCCCTGAAACTCTTTCAAGTTGCCAGCCATGGCCTGACAACTCTATGCAGTCTGGGGAGGTCCCAGAATTACAACTGATCTCCTGATGACAAAGATCAGTTTAGGGGAGGGATGGTGGCTCAGTGGTAGAGCATCTGCTTGGTAAGCAGAAGGTCCCAGGTTCAATCCCCAGCATCTCCAATGAAAAAGGGTCCAGGCAGATAGGTTTGAAAAACCTCAGCTTGAGACCCTGGAGAGCCGCTGCCAGTCTGAGTAGACAATACTGACTTTGATGGACCGAGGGTCTGATTCAGTAGAAGGCAGCTTCATATGTTCATGGAGAAAATGGCTGCTTTGGAGGAAGGACTGTATGGCCTTATACCCTGGTGAGCTCCCCTGCTTCCCCATGTCCACCCAAAAAATCTCCAGGAATTTCCCTGTCCAGAATTGGCACTCCTACATTGTATTAACTATTTTAGAAATAAATTTAGGCTGAATTCAGACAGCCAATTTTGAGGCTTCCAGATGGATTAAAAAAGCAAGTTCAGACAGGTGCATCTGCTGCCCATCCCACACCCACACTCACCCTGTCTTCTGGCATCTCTGTGGAGGTTCAAATAGCTACTATGTTGGAAGTGGTAGCAAATTCTTCTGCTGCACTCCATCTGTTTTTCTGGGCGCCTGAACACAGGAGGGCACAAGCAAGGCAGATTGGCAGTATGAACCCACCAATCTGTCCTAGGCTGCTTCCGTTTTATTTTTTTTAACATAGCCACTGAGTGCAGGAGCACATATGTGCATGACCACTAAAATTTATGTGGGGGAAGAAACCCAAACTGTACTAAGGGGATGGTGCACAACAACTGTCTTATTGCACCAAAGCACCTCTTGGGTTTTTTTAAAAAAAATTATTTATTTCTATTTTAAGCCCACCCTTCCTGTAGAAAATGCTTAGGGTGGGTTACATCATAAAAGACAATCAACAGTTAAAACCAATTAAAATATATAAAATCTAAAATTACAGAGTAACAGTAGAGACTAAAATGGCAAATTCTGCCTATTGTCCATGTCCAACAGGTCCTACAGCCCTGGGATGGAATGAAAGTGGGAGGGGGGGCAATAACAAGTGACATTCGCTTCTTCAGCTGAAAGCCTGGTGAAAGAGCTCTGTTTTACAGGCCCTATGGAATTGATCCCGCAGGGCCCGGATCTCCAGGGGGAGCTCATTCCACTAGGCAGGGGCCAGGGTCGAAAAGGCTCTAGCCCTCATTGAGGCCAGTTGGATGTCTCTAGGGCCAGGTATCACCAAAAGGTGTTGGATCACTGATTGTAAAGACCTACGGGGTTCATACAGAGAAAGACAGTCCCAAAGATATGCTGGCCCCTGACCGTATAGGGCTTTAAAAGTAAGTGCCAGCACCTTCAACCAGATCTGGTTCTCAAAAGGAAGCCAGTGCAGTTCACACAGAACAGGATGGATCACTGCCCATACAATGTCAACATCCATGCAGCAATGTTCTGCACCAGCTGGAGTTTCCAGAGCAGGGTCAAGGGCAGCCCCATATACAGAGAGTTGCAATAATCTAGCCTGGAAGTGACTGTCACATGGGTCACTGTGGGCAAGTTGTGGGGGGGTGAGATATGGGACCAACTGTCTGACCCGGCTCAGATGGAAAAAGGCTGCTCTAGCAGTGGTGGTAACCTGGGCCTCCATAGTCAGAGAGGCATCCAGGAGTACCCCCAAGCTCTTCACTCCCAACATGGGCACCAGTGGAGCCCTATCAAAGGATGGGAGCCTGATCTCTGATCCCAGTCCCCTATAACCTAAGCACAGGACCTCCATCATTGATGGATTCAATTTCAGCCAGTGGGGGTGGGGCTGAGCTATTCAAAGCCAGCTGGCTACTTCACTAGGAGACAGTGTTCAGGTCATGGTGGGAATCCCACTGACCACTCAGCTGGGACCCCACAACAATTACATTGGTATAAATGAGGATGAAGCTATCAACCAAATGAGTCTCCAGACTCATGTTCTTATCATACAGTTACTTTCTTGTCAGTATTTTTTCCACACTAGATTCAGTTTATTTGCCCTGAATTTATGTTAAGGCATCAAAACTATAACAAATGAATATTCAAAAGAAAATGACATCAAGTAAGATGAAACCTATTAAAAAGTGGTAAGAACTGTTAACAAAGAACTGAACTTGGCTTGCTGCATGGAAATAGTCTACTATTTCTCATGAAGCTGGGGGGGGGGGGGGGCGGGAACCTTACAATTTCACCCACCAAAAAGGAGAAAGAGAGAAACAAGATACATTTGGCTAAGCTGTGCAAATAGAATCTGGTGGAGAGGGGCTGACTGGCTACTAAGGCTACCGGGAAGATTTGCAGTAGGGCACTGCCCTGGAAGGCCACAAGCAAGCTGGACTGTGGCCCCCATGGTGCTGGCAGCATTCAGAGTAGAGCTTTGTTATCATTGCCATGGCTCTGAAGTGAGCAGCTCCTATAGCACCACTTGGTTTGGCTTGCTCCATCCCAGTCTGACCCTGCTGGAGGCAGCTGACTAAAGGAAGCTGTAGCCACCACTGCTGATAAACTTGGTGTTGGCAAGCATGACGGATGCATCAGGACAACTGGAGAGGAGTCAGAAGCAACAGCAGCACAGAGGCCAAAGAGCACAGGGACTGCCAGCCTGTTGGAGTTACTTTGAGAGGGCTTTGTCAGGAGTTGCAGAAGGAGGTGCTGCAGGAAATAGCCGTGTACAGGTGTTGTCCTGTGCACATGCTTTACTGGATGAATAAACTTACTGTCCACTCACAATTTTGTGTGCATGTTTACTGGAGAGTAGATCTTGCACCTTAGGGTCATCCAGCAGAAATATTATGAAAGCATTTTTACACAAATGAACCTCATCTGCACCCTGATTTTTGCTGAACTTGCCTGTCCCCCCCCACCCCATTTCCTAAAGTATTTAGGAAGAGCATCATCAAAACAAACAATATCAGTCAGTCAGTCAGTGACTTAGAGAAGGTGGGGATGTAACACAAATTGAACTGTGGGCAGTTTTTGATTTTTAGTGTACAAGCAAATTTTGGCAATTCTTGCAGTGATAGTAGGAAATCCTGCTTTAATAATTTAACGTAATCCTTTCTAGGAAAATGGAGTGGGGATGATAGGGATTATGAATGAGGAAATATTTGGAGGTGAATTAAAAAAATCATATAAATCAACCTGTCCCACCTTCTGATATAGATCCAACCATTCTCCAAGGAGCCCTCCTCCAGCCTAAGGAGACTTCCTCCAACTTAAGAGGTTCTTCCATTGGAGGAAGAGCCACTTAAATTGGAGGAAGCTGGAACTTTGCTCAGTGGAGTGGCAGGATGATAGGGTAGGATGTAGGATGTCATTTGGATCTTGGCTGCTAGATCAAAGGATTTTTCAGTGGCTGATCTTTCGCTATGGAATAGCCTTCCTCAAGTTGTTAGGAGGGCTTCTACTTCAAGATTCTACTTGTTGGGTAAGAAGGGATTACTCAGGAGGGCTTTTAACACCACCACCTTACTTTTAATTATACGCATTTGTTAGTTCTATGGATTTTTATTAGTAAATTTTTTCTTACTGTAATTTGCCTTACTGTAATTGAGCCACTTGCACTAAGTCAAATTTATTGTATTTACATCTGTACAAAATCTTGTACAACCATATTTCTGGGCATTATAACGTATAGAGGTGAAAATGCTAGGTGCTACTCAAGTTCTTGGAAACAAGAATACCAGATGTCATGACACCAGGTGGGAATACCCATCCCCCCACCACATTTTTTCCCATAGGGGCATCAGGCTGCCAGCATCAAATTGGGAGAACTGGCATGCCTTGGCCGGATCATATATATATATATATATATATATATATATATATATATATCACATTTGGTCTATTAAGCTGCAATTCAAAGATGCCCAGCCTTAGGGATGCCAGACACATACACCCCAGTGGGGGCAGAGGTTCCCCACTGGCAGGCCCCACCTCTCCGCTGCAGATCAGCTAATCAGCAGGAGGGAATTACCCTAAAAATGAGGGCAGAACAGCCAACATTTCAGCGACATGCCTACGTGATTTCAACATGACCCAGAAGTTATTTAGGCACATCAGGGATGTCAGGGCAACTCTGATTTTGGGGCAAAAACTCTATGACAGAAGCTAATTCTACCATAGAGGTTTTGCCCAAAAACCAGAACATTGCCCTGGCATCCCTGATGTGCCTACATCACTTCTGGATCACCCTGGAATTCACATAGGAACGTTGCTGAAATGTGGGCTGTTCTGCGAAGAAACTCCCACCTCCCGCTAAGCTCACCCCCCCCCCCCCCCATTTCCTGCTACCTGCCCAGAGGGACCCGGCAACACTACCGGGTCTACATAGGCACTTATGTGTGTTCAGTATTTCCAATTCCACCCTCAGTGTTCAAACCAACTAGGTTTCAGCCTATAAAAATCATGGGTTTTAGCCCACGCACTGATTTTTAGTTGTGCTGGACCAAAGCTGTTGTTATGACTGGGCCTTAAGATAAGGTATAATATATCTTATTTCAAACTACACATAAGCCTCCAGTGTAGCCACTTGTAAGGACTTCTTATATTTTATCTTATCCCTCATCCAAGGAGCTAAGGCTAACATACATAAATTGCTTTTCTCTCATTTTATCTTTTCAATATTCCTGTGAGGTCGTTTAGGCTGAGGCAGAGTAATAGATAGGGTTGCCAAGTCCAATTCAAGAAATATCTGGGGACTTTGGGGGTGGAGCCAGGAGACTTTGGGGGTGGAGCCATAAACAAAGTTGTGACAAGCACAACTGAACTCCAAAGGAAGTTCTGGCCATCACATTTAAGAGGATCACATACCTTTTAAATGCCTTCCCTGCATTAGAAATAATGAAGGATAGGGGTACCTTTTGGGGGGGCTCATAAAATTGGACCCCCTAGTCCAATCTTTTTGAAACTTGGAGAACATTTTGAGGAGACTCATCAGATGCTACACTGAAAAAACACTCTATATCAAAGAATCGCCCCTCCAGAGCCCCAGATACCCCAGGATTAATTCTCCATTATACCCTATGGTCCAGCAGACATTTCCCTCCCTCCCCCCTCCTGTTTCTGATGACCCTGAAGCTCCGGAGGGTCTCCAAACCAGGGCTTCCCTGCCCCCATCTGGGGATTGGCACCTCTACTCACAAATTGCTGAACTTTCAGGTTTTTCACAGTAACACAGGGCAACCAAAGGTTCAAGTTTACCTTTACATTATGCAAACGACCTCTACAAGGATTGTGCAACAAAGGGAGGGTCTGGGCTCCTTACACAGCCATGTTGTTCTGCCTACTCCCCCCCCCACGCCCCTTCAGCCTTAAAGACGCAGACACAGCATCCAAAAAGGAAGGCTTTCTCGTATAGAAACTAAAGCCTCTGGAGGGGGAAAGGCACATGATGGCTGTGGGGGCGGGGCTTCCCCCCACCGGCCAGCTGACTGGGGGCGAGAAGGCGCCTGGGAAAGCGGGAGAACCCCCGCTGGGACTTGGGGAATGGCAAGCCTAGTAACAGGCCCAAAATCACCCAGTGAGTTTCATGGTTGAGTAAGGATTTATACTGAGATTTCTTTAGTCTAACCACCACGACACAGTCTCTCACTTACTACATCTGCACAAGGTCAGTGGAGATCAACACTGGCTACATATATCTACAGCAGCTATAGAAATGGCCCTTGTAATTAAGAACATAAGAGCCTGCTTGATAAGACTAGTGGACTACCTCATTCAGCATTCTGTTTCACACAGTGGCCAACCAATTGCCCTTCAGAGCATAGAGGTTGAGGCCCTTCCCTGCTGCTGTGTCCCAGTATTTGGAGGTCTGCACTGGTATTTGGAGATCTGCTGCCCCTGGATATGGAGGCTTTCTACCCTTGCATCCATCACTGCCTCGCCTTGCAGTGAATTCCACAGTTTAATCACCTGTTGAGTCTTTGTTCTGAATCAAATATTATGGGAGAGAGAGAGAAAAGTTTCCTGTATCCACTTGCTCTACCCTATACATAATTTTATAAACCCCTATAATCTCCCATTTGCCATCTTTTTTCTAGACTGAAAAGTCACTAACTCTCCAGCCTTTCCTCACAGGGAAAGTGCTCCAACCTGTTAATCATCTTAGTTGCCATCCTTTGTACCCCCCTCCTCCCCCAGTTCTGCAGTGCTCATTTTGAAATATTGAGAGGAGGACTTAACACAGTATTCCAAATGAGGTTGCACCACAGCTTTATATAAATTCAATACAATATTGTCCATTATATTTTTCAGTCCTTTTCCTAGTCATTCCTAGCATGGAGTTTCCTTTTCACTGCTGTTGCACACTGGGTTGGCATTGAGCTTTCCATAAAAACCTAAAGATATCTTTCAGTCTGAGTCTCAGCCAGTTCAAACTCCATCAACATATATTTACAGTTAGGATTTTTGTTGCTGTTCCAATAGGCATCACCTTACATTTACCCACACTGAATTTCATTGCCACATAATATTCCATTCATCTAATTTAGGAAGGTAATCCTTAGCTTTCATAACCCGCCTTGGCGTTCATGATCCTGAATAATTTGATATCAACTGTAAACTCAACTATTACACTGCTCAGCCCCAATTCCAAATAATTCGCAAACAAATTAAATAGCACCAGTCCCAATACTGATCCTTGTGGCACCGCCCTGCTCATTTCCCTCTGTTACAAGAATCTTTTCCTTTTCCTTTTCCAAGAACCTCGTGCCTTCTCTGTTGTGGCTCCACACCTCTGGAACCAGCTTCTGGAAGAAATGCGGGCCCTGCGGGATTTTGAACAGTTCCACAGGGCCTGCAAGACCATCCTTTTTCGAATGGCCTTCACTGACTAAAGAGAGAGACTGCTAAGTAAACTCACCATCTGTACAATAGCACCAGCATATTAATATTAATTTTATCGTTTTAGAATTTTAATAGAATTTTAATTAAACTGTTAAATTAGTCCTGTTTAAATATACTGTATAATGAATGTATTGATTTGTGTTGTTAGCCGCCCTGAGCCTGCTTCGGCGGGGAGGGCAGGATATAAATAAAATGATGATGATGATGATGATTTCTGCTTCCTACTATTTAACCAATGTTTAATTCTTAAGAAAGGACATTCTTTTATCCCATGACTGCTAAACTTACTCAGGAGTCTTTGGTGAGGTACCTTGTCAAAACATTTTGGAAAACCAAGCATATAAAGTCTACTAATTCATCCTTATACTAGCTCATACTTATACTAGCTTATACTAGGTTAACTAGCTCAAAGAATTCCAAGAAGGTGGTGAGGTCAGGGCCGGCCCTAGGGCACCTGGCACCCCAGGTGGACTGGCTGCCCACTGCCCCCCTCTGCAGTTGCACCCCTGGGCTGCTCCTCCCTTCTTTTCTGCAGTGCCGCAATGCAGCACTGCACTCCACCACCCCCCCAGCACACATAGAGGAGCGACGTCAGCCTCCTGCTTACCCGCTTCGGCAGGCATTTCAGTAGAGCATACTGTCTTAATAGAGAGCAGGGAGAGGCTTCATTCTTCCGGAAAAGGAAGGGAGGGGGGAGTGAAGCCTCTTCCTGCTCTCTGTTAAGAGAACGCGATGCCTGCCAAAGTGGATAAGCAGGAGACTAGCGTCGCTCCTCTGAGTGCGCCGGGGGAGAAGGTGGCCTGCCCGCCACCCCTGCCACCCCCGGCATGCTCAGAGGATCGACACTAGTCTCCTGCTTACCCGCTTTGGTGGCATTGCATTCTCTTAATAGAGAACAGGAAGGGATGGGTGAGCGAAGCCTCTTCCTGCTCTCTATTAAGGCAGTATGCTCTACTGAGATGTCCGCTGAAGCGGGTAAGCAGGATGCTGGCATCACTTCTCTGAGTGTGCTGGGGGTGGTCTGCCCGCAGCTGCCTAATTGCCGCCGCAAGCCAGCGATCACAGCAAAGCAATTGTCTTGGGTGCTGGGACAGAGGAAGAGCCCAATTAGGTGCCCCCCCTCCCGGAGCTATAGGCAAATGCCTAATTTGCCTGGTGGGCAAGCCAGTCCTGGGTGAGGTAGGACTTTCCAGAAGCCATATGGATTTTCTCTCAGCAAATTTTATTCCTCATCGTGTTTGATAATTCTATCCTTAATAACAGTTTCTGCTAATTCATCTGGATGTTAGGCTAACTGGTCTATGTAATATCCTGGATTCTCTCTGGCCTCCTTTTTAAAAATTGGAGTGACAGTGCTACTTTCCAGTCATGCAGCACAAAGAATGATTTGAGCAACAAGTTACACATACTTGTTAGTTGGTCAATAATTTTGTATTTGATTTTTTTTAAAAAAAGATCCCTTAGGTGTATGCCATCTGGATCTGCAGACTTATTGCTTTTCAGGTTGCCTCATAGTCCTGAAACCTCAACTCTTGGCACCTTCTGACACCCTTCCTAAAAACAATGGCTTAGACAGGGGTATGTGCCCCACATCTTCCACAGTAAAAACAGATGCAAATAATTCATTTAATTTCTGTGTCATCTCTCCATCTTTCTTAAGCAGTCCTTTAATTCTTTTGTCATCCAAATCACCCATAGTGATTGTATGTGGGAGTTCCTTCCTCTAATGTTTTGTAGCTTTCTTGACTTGATGCTGTCTCTGATATATAAACAACACACCCAGCACATCCTTTCCTGTTCTACTTGTAGAGTTTATATCCAAGGATAACAATGTACTATTGATTTTCCATATTCCACTAGGTTTCTGAAATGCCCACTGTAACGTACTGAGACAGGAGACGTTGGTAGGGCAACATGCTTTAATGAAGGCACCGGGAACCTCCTTCCAGACAGGCCAGTCCAATCCTGGCCTGTTGAACTTCCCGCCACAGCTGGTGATTGGCTGGGAGTTCGTGCCCTGCGCTGAGCAGCCCGGGGACAGCCCAGTCGCTCCGCGCAGGGTCGCACTGGCTGGTTTTATGTTGTTGCGTTATTGCGTTGTATCGTTATCTCGATACACTACACCCACAATATTGATTTTGTTATTTAGCACCAAGCATTCTAGCTCCCCAATCTTGGCTCAGTGACTTCTAGCACTAGCATACAAGCAACTGTATTCATTTCCATTTCTAAGGATCTCTGCCTTGGTCAGCCCTCCTGTTTCTTCACATGGCCCTCCTTTACTGTCTTACTTTCATTCTCAAGTTCTGTTTCTCTCCCATCAAAATTTTCCCAACAGGTTATCACATGATCCCTTTGGGATGAGTCATTCCAAATTTGAGGCTTTTCCATTCATGTCAGCTTTCCCCCAGAAATTAGTTTAATCTAGTAACATGCTTGTCAGTACAGTACAGTACTAGCATGTTTTCTTCTAGAAAGTAGGAAATAGACACTCAGTACAGATCTTTGTCTCAAGAGGTAGATATCCAGACATTTACTCAGGAAGAATGGGATAAGTAACAAAGATAGTCCATTTGAAATCTGAGGAACAATTAACTAAACATATGGAAGGAAGCAATGAATAAGATGTTAACAGCATCAGAAACAAGAGCTCAGTGTAAGGGAGAAAGGGCAGAGACCCAGCTATTGAGTTTAATAGCCTCAACTAAACAGGAATATATGCATTTCTAGATTTTTAAATACAAGAATACAGAAATTTTCTACAAAAAATTGTTAGTGATATGTCTCGTTAGTCTATTAAAATGTACCATGGGAAGTAATAGCTAAATATTCATTGAAAAGCTCTTGGGATAACTTGATTGCCTCACCAAATTATAGTTTGTAACAACTTTCCTAGCGAAATCATGGCAGGTCAGAAGGTAATATATGTTTAGTTACATCAAACTACAGAGCTTTTAAGCTAAAATTACTTCAGCAACAAAAGACAAATTTTCAGAACAAAGGCATGAAGTATAATGTGGTAAAAATCAGATTATTTTGCTTTGGAGCAAGAAGCAAGATGTAAATAATTAACATTGGGGATTCATCTTTTTTTTCTCATACAAAAATATAATTTGGATCTTCCTGGAAAAAAGATAGACCCTCTTTTTTGACAGAATAGTTCAGAAAAGTTTGATCATTTGCATTTGTGTCAAATTAACATATTTAAAGAGAACTGAAAATAATGAATTGGTGAATGTTAGGGTTTTATTGGGGTTTTTTAAATAACTGATGTGAAAAATATTCAACCATTTGTTTCCTTTAATACATTTATTATGAAGGACAGCATATTTATTATAATGGACTTAAAATCATATATCAAGTGCCTTGAGAAAAAGAAATATGGTATACTACTAATAGCATAATATTTTATAGTAAATATTGACTTTGATGGATCAATGGTCTGATTCAGTATGAGGCATATTCATTCTTTGCATTATTGCTGTAACTTCTTGTTTTGTTTTGTTTTGTGTGGCCTAAAATGTATATGAAATCCTGTTGGGCTTTTCTATAAAAAAAGCCCTATGTGGAATAATGGTGACATCAGGGGTGTGTGGCCTAATATGCAAATGAGTTCCTGCTGGGCTTTTTCTACCAAAAAAGCCCTGGTTGTACCTATGATCTCTACCCCACCACCAGCTGCTTTTTCCAATTAAATTACACTGTGGGTGGTCCTGTCACAGGTCCCTAACATCATGTCTAGTTTGTGTTGGAATATACAAGGTATATAGTGCAGCCTTATGTAGACAATCAGAAGACCACCTTAAAGGGAGATAGCTGAAGGACTCCTAGTATGCATAGTTAGCATACATAGATTAGGGACCGCCCACATTTTCAAATTATGTCCTTCCTGTCTCCTGATTGGCTCTTCTAGAGACTTCCTGCTCTTGCAGAGCTTCCTGGTTCTTGTTCCTACTTCAGCAGTTAGTTCAGACAGTTAAGGCTTTCTCTCTCCTATGCTCTGTAATAGGGGCGAAGCAGTTGGCCCCTTTCCTGGAGCGTCGGGACCTAGCGACGGTGATCCATGCGACGGTCACCTCACGACTGGACTACTGTAACGCCCTCTACATGGGGCTGCCTCTGTGCCGGACCCGGAAATTACAGCTAGTGCAGAACGCGGCAGCCAGGCTGCTGCTTGGTCTCCCAAGATGGGAACATGTACGGCCGGGGCTACGCGAGCTGCACTGGTTGCCGATTGTATACCGGGTCCAGTACAAAGTGCTGGTTATTACCTTTAAAGCCCTATATGGCCAAGGACCGGCCTACCTGAAGGACCGCCTCTCCCCGTACGAGCCCCAGAGAGCACTGAGGTCAGTAGGAAAAAACAGACTGACTACCCCTGGGCCAAGAGAAGTTAAACTACAGAACACCCGCTCACGGGCCTTCTCGGCTGCGGCCCCATATCTCTGGAACCAACTTCCAGAGGAGGTGCGGGCCCTGCGGAACCTTGATCAGTTCCGCAGGGCCTGCAAGACCACTCTTTTTAAATTAGCTTTTATGAACAGCTGAAGTACAATTTTACAACGAAGAAAATCCGCCATTAGCACTAACTAGAATAGCGTCAATGATAATGTAATAGTTTGTTTTAATTAATGTTCTACTGGTTTTTAAGGTTAAGTTAATGCTTAATTTAATGTTCTTAATGTAATGGTTTTAATTAATGCACCATTGGTTACTATGTTGTTTATTAATGTTTTATTTATTAATGTACCATTGGTTACTGTGTTGTTAGCCGCCCTGAGCCTGCTTCGGCGGGGAGGGCGGGGTACAAATAAAATTTATTATTATTATTATTATTATTATTATTATTATTATTATTATTATTATTATTATTATTATTATTATTTAATAAATCTACTTATTTTTCTCAAAACAGTCAGTGCTCCATTTCCTTACATATTTAAACTCTGCCAACAGTTTGGCCTACAAGTTTGTTATTTTTTTTGGGGGGGGGGGGTCTATTTATCAGTTACTACCACATGGAACAACTGATTCCTAATGCTTCTATTATTTATTTTACAATTGGAATAAAGGCATAATATTTTTGAGGACTTCCTTTGCAGGAAGGGCTTTTCTTCCTTGTTTTATTTATTTTTATTGCCATTTGTCTCCCCTCTTCTAGCTGCTTTCCCCCTTTGAATCATATCGACACTAATAATAATAATAATAATAATAATAATAATAATAATAATAATAATAATAATAAAAAAAATTTTTATTTATACCCCGCCCTCCCCGCCAAGGCAGGCTCAGGGCGGCTTACAGACATGGCAAAGCCATTGAACAATAAAACAGTTATACAATTCAATAAAATTACAATTTACTATTAAATTTTTACATAATCTAAAAACAATCTAAAAACAGTCTAAAATATCTCTATTTGGTGTTATCTCAGTATTCATATTTGTGATGGTGTGATGTTTATTTCAGGCTCCATCTTGAAAGGCTAGCCGGAAGAGGGCGGTTTTGCACACCCTACGGAATTGACTAAGGTCCCTTAGGGCCCGCACCTCTTCCGGCAGCTGGTTCCACCATTGGGGTGCTTTTACAGAGAAGGCCTGTTCTTTAGTTATTTTTAGTTTGGCCTCCTTTGGCCCAGGTACTTCTAGGAGATTTTGTGAGCTAGATCGTAGTGCTCTCTGGGGAACATAGAATGTTAATCACAAATTGGGAATTAATATTCAGCAGGAAGAGGGCAAATGTAAGCTGCAGTTTGTTATTTGTTGGTTTAACTGCTGCAATGCCAAAAATTACCTTTTTTCTGAGGGTGTAATTGTTGGCATGACAACAACAGAACTTCAAGAGAAAGCTGGCATAGTCCAACTGCCATACCACATTTCCTTTCTGGTCACCTGCATTTCTAAAGAAGTTCCTTTAACACACACATACCCAAATTTTGTAAACCTTTTTCTGTTTGGCCCGATTTGTGGTGTGTTACATTTCACTATTTTTCAAAGTAACAGTGTCTTCTTCACTCACCTCAGCTTGCTGTACCATGGAACGTTTTCTGAAAAAAAACAGCTTTCGTCAAGCCTCAAAACCCATGGTCATATAGAATGACTCAAATCAGCACTCATAAGCCTTAAATAATATGTTGTTTCAGGTTTGCTGGTTGAAAGGGAGTGAGGTGTTACACAACAGAGGTTGGATCAGTCTGCTAACGGAGGAATCTTTCATTCCTGGAAGGTGTCTTCTGTTCCATTAGTGGAAAACTGTGTCCAGGAATGGAAACCCCCTTCAGCATACAGAAAACTCTTCCCATGGTCAGAAGAATCTTCCAGTTGTTTTTGTTTTAGCAGGCCACCAATACCACTGGGCTATTTTAGCAGGCTTCAGATGTGAATTAATGCCATTTCATGTTATCTATCAAATGTTATGAGACAGAAAGCATCATTACTTGTCAGCTATCCAATACTTAAAATTTGTGTATGTGTAAAGTGCTGTAAAGTCACAGCCATCTTACGGTGACCTTATAGGGTTTTCTAGGCAAGTGATTAAGTACAGGTAGTTTGCCAGTGCCTTCCTCTGCAAAGTCTTCCTTGGTGGTCTCCCATCCAAGTACCAGAGGCTGATCTTCATGAAAGCCAACTCATACACCCTGGCCAGGTGGAAGCAGCAGGGGCTGAGAATGTCCCCCAGATACTAGAACAGTGTCACTATGGACACTGGTGGGAGGGCAGGAGAGAATGGCCATGCAAGAGAGGTTGTGCCAGATGGCAGTTTTGTGTGACCAGTACTCCAGAAGATCAGCAGAGGTGGGCTCAGGAGACTTGGTGGGTCTGACAATGCTCGAATCTCCAGAGCATCCTTCATCACTTGGTGAAGCATATGTGCCAGGCAGACAGTCTTCATCACCGCCAGCACATTGGCAACTGAGAAACCCACTAACTAAGCCCCTCTGCTCAGCATGAGCAGGGAGATGGGTGCCTCAAAGCTCTGGATCCATCTAACACCCCCAAAACCCAGCAGGGGACAAGAATCATAATCAAAGTGTGGGTCCCCCAGGAACCCACTGGC